>NC_081216.1:13348732-14064869 GCF_902713425.1 Acipenser ruthenus | reverse complement strand
AGGGAAGGGGGGAAGGGGAGGGAAAAGGGGATGGGGAAAGGGAGAGGGGGAAGGGGAAGGGAAGGGGAAGGGGAAGGGGAGGGGAGGGGGGGAAGGGAAGGGGAAGGGGAAGGGGAGTGGGGAGGGGGGAAGGGGAGGGGAGGGGGAAGGGGAAGGGGAAGGGGGGGGAGGGGGGGGGAAGGGGAAGGGGAAGGGGGAAGGGGGAGGAAGGGGGGGAAGGGGAAGGGGAGAGGGGAAGGGGAGAGGGGGAAGGGGAAGGGGAGGGGGGAAGGGGAAGGGAAGGGGAGGGGGGGAGGGAGGGGGAGGGGGGGGAAGGGGAGGAGGGGGAGGGAGGGGGAGGGGGCTGAGGACCAAGGGTCCCCTTCTGGAGAAGGGGCTGCTGGGTTCAGGTACTTTTTAATTGTGTTTGGCAATGTGTAGTTTCCAGTACATTAATATTGTAGCATACAAAATCATCTTAATCCATAAATCTTAGCCATGTTGAACTTCCATTGGCTACATAGGTCTCAAATGTTAAGTTTTGAAGGAAACTCATGTTCTAGCAGACCTGTATTTTCATTGTAAAATATGCTTTCTGGTAGTACTCAACTTGTGTGTGTGTGTGTGTAATATATTAGTGCTGGGACGAACATGGGATTTTCAGATTTGGATATTCGTTCGGATATTCGTTTTCAAAACGTTATCAAAGCCATTATATGTAGCACTGTATTAAAGTTGAAAAATATCCCAGAAGTAAGAAAGGCTTTACTTTACCCTCGTGAATTAACTACAAAACAAAGAGAGCAATACAGTACTTTAAATTGGGTGTTTTTTAATTGGGCAACAAAAACTTTAGCAGCGACATGACCATACATACCAGAAGCGACAGAGGCGATGCAACAGGTTTGAAAACTGCCAGATCTGTACAACTGTTCAAAATTGCTATTGACAAAACTATTCATCAACATGATGTGGAAATTGTGAGTGTCTTCTCTGATGGTATTTCAACACATATGGCAATCAATCATACAGACCTGGAATGTCCAGTTCCTTCAGAATATATTATCTTTCATCTCTGTGTCTTTGCGATGACCTTTGTCGTAAAGTTCTGGGTATTTATCCACAGTAAGTATGATTTTTTTCCACCGTCATTTTGGATGTCGCTTCACCCTGCTGGACCACATGCATTGAAGCTGTTCTCTGATTGCTCAATGCTCTAGTTGACGAGCAACAAATCGCAAAAAACAGGATTCAGTCCTATTCGTTTTGTCTCATCGCTGCACAGGTTCGCTTGCCGCATCGCGTCTGATGGGTAGCAGCCCTAAATCCTGCTGCCAGCCTCCGCAACAATATATATATATATATATATATATATATATATATATATATATATATATATATATATATATATATATATATATATATATATATAAATCTCAGATAAAATAAATTCTGACACACATTTTTTTGTTTGCCTGTAAAAAAAAAAAAAAAAAAGTTTGGATATTTTCCCAGCACTAATATATAATATACATAATTGTATTTGATTTTTTTAAAAATGAAAATGCGTGTTTGCTAGAACACGTGTTTTTTTCAAAACTGCACATTTGAGACAATTTTGTCAGCTACAATCACTTTGTCATAGCTTAAATAAAACATTAACTATTTAAATAGTGAATACCTGTTTACAGAACTCTATCGTAGTATAGGAAAGGTAGCTGCATTCAAACAGCAGATTGCTCCTGCAGTATAAGAGAGAGCTTCACTCAAAACAGCAGCAGTGATGTCATCATAACCCTGTAATGTATTCTGATTATTGTTTTAAATAAAGCTTAGGAGGAATGCATTTGATGGTATCAGTTGTACTCAAATTGCCACGCTGTTCAGAGAAGCAGGATACTGTGTGAGGTTTGTGTGCCTCTCTGTCTCTGTGTTCAGGTCGCTGCAGCGCACTCTCAATGAGCTCAAGGAGTACCAGAAGCAGCACGATCAGTATCTGCGGCAGCAGGAGGCTCTGGACAAGCACAAGCTGGGCCAGGAGGAGCAGATCCTGCGCAACATCATCCACGAGACTCAGATGGCCAAGGAGGCCCAGCTAGGTAATGAGTTCCACACCATGCACCTCCATTCATTATATAAATCTCAAATCTGATTGGAGCTCACAGCATCACTGCATAAGAGTTCCACACCATGCACCTCCAGTCATTATATAAATCTCAAATCTGATTGGAGCTCACAGCATCACTGCATAAGAGTTCCACACCATGCACCTCCATTCATTATATAAGTCTCAAATCTGATTGGAGCTCACAGCATCACTGCATAAGAGTTCCACACCATGCATCTCCATTCATTATTATCTCAAATGTGTAGTTTTTTGTTTGTTGCAAATATACATATTCATAATTTGCACAGCATTGCCAGAGCATCAGCAAAACCCGGAGGGTACATGAAGGATGATATGCAAAGGAAAAGTGACAGAGAAGCTCTGTGACGCACTGTTTGGCCACCAGAGGGTTGTTCAGGTATAAAGAGGCTTCTGTGCACATTATGAATCACCCAGTATATTTCAGGTATCAGGTATTACATTAGGTTAAATAAATCTCTTTGTAGTCCTAGCTTGCTGATAGTATTGCACTTGGTCATTTTTCCTGTAGAGTGAGGTGGTCCATGTTAACGGGCAACACATTTATTGAGATTAAAGACACTTTGTCAGTGACAGCAGCACTCAGTCTCGGGAGTGATTGACTCCAACCTAGTTAGAAATCTGTGTGAATCACCATAATTGTACATGTTGCTGTGAACTAGGGAATGTAATTCCATATGCTGCTTCTGATTGTGATAAAACTGAGAACATTCATTAAGCTATAATGAGGACAGTTGAGAGGATCAGAATCTAGGGGCTTTGTCTGTATGCCGTTGAGAGGATCAGAATCTAGGGGCTTTGTCTGTATGCCGTTGAGAGGATCAGAATCTAGGGGCTTTGTCTGTATGCCGTTGAGAGGATCAGAATCTAGGGGCATTGTCTGTATGCCGTTGAGAGGATCAGAATCTAGGGGCATTGTCTGTATGCCGTTGAGAGGATCAGAATCTAGGGGCTTTGTCTGTATGTCATTGAGAGGATCAGAATCTAGGGGCATTGTCTGTACATCATTGAGTGGATCAGAATCTAGGGGCTTATGAGAGTGCTTTGTCGTTGAGAGGATCAGAATCTAGGGGCTTGGTCTGTACGTCATTGAGAGGATCAGAATCTAGGGGCTTGGTCTGTACGTCATTGAGAGGATCAGAATCTAGGGGCATTGTCTGTACGTCATTGAGAGGATCAGAACCTAGGGGCATTGTCTGTACATCATTGAGTGGATCAGAATCTAGGGGCTTATGAGAGTGCTTTGTCGTTGAGAGGATCAGAATCTAGGGGCTTGGTCTGTACGTCGTTGAGAGGATCAGAATCTAGGGGCTTGGTCTGTACGTCATTGAGAGGATCAGAATCTAGGGGCTTGGTCTGTACGTCATTGAGAGGATCAGAATCTAGGGGCATTGTCTGTACGTCATTGAGAGGATCAGAACCTAGGGGCATTGTCTGTACATCATTGAGTGGATCAGAATCTAGGGGCTTTGTCTGTGTGTCATTGAGAGGATCAGAATTTAGGGACTTTGTCTGTATGTCACACTTCCATCTTAACATGTCCAGTATTTAGAGAACTCTATTATTGTGATGAAACTTGGTTTGGACATTCTGTGGCACAATGTATCGGTATTAGAATCTGGGGGTTCTGGCTGCATGTGCATCCAATTCATGCAGGTCATAGTGGTTAACCTTCCCACAATAGCCATGTATTTACACTGTGGCAGGAAATGTATACCACGGTCCTACTTGGATTATTTTTAGGTTGAAAAATACACAAAATAATAAACCAAAAAAATGTTGTAGCTGACCAAAGCATTTGAAAAAAGGGTGGGTGGGGGGCCGACATTTATTGCCGCTCTAGACCCTTTATTTACTAATTATCTTGGTATCCCTGAATCACCTCCTCTTTAATCTGTTTTACAGTGGTACCCCAAAAATGACTGCTCTTCATTTTGCCATTGGAGATGCATTTTTTTAGGTCAAATAAAGACCAACTATCCCATGCAGTCATTCTGCATTGATAGTAAATGTATAATATTTGGGGTACCACTGCACTTGTGGGACTGATTCATTAAAATATTTTTCAAAAAGGAGATGATTATAAGGGTCTTACAGGGACAAGAGGGTTAATAAAGTCCCACCCCAGTCATTCTGCTCCAAGGCTGGTGACACCATAGTTCTAATCGGCATGTATTTCATTGTATTTTTCCAGGAAATCACCAGCTGTGCCGCCTGGGGAAGCCGCAGGGCTCCCTGCACTGTCCCTACGATCTGCCAGTGCGCTACCACCGCGGGGACGTCTTCGAGAGTGTGGAGCTCATCCAGGTGAGGGGCTCTCAATTACTGCCATGTTTTAAAGGAGAAGCCGTATTGGATGGATCTTTATATTTGTGTTTTCTCTAGGCTGCCCTCCCGCAGCTTGGAGCTGGTATCAAAGTGAAAGATTCACAGTCATATACTCACGTGATAGATGTTGTTTTCTTTTTGTTCAAGACTGCTGTGAGTTTGTAACTCTGAGTAAGCCTCTGTTCCTTCTCGTTTCTCCTCAGTGAAGCTCTGCTGTGAGTTTGTAACCCTGAGTAAGCCACTGTTCTTTCTTGTTTCTCCTCAGTTCGGGGAGGATGGCTCCACTGCCAGCAGCACGTCTCTCATCTCAGAGCTCAGCCTCAACCAGAGCGAGGGCCAGGAGCTCTTCCCTTCTGTGTCTTCAGCCCCCTTGCTGGGGACCTTCTGGGGCAAGGAGGCCTCCTCCAGGGTGAGGCTACCGCACAGTCTTCCTCTAGATTCATTCAGGCTTGTTCTACCGTTTTGATAAAAGAGCTGCGATTATGAGCAGTGGTCTCTTAGAGACACAAAATCATACAGGTTGAAAACAGATTTAATAATGCTAAACAGAGCTGTGAAAAGGTAAACCACCACCATCTTTATTTATTCATTTATTTATTTATACTTTTAAAAACATCTTTGGAATCTGTAAGAAATTCAACTGAAATAAAAAGCTGTGTGGAAATAGATTTAGGACAGATAGTCCATGGGCCAATACCAGACATTTTTGTTCCTTAATATTTCTAAATTGAATTTCTGCCTGTTGCCAAGCTGGGTAAGTGTCCGTTTGGCTTGGCAACAGCATATTCTTAACCTATCCCTCTCTCACATTTATGTAACTAAAAATGTGTGTTTGTTTAGAAATTACTTTTATGTGATGAATACAATTCACCAAATTGCAACATTTAAACTTTCAGAGGATCATTTTAACAATTTAACATGTTTAAATACATGTTGTGATGTTTATACTGATTTTAAACATTTTTGTACGCTATAAATTATTTCATATTGTCTGACACAAATTTAATTATTTATAGCATAACTATCCAATTTGTCAAAAATGCAATGGCTGCTGCCTAATGAGGTAGGCATCCCTCTTACCAAGCACACTTTGGGAGGTGGAGTAGACGATCCTTCCTCCCGGGTGTTCAGCTGGGTTCTGCCCCTTAATGTCTGAGACTGTAAATGTCAGCACAGATGTCATCTTCTTGGAAAATCCCTAATTGCTTAGACTATAAATTGTATTGGAAATTATAATTGAACTGCAATGTTGGGAATACAGTATGTATGACCATTTTACATGTCAGAGTCTCTGTCATCCTCAGATTCTTTAACTGACTCTGTGTACAGTTCTCACAGCTTAATCCACATTTGCAGAGTTCTGTTCAAGCCATTTTTTTGATGACTCACAAGCAACGGACTCCTGCCCCAAGCAGCCACAGCTGATGAGCTCCACGAGGGTGTTTGGAGCAGGCAAGATCTCCCAGTGATATTGCCTTCAACCACAGTCCACCCGTATCCAGCAGGCTCTGCTGTGTGTGGTTTGGCTCTAGAGATCGTCTCCATATGGCAGCCTGGTAGTATGCCCTTTCCTCAGAGCAGCTCTGCATGGTGGTAACTGGTTGCTTTGAAGATTGTGAGTTTGTAACGACACTCATTTATATCACATCCTATACATGGAGCAGACAAAAGCCTCACAAGATGTGACAAGCTCCTCGCTTGCTTCAAACTGCTGCCCAATTAACTGGCAACATCCTGCATTGTTGACTAATCAAATTAAGTGTGTGTCTTTGTTCCTATGTGCACCAAAACCCTTGCAGAAATGTCCTTTTGCAAAGAGCAACCCAGGAGTAGCACATCTGTGTTCTAAGTCTTGATCACCACAGTTGCATTTCCCTCATCAGATGATGTTTGACATGGAGGAAAATGTGAGTGTCTGCCTCCTGCTGTGTAGACTTCAGTCCTCGATATCCTGTTGCATAACCTTTCCATTGCTGGCATGAAACCGATGGCAATGTCTTCCAAATAGTAGATAACATGTATCATGTAGTTCTTTCGACCACTCCTGAGAGAAGAACATGTAGGCATCATGGGAAAGGAACTTCTTCCACTGCTTTGGAAAGTCTGGTGGCTGTTGCTGATTTTGATCACTAGTTTGCCCCTGCTAGCATGACGACTGTGCTCTGTGCATTCGATGAGGTTTCTGGATATTCATCAGTGAGAAGATCACTTGGAGAATTGCAAAGCCTTTTCCAGAACTACCAATGCAAGGTCTGCAAGAGTCTCAGGGAGGCGAGCAAGAGATTGCAGCAAAGCCATCAGCCTGGTCCGAAATTGTGTGAGCTGGTTTTACATCCTTTTTTGATGAACTCTCCCAGCTTGCTGTTGACAGTACTGCACGGGGTACCATCTGTTGCTGCTAGTGCCCAAGGGAGAGATCTGAGTCAGTGTCTCGGGACATTTTGCAGATACATCTGACGGGTCTGTGCTATGACCACCTTCCATGCAAACAGGCTAAGATCAGCTTTGTGAATGGCTCCTCGCCCAGCTGCTTTGGTTTTTACCGAATTCTATATAAGAACATAAGAAAGTTTACAAACGAGAGGAGGCTATTCGGCCCATCTTGCTCGTTTGGTTGTTAGTAGCTTATTGATCCCAGAATCTCATCAAGCAGCTTCTTGAAGGATCCCAAGGTGTCAGCTTCAACAACATTACTGGGGAGTTGGTTCCAGACCCTCACAATTCTCTGTGTAAAAAAAGTGCCTCCTATTTTCTGTTCTGAATGCCCCTTTATCTAATCTCCATTTGTGACCCCTGGTCCTTGTTTCTTTTTTCAGGTCGAAAAAGTCTCCTGGGTCGACATTGTCAATAACTTTTAGAATTTTGAATGCTTGAAAAGAAATTCTTCCACTACTTTGGAGAGTCTGGTGACTTCAGCTTTATCTTGGGGAGTGGATCATAGCATGTTTCGCTTGTGACCTGTCTGTTTCACAAACTGTGATGAGACTTTCTGGCCCTTGGTGGGAGCTTGTAGTAAATCTGTTGTTACTTGAGGGCCTGCCTTCATCCCAGATGTAACACCAAAAAGTTAATGCAAGCTCTCAAAGGGGTTGGCAGACTTCTTGAATTAATCAGGTGCTTTCAAGACATCATCATCAGTGTCATACTTCAGTCTTGGTGGCCTTGCTTCTTTCTGTGCTGTCTTGTCATACTCGTTCCTTCCTGCCTTTTGCTGATAGCTTTGAATGATGGTTACCCGTTCGTGTGCTGTCAAAATCCAGGACATGAGCTCCACAGTTTCTTTTCTGTGTCTTAGTTGATAGACCACTCAATGGCCTGGTCATTTGGAACCTGGGCAAATGGCATTGAAGATCTCTGCACAGCAAATTACCCATTCCTGAGATGGTTATAGGTATCACACTCGCATGATTGTTCCTGGCATTGGAGTGCATCCAGGGGAGCATATCATGCACACAGACCAGGTACATTTCCAAGTGGCCTTCTCGAGTAGCCCTGATGAATGATAACAGCAGATTCCCCATTTCTGTGTAATAGCTCCAGAATTGTGCCATTGGCCTTTGTAAATCTTTTTGAGTTTCAGGAATGATTGGTGTAGCATTGAATTGTTGAAGCAGGACTCCCACAGTGTGCTTTGTAAGCTGCTCTCAGGTCTTTCGGACATCTGCCAATGGTTCAGATTTGGTGCCACCACAATTGTGTTCAACTAGCCAGTTTCCAAATGTTCCCATTGAAGTCTCAGCAGGGCTTCCATCGTAATCTTCTGCATGCAGACTCTCTGTTATAGTGACACCTTTCAGGTGCTCCATTAATAGAACCAGATCAAATGTTTTCTGATTCCAGTAGCATGTCCCTGAGACCAGCTTTGGGAAAAAGCTTTCCTAGCACAGTGAGCAGAGTACAAGCTATGAAACCTCCCTTGTAAGGCACAAAGCACTTCAATTCCATAGGGTTCTTACATATCACAGGTAGTGCTTTTGCATAGATGGCCTGATCAAAAAGATCATGTCTTTTCAGTTCAGCACTGAACCCTGTCCATGCTGGAATTGTTTGCTTTTCTTCTTTGTTTATGGTGAATAGGGAGTCACCAATACCCAAGCGAAGTAGGAACCATGCAAAATCCAATCTTTGACTGTTTGAATCGGTATGAGGAGATCTTAAAAGCAGGTGGGTTATATGGCAGCAATTCTCTGGAGTGATCGGACAGAGGACATTGTTTGGAGCATGCTTATGTAGCTGTAGAAGACATGGGAGCACCCTTATCTACCTGTCTTTGGATGGTGATGCAATTAGTGCAGTGGGTTGCTCCTGCTACAGAAAAGGTGTCCTCAAGAGTATCATTGTTCCCCCAACACCACGTTGCAAATACCCCTGGCTGGACATTGCTGGGGAGAAATATTCCTTGTTCCTCCAAACTGAACTGCTGCTCAGCTGTGGAAGTTGCTACTGTGTGTGTGATGGAATGGCCAAAGCGGTTGAGCAATTGCACATCTCTATGCGCTGGAGCTGGACTCTCCTGAAGTGACTCAACCACCCGCACTGCCTGGCTAGATGCACTGCTGCCACGTGTGACTGGACTGGTGCACCATAAACATATTTCAGTACCTCCACATTTGGGTCTTTCCAATAGCTGTCCTGGCAGTCACCACTGCAGAAACATGTTTTTAGGGTAAAATGAAAAACAATTGTCCTACACCAAGTTGTTAGTAAATTGATAATGTTTGGGTGCACTACTGCAATTGTGAACTAAATCATTTTGCATATTACATATTGCTTAAAGAGGAGACAAATTAGCCAAGATATTTGATATTTAGGGGGTCTGAGGGGAAATACATGTTTCATCCCATTCTATTTCAAGAATGGTGACACATGGAGTCACAAAGCATACTACATACAAAACTGGACTTTCTGATGTGTGTGTGTTTATAACAGTGCAATGTAGCATGGAGATCTGCGGAGAAGAAAGGGTTGATTCTCCTAAGAGGATCAGAGACACTACTTCACACCGAGAGGGGTGAGGGTATGGAATGGGTTACCTAGTCATGTTGCTGATGCTGAGTCACTGGGACCCTCCCTTTTAAGACCTGGCTTGACTCAGTGATGAGATCAATTAGCTACTATGAACTGGGCGAGCTTAGATAGGCTGTACGGACTCCTCTCATTCGGGAATCTTCTGATGTTTGTGATGTTTTTTTTGTTTAATTTCAAAGCAAGAAATTTAGAAGAGTTCCTCTAAAGAAAATTTGCTTGTGTTCTAATATTAGTCAATAACAAGTCCTGTGTTCTGACTTCTCTGGGATTTCTTCCTGATCTATTTTTTCTGATTTATTTCCTATTCTTTTTGTTTCATTGTGCAGGACAGCCAGGACATCCTGTGGCCAAAGAGGTCTGACTGTGCCCGAATCTTTCCCTCCATCCCCACACCGGAGGAGCTGCCTACCTACTTCCTCCCACCAGAGAATCGTGGACTGGGGTAAGAGATTAGCGTGCTGCCCTGGCGCACTGGCACACTGCGCTGGTCATTGTGCACCAGCCGGGCGTTTACAGTGTCCCAGAACCCCCTGCAGTGTTTACAAGAAATGTTCTGCCCCTTTGCTGTATCCTCTGTTAAGAACCCTGTTACTGCCCCATGGCATGTGCTATGTTATTTAACAGAAGATAGGAGGCACTTTTTCACACTGAGAATTGTGAGGGTCTGGAACCAACTCCCCAGTAATGTTGTTGAAGCTGACACCCTGGGATCCTTCAAGAAGCTGCTTGATGAGATTCTGGGATCAATAAGCTACTAACAACCAAACGAGCAAGATGGGCTGAATGGCCTCCTCTCGTTTGTAAACGTTCTTATGTTCTAAAATAACTGTATATCGCTTGCCTGTTTTGCACCATTAGTAACATTGTTTTGAAAGAAACACATGTTCAAGAAAACAGGTATTTAACTTTTTGTATTACTTTTAAGTTAAAGTCCTCAGTTTTTGTGACTTATTGCACTTCCTTGGTCATTTCACCTCAACAGTGTTGTCCGGGTCAAAGCATGTTACTGGCTGAAAGCATGTCAGTCAGTAGGAGAAGCAGCTGATTGGTTAACGACAGGAAAAAAGCCATTGAAGGGGTGGGGACAATTTCACCCTTCAGATAAAATGACCAAACAAGTGCAACACTAACTGAAAGCATTGATATCATACAGAGGTTTCTTTACCAAGTGTAGGACCAGATAGCATGTTACAGTGACGTGTTTCTTTCAAAGCTGGACATTTGAGACCAACATTTGAAGAGCACAACAGAAGTTTATGGAAGTATTGTGTTAGCTACAATCCCTTTAAAAAGCAGCATTTAATATCAAATGTTGTGAAATGAATCGTAATGCCACAAAGAAGCGCTCTTGTTGAAGTCTAGATATAAAAATGTGCTTTCACCTGTTTGTGCCAGCAGCACATACTCCCATGGGCATCTACTGATAGAATTACACATCTGAATGGCTTGGGATCTCAACCATGACATGTACAACTGGAAAGGTTTCCAGAAATAGCATACATCCTGTGTAAAAATAACTTCCTGTATTAAACTGTTGTGCCATGTACTCTTCCAGTGACAGTAGTTTGGATTTGGATCGGCCATAAATCCCAAATGCAGTAGTATTAGACTTTAAAGGGTTACAGAACACCTAGTCATGTTTACTAATACAATGCTTCCCAAACTGGTCCTGGGGACCCCCTGTGTCTGCTGGTGTTCATTCCAACTTTATCACAGTGAGATTTGTATTCGTGGCTGGTGAACAATCCAAGCATTAAAAATACCATCAGTGTGCCATAGCATCCTCTGAATACATCAGCACACAGTTACACTGCACAGGTGGAGTTTACTTCAGAAACGAGTTTGGAAATTCAGAAACAGTCAGGAGAACTTGCCCATTCAGTACATACAAGTTGGATGATTTGAGTTCAAGTAACTTGAACAAGAACATATTAATTCAAATGGAAATAGCATGGAGGCTAATTGTTTGGTGTACTTCATCAATTTAAGTTCTATGCGGGTGCCTCTTATTTGAATAAAGTAAGTTGAAACAACAGAATAAGGAATGTTTGTAGCTAACAACACCCTTTCACAGATCTACTGTGTTTTACACTCCCACTCGCTATAAAGGTCTACAATGTACAGATTTTTTTTAAAAAAGCACAGTATCGCTAACATGGATTTTCATTTTGAAACCCGATTTACAGTCCACAAATACGAATGTCAAGGGACAGGCAAAAATACATGTCTTATCAGTAATTCTCATTATCAGGATGATAGCCAGATGCATTCTGTCAGTTTTTATTGAAGTTACAGTAACACTGAAATCAAAATTCAGTTACAGAACATTGAAAAGTAATATGCATTTTTAAGTACTGTGCGTTTTATTGAAAATACGGTTGTAAGTAAACATAAAGTATACATTTCAACTTGAAAGCTGTATGTCCCGTCCTGATCACAGACATTTTGAGGCGTCCTGAACATCAGGGTATTGAACAAATCAGACATGCTGACGACTTGCATCCACAGTGTGCTGTTCATAGGCCTGTGTTGTTGTATCCTGGTTTTTCAGAATGGTTAAGAAAGCGTTCACGGGAACGTTGAAATCTGCAGAAACATCTTTTTCTTGTACAGTGGTGCACTATCCACTCCACTTTTATCTGCAATGATAATGAATGGATTTTGTGCTGGTCAAGAATTTCAAAATGGCATTGATGCCAAAATAATTTGCACAAAGAGGAAATTCATATTAAGTGAATTTGTATTGTAAGAAGTAATTTACAATAACCATCTTAAATTTGGCAGAGACGATGTCGACAATGTGTAGTATCTGGAAATGTGTTTAATTAGAGTTTGTTTTAATGAGAATAGACTGGAACTGGTACTATTTTAAAGAAAGATATCTGTTTGCTTGCCTAGTTATTACACTTGCACTTCTTAGGTCACTTCACCTCAGTAATTTTTTTCGGGTCGAGCGTCTTACTGGCTGCAAAACATGTCAGTCGTTGGGGGAAGCAGCTGGTTGGTTCCTCACAGGAAAGAACGCTCTGAAGGGGTGGGGACAAATTCACTCTGCAGGTGAAATGACCAAGTGCAAGAATCTGTAGAAAGACTACAAACAGAGATTTATTTAGCCTAGTATAGTACCAGAGGCCATGTTTTAAAAATGCAAATACACATTTACAATAACAAGTCAAAACTGCACATCTGAAACCTATACAGTGAATGCCTGACTGTAAGATTTTTTGAACAATTTTGTTAGCTTCACACACTTTACATTTGCTATTTTACTATTAAAGTGCTTTTTACTTGAATAGAGCAAGTTGAAACAACAGAAGAAGGACTTTTGGTTCAGTTAACTCTGTGTGAATGAGAAAGGATCCTGGTTAAGGTTTCCAGTGCATCGATGCCCCCTCCGTGCCTAACCCCTGTCCCGGCTCTGCTCCACAGGGTCTATGCTCTTGTGTTCCAGGGCCGGCTCCCCGAAGTGATGCCGCCCCCCCCAGACTGCAGCTCTGTGCCAGGCCCCCCCCTGAGGGACAGCCCTGCTTCTCTGGGGTGGGGGCTGGAGGGGAGGGAGCTGCCAGACCGTCATGCCAGGCAGGTCAGTTAGTAACTCTTATTATTTAAAGAGATCTGTGCTGGTAGATCCTCTTTCTAGGGCTTTCGATCCCCCAATCCCAATAAACCAGGTTGAAGTTAATGCATGTGTTTTGTGTAGCATGATCATTGTAAAAAAAAAAAAAAACACACACACACTTTAAAACTATTGCTTTAATGCTAAATGTTCATTAATCGAGGTGCAAAGTAATATATAAATATTCAGTTTTTTTTTTTTTTTTTGCCTTGAAGTATCCAAAATTGAAATATACACAGTTAGCATGGAAGGGGATTCATAATTTGCACAACATTGTTGTTTTGCATTGTTTTCAGTACAACTTTAATGTTGATATTATTGAACAACCCTCTGGTGGCCAGACGGTGCATAACAGTGTCTCTTGTCACAGACATTTTCTTTTGCATATCCTCCTCCATGCTCTCCAGCTCCTGCTCTCCCGTCTGGACAGGCTGAGTCTCAGTGAGGAGCAGATCGGGGGACTCATTACTCAGGGCTTGAACCAGGTGAGGCTCACAGCTTAACGTAATATATATATATAAAGTTTACTATTTGTGAGGGACCTTGCGCCATCACACCCCTCTACTGGAAATTTGAAAAAAGACACCCTGTGACATGGTCTTGAAATCTAAATGCTATACTAATGTTGTATACAGCGCATTTTTAAACATACACTGGCAGTGTTTTAACAGTTAAGTTTATTAGAATAAACTGTGATGGGCTACTGTTTTATTTTCTCTGCTGGCTAGTGGAGAAAATGCATTTAACAGCCAAATTGGGGTATATGTTGAGATGTGAAAAGTGTTGTCAGCCAGAATACAATAATTAGATTCTACTGCTGCAGCCCCCTGCTTTTTTTTCTGCCTCCCCATTTTTTTTTGGCCACTGAACCCATTCCAGGTTTTTTAATACAAGCTTGATTAGCCCCAGCGTACATGTGACAAGCTCAGGTATGTTTTATTAAACTCTTAGTAAAACCAGGAATGGATCAAACTGCTGTGCAATGGGAGTCTTATTGCCATCCCTGTATGAATAAAGATGCTATGATGATTGAGTATTTAACTCGTGTATTATTATATCTTTCCATATTCAAGTTTTTGTTAGTGAGAAGTTAGAGTTGAATAAATGTTTTGTTTTTCACACTTTCTTGAACCCAGTCACAGCACTCTCTCACAGTTGTGAACATACTGCCCTGGACTCTTCTCTTGTCTGGGTACCTCTTGAACTCTCTCCCTGTCTCACTTTCAGTCTGGCGCCCCCTTGTGGCTTGTCCTAAATGAGGCTGCTCTCTTCTGGCGAGCGAGTGGCAATGCCAGCTCCGCCCTTTCCTGCCTGCGCAGAGCCCTCAACTCCGCCCCTCAGGAGCACCTTGACATCCCATTGGTCAATGCGGCCAACCTGCTCCTGCACTTCGGGCTGTACCAAGAGGCTAGCCAGGTCCTGGAGAGAGCGCTGGCCATCAACCGGAGTGAGGTACACACAGGCAGACCGCACTGCCTCCCTTCTAGTCCCTCAGCTCTAACCACGAGACCACACTTCCTCTCTCCCAGTCCCTCAGCTCTAACCACTAGCCCACACTGCCTCCCAGTCCCTCAGCTCTAACCACTAGACCACAGTGCTCCCTGAGCAAGTGAACTAGTGCCTGTGTAATGAGTCTGTCTCTGTGTCTCTCCCTAGCCCCTGACTCTGCTCAGCCTGGGGAATGTGTGCCTAGCCCAGGGGAATGTGAGTGGTGCGGTGTCGGTGTTTCGACAGGCCCTGTCTCTGGGGACGCGCTGCCCGGAGTGTGAGAGCAGCCTCCGGCTCATCCGCTGCCTGCAGTTCTACCCCTTCCTATACAACCTGAGCAGCTCGTCGGCCTGCAAGCGTGAGTACAATGAAACAGGAATTCACTTCATTAGAACAGACAGCTAAGCACGGGTTCACACAACTGGACACCAATAAAAAAACAAATACGGACTTCCATATTGTTTTTAAGACGCAAATGCATACCGTCAGTACATTTTTAACAGGAAAGCATTTTTCATGTAGGCAGCGAGGGTGCATATTATGACCCATACCTCCCGATTTTGCTATTGAGTCTCTGGGATCTGACAATGATGTCCGGGGAACTGAGCTTATTATCACTGACCATAATTAAATACCAGTCCCCATATATCACGTAAGGCCGGAATGTTCCAATTCACTAAAAAGTCCATCCCTGCTAGTGGCTAGACAGCGACTTGGATGATGACCCCTAATTTTGGTGCGTACCAAACCATTTCTGCTGGTACTCATTGTGAGTACAATGAAACGGTCCGAGTCAGGAATTCCCTTCATTTAGAAGCCAATCTCTTGTTTTAAGTTGTTCTTCAGAAGTCTGCTATTAGATTGAATTAGTAGATAGTACAGCAGCTAGCGCATGAAAGGTGAATGAAACGTCATTGAAGTCTTTGGGAAGGGTTTCCGTGGGGATGAAGCAGGTGATTTTGACGCATTGGGAAGGGTTTCCGTGGGGATGAAGCAGGTGATTTTGACGCATTGGGAAGGGTTTCCGTGGGGATGAAGCAGGCTGATGATGCAGTGGTAACCCTGGGATTGTATCATGCATTGGAACACTATGCAGATTGGTGCGTTAGTTCTTTTGTGTGTTGCTGTTGATGACATCACTGGTCACCAGTGGGAACGGGGCTGGAGGCTTATCTGGGATGTTCTTTAACCATCTATCTAAATACAGCCTTCCCCCTCATTCCCCAGTCACCCATCTATCTAAATACAGCCTTCCCCCTCATTCCCCAGTCACCCACTCATCTATCTAAATACAGCCTTCCCCCTCATTCCCCAGTCACCCATCTATCTAAATACAGCCTTGCCCCTCATTCCCAAGTCACCCATCTATCTAAATACAGCCTTGCCCCTCATTCCCCAGTCACCCATCTATATAAATACAGCCTTCCCCCTCATTCCCCAGTCACCCATCCATCTATCTAAATACAGCCTTCCCCCTCATTCCCCAGTCACACATCTATATAAATACAGCCTTCCCCCTCATTCCCCAGTCACACATCTATATAAATACAGCCTTCCCCCTCATTCCCCAGTCACCCATCTATATAAATACAGCCTTCCCCCTCATTCCCCAGTCACACATCTATATAAATACAGCCTCCCCCCTTATTCCCCAGTCACCCATCTATATAAATACAGCCTTCCCCTCATTCACCAGTCACCCATCTATTTAAATACAGCCTTCCCCCTCATTCCCCATCCATTTGTCTATCTAAATATAGGCTTCCACCTCATTCCCCAGTCCCTTTCATGTGCCGTTCAATAGAAGCTAATTTTAGTGCAGGCTCAGGGACTTAGCTCTATATATAGCTTCAGTTGATTTCTTTACCTTTCTCCCTCCCTCTCATTTTTGCATCTCTTCTCCCCGTCTCTCAGCCCCCCTGCACTACACATACCCTGTGGGGAAAAGAGAAGAAAGCTTTGATGTAAAGGAACCGGACAGTTAATAATTGAACAGGATAAAAATAGCTGGGTGATATTTATAAAGCTCTTTCTATATTCGGTACACTGCAGAACTGTCTGTCTGAATGTGTGGGAGTGGATTGAGAGGGGTTGATAACCGGCTTTAGGTGGTCTGGTCCATTCTATGGAGGCAGTAAGAACAGTATTGTATTGGGAATTTTAAAAACTACAAAAACACATTTAACAACTAGACCTGAGGAGCAGCTCCTGAACTCCAGTAAAGCACTTTAAACACAACATATTTCATATTGGAGGAATTGCACCAAGAATCATCTATCAAACTTCTTTGGTTACTGCGTCTCAATGGTCGATTGTGACATTATAGATCATAGCAATGACAGGATAGCCTGCCTGGGAATTGCCAGAAACACAAGACCAGTAAATCCAAAAAGAAATAATAACAAACGTAAGGTGTAATCCATTCTCTTGCAATGTGTGTTTGTGATTCTTGATCCTTAGGATTTCTCGGCGGCGTCTTAGTCCCCCTTAACCTAACCTACCAATTTGCCTATCGGATGTCAACCGAAGTCTATATTATAAATACAATATTCTGTGTTTGGAGAGAGTCAGGATGCTTTATATTGCTATAGCAAGGCGATCAATAAAGAATACAATATTATTGTTTCTTTATTTGCATTAGCGCAGTATCGATACAGTTTATTATAATTGTATTTTTAAATATCAGAAATATATAGTATGTGCTTGTGGGCCTTTTGGTAAGTATAGTCCATCTGCAGCGTTGGAATAATTTTTTTTCTTCTGTTTCTGTGTTTTTATTTGATTCACAGCTGTATTGTTTGTGGTCAGTAAAGCCAATAAGAATTGTTTTTATTGTAAGATGCAATAACATTACAGTTAAAATGTAAGGCTGTAGTTAATGCATACCCCATAAGTTAGTAGTAAAGTATGTACAGTATATATTGAAAGTACTCATGACTTCAAGGTTATGTTGCATTTTACTCACCCAATATATATATATATATATATATATATATATATATATATGTGTGTGTGTGTGGGTGTACAAAAACCACTGCAAAAATTAGCGTGGAGCTCTTGTTATTGTATGTAATGATTTAATTTGCTTTCAGTTTTATTTGGGCCAGATCTGGCTCCTAGTCTATCTTTCACAAAATAATTGAAACAGATATGCAGTTTGTTTTTTATTCACTTTTTCAGAAAATATGCTTAAAAATGTAATGTGACCAAATCAATATGTGTCCTGTAAAGGGTTAAGTGTATGTGTGTGGGTGTGGGTGGAGTGGCAGGACCGTGGATGATCTCTGCTGGTTAAAGGCCCCTCAGGAGTCCCTGATATCAGGACAGGTCTTTTGGCATTGGGCTGACGTCTTTTACTTCATGTAGGGTACAGGCCCCCTTTGTCTTGCTGGAGCAGTTTCTGATCAAGCTTTTCAGACTGGCATTACACATTGTCTCTGATCGCCTCCCAGAGCGACAGCATTTCACCTGCAATATGACTTGCTGCACCCCCGATATCTCATACAATCCATGGGCTGAATCCCAGCTAGCTGTTTAAACACAAGGTGCTATATACAGTATAGAAGACTGCAGTGGAGAGTCTGTTTCATGTGTCTCTGCTAGCTCTCTCCCTGCTCTTTCGTTCTTTTAATCTTCTTGCCAACCACGTCATTCCGCTTTGCAAATGCTGGCTCCTGCTCCGCAGAAAGGTTCTTTGAGTGCATCAGAGTGGGGTTTTGATGTTGGTGCTGAGACTCATTTCAGCAGCAAGGATCCCCAAGTGTGTGTGTGCTAATGGGGAACAAAATCTTTGGCTATTTCAAATTGGGAGAAAAACAGGGTAAAATTCAACTCCATTTGTTTGAAATAAGAAGTTGTATTTGTACCTGTGATTGCTGCTTATTCTGTTAATGTGTAGTTGTTTTTGTTACTTTAATATAATTGTAATTAATTGTATAATGCAGCACAATTGTAATTGAATAGCATATCATTGTAATTTGCGCACACAATGCTGCTGAAATTGCAAGTACCGGTGTATATGTTATAATTTGAATTGATCCCAGGTTTGATACACAAGAGGGTCCTGATGTGCTCATCATTTTATGACTGACTATTTTGTAGACAAAAATGTAATGGGATAGAGAGAGTACGTATTCATACCAACTATGAAAACATACTTATTTTTCTTTCAAAACACATTTTGAGAACTACAATGAGCTATATTGTGCTTGTGGTCTTTTATCACAATGCAAACTATACATACCTCCAATACGATACAATATATACCATGTAAAGAAAGTATCCTGACCAATCGGCACTCCCCTAATTGTTCCATACATTTCACATTAATGATCATTTCATTGTATTTTTATTTCAGAATTCTATGAGATTCGCTTTATTTTCCAGCTGTGTGTATGCGTAGGGTTCTTCGTAGCGGCTTGCTGGTTTGCACATGCAGGTAGTGGAGGATTGATTTTGCTTGTTTCCCAGCAGAGGGCTCATGTTACAGCAGAGAGGGGGCAGGAACACAGGGTTCTGAGCCCCTCAGAGACACAGGAGCAAATAGGAGGGAGAGCCTGGGGTCGGAGCCCCTGAGAGACGCAGGAGCAGACAGGAGGGAGAGCCTGGGGTTGGAGCCCCTCAGACACTGGAGCAGACAGGAGGGAGAGCCTGGGGTCGGAGCCCCTGAGAGACGCAGGAGCAGACAGGAGGGAGAGCCTGGGGTCGGAGCCCCTCAGACACTGGAGCAGACAGGAGGGAGAGCCTGGGGTCGGAGCCCCTGAGAGACGCAGGAGCAGACAGGAGGGAGAGCCTGGGGTCGGAGCCCCTCAGAGACGCAGGAGCAGGCAGGAGGGAGAGCCTGGGGTCGGAGCCCCTGAGAGACGCAGGAGCAGACAGGAGGGAGAGCCTGGGGTTGGAGCCCCTCAGACACTGGAGCAGACAGGAGGGAGAGCCTGGGGTCGGAGCCCCTGAGAGACGCAGGAGCAGACAGGAGGGAGAGCCTGGGGTTGGAGCCCCTCAGACACTGGAGCAGACAGGAGGGAGAGCCTGGGGTCGGAGCCCCTGAGAGACGCAGGAGCAGACAGGAGGGAGAGCCTGGGGTCGGAGCCCCTCAGAGACGCAGGAGCAGGCAGGAGGGAGAGCCTGGGATCGGAGCCCCTCAGAGACGCAGGAGCAGACAGGAGGGAGAGCCTGGGGTCGGAGCCCCTCAGAGACACAGGAGCAGGCAGGAGGGAGAGCCTGGGATCGGAGCCCCTCAGAGACGCAGGAGCAGACAGGAGGGAGAGCCTGGGGTCGGAGCCCCTCAGAGACACAGGAGCAGGCAGGAGGGAGAGCCTGGGGTCGGAGCCCCTCAGAGACACAGGAGCAGACAGGAGGGAGAGCCTGGGTCGGAGCCCCTCAGAGAGACAGGAGCAGACAGGAGGGAGAGCCTGGGGTCGGAGCCCCTCAGAGACACAGGAGCAGACAGGAGGGCCTGGGGTTGGAGCCCCTCAGACACTGGAGCAGACAGGAGGGAGAGCCTGGGGTCGGAGCCCCTGAGAGACGCAGGAGCAGACAGGAGGGAGAGCCTGGGGTCGGAGCCCCTCAGAGACGCAGGAGCAGGTAGGAGGGAGAGCCTGGGGTCGGAGCCCCTCAGAGACACAGGAGCAGACAGGAGGGAGAGCCTGGGGTCGGAGCCCCTCAGAGACACAGGAGCAGGCAGGAGGGAGAGCCTGGGGTCGGAGCCCCTCAGAGACACAGGAGCAGGCAGGAGGGGGAGCCTGGGGTCGGAGCCCCTCAGAGACACAGGAGCAGACAGGAGGGAGAGCCTGGGGTCGGAGCCCCTCAGAGACACAGGAGCAGACAGGAGGGAGAGCCTGGGGTCCGAGCCCCTCAGAGACACAGGAGCAGACAGGAGGGAGAGCCTGGGGTCGGAGCCCCTCAGAGACACAGGAGCAGACAGGAGGGAGAGCCTGGGGTCGGAGCCCCTCAGGGACGCAGGAGCAGGCAGGAGGGAGAGCCTGGGGTCGGAGCCCCTCAGAGACGCAGGAGCAGACAGGAGGGAGAGCCGGGGTCGGAGCCCCTCAGAGACGCAGGAGCAGACAGGAGGGAGAGCCTGGGTCGGAGCCCCTCAGAGACACAGGAGCAGACAGGAGGGAGAGCCTGGGGTCGGAGCCCCTCAGAGACACAGGAGCAGACAGGAGGGCCTGGGGTTGGAGCCCCTCAGACACTGGAGCAGACAGGAGGGAGAGCCTGGGGTCGGAGCCCCTGAGAGACGCAGGAGCAGACAGGAGGGAGAGCCTGGGGTCGGAGCCCCTCAGAGACGCAGGAGCAGGCAGGAGGGAGAGCCTGGGATCGGAGCCCCTCAGAGACGCAGGAGCAGACAGGAGGGAGAGCCTGGGGTCGGAGCCCCTCAGAGACGCAGGAGCAGGCAGGAGGGAGAGCCTGGGGTCGGAGCCCCTCAGAGACACAGGAGCAGACAGGAGGGAGAGCCTGGGGTCGGAGCCCCTCAGAGACACAGGAGCAGACAGGAGGGAGAGCCTGGGGTCGGAGCCCCTCAGAGACGCAGGAGCAGGCAGGAGGGAGAGCCTGGCATTCACTGAACCTTACCCTGGGACCGGAGGAGACCCCATACAGCTCCATTGTAAGCCTGCTTCATTGGATCACACTGCTAGTATCAGGGATTTAAATATACTTTCATTAAAGTGTTTGTAGCGAACAAAATAACTCCATGAATCTTATCTGTCATGCACTTTCATTCACTATATAGGTCTCAAATGTGCAGTTTTGTAAGAAATGCATGTATTTTCATTATGTGACATCTGGTACTGCACTAAGTAAAGGAAAGTGCTTAGTTTGCTTGCCTTGCCCTCCAGGAAGTCTGTTAATGCTTTACAGTAGAACCTCAGCGTTACGAACACCAAACTTTTGAACTGACCGGTCAACCAAACACCCCACTTTGATCCGGAAACATGCAGTCACTCAACCATGCAACCAGATAGGCACTCCTATAAGCGCATGAAGCAGGCAAAATTACTGTACCAACAAATGTATTCAGACAAAAGGTTTGGCAGATTTCAGATTTTTTTTTTCAAGCTAAAGGAGGCTGAATGACTGAGCAAGCTGCACGAATGCATTGCGTTTAAAATAAAATAAAAACAAGCACAACGTTCACCCATGATTTCCTGAAACCCATGAAATCTGTGTTTTTGCTACAGATTTCAATGATAACTTAAATTTACTCAGCAGAACTTTAAGTCAGTTGTTGAGATTGTCAGATTAAGGTTAGTATAAATCCCAGAGTGGCTCACCTGGTAAAAGAATATTGTTTATGTTTACTGGAGCATTTATAGTACTAAAAAATGCAGAAAGATTGTGCTTCATTGATTTAGTATTCAATTATACAACAAGTTGAAAACAGCAAAGTTCCATAGGCAGAAATGCCAGATGCTGCTTCACCCACCCTAATATCAGAGTGGAAATCCACTCAATCGATAGATTCTGTGTGTTTTTGTAATTTTATCTGCGATTTCACTTTGAGCTGCAAAACAAATGAAATATTTATGCACAGTGGTTTAGAGATATACCGTTAAAAAAAACGTTAATACCATTAAAAAAATTAATTGAAGATCATTATTCTCTCTTACTTTCATTTTTATTTATGCATTACGTACCCCCTAGGTCTCAAATGTGCAGTTTTGAAAGAAATGCATGTTATAGCCAGCATGTATTTTTCCTTTGAAATGTCTGGTACTACAGTTGGTTAAAGAAATCTCTGTTAACAAGTTATACTTTTAGACTGTCTTGCACTTCCTGGGTCATTTCACCCCTTCATCGGCTTCTTTCCTGTCAGTAACCAACCAGCTGCTTCCCCTTTTGACTGACATGAAGCCAGAAGACAGTGCTGGGCGTAAGTGACCAAGGAAGAAAAGAAGTAACAGACATCTGTTTGAAAATGAAAATGTATGTTTGCTGTAATACCTGCTTCTTTAAAGATTGCACTTTTGAGATCTGTGTAGCTGATGGAAGTAGAAAATGTGTAATATATGTGGGATTATTTAGTTAGTTCCAATTGCTCTTCGTGTGAGTTGTGTATTCCCTAGTGGTGACCTCAGTTTCTCCCTGTCTCAGTGATGCTGGTCCTGGATGGTAACGGCTCTGGCGGGGAACTGCAGCGTGACGAGGAGATCCAGCGGATGGAGGAGAGCGAGGAGGAGGAGGAGGAGAAGGAAGAGGAAGAGTGGCAGTTGAAGGAGGACCTGATTGGAGCCTTCGAGGGGGCTCTGGATGTGAAGGGGCGCCGTGTGGACCTGCAGCGGATCAGGGTGCTGAAGAGAGGAGGAGGAGGAGAGGCAGACGCTGGGGGGAGAGCAGGGCCCTGCTTCGGGAACTGCGAGGACGATGATGGAGCCGAGTGGGTACGAAGAGACACAGCACACCCCTGCCCCCCAATACACCCAGACCCTGCCCCTGCACATGGAGGAATGGCACAATACTGCAGCCTGAATAAAATGCCGGTGGCTGCTGGGTGATTTTTTATTTTTTTTTCTGTGTTTTCTGCAGATCACATTCCAGGTGAAGCGTATGAGGAAGCCCAAGACAGACCCTTCTGACCTGCAAGTGGGGAGCCGAGAGAGGGAGGCTGGCTTCCACTCCGCCCTGGAGATCAGCGGACCCCAAATCCCCTCCCCGGGACCCCCAGGTACCCGCTCACTGAGCCCCCAACTCACCCTCAATCTGTACCCCTCTATACTGTAACAGAGCCCCCAACTCTCCCTCAATTTATACCCCTCTATACCTTACTGTAACAGAGCCCCCAACTCTCCCTCAGTCTGTACCCCTCTAGACTGTAACAGAGCCCCCAACTCTCCCTCAGTCTGTACCCCTCTAGACTGTAACAGAGCCCCCAACTCTCCCTCAGTCTGTACCCCTCTAGACTGTAACAGAGGTCCCAACTCTTCCTCACTCTGTACCCCTCTATACTGTAACAGAGCCACCAACTCTCCCTCAATCTATACCCCTCTATACTGTAACAGAGCTCCCAACTCTCCCTCCATTTGTACCCCTCTATACCTTACTGTAACAGAGCCCCCAACTCTCCCTCAGTCTGTACCCTTCTATACTGTAACAGAGCCCCCAAGTCTTCCTCAATCTGTATCCCTCTAGACTGTAACAGAGCCCCCGACTCTCCCTCAATCTGTAACAGAGCCCCCAACTCTCCCTCAATCTATACCCCTCTATACTGTAACAGAGCTCCCAAATCTCTCTCCATTTGTACCCCTCTATACCTTACTGTAACAGAGACCACGTCTTCCTCAATCTGTATCCCTCTATACTGTAACAGAGCTCCCAAATCTCTCTCCATTTGTACCCCTCTATACCTTACTGTAACAGAGCCCACGTCTTCCTCAATCTGTATCCCTCTATACTGTAACAGAGCCCCCAACTCTCCCTCAATCTATACCCCTCTATACTGTAACAGAGCTCCCAAATCTCTCTCCATTTGTACCCCTCTATACCTTACTGTAACAGAGCCCACAAGTCTTCCTCAGTCTGTATCCCTCTATACTGTAACAGAGCCCCCGACTCTCCCTCCATTTGTACCCCTCTATACCTTACTGTAACAGAGCCCTCAACTCTCCCTCTACTGTAACAGAGCCCCCAACACTCCCTCAGTCTGTAATATTGTAAAATCTGTACAAAATCACTTGAAAACACCTAAAAGCAATGCCCGTTTGATTCATGTTGCTACTATGATGCTACCTCTATTTTCATTTTAAACATAAGGTATTTGTATTATACCACAACTGCCTTGACAAATAACATTTATGGAAAAATCATTTATTTTCATAGAAGTCAAGTATGTGATGCTTGCCTTCAGCTGCAGCATTGCCCTTGACACCTGGCTTTCCCATTGCCTTGGTGTGGGAGAGCTTGTTGTGTGTGACTGCTGGTCTGACACGGTGTGTGTTTACAGGGAGACACCGGGACTACCTGAGTCTAGGCTGGCCGAGCCCAGACGAGTGCCAGCGCCTCCGCAGAGTGGAGCCCACCACAGTGGCAAGCACCTGGCTGGCAGTGTCTGCAAAGAGCATTGAGTGAGTCCCTGGCAGCATAGCAGCACACGTCCGCAGCGCCCCAGTCTGAGCACAGCTGTTTAATGGGGCAGGAGAGCCCCGCAGTATCTGTCAGTTTAACACGTCCGCAGCGCCCCAGTCTGAGCACAGCTGTTTAATGGGGCAGGAGAGCCCCGCAGTATCTGTCAGTTTAACACGTCCGCAGCGCCCCAGTCTGAGCACAGCTGTTTAATGGGGCAGGAGAGCCCCGCAGTATCTGTCAGTTTAACACGTCCGCAGCGCCCCAGTCTGAGCACAGCTGTTTAATGGGGCAGGAGAGCCCCGCAGTATCTGTCAGTTTAACACGTCCGCAGCGCCCCAGTCTGAGCACAGCTGTTTAATGGGGCAGGAGAGCCCCGCAGTATTTGTTTAAGTAACTAGTAACTGTAATAGATTACTTTTACAAAGTCATTTCCACAACACTGAAGACAGGTGAGATTTCTGGAAGTACTTTGTGATCTGCAATCGCTTTAGACTAAAGATCCTGTTCCTCACATTATTGATATAATTGAACAGAAAAAAAAAACTTCACATAAGCTGAGGAAAATATTAAACTGTCATGCTAAATTGTTTTAGGTAGATGGGTAGAACATCAATGCATAACAAATTGGGTCGAGTAACTGAAAGAGAAAAGGTGAATAAGGAGTATTTCAGAAAGAGCAATTACCATACCTCATGTTTAAATTAAAAATCCCCTTTTGATCAGCTGCACAAAATTATATTTAAAGGAGAGTAAAACTTCTCAAACATTGATCAGTACTGTATAATCTTTACAAATGTGCAAACATCAACTAAATACATACTTGGTAAATGTGTCCATTTCCTATATTTGTGGAAATTAGTTTACTTGAGTTTTGTTACATTATAAATACGCTGATCTTGGTCTCTGGACCAAAGACTGTTTGTAAATGTGTCCTACTGTCCCATTTGTACAATTTTGGGGAACCACAAGATGGCAACAGAGTGCTGAGCTTGCATTGAAAAGCAAGGGTAACCCTCACTCCCTCTCCCTCCTTTTGAAAGGATCGGAAAAATCCACAGCATTCTCTTTAGTAGAGGCGTTCTATAGTCTACAGGACTTGCAAGGAATAGGGATTCTATATTGGTCTTTATTATTTTTAATTAGCTTTAATTCTTTTATTTTAGATGTATTAGTTTATATTGTAAAACACACACTCTCTCTGTCAAAAAGAGGAAGAATATATGTTAAAAAGAGGATTTTATATACCTTTAGGAAAAAGTGCAAGGACTGTCTGATACAAGTAACAGTGATGACCTAAGGAATAAATGTAATGTTACAGGGATTGCCGTAGACAAGGAGCACAGCTGGCAAAGCCATGTATGCACCCAGGGAATTCCCACTCGCTCACTCACTCCCTTTTGCTCCACAGTATCACAGAGCACATAGACTTTGCCACTCCCCTGCAAGAGCCTGCAGTGGAGCCAATCTGCAACCCCAACCTACCAGCCACAATGCACACCCTGGACCATCTGAATGGAGTGGCCAACCGCGGAGGCATCCACTACACAGGAGAGAGCCAGCTCCAAGAGGTACCCCCCCAGCACAGTCACACTGTATCACAGCACGTACACACTACTGCACAGGAGAGAGACACAGTCACACTGTATCACAGCACGTACACACCACTGCAACAGGAGAGAGACACAGTCACACTGTATCACAGCACGTACACACCACTGCAACAGGAGAGAGACACAGTCACACTGTATCACAGCACGTACACACCACTGCAACAGGAGAGAGACAGTCACACTGTATCACAGCACGTACACACCACTACACAGGAGAGAGACAGTCACACTGTATCACAGCACGTACACACCACTGCACAGGAGAGAGACACAGTCACACTGTATCACAGCACGTACACACCACTGCACAGCGAGATACAGTCACACTGTATCATCTTCCTAATCCAAATGTCCTGCCTTCTCAGGTGCTCCAGAATCTGGGCAAAGACAAGTACTCTCCACAGTCCTTCGAGCAGGTGGGGACACGCATCGCCAAAGTCCTAGAGAAGGTAAGCTATTCAATCAAAGTTCACCCTCTTAGTAAGGGCTGTAAGAAAAACAACAGGGAAGTTACTGCACCCTCTGATCAGTGCCTGTGTTGATGCCAGGAAATAATTAAGAAGCTTCCAATTATTTTTTCAAAGTTTATTTTACCGTCTCCATTCTGAGCGGTTTGTATTAGCAATGCCAGTGCTTGCTTGTTGTGGGGTTGCCTTGTGTCCCACAGAGCAGGTTATTAGGCAGCATGGTCATTGCTCCCATTGGCCATTCCACTACCACTTGTATTCTCGTTAGAAGACAAAATCTCTTAACTATGTCTCCCGACTACAGCTTCATGAAGGGGGAGCGCTGTACTCAAATATTGTGGTTTTTTGTTTGATATATTCTGTGTTGATCTGCAATTTGAAGTTTCTCTTCTTTTCTATAGCAGTTGCTTATTGAAGACATCCCAGCCTAGCGAAATCACATGACATGTTACCCAGCCTTGCTAAATCAAATGACATGTTACCAAGCCTAGCTAAAATGTCATTATAAAAGTAAGAGACAGCGGCATCTAGTCAACAGCTGTATATTGCCAGCAATACAAAAAACATTTATTATTATTATTATTATTATTATTATTATTATTATTATTACCTGTTCACTGGATGGCGCTGGCTCTTATGTCTTATGTAGCTCGGGTTACTCTGACTGGCAGCTAGAACAGAGGAGCATGAATAGAAGCATGTTCATACAGAAAACAAATGATAATCATTTCAAGAACCACTCGGAATGATTGCAATTCTAAATAGAAAACATTCAGCTTGAAGTTACTGACTCCATTAATAACTATTCATATTCAAAGATGAACTCTTGTGAACTCTACTATTTATTCATCACTTTCTCAGTAAAAAGGTGCTTGATACCTTTGACTTTTCCTTCTATTTGTGCCCTCTAGTATTGCTCTCTGAAACAGGCTTGGGTTAATATTCGACCACAACATTGACAAATTGAATTATTTTTGTGCTGAACCGTTTACACTAGCCACTGCCGGCTTTGGTCTTTTTTTTTTTTTTTTTTTTTTTTTTTTTTTTTTTTTTTGTAGTGTAAATGCAGCCGGCCAAGCTCCAGCCATCCTAAAATTGATACGTATCAAATTGAAAATCTGAAAGTCACCGATGTTTCTTTTTAGCTGTTAAACGAATGTGCTTTGCTTTTGTTGAATAGCAAAAATAATATATGAGTTGTCAGTTGTCATAATGCCTCTTTCTTGAAGTGTCCACACACTCCTGAACTCAGTGAGGCTTTGGAAGTGGAAATTTAAAGAAACAGGCGTTATTTACATATCGGAGTCTGACAAATAGACGGTACTGATATGCAGGTTTTCAATGCTTCGCTCCATTTCTGTTGGCAAAATTCAGTCTTAATTCGTACGGAAAAACAACCGTGAAGTAGAAACATGCAAATGACAGCCTTGTTGGTTTAAACACCTCCGCCTCCGTGTTTTGGGGAGTGGAAATGTCTTCAAGCAAGGGGTGGTCGATATGACATCATCGGGCACTCGCTACAGGTCGGGCTATGCACACGCATTGGTGTCAAAGTCTGTTTAGGTCTGTGCTCAAGTGTAAACGCGCTGTATTAATGCTATACTTTTACAACCAAGGCTTTTCAAAGAAGAGAGACTAAAAGGCTGTTTTTGGTAACCCCATTGTCTCTGTCTCTGTGTATTTGTCCTTGTCTGTGTGTGTTCTTGACTCTGTCCTTGTCTGTGTCTGTCTCTTTGTGTGTGTCCTTGTCTCTGTGTCATTGTGTGTGTGTGTCTGTGTGTGTCCTTTTCTCTGTGTTTGTGTCTGTCTCTGTGTGTGTCTTCAGAACCAGACGTCGTGGGTGCTGTCCAGCATGGCTGCGCTGTACTGGAGGGTGAAGGGTCAGGGGAAGAAGGCTGTGGACTGTCTGAGGCATGCTCTGAACCATGCTCCTCACCACATGAAGGTGAGACACACCCTCCCTCGCAGTAATAGCACTGACCTCTGGATACACGCCACCTGAGGGTGCACTGAATGCCACTGGGGATGTAGTGGAGACCTCCGTACTGTGATGGAGCTTGCAAAGGGCGTTCGTAGCTAAGGTTATTGAGGGAAATTTGAATCTGTGGGGTTTTGCAGTCTCAGTCACTGGGATGAATGTGTCTCTTCTTTGAGAACTCCCACTTGTTTAGACAGGAATTGGTGCAATGGGGTCTCTGTTAAATCATGTGTGCCTGCAGCTTAAAGTACTTTTGGTAATGTTATGAAACTGGTAAGCCAACATCCGGGTTTTGATGAAGACTTCACAGAAGGCTAGACTATGGAAGAACGCTAGACAGTGTCTTCCAGTGTCTGCAAATCTTTAGTGATGATATACTTCTCCTCTCTCTCTCTCTCTCTCTCTCTCTCTCTCTCTCTCTCTCTCTCTCTCTCTCTCTCAGGACGTGCCTCTGATCAGCCTTGCCAATATCTTCCACAACGCCAAGCTGTGGGATGATGCCATTACCGTGGCCAGTATGGCAGTGGAGATCGCGCCACACTTTGTGGTGAATCACTTCACCCTCGCCAATGTCTACATCGCCATGGTGAGAGGTGTGGAGGGAATGGGAGGGGTGTGAGGGAGACAAGGGTAATGGCCATTATCCCCTCCTTCACTAATGCAATGACCCAAAAAAGAAAAGGCTCTAAAAAGGCAAAAAAATGTGTCTGCAGGAGATTATGGAATTGGTAAAACAGTCTTATTGCCCAAGATCAGTATGTGTTAAACATTGTATTTGTTTTGCAAGGCCTAAATGGTGAACATGCATCTGACATAGAACTGAAAGCTGTCCTTGCAGATCCACATTACCTACAGGCTGTTAATTACCATTTCACAAGCTGCTGTAAAGTGCTTGAATAACTTTGACGTTAATTTTAATGATGTCAGTGCATTTATCTCTCTATTTACTGTTTAAAAAAAAATAAAAAAATGTACACATAATTTATAAAATAGTTTTGCACATTCCGCAAAATATGATACTTTACCTGTGACACTGCCATGATTTAAAAACAAAAAAAATCAGGTTATTTACAGTATTGAAAGGGTAGTGAATGGATGTGCATGACTACAATCACTTCAAATGGTTAATCAGAACTGGAATAGCAAATAGCACACACATCCCCTCCAGATCACAACCTTAAATAGGAATCGTAGGGGTAGCGAACACTTCAAATTGTGTTGCACTGCCTTAGTACAACTGTTTGACATAACTCTCTGTACAGTGCAGCCACAAGTGTTTCACTTTGCTTTAGATTATCAGAAAACAAGAGGATGCAAGCTATAGAAATCAGCTTGCAAAAATGATTGAATTAAACAAGGTGCTACAACACCACCTCTAGGTGAAAATAACTTTTGAATAAACAGGTTTGTTGTCTCATTCCAGGAGGAGTTTGAGAAAGCCATACAGTGGTATGAATCCACTCTGAAGCTGCAGCCCGAGTTTGCCCCTGCCAAGGATCGCCTGCGGACTATTCAGTGCCACCTGCTGACCAAGAAGGAGAAGCGCGTCCCGTAGGAGCAGTGCAGGTGTGAGGAGCCTCAGCATCTCACCATCCAACCCAACCTGCTTTTATCTGAGCTGCACATAAACAATAGAGAGTGTTAAGACGGGGGGTGTAATCGATAAAGTTAGCTTTAATTGATTTACATAATTTTTTTTTTTTTAAATTCATATATCTCTTCAATTGAAATATATTAAACACTAAATACAATTCTTTCATTGGACATCTTAATCAGAATTGTGAATGTATTTACTGAAATAGCTGTCTCTGTCCTCATATGGGAAAGTTTTACTGGGTGTTTTCTGGGTAGGCTATTACTATAATGCCATAGGATAGAGATTGTAAACCATTCACACATTCTGATTCACTGATTTCTAAAGAACTTCAAGATTACAATCCCTAGTTAAGACTGTGTAATTGTATTGGAATTTAAAAGTCAAGGGCAGATGCCTGTAGAAAGTTGGAGGTCTGTCTCCCCCACTCTCACCTTTCTTCAGCTGTTTGTTCATCGATAAGAATTTGCAGTTAAAAGTTTGATCCAATCTTGATCCATTTTAAACAGATCCAAAACAGCACCACTGTTTTTTATTATGTATTTTTCTTTCTTCTGAGCAGGACCAGTTAAACGATTCATGTGGCATTAAAAGTGTTCTTTAGGCTCAAAGTTTTGCCCCTCCATTACCACATTAGTTCAGACCCACCCTTTTTTACATGCTTTCAAATCTACCTAGCCATTCTTCTCACAATCCCTTATAGACTGTTGTAAAGTAATTGTAGCATACAAAACCATTTCATAAATCTGAGCTGTTTTGCACCTCCATTTTGTGGTGTCTGCAATCATTGTGAGTGGTTCTGAGTTCTGTTTCATCTGCCTTAGCCAGGGACTGAACAGCCTTCCTCCGTCCATTCAAGTCATGCGATACTTTTCCACTCTGCCAGGCCCACCAGCTCTCTGTGCCTTTATATCTGTGGAGCAGGTGGGCTGGAAGAGTTGAAAGGTCACATGATTTGAGGGAAGCAGTTAGTTCTGGGTTTTCCAGACAAGCAGCACCCCAGATTAGAGAGAAGCAAACAATAGAATCTGGGACATGTAAAAAAGTAATTAAAATGACTGGGCAGCATAAAATCGAACACAGAATTAATTCATTGAACATGTTGGGACAAATATTTTGAATATTGGTTCATATTATCTTGAAAACAAAAGTATGTTTGTATTTGTCAAAATTGTAATGTTTATTGTAATCCCATACGGATAAAATAAACATATCTAAAGTATTCTTTGTCTTTGTGTTGTACAGTGATTCAGTTGGGCCAGGGCTTACTTTCATCAAGATGTTTCCACTACACTAGTGTTCTAGATTAACAAATATCCAACTCTTTGTTTGAATTGGGTCCCACCAGTGTTGTTGTGAGTGTGTTCAAGATTGCATCACTTTGTGTGCAGTAAAGGGACCATTTACCAAAGAGCTGGATTGCTGAAGAGGGCCTATCAGAATGGATTGACCTTTTCAATGGGTTAGAAATGGGAGTGCTTCTTCAAGCCCCTAATCAGCATGTTAAAGTGCAGTACACTGCCCGTACCTCTCATGGCATTGCACCAGACTGTACATCCCCTGCTGTTAGATATAGGTACAAATACAGTATGGCGGAAAAACTCAAAAGCTGATTGGCTAAAAGAATATTTGGAAAGTTTAAATGAAGCACTGTATCATATTGAAGATTACAAAACCTGAAATGCACATTCCAGACCTTACCTACTGTGTTGTTCTGGTCCACTTTACAGTGCTGAGCAATGAAACGTCCACATTGGAGATGCTAAACAAGATCCCAGGTCTCTCCCCAGGACTCTAGTGTATCTGACTCGTGGAAGAAGTGTTATTCACTTAACTGCTGATGTTGGGTTCCATCGTAGAACATTTGTTCAGAAATGTTTTTCCACCTCAGCATTTGAGTGTCCGACAGATTTGAAGAGGTCCTTTACTCCTCTACCATCTGCAGTTAGAATTCTGGACTGGTCTGCCAATGCAGGCTCACTTTTGGGTCTGGTATTGCTGGTTGTTGGCCCTGGCTGCTCCAGTGGGAGCCCTGCAGAGCCCTAAGCAGCATTAGCAGCAAGTATGACAGGAAACAGTACTGTGCAGTCTCCTCAATGTTATAGCAATTGTAGTTCAATTGTAGTGCTAAGATTTCTCCATCATGCACATCCATTCATTCTATAGGTCTCAAATGTGCAGTTCTGAAAAACATGTTACAACAAATGAATTTTCAATTCAAAACATATCTGGTACTACAGTGGGTTAAAGAAAACTGTTCACAAGCAAAGCTTTTAGACTTCCTGGGTCATTTGACCTCGACAGAGACATTCTCCCCACCCCTTTCACTGGTGTCTTCCCTGTGAATAACCAATCAGCTGCTTCCCACAATTGATTGACCCAGACAACACTGATGAGGTGAAATGCAAACAGACAAGCCAAGAATAAGGCATAGAAACTTAGTTTTCATTAACCTACAGTAGCACCAGATCTCCTATTTTAAATTGAAAATACATGTGTGCTATAATGTGTTTCTTTTGAAATTACACATTTCAGATGCATGTAGCTAAAGTGCAAAAGGGCTAAGATTTATGGAATTATTTTATTAGCTATAATAAACTTCAAGGGTGTCTGATCCTTGTACAATATAACAAATTATTAAAATCTAGATATGTATTACATACTTAACTTACACTCTCAGTCACTACGCTGAGTACACTCTCCAACACTTAGATCACTTGTCATAAACACTGTCAAATGTGAATAAGCTAATCATTCATGTTCCACCCAGTAACTGCATCTATCTCTCTGATTGGACAGTTAAGTACAACTCCTTATTATTATTGGTTGTTATTACATTTTAATAATACTGTCCTTTTTATAATAGAACTTTATAGAGCTAGGGGGAGAGACTTTCTGCCTATGACTTGGAACAGGAATGGAAGAACAGAGGGAGTGATTCGCACTCTGCCTGTGAAGCAGTGGACAGACCGCGGGTTGCCCGGTCAAAGGCTGAAATAAGTTATTTTTATTTTAATTTCAAGCTTTGCCCGTAACATTATATATATATATATATATATATATATATATATATATATATATATATATATATATATATATATAAAAGATAGTTAGGAAATAGCACAAGGAATTTTGTGCCATTTTGCATGGATGGGTATTGGTCAAAATGTATCGCATCTGTATTTGGGATTCTCTGTGCCACAACTAATCTGAAGGTGAATGTCTGGAAAATAAGAAAGATCAGTATTGTTTTCCATAACATTGTAGAGAAGTGTAGTCTTAACTGAGTTAACATTGGATTGTGTTCCATTGAGACAATGTAATGAAGTCCAAGAAAGTAGAGGGAATCAAGTTCAGTCCTGGAAACTAGTGGGACGAAAGCAATCTGCCATAGTACTGTGACTGTAGTGCAGGGCCAGCAAGCTATTGTTCTGGGATTGTGACATTTCCTCAGTGCAGATCAGGGAGGAAATATACAGCTAAGTCTTCACCAGAAAGAGCCAAGCAGTCTCCATACTAATCACTCACACCTTACCTAGGCATCTGTTCTTAAGCAGTCTCCATACTAATCACTCACACCTTACCTAGGCATGTGTATATACAGACGTGCTCAAATTTGTTGGTACCCCTCCACAAAAAACGAAGAATGCACAATTTTCTCTGAAATAACTTGAAACTGACAAAAGTAATTGGCATCCACCATTGTTTATTCCATATTTAATAGAAATCAGACTTTGCTTTTGATTTTTTATTCAACATAATATTGTAAATAATAAAACAAATGAAAATGGCATGGACAAAAATGATGGGACCGCTAACCTAATATTTTGTTGCACAACCTTTAGAGGCAATCACTGCAATCAAACGTTTTCTGTAGCTCTCAATGAGACTTCTGCACCTGTTAACAGGTAGTTTGGCCCACTCTTCCTGAGCAAACTGCTCCAGCTGTCTCAGGTTTGATGGGTGCCTTCTCCAGACTGCAAGTTTCAGCTCTTTCCATAGATGTTCGATAGGATTCAGATCAGGACTCATAGAAGGCCACTTCAGAATAGTCCAATGTTTTATTCTTATCCATTCTTGGGTGCTTTTAGCTGTGTGTTTTGGGTCATTATCCTGTTGGAGGACCCATGACCTGCGACTGAGACAGAGCTTTCTGACACTGGGCAGTACGTTTCGCTCCAGAATGCCTTGATAGTCTTGAGATTTCATTGTGCCCTGCACAGATTCAAGGCACCCTGTGCCAGGCGCAGCAAAGCAGCCCCAAAACATAACCGAGCCTCCTCCATGTTTCACTGTAGGTATGGTGTTCTTTTCTTTGAAAGCTTCATTTTCTCGTCTGTGAACATAGAGCTGATGTGACTTGCCAAAAAGCTCCAGTTTTGACTCATCTGTCCAAAGGACATTCTCCCAGAAGGATTGTGGCTTGTCAATATGCATTTTAGCAAATTCCAGTCTGGCTTTTTTATGTTTTTCTTTCAAAAGTGGAGTCCTCCTGGGTCTTCTTCCATGGAGCCCACTTTCACTCAAAAAGCGACGGATGGTGCGATCAGAAACTGATGTACCTTCACCTTGGAGTTCAGCTTGTATCTCTTTGGCAGTTATCCTTGGTTCTTTTTCTACCATTCGCACTATCCTTCTGTTCAATCTGGGGTCGATTTTCCTCTTGCGGCTGCGCCCAGGGAGGTTGGCTACAGTTCCATGGACCTTTAACTTCTTAATAATATTTGCAACTGTTGTCACAGGAACATCAAGCTGCTTGGAGATGGTCTTGTAGCCTTTACCTTTACCATGCTTGTCTATTATTTTCTTTCTGATCTCCTCAGACAGCTCTCTCCTTTGCTTTCTCTGGTCCATGTTCAGTGTGGTGCACACAATGATACCAAACAGCACAGTGACTACTTTTCTCCATTTAAGTAGGCTGAATGACTGATTACAAGATTGGAGACATGTGTGATACTAATTAAAGAAACTAATTAGTTTGAAATATCACTATAATCCAATTATTTATTATCTTTTCTAAGGGGTACCAACAAATGTGTCCAGGCCATTTTAGAATATCTTTGTAGAATAAGCAATAATTCATCTCTTTTCACAGCTTCTTTGCTTTATTCTATGACATACCAAAGGCATGCAAGTATACATGATAAAATAGCTTTTAATTTCATCACTTTTCAGGAGGAATGAAGCATTATTTCAATGAGCTGTAAGGGTACCAACAAATTTGAGCACGTCTGTATATATATATATATATATATATATATATATATATATATATATATATATACAGCTCTGGAAAAAATTAAGAGACCACTGCAAAATGATCAGTTTCTCTGGTTTTACTATTTATAGGTATGTGTTTGGGTAAAATGAACATTTTTGTGTTATTCTATAAACTACTGGCAACATTTCTCCCAAATTCCAAATAAAAATATTGTCATTTAGAGCATTTATTTGCAGAAAATGACAACTGGTGAAAATAACAAAAAAGATGCAGTGTTGTCAGACCTCGAATAATGCAAAGAAAATAAGTTCATACTCATTTTTAAACAACACAATACTAATGTTTTAACTTAGGAAGAGTTCAGAAATCAATATTTGGTGGAATAACCCTGATTTTCAAGCACAGCTTTCATGTGTCTTGGCATGCTCTCCACCAGTCTTTCACATTGATGTTGGGTGACTTTATGCCACTCCTGGCGCAAAAATTCAAGCAGCTCGGCTTTGTTTGATGGCTTGTGACCATCCATCTTCCTCTTGATCACATTCCAGAGGTTTTCAATGGGGTTCAGGTCTTGAGATTGGGCTGGCCATGTCAGGGTCTTGATCTGGTGGTCCTCCATCCACACCTTGATTGACCTGGCTGTGTGGCATGGAGCATTGTCCTGCTGGAAAAACCAATCCTCAGAGTTGGGGAACATTGTCAGAGCAGAAGGAAGCAAGTTTTCTTCCAGGACAACCTTGTACTTGGCTTGATTCATGCGTCCTTCACAAAGACAAATCTGCCCGATTCCAGCCTTGCTGAAGCACCCCCAGATGAGTTCAATTTTCAGCTTTGCCCAACACCTGGTCATCTAATGGTTAGACGGAGACTTGGAGAGGCCTACAAGCCACAGTGTCTCGCACCCACTGTGAAATGTGGTGGAGGATCGGTGATGATCTGGGGGTGCTTCAGCAAGGCTGGAATCGGGCAGCTTTGGCATGAATCAAGCCAAGTACAAGGTTGTCCTGGAAGAAAACTTGCTTCCTTCTGCTCTGACAATGTTCCCCAACTCTGAGGAATGGTTTTTCCAGCAGGACAATGCTCCATGCCACACAGCCAGGTCAATCAAGGTGTGGATGGAGGACCACCAGATCAAGACCCTGTCATGGCCAGCCCAATCTCCAGACCTGAACCCCATTGAAAACCTCTGGAATGTGATCAAGAGGAAGATGGATGGTCACAAGCCATCAAACAAAGCCGAGCTGCTTGAATTTTTGCGCCAAGAGCGGCATAAAGTCACCCAACATCAATGTGAAAGACTGGTGGAGAGCATGCCAAGACACATGAAAGCTGTGCTTGAAAATCAGGGTTATTCCACCAAATATTGATTTCTGAACTCTTCCTAAGTTAAAACATTAGTATTGTGTTGTTTAAAAATGAATATGAACTTATTTTCTTTGTATTATTCGAGGTCTGACAACACTGCATCTTTTTTGTTATTTTCACCAGTTGTCATTTTCTGCAAATAAATGCTCTAAATGACAATATTTTTATTTGGAATTTGGGAGAAATGTTGTCAGTAGTTTATAGAATAAAACTAAAATATTCATTTTACCCAAACACATACCTATAAATAGTAAAACCAGAGAAACTGATAATTTTGCAGTGGTCTCTTAATTTTTTCCAGAGCTGTATATATATATATTACAGAACCCGTGTCTGGGGATTCACCGGTCATGTAAGAATCAGCCAGTTTACATAAAGGTGCATCTTCCAGGTGTCCAACCCCTGTATGCTCACAGATTGAAGCCTTCACTGAGCTCAAATCATTCCTGGAATTCAATCCCAGGTACAATCTCATCTCAGGGCATTTTTTGGGACTTATCAAAAGTTGTAAGACGAAATAGGCAGACTGCACGTGTTTCATCTATATTCTAGCCTTGATGACGAGTAGCCGATGCACATACTGAAGGTTCTCATAATCGCACACTACCTGAACGGTTCCAAATGCAATCCGAAATGTCTATCTGAGGTTTTTTTTTTTCAGATTTGAACCTGTCATATTTTATATAAAGAAAGAACAGTAAATAAAGGGAGTTACCCTTGTGTTAATTGCAGAGCACAGTGTTTGGATAATCCTCCCATCCATCCAACCACACACGATCCTTCAATTCACTTTATACCTGTTATACCTGAGCCTCTAACACAGGGGTCAGGACACAGCCCTGTGTTTAACTGAGCCTCTAACACAGGGGTCGGGACACAGCCCTGTGTTTAACTGAGCCTGTAACACAGGGGTCGGGACACAGCCCTGTGTTTAACTGAGCCTGTAACACGGGTCGGGACACAGCCCTGTGTTTAACAGCCTGTAACCCAGGGGTCGGGACACAGCCCTGTGTTTAACTGAGCCTGTAACACAGGGGTCAGGACACAGCCCTGTGTTTAACTGAGCCTGTAACACAGGGGTCGGGACACAGCCCTGTGTTTAACAGCCTGTAACCCAGGGGTCGGGACACAGCCCTGTGTTTAACTGAGCCTGTAACACAGGGGTCGGGACACAGCCCTGTGTTTAACTGAGTCTCTAACACAGGAGTCGGGACACAGCCCTGTGTTTAACTGAGCTTCTGTTTTCAAAATCTTCATATAAGCTAATTGATTCCTTACATGTTTCGAATGTAATATAAATGTCTCCCATTTTTATTTCAGAATTTTAAAATGACATTGTAATTGCATTTTTTAATAAGCTCGATGAAGATATGCCAAGCATATTAATCTCCATATGGTGTTAAATGGCATAGGACTAAAAAGAATAAACATTTTTTTTCCATATAAACAGTTTCTCCTTTTTTATGTCAATGCATAAGAAAGACCACTAGGTGGCACCAAGTGCTGTGTTATTCGCTCTGTAGCTGGTTTAGATCTGGATATTCCACTGCCTTGGTTCCTGTAGCCAAAACGATTTTTAACAATGAAAGCCAACACTCCTATTTCAGAAGCCACCAAAATATAAAGCTCACTTTCCCTCAGACACGTTGGTGCACAGTCTCTGATAGTAACTTTCAGCTGGATTTGTGGCTCAGCAATTGACCAGTAAGCATGCCACCCAACCCCCTTGTCCTTCAGTCTGAGTCCACTGTAGTCCCAATCCTCTGGGCAGAGGCACAAACACAACTGGTCAGTCCATGACTGGCTAATAAAAGGACATTTCTAGAATACTCAATCATTTGATGCTTGTCTACAGATTCAGTGTTGATTTATAGCAGAACCTGCATAGGTTTGAGCTGAGATGTGAAGGTGCCTGATGATTATTATTATAGTTTGTCCAAGCAGACACTTCTTTACAGGTCATGTTATTCATTGAGGACATTCTGAAAAGCAATTTTCCCCACAGGTCCAATGCTAAAGCCAGATTACGTTTCCATGTTTCAATGCAAGAGAAACGTGCTGCAGTAGACAAATTGAGATTAATATCTGAAATTGAGATTTCACGAAATGTCATTTTTCAAGCTAGCCAAGGGCCAAAAAAAGTCCTTTAAGACACTCTCCGTTTGTTTCATATTGAGGCACTAGGGGGTGTGTTTAAATGTCGTCTAATTATAGTCACTATTTTTAGTGAAGATTGTTGAATTACTTTTCTGTGAAAATCCATTTGGGAAGTCTCCACAAGCTGTGAGCACCACTGTCTGTGTGTGTGTGTGATTGTTTGGGCTTCATGCTTCCTAAATGTGTTCATATCCATGCAAGTTCAGAAGGGAACTCCCATCATCTTACTAGTAAAGAGTCTGTATGCTGAGCTGGGGTTTATGCAGAGATGGTCACATGAGGGAGTTTCCTGTATCACAAACTTGAGAACATGGGAAGAATTTGACCATGGTCTTTGAAAAAGGCAGCCCTAGTCTATTTTTTTTGTCAGGAAACACCCTCTCCATAGCGCAGGCTGTGGCATGACCTTCCTCCAGAAATGCACCGTGTCCCTTGAGCGTCTGTATTCCTTCTGCAGTGTTGGAAGCACTCTGCTTGGTAACCATGGCTGCAGTGTTGGAAGCACTCTGCTTGGTAACCATGGCTGCGTTCCCTCTGCTGCACTTGTGCATGGCAGAACGAAACACCAGCCGGCTGCCATTGCTTTCGAATGCCTGCAGGGGGCTCTGCTTGGCTAGGCCAGCTGATTGATTGTGACCAGGTATTTCCCAAACAAGCTGCTTCTCAAAAACTGCTGCTAAAAAGAGGAGGAGGAGAAGGGTGGCTGCCTGCCTGCCTAGCAGAGGCTCTGGCAAGTCGATTGCAACATGGAGCATGGAAATCTGTACTGGAGAACAGAAAGGTATACTTGAGAGAGGAGCAGATAAGCGGATGGCTCTCATGCTACAAGTTACTGTATCGAAGATTAGGCACTAATTACACCAAGAAAACCTGTCCCCAGCGGGTATTCTTGCTTGATAATTGCCTACAGCAACAGTTATCCTGAACTTAATTTAGAAATTCAATGACAGACGTCTTTCTCAGTGTCTTCAATGCCTTTAGGGCTGACAGCACTCATGTGTATCAGTCTACCAAAACATTGCTTAAGAAAAGAGAAGGGAGCAACAATCTATAGCAGAACTAATAACAGATTGTCCATTCAGAACCAAATAACACCACTCTACCAGAAAATATTTCCCACTTAAGATCTCCCCAAATCTACAAATCATCCCCTATCTTTTCTTTTTTCTTTACCTTCAGAAAAATCCTCATTTTCCATGTTTGATTTTTTTCCTTGCCTATGTGACTTGCAGTAATCCACACCTCTGCAAGGCCGCTGTCTAATACATAGATAATTAGCACGCATACATTCCTCATATTGGGAGCCTTGAGATCATTCACACTTTCAAGGATGGCTCACATCAGTGATATAAGTATGTGAACTAATTTCAATTCAAAATATTAATTTTAAGTGTTAAGTATTTCTAAATATTGCACTATTAAGTGTTTCAACATTAGACGAAGCACATTTATCCTGAAAAACACTGTAGATTCACTCCCAATCACACCACCAAAGTTATCTCAATAGAGAACCCCACCCTGGGACTTCAATGAAGCAGTTAGGACAATAATACTTCCAGGTCTAGCCTTTCTGAGCATCCAGAGCCTGGTGATCTCCAGACCCTACCTGTCATGTGCCTGGTGATCTCCAGACCCTTTCAGGCATGTGCCTGGTGAGCTCCAGACCCTTCTGGCCATGTGCCTGGTGAGCCCCAGACCCTTCCGGCCATGTGCTGGTGAGCCCCAGACCCTTCTGGCCATGTGCCTGGTGAGCCCTAGACCCTTCTGGCCATGTGCCTGGTGAGCCCCAGACCCTTCCGGCCATGTGCTGGTGAGCCCCAGACCCTTCTGGCCATGTGCCTGGTGAGCCCTAGACCCTTCTGGCCATGTGCCTGGTGAGCCCCAGACCCTTCCGGCCATGTGCCTAGTGAGCTCAGTTCTGGCTGGCCTTGGTAGGCCGGTAGCTTGCTGACATCAGCTCTCGACTTCCTCAGTGTAAAGAAGCAATTGGCTTGGTCGTGGGATCGGAAGACACCTCCTGACCTGCAGTTCTCCTGAGCTGTGTGGGGAATTGCTGTGGTGAGGGAATGTAATTGGACATTCTGAATGGGGAGAACATGGAAGGTAAGACAATTGGGCACTTAAAGAAAAACAAATGCATCAGCTTTAATAAAATGACACTTTTTTTCTTACCACAGTATAATTACAGTTCATTCAAAAAACACAAGTTAATAATAGGGACACAAAGGAAATATAAAGGATAATGCTTAACAGAAACCAAATAATTGAGTGCATTATTGAAAGCAGAACCATAAGCATGGGGGATGTTTTTGTTGTCTGGGTGCAGACCTTGTAAAAAAAGAGCAGGGATTAAATATACACAAATAGGAAGCATGCTGTATTGATCACCTTCACTGCATAAACACATTTGTTTTAAAGTACTGTATATTTCCCAAAAACATTTTTTAAACAAAAGGAGACGTAATGCTTGCTACAGGAAGCAAAGCATCTTTTTTCAAAGGGCATGTGTTTGAAAATAGCTGCTACTATATATAGCACCTTCTATATTTAAATAATCACAAAGCCTTGCAAATTGTTTTGTCACATGTGCCCTTTTATAGTAGATCCATTTTTCTATTGAAGCGGCCAGGGTGGGTGACAGACATGCGAGTTCAGTAGAGGTGAGGGGCTTTCATTGCATTAGGAACATAGCCAGGGGGACTGAAGGAAGGATGGCAACATGACAAAAGGGGTTGAGATCTAGCTACACCAAGAGAGGGCAAGGGATTTTTAGAGTTTTCCTAAACATTTAACCATTGTTATAAATACGAAAGTCAAATGTAGATTGTAAGGTAATTTAATTTGATTCTCAATATAAATATTACATTTCCTTATACTGTAAATTGTGTGTAAGGGGTTTTATTAAATGTTTTTCCTAAACATTGAATTGTTGTCAGAAAAATGCCAGCTTCAGTGTATATACAGTTGTATGTGTAAGTGTATATACAGTTGTATGTGTAACTGTCACAAATGACCAAAGTTGTAATTGTTTTATCACTGGTGGTTTTATTATCTATACTGTTTTAGTTGCACTAATTAGTGTGTTTTTTTACACTGTGTTTTATTGCATTATTTGTTATTTTTATACCCAAAGGGAGACCCCAATAAGGGGCATGGTCACAAGTGATTGGGACATTGATTGTAGTCAGGTGCAAGTCATAACCACCCCTTGATTAGTTCCCCCATATAACTGGAGTGTGACCATTTCTGGACAAGAAAGAAAGAAAGAAAAGCATCAGCAGCAGCCCTGGAACCTAAACAACAGATACATTGAAGAAGAAGAGAAGGAAATAAAATGGCACAACTAAATGCAGTGAAGACTCCATGTCACAAGAAAGAAAGTTAAGTACTCTGCATTGTTGAGAATAAGAGAATACTGTTTCACAACGGACTGCGAGCATTACTTGTGTTGTTTATGCAAGCGTCCCGTCTGATGGATGCTAATGCTCTATTTATTGTTAACTGTTACATGACTCCAGTATAAGGACTGTGGAATAAGTATACTGTTGGACTGGAAGATATCTTTATTGTATTATGAGTGCTGATGCATTGTAGTTCTGTCTGTCTCCAGGGCTTGCCTTTTCTCTCCCTCCGTTCCAGAAGAAGGATTGCAGAGAAGACGGTCTGCTGTATTACGTGCAGACAGCCTGATAGGTAAGGCTTTCACCTGCTAGAGTTAAGTATCAGTGGCCGGGTCGGAAGACTGATGCTCTTGTAGGGAGGGGCCCGAAAGCGGGGTGTGTGAATTAGCCCAGCTCAGAGTGAGACGGCAAGGGGAAAGCGAGTATTAAGGACGGATTGTTTTCACTGTTTCTCCAGGATCTCCTGGAGGCGGGCGTGGGATCTGGATGCAAAGTATTGGAGCCAGTTGGACTTTCATGGACAAATTTAAGTGCCCGCATTATGATGAAGACCACTTTGGAGAAGATTGCTTTTTGTCCTTTGACGAACGAGACACTCTTCAGACATTGAAGGTCAAGTGACACTAATATTGTGGACATAATTAAGTTACCTTCTAAACAGTGTGGGACATTTTGAAATCCTCCTGTGAGACTGAACTATACTGCTTACTTACCTGAAAGAAAGAGCATCCATGTCTGCAAAGAACAGGTGATGGGTTTTGTTGCTGACGTTGTTTATAGGGTGGGGTGGTTAGGAAACTTCACCATGTTCTTTGCTCAACGTTTTATATCACAGCGTCACAGTTGCATGTGTATGTGTAAGATGTCATAAATTTATTTGAACCTCCTGGTATGTAACTGGGCCTGCATTGTGTTTTTAAAAGGTGTTTTGTGCTTGAGGGAAAACCACAAACTAGCCAGGCATTGGAATACAGTTTAAACATTTCTGGACTTTTATTAGGCCCATAATCGCTCGCCTGCTCAACAGCCACCTCGACTCACCAGCTCGTTCAGCCCGTCCAACAACTCACTAATACTACTGCCCGGCTGCCCACGCTCGCACCACACCACTCATGGCACCACGCTTCTCTGGAGCGAGAGCACTGCATGCACAGAGAACGTGGGGATGGACAAAGTCTCGTTTTTGTTTATTTTTTTAAGAGAGCTGCCGTGTACCTCCCAATACCATCGCTGATAAAGGGGTGGACTTATTTTGTGTTATTTGTTATTATTTTTATTATTATTAAAACCCACAGACTGTTTTGGGAGAAAGGATTGTGTGGACTTGATTTATTTACTGCACCACTGCACCTGACTACACTTGGTGTCAAGAAGAGGGATTACAATGGACCCAACCGCACTGGGGGCGCTGTTGGAGGCGCAGGAGCAGAGGCATCAAGAATCATTGACGGCCATGATGGAGAGGATGCATGGCTTGTTCCTGGAGGCCAATCGGGGGAGGGAACCGGCGGTTCAACCAGCAGTACCCCTACCAAGGGTAAAGGTAGTGAAGATGTCGCTGAAGGATGACCCCGAGGCTTACTTAGTTGCCTTTGAAAGGCAGGCAACAGCAGCTCAGTGGCCTCGGGAGTGGTGGGCTACCCAGTTGGGCCCCAATTTGATTGGAGAGGCCCAGACAGCCTACCAAGCCCTGACACATGAGGAAGCCCTGGTGTACGACCAGGTGAAGAAGGCCATTCTCCAGCGTCTGGACATCACAGAGGAGACACACCGCCGCCGGTTCCGGGAGTACCAGCGACCCCCAGGACTGCGACCCCGCGTGGTTGCCCAGCAACTAGTGGATCATGTGACCCGGTGGCTCTGCCCCGGCACCAACGATGCAGAAAAGATCACCGAGCTGATTGCCATAGAGCAGTTCGTGAAGGTGCTGGGGCCGGACATCCAGAACTGGGTCACCAGGCATCGACCCACCACACTAGAGGCAGCAGTCCGATTGGCTGAGGGGTATGAGGGTGCCTTGGCATCGGCTCCCGTGGTCGTTACCCCCGCTCCTCCCTCCAACCGACCCCGGACAGGACCGACTCCAAGGACAGGACCCCCACAGCACTTCACCCCCTCCCCCCACGGGGCTACTTCTCATCGGCACCCCACGGGCGGCCTTCCTCCACCCCAATGGAGGGCGAGGTCGACCCCCAGCGGGGTGAGAGCAGAGAACCCCTCCCCACTGCCGAACCGGCAGCGGGACATACAAGCTCTGTGGGCGCCCTTTCACCCCACGTGTTACCGGTGCCATGAGGTCGGCCACCTCGTGCGGAATTGTCCGGTGGAGATGGAATGTGGTGCGGCCTCCCATTACTTACCAACAGCACCAGGTAAGTCCAGGGGTAATGATTGGGAGGGGCCTTGCATTGTTGATGTACGGGTTGGTGATGTGAGTACCCACGCGTTAGTGGACTCAGGATGTGGGCAGACTTTAATTGAAGAAGCTCTGTTGGCAGGGGTGCCTTGGCGTCACGCGAGGTCGTGGTCATTTCCTGTATTCACGGGGATAACAAGGACTACCCCCTCACTAAATTAGATGTGACGATTGGATGTCATACCCACCGCGTAATCGTGGCAGTGGCTGCAAAGTTGCCATATCCAGTTATTTTAGGTTTTGAAACAATGATTAATAAAATGGTAACGCCAGTCTCCGGTAAGACCATGGGAGCAGTGTGGGAAACTATTGGGAAAATATTCCCGCTGCAAGCTGATTTGTTCCATTCCTGATTTCGCCCGAAAAAAACAAAAAAAGAGCGAAGGGTCGAAAAATGGGAAGGAATGTCAATGAGACAAGGCTGGGGTTTGGTGGGGGAAACTTCAGAGTCTGTTAAATGTAAGGGAAAGGGGATTGGGACTCAATGTGACCTGCGGGGGCGGGTTACTGGGGCCCCCAGTGCTGAAGCTACTGTAGCTCCGCTCGATATCCCGAAGTTCTGGGACCGAGATTTGGACCTAGCGTTGGAACAAAAAAATGATCCTTCACTGGCACACATCTGGGGGCAGGTTTGGTCTATCGAGGGGAAGGATGTAGAGGGTAACCGGCCGCTTACATATCCTCACCACATTATTGTCGGGCATTTGCTGTATAGGGTATCCCAAGCCACGAGCACAAGCCAGATTGTGACACAGTTACTCGTTACACAGTTACACAGTTACTCTTTTCGACGTGAGATCATGCGGTTGGCTCACGATGTCCCATGTTCGGGCCATTTAGGTAGCGATAAGACTCGGGAACGAATATTGGCTCGATTTTATTGGATGGAAGTCTATAGTGAGGTGACGCGATATGTAGCGGAGTGTCCAGAATGCCAGCAAGTAGCGCCGGGGCGAGTTCGCCCGGCCCCGCTGGTCCCACTGCCCCTGATCTCAGTTCCCTTTGAACGCATTGCTATGGACATAGTGGGTCCCTTGAGCCAGTCTGACTCTGGATACATGCACATTTTGGTAGTGGTGGACTACGCAACCAGATATCCAGAGGCAGTACCATTGAGATCAACTAGTGCCGCAGCAGTTGCTCGAGAGTTAGTACAGATTATAACGAGAGTAGGGATTCCAAAAGAAATCCTCACTGATCACGGAACGAACTTCATGTCACAGTGTTTGAAAGAATTGTATAAATTGTTGCAAATTAAGTCCATTCGAACCTCTGTTTATCACCCGCAGAAGGACGGTTTGGTGGAACGTTTTAATCAGACTTTAAAACAGATGCTGAAGCGGTTTGTCACCCAAGAGCAGAAACATTGGGTTAAACTCCTCCCCTACCTGATGTTTGCAGTGAGAGAGGTGCCTCAGAGCTCGACCGGGTTCTCTCCCTTTGAGCTGCTGTATGGGAGGCAACCACGGGGCATTCTGGATCTTGTGAAAGAAGGGTGGGAGGAGCAAACAAAAACTTCCAAAAACATAGTCAAATACGTAATCCTGTTAAGAGACCGCCTGGAATTGGTTGGTCGTTTGGCACAAGAAAACCTAAAACTAGCTCAGCATCGCCAAGAGCAGCAGTACAACAAACAAGCAAGAATTCAGACTTTTCGGCCAGGTGATAAAGTACTGCTGCTACTTCCTTCATCAGAGTCTAAGTTGTATGCTAAATGGCAGGGGCCATATGAGGTGATACGGGGAATTGGTAATGTGAATTATGAAATTAGTCAACCCAATCACCGAAATAAGACAGAAATTTATCACATTAACTTGCTAAAACCCTGGAATGAAAGGGAGGCCCTGTTTATAGCTGGTGACAGTTTAGAAGAGGATTTTGGTCCCACTGTCAATCCATTAGCTACAACTAACATTCCGATGGGAGAACAGTTACTTCCGGATCAGAAACGTGAGCTCTTCCAGTTGGTGGAAAGGTTTAGTGATGTTTTTTCTGATTTGCCTGGCAGAACTAATGTTATTTCTCATGCTATTATTACTCCGCCAGGTTTCAGGGTCCGAGAGAGACCGTACCGGATCCCAGAGAGTCGCAGGGGTCCCGTTCGCAAGGAGGTGGAGGATATGCTCGAGGTTGGAGTCATTGAGCCTTCCCGGAGCGAGTGGTGCAGTCCTATCGTGATGGTGGGCAAAAAGGACGGCTCCACTCGGTTCTGTGTGGACTTCCAGAAGGTTAATGCCATCTCTAAGTTTGATGCGTATCCAATGCCCCGAGTGGATGAGCTCCTCGACCGACTGGGTAAGGCGCAGTTGATTTCGACCTTGGACCTGACGAAGGGATACTGGCAGATTCCACTGACTCAGAGCTTGAAAGAGAAAACTGCTTTCTCTACCCCAGATGGTTTGTTCCATTTCTGGACCATGCCCTTCGGGTTGCAAAGAGCTCCCGCCACCTTTCAGAGACTGATGGACCAGGTCTTAGCTCCTCATCATCAGTACGCAGCCGCATACATCGATGATGTAGTGATTTTTAGCTCCACCTGGAAGGAGCATATTATTAGGCTTTCAGCCATCCTACAGTCTCTAAGTGGGGCCGGGTTAACAGCCAAGCTGGGCAAGTGTGCATTTGGCAAACAGGAGACCCAGTATCCTGGCTACATTATGGGTAATGGCCGGGTAAAGCCTATTGCCTCCAAAGTCCAGGCGCTGGTGGAGACGGCGATCCCGAGAACCAAGTCACAGGTGAGATCACTATTGGGGTTAGCCGGCTATTATCACCGTTTTATCCCAGAGTATGCCACCATAGTCAACCCCGTGGTCGATCTCACCTGAAAGGCTGCTCCAAAATTAGTTAAATGGACAGGGCAGTGTCAGGAAGCATTTGATATGATTAAGAAGCGACTCTGTCAAGCCCCCGCTCTGATTTCACCAGATTTCAGCAAAGAGTTCATCCTTCAGACTGATGCCTTCCACATTGGCCTGGGAGCGGTCCTGTCCCAACAAGTGGAACGGAGTGGAACACCCTATCATTTATTTGAGCAAAAAAATGGCTCCTAGGGAAATTAACTACTCAAGCCAACAAATGGGCTACTCATGCTCTTCGCTATTTCTTGTTGGGGCGTTCTTTCTCTCTCATCACTGATCATGCTCCTTTAAAGTGGTTACATACGATGAAGGACAATAACGCTCGGATAACTCGGTGGTATCTAGCGCTGCAACCCTTCCACTATACAGTGAAACATCTTGCGGGTAAGGAGCATCAAAATGCAGATTTTTTTTCAAGGGAGGGGGGACCATTGGGGAATGTAGAGTTGGCCGTGTGTTCCTTCGGCATCACTCTGAGGGGTGAGATATGTGATAGAGAGAGAAAGGATCGATGCTGCAAATCTCCCTCCTGATTAGAAAGGGCGCTGTGTAAGGGGGAAGGTATGCTGCCTCCTAGATCTACCACCTCGGTGGTAGGTGTAAACCGGAAGGTGACCATATTAGGAGGGGCGCGTAGCTACAAGTACTCAGGACGATTCCATTGCAGTCAGCTGTGGGGCAGCCCTCTATTGGAGAAATCATGGCGACGCGTTGGCTGCAGGTAGGAGTTTGCTGGGTACAAAGGGGAAGCAGCTATGTCAAAACCTCCCCTTGCGCTGAGAATGAAACGCAAACGGACGGATCCTGTATTGTTTTTATGATTTTGGATTACGTGTGTTTTGTGTTGCAGAGGAGGAGTGAGCCGTGGACCGGCAATTATAAAGAGCACGTCCCTGCACTGCACAGCACAGCACAGCACCGCACCGCACCACTCACGGCACCATGCTTCTCTGGAGCGAGAGCACTGCATGCACAGAGAACGTGGGTACGGACAAAGTCCCTTTTTTGTTTATTTTTTTAAGAGAGCTGCCGTGTACCCCCCAATACCAACGCTGGTAAAGGGGTGGACTTATTTTGTGTTATTTGTTATTATTTTTATTATTATTATTAAAACCCACAGACTGTTTTGGGAGAAAGGATTGTGTGGATTTATTTACTGCACCACTGCACCTGACTACACAGTCCAACAGCCCCTTTCGCTGCAGGCCGAACCTATGGAGGACTTCCATCTGTGCAGCATGGAGGGGCTCAACGGTAAGCAGCGGCACCGACTGAAGGGGCTCCTGAAGTAGTATGAGGCCTGTTTTGCCCCGAAGTCCAAAGACTGCATGCGGACTGATTTGGTCCAGCAGCACATCTGCGAGGGGGGTGTTGACTGAGATCTGGGGGGAGGACCTGGCCCAGCTGCAGAAGGACGAACTGGAGCTTGGGTTCCTGATCCACCAGCTGGAAGAGAGCCGTCGGCCTGCTTTGGGGGAGATATTGACGCTCTCGACAGGGGTCAAGGCACTCCGCGGACAGTGGGATGCCTTGGAGTTGAGAGGGGGGGATGCTTCACCAAGCTTTGGTCTACCTGGACACTCGACAGCAGTGCTTGTAGCCTGAGGTACTCTGGGAATAAGTGCTGCGGGCTGTTCATGGAAGCCCGGGCACCGGCAAAAACGTTGCACCAACTGCGTGACCAGGTTTAATGGGGCCACTGTAGGTGCGACGTAGAAACCCATTGCCAGCGGTTTGACGCCTGCATGGCCCGAAAGGGACAACTTGGACAGTCCCTTCAGAGCTACCAGGTGGGGGACTGTGGCGGAGTGTCCAGCCCCTATTTATTATTATTTGTATTTTTGTTTGCGGCGCGGATAAAAGCGCCGCGTCTTTTGTTATTGTTTTTTATATTTATAATTTAAAAACCCTGTGAGGATGCATGACTGATCAGCTACTGATTATTTAACTAATTGACAGTCATGCATCCTTACCAAACGCGTGCAGACTGTGGCCGAGAGGTAATAAGATAATTAACAGCTAGTTAACCCCTTGGCCAGAGTATAAGAACCTGCAGCTGTCCCAGCTGCGGGGTTGAGTATACAGAGGAGAGTACGGGGAGCGGAGAGAGCGAGGAGAATAAAAACAACTGCTAAGTATCGTGCTGGTGCTGGTGCTGGTGCTGGTGCTGGTGCTGGTGCCAGCACATTTATTTGTTTGGCCAACGCGCCTTTTTGTTTTGTGTTTTGTTGTGTGTTTAAATCTTTTGTTTTGTTTTATGATTTAATAAAATTAGCTGAATGCCGTAGCAGTCCGTGTACAGGTAGATACAGAAGACGCCCCCCCCCCTCCTCCCCCAAAGCAACGGGCTGGTTTAGAGGTTTAACCGCACCCTGGCAGTGCAATTGGCCATCTGGACCAGCCAGGACCAGCAGGATTGGGACCACTACTTACCCCTGCCTCTCTTCACCTAGGAGTCCATGGGGTGTATGTCGGAAGCTTTAATGTTCAGGAGGGAGCTGCATACCCCCATGGACCTACTCTTCGGCTGACCATCTGGAGTGGAGGACGGTCCAGCACTGGCGGGCCCTGACTATGTGCACGATCTGCAGGACCGACTAGACCAGGCCCACCAATTTGCTCAGGAGCAGCTAGCGGGTGCTGGACTGAGGGAGAAACGAGCCTACCATGTGCGGACGCGGGGGCGGAAGATGGTCCTCCACCGGGACTAGCTTGCCCTCTATCAGCCTGGGGTTGACCAAGGACGGACCTCCCCTACACCATTGGACTCAGGTGCTCCACCAGCATCACCAGCAGGGGAGGGGCTCACTGCCATTGCGGCCCACCTGGACTCTGTGTTAGAGCCAACACCCCCACAGGGCCTCCTTTGTGAGAGTGGAAGACCCTGTCAGGTCCCACGAAGGCTACAGGACAGTTTCCTAGGTTAGGGAGGTGAGCAGGGCATCTCACTACTAAGAGGGGGCAATGTAGAGATCCTGGGGGGTGGGGGTCGGGAATGTGCAATGTGTGTGTGCAGGGATTGCATGGTGCATGATGTGTGTGTGTGTGTGTCTGTGTCTGTGTAGGGAAATGGGTTGCAGGGGTGGAGCAAAAGACAAGGGGAGCGGGGGTCTGACATAAGGGGCGGGGATCGAGGGGATATAAGGGGGTGCTTGAAAATTACCGGGACAGCAGGATACAAGAGTGAGTAGAGAGAGAGCGAGTGGATTGAGCAATAGCGAGAGTGAGCAAGAAAGACTAATTGTTCAGAGAAATTAACAATTATTTATTTTTTGTTTTCGACTCCCAGTTCCCTTCATTTACTTTATGGTTTTATTTTCTCGATTACTGTGTAAAAATAAATGGCTTGAGCCTTTTGATTCAATCCAGCCCAGTCTAATTTCTATCCCAAAGAACCCGAAACGCTACAATATTAACCAAAGTTATCCATTTGCAGCTGGACCCAGCATCCTCAGAATACTGTAATGCTGCATGTTGGTAAATCCATTTTTCTTTGCACATCGAAAGTACTGTGCGTGTGCTGGAAGATGCGTATTCTGCTGATAGTCTCTGGCGTCATTATAATGTAATTGGTATACTGAAGACGGAAAGGTGAGTTTTTCATATGTAAAAAGAAAATAACACTGGTGTGCAATAAAAGCTATTTCATAACAAGAACTATTTAAAAACAATGTACACCTCTACAAGCTGTTGGAATTCACACTGCGTGATTCAGAGACGAGCAGCTTTTAATACCTCTTCTTATGTAGCAAGCCCCTGTATACAAACCATGCGGTCTGAACACGTTCTATATCTTTAATGTTTTCTCTACTCACTATGTCCTTTAATATTAATCCTGTGACAACTGGGTGCAGCACATCCCACACAGTAAACTGGAATATGATGCATAAGTACATTGAATTCGCTATACAATACAAAAATGTATTAGCTTTTGTAAATTGAGCTTCTGCACATTTTTTAGTTGTTGCAACTGTATTGTACTTTACTGATCAATATGTTTTTTAGTTTTTTTATATATACTGTTCCTAACCCGCCAGGATATCTGAAAACCCAGTTTCTATAGGAAATGTTTGATTGAAGCCTATGATGTAATTGGGCACTTGTGTATGAGATGACAGTGTGGACTCTAAAGGGTTAAACAAGTTATGTAACTCCAGAACTATTAAAACAATACAATGCATTGCTTCAGTCTGTCTTTACTTAAGGGTAGATATACACAATGGTGTTCTTGTTATTATAAAAAAGGGTTTGGAAAAAATAAGTCTTTAATATTAAGCAGAATAATATTTGAAGAAAAAAAAAACAGTCAAAACAAATAGGTAAAAAATACAGCTTGGTTATCTCCCTTCATTTGTTATCAATTGGAAGCTGAGACTCACACACAGCCGGGTGTAGCGCAGGGGAGGGAGGGCTGCATGTGATCTATTATGCACTCCACCCGTTCAGAAATCTACAGGCGGCTTTTCTATTCATGCGGACTTGTTTAGGTTATTCTTGTGCAGCCGGCACTGAACCACGTGGGGTTGGGGGATTCTATAAATAGCTCTATATCTCAGCTTCCATTGACATCATTTAGGCAAGAGAGATGGAAAAATAAACAGTGAGACTGGGAGGGGGCGGGGGAGCTTAACCTGAGCTTGAAATTAAAACACAATTCTCTGTAGTAAACATCAACACAACGTGTCCTTTTCCTGGACTGTCACATGATGGAAAAAGGAGGAGCGCTGGGTAGTTAGGACATCAAACAAATGAAACACACCAATGTGAAAGCTTGATAAATATTTTGGTTCTTGATGAATGGAGGATTGGGAGTGTTTAAACACAGCCGTATTGACTTATTGTAGTCCAGGCCTATTTTGAAACGAGTAATCAGATGCAGTGTTTCCTCAATAAAGCCGCTATACACACAGGGGCAACTTTGTTTTCATCATTGCTGTAGAAAAGGTGCCACTCGTCTCCACCCCCCTGCTTCCCCTTCACTAGACACAAACATACACAAAGTGACCTGTTATCTTGTTAATAGGAACAAACAGAATTGTAATGATTGCATCGAAGGAGATGCCCAGGTGTTATGAGCTGAGATGTTGTCTTCCAGAAATGGCAACACCCTGGTTGTCTCTAAAGCACAGTGCCTATGCAGAGAAATATATTGCTGAGGCAAGAGGAAGTAACACTTCATTCAGAAAGTCCAATCAGGTTTGGAAATACTTCAAGAAGTTTCAATGACAAAAACGTCTTCATTTTGATGACACGAAAAAAGACTTGTTTGTCAAAATGTTTGTTATTTCTTTTATTACGGTTTTTTTTGTATTTTCAAACTATTGAGTGTTCAATAGATAGATGACATGACTGAATCAAAATGATATAGAAACCTATTGATACTGAATATTGATGGTGAAATTGTATAATTTGGTGTTACTGTATGCTTAGAATTTCAAGGCCATACTGTAAAAGGTGTACAGGTTATTATACACAGTAAGATGTGATTCAAACTCAGCACACACAACTGACTGTCAGGGCAGCTAGCCTCTTAATGGCTTGAATATTATTATCGGGGTTGATTCAGTTGAAATGATTGTGGATCTAAATAGCCACTGTTTCGATCACTGGCCTTCATATTTGTCTCTTTCAGTCATGTCCTTAATTATTGAAATGAGCAGTCCAGACCCTTTTTCTTATTGAAATGAGCAGTCCAGACCCTTTTTCTTATTGAAATGAGCAGTCCAGACTCTTTGCCTTAAGGACTCAGGATGGAACAGGGTCATGGATTAAAAAGGACTCAAAGTGTCGCACCTGGTTTAAATACTGTCATTCAAAAATGACATTTTATGAAAATCAGCATCTAACATCTGCTTTTCCAGATGCGTTAAAATATGTAAAACTCCAGGAAGGACTCTTTTTTGAATAAATAAAATCACAGTGGTATTTTGAGCCATGCAGTTCCCATTATTTAAATAGCAGTATGTTTTCACATTAACTAGTTTTGTTACTGAAACTGTCCCACAGGTCTGTAGTTTCACAATATGACTGCCAGGGGGAGTCGCAATCCAGATTTAACTTTAAAAATGCATTTTGTTTTTTAAACAGCAGTAAGACATCTAGAACCTCATTCACTAAAGGCTCTTTGAGGGACGCCTTCTCCTAGGATAAATACTGTGTCATCAACCTAGATACTGTGCACCTTTAAAGAAAGTGCTGGGTTGATCAGCATCTCCTGAATTTGCCCATTGCATTATAATGTATTAAAATGATGTGGAAAGATAGCACTAGGGCATGGTATGAACATGGTATTCACTAAACTGTGCTAACCAAAGGTGCACCTTAAATCAAGTGCTCAGTAGTACAGATGGAAAGCAGGTGTTATGAGCTGAGATCCTTCTCATAAAAAAAAAAAATTCTCCTCATGGAGGCACTGAGAAAGGCAGCATTTTCAAAGTAGAGAGGAAGAAGAAAGGATCATAGCCTGAAAGAGAGTGAGACACAGAATTTTGTATTACAGTACAGAATGTGTTTTACAAGAGAATGCTCTTTCATTTGGAACCTTACTTTATCTAGAATCCTGACAATGAAATGATTTACAAGTAATTTCAACTGTCATTAGCCATACCATTATATTCTCTGTGTGTGTATATATATATATATATATATATATATATATATATATATATTGAAAGAGAGAGAGAGAGAGAGCGAGAGATAACTAAATTATAATGTATTTGTTGACTATAAGGAATATACCTTTACGCATGTGTATCTCATATGGAACACACACACACACACACACACACACACACACATACTGTGTATATATATATATATATATATATATATATATTAAGACAGCAGGGAGGGGGGTTAAAATCCTCCCTGGGTAGCATATGTGCGCAGGCACCTTTGTTGTTAGTTTACTTTATTGTTTAATTCATTTGTTAATTGTTTTATTATTAATCATCCCCTGCACCTGGTGCTTATTAAATCAGAGCCAGGTGCAGGGTAACAGTCAGTTTGCTCAGGGCTGCTGAGGAGAAGGAGGCAGAAAGGAGTGCTCTGCTTCCAGGCAGTCGAGTAAGTGTATTGAGAGAGAGAGAGAGAGAGAGAGAGAGAGAGAGAGAGAGAGAGAGAGAGAGAGAGAGAGAGAGAGAGAGAGAGAGAGAGAGATTATTGCAGGTAAATGGCTTAGCTGTCCTGTGTATCGGTTTAGGTTCCTGCGTGATTAGTCAGTGCTCATTTAGAGCTTTATTAAAAGAATCAGCGCAACCGCGCTTGAAAAATCAATTTCTGTGTGTTGGGTCTATTTTTAAAGGGGCAACGAACCCATGAGTGGTGCAAGCGTTTCACATTTGGTGTCAGAAAGTGTGGGCGCCCCTACGACCCAGAAAATGGACATTGCAGAGCTAATAAGGACTCTCAACAAGTCCACAAAGGAGATGCAGGAGATGACCCGCAGGCAGCGGGAGAGCAACCGAAGACTGAGACAAGAGCTGGGGCTGCCAGAACCGGAGCTTTCAGAGCTGCAACAGGTGCTGGAGAAAATAGTGTGGCCAGCACCTGAGCCAGAGGGGGTGGGGCTGCTGTCCCGAGAGCCAGAGGGGGTGGAGCTGCCGTCCCGAGCGCCAGAGGGGGTGGAGCTGCCGTCCCGAGCGACAGAGGGGGTGGAGCTGCTGTCCCGAGAGCCAGAGGGGGTGGAGCTGCTGAGGGAGTTACCTCCACCACAGCCCCGACCACCACCCCTGGAAACCAGTCCGGTGCTGCCGGGTACGGTCCCTTACCCTTTGCTCCTGGACACTCTGCTGGTCTGCTTAGACCTCCCGGTGCTAGACCTGGAACCCAGGAGCCTACACCATCGGCCACAGCTCTACACCTGGTTCCCCACTCCGCTCTCCCCAATCACCCAGACGTAACTGGGCTGCTGCCAGACGTCGCTAGTGCTCCCCCTGTTCGCTGCTTCGCTCCCCCTGGGTGATCGGACATCGCTACGCTGGTCCCCAGGTGAAGACCTCTGCCCACTGCTGCAGTCTCCGGTGTCCTGGGCCGTCGCTGCAGTCGGCCCTGTCATCCCGGTGGGGTCCCGTGTCGCCGGGCTGTGGTCCCTTCCTGGCAGCGCTGGAGGGACCGACCCACCCTCAAGCCCGCCCGTGGAAGAGGGCAGCAGTGGACATTGCTGGACTTGAGGGTGGGTGGTCTTTTAAGGGTGGAGGAAGGTGGCCGTCGAGTGGCCGGTGTCTTGAAAAGACAAGGGGGGGGGGGGTGTGTAAGACAGCAGGGAGGGGGGTTAAAATCCTCCCTGGGTAGCATATGTGCGCAGGCACCTTTGTTGTTAGTTTACTTTATTGTTTAATTCATTTGTTAATTGTTTTATTATTAATCATCCCCTGCACCTGGTGCTTATTAAATCAGAGCCAGGTGCAGGGTATAAAAAGAGAACAGTCAGTTTGCTCAGGGCTGCTGAGGAGAAGGAGGCAGAAAGGAGTGCTCTGCTTCCAGGCAGTCGAGTAAGTGTATTGAGAGAGAGATTGTGTTTATTGCAGGTAAATGGCTTAGTCCTGTGTATCAGTTTTAGGTTCCTGCGTGATTAGTCAGTGCTCATTTAGAGCTAGGTGTTTATTTTGTGTTTTGGTTTGTTTGTGTGTTTATTTAAAAAATCAGCGCAACCGCGCTTGAAAAATCAGTTTCTGTGTGTTGGGTCTATTTTTAAAGGGGCAACGAACCCATGAGTGGTGCAAGCGTTTCACTATATATATATATATATATATATATTATATATATATATATATATATATATATATATATCAGTGCCTATAGAAAGTCTACACCCCCTTGAACTTTTTTCACATTTTGTTGTGTCAGTGCCTCAGAGTTTCATGCATTTAAATGAGGATTTTTTTCCCACTTATCTACACACCATACTCCACACTGTTAAGGGGAAAAAAGTTTTTATTGAGAAACTATATATTAAAAATACAAAACTGAAAGTCTCCACCCCCCTGAGTTAATATTTGGTGGAAGCACCTTTGGCAGCAATTACAGCTATGAGTCTGTTGGGATAGGTCTCTACCAACTTTGCACAACTAGATTTGGCAATATTTGACCATTCTTCTTTACAAAACTGGTCAAGCTCTGTCAAGTTCCTTGGGGAGCGTTGATGGACAGCAATCTTCAAGTCATGCCACAAATTTTCGATTGGATTTAGGTCGGGGCTCTGACTGGGCCACTCAAGGACATTTACCTTTTTGTTCCTTAGCCACTCCAGTGTAGCTTTGGCTGTGTGCTTTGGGGCAGCAGGTTTTCCACAAGGACTTCTCTGTACTTTGCTCCATTCATTTTCCCTTCTATCCTGACAAGTGCCTCATTCCCTGCTGATGAGAAACATCCCCATAACAACATGATGCTGCCACCACCATGCTTCACAGTAGGGATGGTTTTCTTTGGGTGATGAGCTGTGTAGGGTTTGCGCCAAACATAACGCTTTGCATTTAGGCCAGAAAGTTCAATTTTAGTTTCGTCAGACCACAAAACTTTTTGCCACATGGCTACGGAATCCCCTGAATGTTTTTTTGCATACTTCAAATGGGATTCAAGGTGGGCTTTCTTGATTATTGGCTTGCTTCTTGCCACCCAACCATACAGGCCAGATTTGTTGAGTGCTTGGGATGTTGTCACATGCACACTTTGACCAGTCTTGGCCATAAAAGGCTGTAGCTCTTGCAAAGTTGCCATTGGCCTCTTGGTAGCCTCTCTGATCAGTCTCCTTCTTGCTCGGTCATCTAATTTGGAGGGACGGCCTGATCTAGGCAGGGTCTTGGTGGTGCCATACACCTTCCACTTCTTAATAATTGTCTTGACCGTGCTCCAAGGGATATTCAAGGCCTTTGATATTTTTTATACCCATCCCCTGATCTGTGCCTTTCAACAACTTTGTCGTGGAGTTCTTTTGAAAGCGCCTTGGTGCTCATGGTTGAGTCTTTGCTGAATTTATCCTGAAATCATGTGAATCACTACAATTTAACACAGGTGGAGGCCACTTAACTTGGTGTGTGATTTTGAAGGGGTTACACTATTTTATTTAATACAAACAACCTTAAATTATGAAAAATGTACACAAATGTTTCTGCACCTGAACGGTGCTGTGTTTCCTCAGGATCCCTGTCTGTGTCTATTAGCTCTGGCAGTCACTCCACTTGTTCGGTGTGCAGGACAGAGGCTGTCTTCTCCTCTGTATGGCGTCATTTCATTATCAGACAAGGTGTATGTTATGGTATGCTAATTAGTTCCATAGCACACACCTTAATAAGGGGCATTCAGCTTAGTGAATACCAGCTTACTTACAGAGGAAAGTCATGTGTTAAGGGATGCTGTTAAAATGTGCCTTATTGCACTCTTAAGAAGAGTTAGTGAAGGAGGCCCCTAGGGAGCTAAACGTGTCTAGAATGTTGGTAGGCTTAGCATTGACTTAAACATGCCACACTGATAACACCAGCAGCTATTAAACACTCAGGAGAAATCCATTCAGCTTGTAGTGTTTTCTCTATGTTAAGATATAAGGGGGCTGTCTGTTTTCTCTATGTTAAGATATAAGGGGGCTGTCTGTTTCCTCTGTGTTGATGGAAGGGTGCTGTCTGTTTCCTCTGTGTTGATAGAAGGGTGCTGTCTGTTTCCTCTGTGTTGATGGAAGGGTGCTATCTGTTTCCTCTGTGTTGATGGAAGGGGGCTGTCTGTTTCCTCTGTGTTGATGGAAGGGTGCTGTCTGTTTCCTCTGTGTTGATGGAAGGGGGCTGTCTGTTTCCTCTGTGTTGATGGAAGGGTGCTGTCTGTTTCCTCTGTGTTGATGGAAGGGGGCTGTCTGTTTCCTCTGTGTTGATGGAAGGGTGCTGTCTGTTTCCTCTGTGTTGATGGAAGGGTGCTGTCTGTTTCCTCTGTGTTGATAGAAGGGTGCTGTCTGTTTCCTCTGTGTTGATGGAAGGGTGCTGTCTGTTTCCTCTGTGTTGATGGAAGGGGGCTGTCTGTTTCCTCTGTGTTGATGGAAGGGTGCTGTCTGTTTCCTCTGTGTTGATGGAAGGGTGCTGTCTGTTTCCTCTGTGTTGATGGAAGGGTGCTGTCTGTTTCCTCTGTGTTGATGGAAGGGGGCTGTCTGTTTCCTCTGTGTTGATGGAAGGGTGCTGTCTGTTTCCTCTGTGTTGATGGAAGGGGGCTGTCTGTTTCCTCTGTGTTGATGGAAGGGGGCTGTCTGTTTCCTCTGTGTTGATGGAAGGGGGCTGTCTGTTTCCTCTGTGTTGATGGAAGGGTGCTGTCTGTTTCCTCTGTGTTGATGGAAGGGGGCTGTCTGTTTCCTCTGTGTTGATGGAAGGGTGCTGTCTGTTTCCTCTGTGTTGATGGAAGGGTGCTGTCTGTTTCCTCTGTGTTGATAGAAGGGTGCTGTCTGTTTCCTCTGTGTTGATGGAAGGGTGCTGTCTGTTTCCTCTGTGTTGATGGAAGGGTGCTGTCTGTTTCCTCTGTGTTGATGGAAGGGTACTGCTTGTTTTCTTGTCCCTGCCCTTTTTTCATGCCTGATAATAAGAGCGCCACAAAGGGATTGTCACTGGTACATAAGCACATATTTAACCTGAATCAGATCACACCTGACCTGTAGGAGAGTATTTGTAAAGTTGCTACATTTCTTTTAACCCATATGGATATCATATGAAGAAACAGTTGTGGTGTTTTGTGTGGAAATATTAACTCTTTAAATGATACAAAATGAAAAATGTTTATGCTTCATACAGTATAGTTTACTAAAGGAAGTAACTATGTACTAGGTGTAATAATCTTCAGAACTGGGATATAGTTGTGTTTATTACTGCTACATGGTACCATTGCTGACAAATGTTTCAACTAAGTTGAATGTTGTTTTTAATTTCTTCTGTGTTGTAATTTACTGTTTTAGTTTCTTTAGGTTTTCAAAGGGTTTTGTAGTTTTACATCATGTTGGTCTCATTCGAGAGGTTATTTAGGCTTCGAATGTTTGAGACGACTAATGGTGGCCTTAATATTGAAAATGACTTTATATTAACATAATTAGCAGCCAATTCTCTTTAAAATAGCGGCCTTGTGAGGTGGCCTTTTTACTCAGGTGGCCTGTGACAGAGACAAAATGATTCTTGGTGATACATCTCCCTCCAGACCTGTGAGGGTTCTGTGTAAAGGGAACGGATGGACTGGATGGCCAGACAATTCATTCCCAGGGTTAGGTGGAAGTTGGTCATCCAGAAAGGGGGTGGAGCTCCGGTACACTAAATCATCGACCCGGAAGGGAAACGATGTGGCAGCCATGGATTGGAGGAGCTGTTGCACTCGTTAACCGAGGGGTCATGATAGACGGTACAAAAGGGGACGGAGCGAGGTGATCTGTTCCTTTGTAATGGTTAAACGTGAACCAGAAGCAGAAACCTGTGTTGTTATCGTGATTGTGTTGCTTGTTTCTTGACCTGTCTGAAAATACTGTTTGTTATCATTTAGACAGCTGAAATACGATCTGGAGCTGTTGCCAAAGGCCAGCACTAACCCCGTACAACACTTCACCTTGTTTGCACAATAAACTGTATTTGCGCTACGAGCACTAGAGCACACACTGTGGACTTGTGTTTGTGTTTGTGTTTGTGTTACGTGTGGGTGTAAAAGATCGGGACTATTATTATTTCGGGACCTCGGAATACAGTAAAGCAATACATGCCACTGTATTGCTTATCATTGTTATTATTTACTGTGTGTTTGGTGTCATTAAACACTCTGATTTAAAATAAAACACCATTGCGCCTGGATTATCGTTGTCTATCTGTTTATTGATTACCGTAACCACTTTGCCACATGGCCTTAAAGCAATATTGCCCTTTTGTAACTTAATATGTGGTTAACTTTGTGGGACATTTGCTCTCTGAACACTGCTGAACTCTTTTCTATGGAACACTTGTACAAAACGAAGCATTCTTTGATAGCATAAAACAGTTCAACATGAAAACCAAGAGGATGTTCCAAATATGAAGTGTGTGGGTACATCTGTAAACAGAAGCTTTTACCAGCAACTGGTTCCACACTGAAAGGGTAGATTGTTGAAGAACGTCTTGGCTGATCCTTTTGTGTCTAATGATGAAGCCACTTCTATCCTAGTTAAACATGCTGGAATGCTTGTGTGGGATTGTTTTGTAAAGGGGTTAAGATGCTCACTTGGGGACTATGCAATACCCCGTTAATGGCCACTGTAATCGGGGGTTAGCTAATGAAATAACTCCACACATCTTTCCTGTCACACTGTTTTGAAAGAGAAACATGTTACAGCAAAAATGTATTTCCATTTTTTAAAAAAAAAACAATATCCAGCACCCTACAAGGTTAAAGACAGCTCTTTTTACAAGGCTAACTTTCAGCTAGTCTTGCACTTCCTTGGGCACCTGGAGAGTGAGATTGTCCCACCCCTTTAAAGCCTTTTCTCTCATTAACCAACCAGCTGTTACCCATAATGACTGACATGCTTTGCAGCCAGTGAGATGCTTCTAGTATTCATTACTTCCAAAGCCCTTTTCATATGAGCTTGGATGCTGTCTGTCTCATTAAAATGCAGCACCCTCCTCCTCCACCCTACTGCTGCTCTTTATTCTCTCAGGCTGTGATTAATAAGCAGCCTCCACAATCAACACGTGCCAGGTGATTTCAGGATAGTCTTTTTTTTATTCCTTACTCCTACAAAGGCACGGGGTGAATCCAGTTCACAAGCTGCGCTACACACTTGCTGACACTGCTAATGTCCCCGGATGTCCTGGAAACCCATAAACAGAATATTTCACATTCCAGTCCTTGAACTCAAACCTCATCCTTAAATTACCACTCACATCCTGGCAATGACACGCTGTGTATAACAGTGTGACAAAGTACAGTGTGAAAAGAGAAAAATCATTTTGTGACTGTGTAATTGCAGACACATTTAGTCTATTGAAAAAGCCTTTCAGAGCACCTTTGTGAGGTAATTTTTGGTGACCCTGGTTTCAGAGCGCTGCTAGTCTGGTCTGTTGGACAGTCTTTTTTTTCAAGAGCAGGTCATCTAGGTTTCTTCCAAATAGTTTGCAAGTTTTCTAGAGCTCTTTCACACCAAGTTTAACTTGGATTGTTCGGCTATATTGTATAAACTTCAAAGAGGACTTTATTTCTTTACGTTTTAAATAAACAAGGATGTTTTAATCTGCTGGGTGTATGGTGAATCAAATGCTGTTTGCACACAGTATCCGGATATATTGGTGTGGTCAAAGGCATTGCCCAAGGCCACCAATGGGCAATACAGACCCAGGTTATTATTAATTTTGGACTCTTAATGCTACGTAGGCGGTTCAGGATTAATCGCAGTTAGCCAGGGTCTGTAAGAGCAGCCATTAATGTCCTGCGGTTACAGCAGGCCTACCTCCCAGGAGTTTCAGTTCCACGACACCCAGTTCAAATGGCTGCCATACCAGTATTGCGTTAAAAAAACATGCTCTGACCTCTGTCGCACTCTGAATCTATGAATGAGGTGTGGATCTGCAAAAAGCACACGTGAAACACATGGAATTTGATTTTTTTCTAAACAATACATGTAATGGGTATAGGAATTGAGGCTTGCTGTGTAATATTTAAATTTAAGGTTTCTGGTATCTGTGTATGTATAATACAGAAAGAATATATATATATATATATATATATATATATATATATATATATATATATATATATATATATATATATATATATATATATATGTAGTATATGCTGGGCTTCAGATTTACAAAGCCAGCAGTCAAATAGATGAGTATCTTTATTGGGGGGCTGATGCTTTCAGTCACTCTGATAGAAGACGGATAAATACGGCAATATTGTGAAAATGCACTGCAGTCAGCTAAAACGGGATGTTATTTTTAGATCTGAGTGGTGAAATTGCAAGCCTGGTCTTGCGATCTAATTAATTTAAATCTCGTTTTTTCCACTCACTAGACGGTGTTCTCGGCGCAATCGGACTTCTGTCGGGTTTCCAGAACATCAGCAGGTCTCGGGGATGAGAATTCGAGTGCTTCATGGCTGATTCTAACCACGCACCCTCCTTGCCAGCTGAATTAATGTGATACTATTTTTGTAAGTCAGTGTTTCCAAGGGAGACCTAATGACGCAATGACGTCAATGCAGGTCAATAGCACACTGGTGGAGCTTGCTCGCGGCAGAAACCGAGGCAGAGTCTGAGGCTGGGGTGTTTCAAACAAGCTTTATTTTGTGTAATATTGTTATATTTTAAGAGCAGCATTGAAATTGTTAAACTTCCTCTAAATAAAACGTAAATATAATACAAAGCTCTGCACTGTCTCTGCGTCCCCAAACACGCAGTAAAATCATATACGAATAGTATTGTGCTCCAACATTCATAATATGATTTCAAAGCACTTCTATAAATAGATAGCAATGGAAAATGCGGAGTAGTTAAAGTGTGCACATCCACGTTAGGTGGGATTGGACACATTGTTTTATATTAGCCAATTCTGCGTACATAAGTGTTCGATGTCTTACTCTGTCTCTTGCACTCAAAGTGGCACAACATGTTTTGCCTCAGACGGAGAACCTTGCAGACACCCTGCGTGCCCTCCTTTCACCTGCTGTAAGTGTAACATTCGGGTACAGAAGGTTTTGTTTTGTATGAGACGTTGTGTTAATGACAAACATCTGTTACCGGCGAGAAAAGATAGGAAAACGTGTTGACACTAGGTAGACGATTTTACAGGTAGGTGGATATTGCAGGCTTATATTGTGTTGATGCTTGCGTAGTTTGTGAACGGACTTCATCAAAAGCAAACAGACTTTCGCTGCGCTCTTTTATTTAAAAAAGTTAGACATCTAAATGCTTTCTTTGTGCGTGCATGTGTCTTTCTGTGTGTGCTTGTGGTAGTTATTAGGGTTACACAGGAACAGCCAGCAAAATGTAAAGTGATGTTTGCTTGTATAATAAAAATAACTCCTCTGATTCCAGAGACACGCGCTTTGCAGTCACTGACTTTTTTGTCGTGATTAATAAATTTTTTTCATAGATATCCTATCTTTTGTTTGCTTTGAAACGCCTGAACGTAGATACACACACAGACACACAGACTCTCTCTCTCTCTCTCTCTCTCTCTCTCTCTCTCTCTCTCTCTCTCACACACACACACACACAGAGACTCCCACACAGACACTCTCAAACTTTCACACACAGACACAAACAGTCATACACACTCGCATTCGCATTGTATTCAGTCAAAACGCAAAATATGTATTTCAGGTCTCCGCCAATGGGTTATCCCACTAGGGTGGGTGCATTCACTTTTCTCAAAGTTATCGGGATGAATATGAATACACACAAGGTTCACTGCTGTGCTGTTATGGGTGCTTTTTTTTTTTTTTTTTTTTTTACACCGTTTCTCTACAGACTTAGTTGTTCTATTTGAGGCAAGTGTGCGTTGGGGAGGGATGGGGTTGGTGACCTTGTCTAACTGCGTCGATCTTACACTCGTGAGCACCTGCACTGCATTGTTCGACAGCCAGAGGGTCAAACTCAATATTTGGGCAAGTATGCGCAAATAAATGCCTTCAAATAAAAACGTGTTGTGTGTGTTGGAGCAGATGCTCTCAGAAAGTAATGTTCTTTCCTTACAAAAGGGTTTCAGCACCATGGACAGAGCGCACCACAATCTTCCACCAGGTGTTGATTTCCACCACTGCGCCAAAAAGCATTTTCAATTTTCAACCCCCTTTCTGATCTTGGAACACTTTTTTAATTGACTGAAACGTTCGTCTCCTTATAGCTTCTTATTCCAACTGTCTGCTATTTTGTCTTAAAAAAAACATTCTTCATTTTTGCACAGTGATGGTGAGTATTTGTACTAGCGACGAGTAAATACACACTGTATCTTTCTGAATAATTACAAGACAGTCAGCATAGAATAATACCTTTAATATATGCAGTAGCTTCAAATTATACCGACTTTGAGATCATCTTGAATTCACCACATTTAAACCCACTTTACATGTTACAACCATGAAGGCTACCTTGGTTAAGCAAACCACAAAGGCTATAACCAGAGTGGAGACAGCTTGAAGGCAGTCAGGGTTAGGGTTAGGACATCCACTCATCATTTAGTGTGCTTTCTGAAAGTAACATTTTGCATATTGTGTAAAAAACAAATCATATCCTTTACAAAGTGATTCAGTTAATAATGGAGCTATACTAAGTACTTCTATCATTATTTGGAGCCACTGTCTTTAGCAGTATCTGCCCTTATAATGGGGGGTTGCCATCTGCCTGTGTATAGTTTGTGTACTTGATTAATTGATTTCAGTTTCGAATTGTATTAATTTGATTATTATGAACACCTTTGTGTTATTTTTTAAAACATATTTCTCCCAGACAATGTTGAAACACCAACGCCATTCACAATCAACTGCTGTTTAATATGTAGTTCAATATTAGGCTAGATTAAAACCTTTGTTGAAGATCTTGGCAACGACGATAGAATAAGGACATTTATAAGCCTCCATCTCCTAATTACACCTCCCTGCACACACCCCCTCCCTACACACACCCACTCACACCCACACAGGCACCGAGAGAACCATTTACATTGCATCCATTTTCATACGGATGGGTACATTTCATGTGCAATACAAATACAAAAAATGAGAGTAATATATCATGGTACTATATATCTAAAGGGTTTCTCCACTTCCAATATATTCATACTTACATAGAAAATGCAAATGTTTGCGCTTATTTGACTGTGATCTAAACACATTCTTTTCCCTGGAATACATTGAGAAGATGGCTTTTGTTATTGGATTCAGCATATAGACATTTGGTAATGCGGATCTAAAAGATGTATAATTATAATAAACAAATAATGAACAATCTGTGTTCTATTCAAAGACACAACTGATCCATATTCAAAAAGAATCATGCTATTCTGATAGAGGTCTTTCTTGTTTTGACGGCTTAATAATATTAAACGTCTCTATACATGCACACATAAGAATACATATCTACAAATAAATGCACACATATTTCGCATAAAATATCAATCATTTCATATGTAGTATCCATGTGAATACTGTTTTTTAAAAAATACAGCTGCATCATTTTATATGAAAGTGTTATTTACTATTTTGATGAAGGATTCCAAAACATTCCTGTTTTTATTTTGGTATTGCATGGTATTTTAACTCAGGCAAGCGTACAGCATTAGTGTGTGTCTGTGGAATGACCGACTGTTTGGAGTGAAATGCAGTTCGTTCTGTTAAATATTATGTATCTCTAACAGAAAGCGTATTGCTATATTATTGAGATACAAGCGTTTTGAATTCCAAATTTCAGCCTCGTCAAACAAACGAACGCCCGTGTCTATAGAAGAGCTGGCTTTTCTTTGTGAATCGTATTCAGTTCCAGGCTGAATGGAGGGCTACTGCTTCTTCAAATGGATGCTGCAACTGACATTTTCATTAATCCTAAGGCAGCTCCATTGAAACTCAGCGAGGCTGCTGTCGATGTTCAGCCTGTCTCCAGCTGCATCTGGCGACCCCATGCGACGCATCACAGTCATTGCAAGCACTGGAGGCGGCTCCAGTCATTGATATTTGTTACTGTTCTTCTGATTGATAGATTCACCACTGCAGCAGTGATACCACACAGAGCCGGGGACTGGGAGGGGGAGAGGGGAAATCAGAAGCCCTCACCCTAACGCGATGGAAAAGAGGAATCTTTATATAGGAGGTTAAGAAACACATAGGGCGACTAGATACCAGCAATATAATTATGGGTTGCAGTATAATTGTGGGTTCCTATAGAATGCGGAATGGTAGAATGGTAATGTTGCAAATAGATACTACATGGCTCAGTATGTGATAACAACTTTTATCACACAGGTGAGGATGGTCTAAAAACACAGATGCAAGTTGGCGCTGGTTACGGCAGGCCAGCTGTGTGGAAAATGATTATCACACATCTACAACATGTGGAAACAAAACGTTAAGATTTCAAAGGAAGATGAGTTGGCGGAGTCCTGCAGGAAATGTATCACATGCATGTATTGGCACACTTGTCACACGAATCTCTATTCTTCAACAAGCCCCACTTGAATAAGACATTTACTTCCACAAAATAAGTACGTGGGTGTAACAGTTGTTTGGAATAATAGCCCCAAAAACGTGTTTCTAAAATGATGAGTAAATGAATGTGTTGATCTGCATTGGTAACACATGGATAACTTGTGTGGATACCACTACACTTGTGTGACGTATTGCTCGTATTCGAAGATTGGACTATGGTCTCTTTAGGGATACCAAGGTATTTATTAAAAAGGTGTATGAGTGGGGTTCATAGGAAACCAATGCCCACCAACACGGAGTATATGAAAAAGCACTCTAACGCTGCGGAAGTTTCCCTTTTCACTTCTAATTCATTCAGAGAAATCGAGTAAATATATCTACAAACCCGTGGGGTCTAATACATAGCTAGGTAGGTAGATGGAAAAAAAAGACTGCAATTAAATGGGTTAACTAAAGAGTTGCTTCCCATAATAAATGCTCGTATTTTTAAAATCTGAAGTAAATAGCCCACATTTGGTTGGATGTAAATTGGTCAGGTATTTTATAAGAGCGTTTTGTTTGTTCGTTTCTTTTTCAATGTACCCGTTTGCAGTCATCAGCGATGTGCAATCTGCAGCACTGGGCATATAGAACAAGAATCCTTATAGGGTAAAAATAGCAGCAACCTATTGCGAAGACACTGCCCTTTTTCTGAAACGTCTATATCAAGGAAACGTTTTCCCCTGTGTGCAGCGAAATCGTGGTTTCTAAATAAAGTATCATAATCACACTCCTCGTGACTGCTTCAGATGGTTCATAGAATGCTAATAATTGAGAGGAGGTGTCTCTGTGTTCTTGAAAGAGAACCTCGTTTTCATTTATCTGTCGGTGGTGCAGTGTAGAACATGTTTTCAGTGCAGAATAAAGGCACATTCATAAAACTGTCTTGATAGAACCTGTTTATTATTATTATTATTATTATTATTATTATTATTATTATTATTATTATTATTATTATTATTATTGTTGTTGTTGTTGTTTTTGGTATTTTAATCTGGGTCGGTGTTCTATGGAAAGCTCTGTGATTCCGTGGGAGACCGCACAGCACACAGAGAAACCAGCACCATCTCTTCTGTAATTTACGTCACTCAGGGGACAAGCCCGACAAAATACATAGAACGAACCCTTAGCTCTTATCAATACTTCTCTGAAATAGCCAAATGGAAGGGAAAGAGTAGTGATAAAAGCCAGAATGTGTTCCAAAGCGAATTATGTTACAATCTCACATCAATACAATACTAATATGTATATAATCCCCCCACCCCTCCCTTTTTGTGGGTTAATTTCATAACAGCACGTCTTTTATGATCAACTATAGAGGAGAATCTAAACGTGACGTAAATGGCTGGTAACTGACGCAGCCTCGCGCAGAAAAACACATCTTTCCCCTTTTCCTGACAGCAAACGCTTTAAATAATACACTTACAGAATTGTGTGCAAGCTATATGATTTACGTAAAAATAATTTTGGATGCAGTCTTCTCCTATAGACATGAAAAATGTTCTTTAAAAAAAGAAAATCTAAATATAATCTGGTGTTGTGTGGAGAAATCGATTGTTGTTTTAACGCATTTCTTTCAGAAAACAACTGATGATTTCTTACACCTGCAACATTTACAAACATAGTCAACAATTTACCAACCGCCTACCAGATGCAACAACTGAAAAAGGGAAGCGAATGCACACATTTACCAAGTGTCTGTGTCTGAGGAGACGGACAGGGAAACAATGAAGGCGTAGGGTTTTAAAAAAAATAAAAATCTCTGCAATGATGCAAGAGGATCAGATGCTGTTATTGCAGAGAGAGTTAGAGGAGGGAACAATGTACATTTAATGCTTTCCACGTAACGTTCCTACGAAATGCCTTTGTGAGTGTTTTTTTTTTCTGTCCTGCTTTCTAAAAATAGCATCAGGATTTGAACGTGGTCCAGAAATAGACAAGAGGGTTGCACTTGTATAAAAGGCAGTGCGAATCGGAGGAAACTTGGACACACATGCAATGTTTTTAATCCAGTCTTTGAAATGAATTGTAGATAGTATGCATAGTAATATTCTGTGTGGGAGTGTATGTATGTGTGAATGTTGTTTAATTCTTCTTTCCTCTGTCTCCCTGTTGCAGCGAGATTCCCTAGCCTGGTAAGTAATACAGCACGTGCAAACGTTTATATTATTTTCTATCGTTTTTACAAAAAAAGTAGTGTTACTTTTTACATGCTTATGTATGAGTTTTTGTATTTTCTACCAAGATGTATGGATGTTTGTTTAGGTGCATGCATTCGTATTTTTTACAGATGGGAATCACCCTGATCGTAAATCTCTAAATCAATAGCGGCTACGTTTGTCTGTCTGCGCTGTTGCGTCTCTTTTCGTTTTTTCCCCGCAATATTTTTTAAAGCCGCCTGAAGAAAAACCCCTCTGATGTGTGCAAACTAGCCCTGGATATTTTCATACAAAAAAAAAACAACAACAAAAAAAAAACCGCGTAGTTGCAAAATATGCAATGCACCATCGGAACAAAGCTGCAAAAACATCTGTGCCAAGCATGACGGGGGAAACCCGTGAGCTGTCCAGTGTGGATGTTGCTAAAAATAAATTCAATAACAGCTTGTGATCCCACGTCGTCCTTTCAGCACTGTCATTTTCAAAACTCCCAAATTCTACAACAGTGAAAGTCACAGGCTGCACTTCAATGCTTTGGCGGCAGAGGAGCTGTCCGCTCGATCTGGTGCTGAAAACTCCCAGTAGAAGCTGCTGTTGTGCGGTACCGTGCCTTACAATTGAAGAACCCTTGCGTGTCCGAGTCTGGTTTGCCGCTCTTCCCTAGTGCTTCTTTTGAACCAGATGATGTTATTTCACAGAAAAGGAGGCTATAGGTTACTTTATTTGGATCACTCGCCCACCCATGTCATGCATTTTTGTTTCCTATAAGTGTACCCACCTTCATTTTATAACCCTTTCCTTTTCTGATTCGTATCCATGTTCTTACTAGATGAGTTGCTGGAGAGTCTGAATCACTAGACGCATTTTCATTCAGTGGTGTCTTTGTGGTTATGCTGCTTTAAGAGCTGCTACACTGGGAATGACCGCCGTTAACCAAACACAGGCAATCTGATCTGAAAAAAGGCAAAATCACCTGCATTTATCACATAAAAAAGAATGCTATTTAACCCCTAACAAACTCTAAAGATAGCAACTGTTTTAGTCAAAAGCTAATATAATTTTCAGTCAAAGCGTCAAAGCATTAAAACGCATTGGAAAAATACCAGACCTAATAAATATACGTGTATATATTCATAGTCATACTCATACTACACAATAATTTGAACATCTGTTTTAAAAGGTTATTCTATGGAAAGTCTGAGCTTCAAAAACAGAGCATATGCCGAAGCAAATATGATGCTAAGATTTGTTTTGTTCACAGAAGCCTGGAAACAAACAAAACGTGTAAGCTTAACAAAATGGTTAATCCATATACTTTAAGACATACGACTGTCAGACTAGTATTTCCATGTACTCTGATCCAACATTGTATGCACTGCCGGGAGGTGTGGGGATGCATGGATGATTTTTTTAAAAACGTTTTTATCCAAACTCGTTTACTACTGAGTTTGCATTTTGTTTTTGGTGGAAAAAATATATATTCTCACCTCTCATCGGCGGTTTGCGAGTCTGTCACAGAGACCCAGTCAGACAAGATCCTCTTAAATATCTCAATGTTGGCGCTGTAATTTTAGTGGAAACAGCGTGGATTTCCAAGTCGTGACTGTTAAAGTGAGTAATGTGCGTTGGCTGCGTCAGGACTTCAGTCACAGTGCATTTGAAACGGAGGGGAAAATCGTGACTTACTTGAGACATCCCTAAATGAAAAGCACATCCAATCAAAACGACATCAGGGTGCCATCTGGGCATGCATTTTTTCTGTTGCCCTTGCACCAACTTAGAAGGGGAGTCGGGGGTGATCCAGAAATACAGAATTACCAAGATCGTGATCCTCCCACGCATTTCGGAAACTTATATACATAACCGGAGACGGGGATACCGGGCTCTAGAGTGTTTGTGGTAAAAGAAAAACACAGAGAAGGACAGGGGGCTGGATGGACATGGTAAGTGTGATTTAAACTCTTCTGCTCACTGTGAAGATGTTTATTCATTGTTACGTGGGGTAACTTTTGGAGGAGTTGTGAGACATTAGGTGGGCTAGATGCGTGTTTTGGTCTTTCTCACATAAGGGTTGCATGTTAGAATGATTGTATCTTTAGTATTTGTGTTTGGTTTGGGTTATTTTTAAACTTGAAATATTTGAAATCATTTTTTAGTGGCTTAACTCACTAGTTGTGTAGTGTTGTGCTGTTCATAGTATTTAAGGTGTATGATTGCTCACTTGTCCACACCTCTTGTCAGCATTAACAAGTATTGCATTGCAAGATATTTCAATGAAGTTAAAGGCATGGTTTCAGGGGCAACCCCCTCCTAATTGATTGTGGTTAGGGTTAAGTACTAGTGAGAGTCAAACTGGTTTGTCAGTTTGGGACAGCATATATGACTATATTGATTTGTTAGTAAACACATTTGCAAAAATGGAGGACTCTATCTGCCATTATTATTATTATAATAATAATAATAATAATAATAATAATAATAATAATAATGACTATTTAAATACGATTATATTTGTGTCAGAAGACTAATTACTGTTGGTGAGTGTTTATGTTTGGATAGGCTATACATACATTACATACATAGTTTTTCAATGATGTGATGCATAATACTATATAATAATCCTATATGTAGTCTAAAAACGCATATTAATATACGGTTCAATCTTTTATCGTTTGTTTCATAATTATTAAAACAATTTGTATCGCAAATTGTGGTATACAATGTTGTGTGTTTTTTAAGGGGGGGGGGGGGTGAGGGGGGAGGGGTGAGGGGGGGGGCATGTCGGTTGTGTGAAGGCCCCCGATTGGTGGATGACGAAATTTGGTTTGCACCAATGAGCTGCCTAGATATCCTGTATTTATTGAGGGCTGAGGGGGGAGAGCTTCTCTTTACGCAGAGCTACTAGGTTGCTGCAGTAGCTACAACGAGGACCACGGTATACAATAATACTGTTGGTTAAAAAATCATTGTTAAAAAAGTCAGGCCCTTTCACAAATTATTGACATCAAGGACTTAAGCATGATGGATCTAAGCGCTCAGCACCCTGGATTCAAAGGTGGCCTTTTTGGAAACCTCCTATCTCTGCACATAGCGCGGAGTTGGAGAAAGCTTTGAGCGCAAACACGATTCAGCGTCTCAGCCGCCACTGGCTGGGTCGATTCAAATTCGGGGGCGTTTGTGCCGAAGACCGCTGGACACCCGCGCGCTCTGGATATTTTGCGAGACCCGACGGGATCTGGAATTTCAATGTCTTTCGCGAATCTTTTTGCGGTCTGGGCTTGCTGTATGTAACTATCTAGCCGGGAAGCCCTTACCCCAAAAAGCATTCGAGGAGGGCACATTCGCCGAGCCGAGCGGGAACTAGCAGGTGGATCGCTTCACTGGATACTAGGAATCGAAACCCTCCTTGTTTGCTTTTTATTATTTCAAATCACCAAAAGCAACAGATAAGCACCTCCACCCACCCTCTCCATACTCCAGTTTAACACAAAGCCCATGTTACATAGCTTGCCACGGTTCTAACTTTCTTGTCAGTACTGTGTACATTACTAGCACACGTTCAAATAAGTCTTACAAAAACCAAAACAAATCGTCGCGAGGAATACATTTAAAAGAAAAAAAGAACAAAACAAACGTCTGCATGTAAAAAAAAACACACCCAGCCTTTGTGGGATAGATTAATTGAAAATGAGATGTCACACCTATGATGTGATTTTTCTTACGATATTACTTCTTCCGCGGTCCCCAGCTCAAATGAAACACATATAGTTAAAGTTTTACAAAGAGAGACCGCAGCAATCCCTGTACAGTAATAAAGACATTGAGCCAAAAGCTGCCACAACCCCTACAACATTGATACAAAGCTGCCCCAACCCCCACAACATTGATACTGTCCATTTAGCAGTGACGATACACTCTATTAATTAATGTTATTGAAATTTAACGCTTAGCACATATTAATCAAACAATGTTTTAAAAGGTCCCCATATATAGTAATTCTCCAGTTGATGTATTGTTACTGTCAGCTACACGCTGCTAAACACAGTAAGAGTTAAACAGACATTATTTACAGGCATGACATCTTTTTTAAAAACACATTTATGTTTTTTTCGTTCTAATAAAGTCTAACACAAGTCTGTGCAACTTACGCAATTGAGCCAAAATGCTGACGCATAGAGTTGAATGAGGTATTTAAAGGGGTGTGGGGCTGCTTAATTGAAACAGTGAAACAAAAACGACCAGGGATGTCTCCTTACATGCCGATTCATATAATTAACTAATCAACATTTTTTTAAAACCTGCTTTTAAAGTTTTTACTTTGCATACATGTTCAGTCCTTGGTACACTGCTCTAACACATGCATACTGCAGTTTTACATAAGACAAAAACCGCAGCAAAGCATTAGTGGTACAAGGTGGAAGAGTAAAAGGATTAGCAACAAACTGTACCGATATTCTCCTGAAAGCAAAAACAAATCTTTAAATAAAACAAGAACAGCGCACTCAGATAACTATATTCTGTGGCACTGCCTTTTGCATGAAACCTGTGTATAGTCTCGTGCTAATTCAGGCTTATCTCTGCTTTCATCAATTGTGATTTAACCCAATATTTTTGAAATGCATTAACTCCGAAGAGTCTACTACAGACTCTACTACAGAGAGCAACCCTATTAAAAACCCATTACTTTTCAGTCAACAAACTCGTTTTCTCACGGTTAAACATCAGACAAGAATATATATATATATATATATATATATATATATATATATATATATATATATATATATATATATATAGTTCATTTTGTTTTTGGACGATTAGTTTCATGTTATTTATTTGCTATCACTGAGAACTAGAAAATATATTTTATTGTGAAAAAAAAAAAGAAATCCAACCTTATAACCAATAAGAGCTTTGGTACTTTACGCAGCATCGTTATAAAAGAAAGTCAATGCTTACTTTCTTTTTTTTATATAATGAATACAATATTTTGTAATTATTAAACTAAATGCTTGAAACATTAATCTGACGACACAACTTTTGGAATGTGTTTTTCTTCGTAAGATCCTCAGTCCTCAGTTCTGGATTGTAAGGTTTAACTGCAAAATGACGTATTTTCTTATTTTCGAATGTATCGACAAAGCACAACTCAGCATTCTATAATTTGCCTATGTGCTCCAAAATTAACATTCAATCACTAATGTCATAATCAATGGCATAATTTGCATTTTGGTAACTGCCTGTTTAATTATACATACATATGTGAGCATACATTGGAAAACCCTGATAACATGAAAACAGGAATGCAGCACACATTGTCTCCAATCATACACAAAATGAACACAAACCTTTTTTTAAACTCAAACACGTGCTCAATTTAACAAGACACTTTCACAAATATATGCCTTTTTTAGGGTTTGTTTTTTTTTTTTTTTAGGTTTTTTTTTTTTTTTTTTTTTTTTTAGGTTTTTAGGGCCCTAACTGCTTAACACGCCTGCTATTTTTATTACAATTATACATCTAGAGGGAAAACGTGTTCATTTTAACATGTAACATCTTTTAGCATATGCCTCAAATGATGCCACCTTGATTTACAATAATAACAGTTCATCTTGTAACGAGCACTAAAACTGTGTTGCAGATTTAAACGTACTTCCCACCTGTGTGTTCCTTGTAACATTCAAACAAGCTTGTATTGAAGGGCGAATTTTTGAATAATTCTACAAATCATCAATTAAAAAGTCATACACTGTAAACTTTTCAACATTTATTAACCTAAGGAAGAATGCAGGCAGGATAATTACCTGTACCACACACCAAGGCCGACTGTATGGACACAAATTATAACCCTTACGCTTATTCCAAGTCTATTTAACAGAAACAGCCATGTGAAGTTTCTCCAGTTGTGTAGTTTGCGTCGGAGGTTTTAAGTTTAACTCTAAAGTGGTGAAGATTGAACTTCCTTGAAAGGTGTCACCTCCTGAAAGACTTTCACTGAAATTGAGGACTTTATCTGGCATTATTATTATTATTATTATTATTATTATTATTATTATTATTATTATTATTATTATTATTATTATTATAACGATGCTTAACCCGAACTCACTTAGCTTTTGAAAATAATTAGGAAATATGTTAACTATATACTAACTGACTACTGAAAAGTTTTTAACCTGTTTAGTAAATTAAGCTTTAATAAATGGTATGTTTATGAAGAGCTTTGTATTTGCGTAGGGAGTATTCTCAGTGTGCACCTTCTGCAGGGTTAGAGCAGGTATTAATTCAATCATTTCCGGAATCAGCTTGTTCGGTAAGTTACACACAAGAGCTGTCCAAACCTTCTGGTAAAAAGAGCCATGCAAATGACTGGGAGTTCTCAAACAGCCATACACCATTTCAAATAGATATGGACAAGACTGCAACATAAACTTCACTTTACTACAACTAAATAGCTGACTGAAAAGTTGCAAAGACGTTTTAAAAAAATAGGTTTATCCAGACTGCACGAAGACACTGCTTTCAGTGTGTTTGTGCTCGTTATGTTGAAACACAACATCCGTTTTGCAGCATTTTGACTGTACTGAACTTCTACCAGACAACCGATGGCTCTATAGTCAAACTCATTAAGAACATTTAATGATATTCTCCAGTTTTCGAACAAGAGAGCATCATTTTAGGAAGCCATGTACTGGAAAGTCATGAGTTTGAGCGTTGAATTTATTGCACCAGGAAATACAACACAAAACACATACAAGCTATATTTCATACTCAGCATTTACATCATTTGCGTGTACAGTAAAACTATGTGAAAGTACTGCCCAAAGTCTCGGAAACGCGGTGTTGAAATTGAAGGTAAAGCCCCTCTCGAGATTTGAAATGGTGGGATATGTATATCTGCGATTTGTAATCTCTATGTGTATTCCGAATTCTGCAAGCTTTTAAGACTTTCTATCATTCCAGGAAGTACCAGCTGTGTAGCTACATTTCATTTGCTTACTGTTAATATAATAGCACGCATGTACTCTGCTTGTACAGTGTACTGACGAGATCTGGGTCTGGAAAGATGAACCAGATTAAATCGAGTACCCCGTCGTTTGCACTCTGAAAATCCGTTTTGCAAACAAAACTTCCACGGGTTATGATAACGTGCCATTAGTCTACTTTTCTTGTCAGGGACACGGGTCCAATGTTAGGAAGCTTATTTGTTTAGAATTAATTTTTTACTGGGTGTCAAATTTCGCTCACATTGATTCTCCGGTGTCTCAGAAGTCATTCATAAAAGTCCCCAGCACGGGCTCTGAAACGTGTTATGGTAGCTGAATGTGTGTTTGCTGCTTTTTTGAGTGATCTGTTGCACACAGTTAGTTAGATGTCTTGTCACTTTAACTTTAACACTTTTGAATGTTCTTTTTCCTCCAGGCGGAGGAGCTCCTTCTCGTCCGTGCCACTGCTGATTGGTGCGTAAAAAGCACCGACGTAGTGGTCGTGCTTGAAACGGCATCAGATACAACGGTTACAAGCTAGGCACAAGTAAGAGAAGTTTTTTTTTATTTTTTTATTTTTTGTGGAAAATGTAAAAGTGTTCAGTGAATTACATTACTGACTAAACTCAGTTTTATTAAAAAACAAGAAGAAGACGAGGACTGACAAGATATACTTTAGTTTTATATATTTACGCATTTGTAATAGTCGCTGAATAGCTTGGTTACTTTTCTAGTAGGTCTCTTATGAGTACTTTGCTGGAGTTTTTACTTCACGTTAATGTTGGGCTTTGCTTTACTTTCCAGTGTCATAGCTGTTTATGTTAATTGGGGTAAAAACACTGTATCTAATGTAAACGCGATTCAATAAAAAAATAAATAAATAAATAAATAAATAATTGAATTGAGTAAATATAAAAAAATGTAACATTTTAATAATGTCAAATACTAATAGACTAAGAAAATACAAGTAAATACCACCCCTCCTCCTTTCATAAAAACATACCTGCATCACACTTTTCCTGTGGTATGAAGAAATCAGGATTCCAATGAACATATCGATATAAAGAACAGCAACATAGAAGGAGATCAGTATTATTATTATTATTATTATTATTATTATTTATTTCTTAGCAGACGCCCTTATCCAGAGCGACTTACAATCGTAGGCAAAAACATTTCAAGCGTTACAATACAAGTAATACAATAAGAGCAAGAAATACAATAACTTTTGTTCAAGTAAAGTACAAGTTTGACAAACCACAATTCAATAATACAGCAGGTAATAGTGATAGTTACATCAGGATATGATTAAATACAAAGTACTACAGGTTAAAAACTTGGCAGATTACAGTATTCTGAAGTACAGGATTAAATGCAGTAAAATAGGGGCTGATAAGAGCAAAATAAAGCACATTTACATGAAGGGTGATAGTGTCCCAGGATACAAACAGAGGAGTTCTACAGGTGCTCTTTGAAGAGGTGAGTCTTAAGGAGGCGCCGGAATGTGGTCAGGGACTGGGCAGTCCTGACATCTGTAGGAAGGTCATTCCACCACTGCGGAGCAAGGGTGGAGAAGGAGCGGGCTTTGGAGGCAGGGGAGCGTAGCGGTGGTAGAGCTAGTCTTCTAGTGCAGGCGGAGCGGAGAGGTCGAGTGGGGGTGTAGGGAGAGATGAGGGTCTGGAGGTAGCTGGGTGCAGACTGGTCAAGGCATCTGTAGGCTAGTACAAGAGTCTTGAACTGGATGCGAGCGGTGATCGGGAGCCAGTGGAGCGAGCGGAGTAGTGGAGTAGCGTGGGCGAAGCGAGGCAGAGAGAACACTAGGCGGGCAGCAGAGTTCTGGATGAGCTGGAGCGGACGGGTGGCGGACGCAGGGAGGCCAGCCAGGAGGGAGTTGCAGTAGTCTAGGCGGACCTGGAGCTGGGCAGTATGGGTTAAACATACCACAGAAACTGTTGTTTTAAGCAGACAACACAAAGAGGGCAGTTATTTCATTTATGAACTCCTGTTTCTTGAAAGGAGAACATTCCACAAACAACTTGAGAGACCATAACACCCCAAACCACTTCATTGTTTTGGTTCTACTTTTGAAAACTGACACTTTCTCCTTTAAAACACAGGAGTTAATTAAAGACTGGAGTAAAAGGTTTGATAAACAGGCCCCTGTGTATTCCTTAATCCAGCAGATTGGGCCATATTTTCAAAGTGTTTATTCCAGTCTTTACAGTAATTAACTTTTAGCTTTTGAAAGAGATAACGTGGCTGTTAATTTGACAAAACTAGTAAATAAAAATAAATAAAAAAAACAACCAAAAGCGATAATCTGTGTTCTTTTCAGAAAACTCAAGGTGTCTGTTTCTCATTTTTGTAACATTAACATAATTTTCTATCCTTTTATGGCCCATAGTGTGTTCATTTGATCTCACTAAAATGGGGAGGACACATTCACTATGTAATTCTGATATAAGCAGGGAGTAGTTCTTATGCTCACTGTAGTTGTCTTTTTCAATAGCAGTCTAGAACATCTTAATGGATATTAAACTGTGTTTAATTCATGAAAACAAATGTGAACTTAAAGCTAAGGCTTTGGTTAGATCAGATCGGAGTGCCAAATTCTAGGCTAAGAAGGGTTTTGTTTTCACAATGCAAATTATATCTCATAAGGGTTACCACTGAGTTTAAATGACTAATAGCTGGTAAGAAATATTTAGGCTAATTGAATAAATGCACCGTTGTTTTGTAAATGTTTGCACGAATTAAACAAAGCAAATGCTGAATAGTATTACAGCACTACAACCAACTAACCAGTTTGCTATTAGAGCCTGGCACTTTATCTGCTCTGTGCAATGCTGTAATCTCACTTTCCATCAGAGCATTTCAAATAAAGAAAACCAATGGAAATATATAGGGCTGGTGCAGAGTTAAAACTACCTAACATAGTCAAACAATATTTGTTTTGTTTTTTCAACACCCTCTTCATGTAATTAAACCTGCAAGTAAGAGGTGGAGGAAGGGGATGGACACATTTGCGATTTATGTTTTTCATTACTTATCTGTAATGAACTTTATTAAAAACAAAACTATGTAGTTTTCAAAATCTGTGCATTTACCATCTTTATAAGCAGATGGGTTTTTACTACAGTTTTTTAATTTACAATAAAAATATTATTTTTAACAAAATATATATGTGTGTGGGTGTGGGGGTGGGGTGGAGTTGTGTTATATATTTGGAAGACCTGGGTAAATAATAAACAATACCAAAATTACATTACAAAATGCATTGTATGACTGTATACGATTTTAACCCTAAAATTCAGGCCCTGTTTGGTTTAAAAGAGACAGAGAGAGAAAAAGAAAGAGAGAAAGAGAGAGCGAGAGAAAAAAGAGAGAGAGACTGCTTTTAACAAAATGACGGAACCTATGAAATTAGATGTCCTGTTCAAAATCTAAATTTGCATTACCGAAGTGTTGCCTTTGAGATTATATCAGTATTTGAAGCTTATTTTATTGTAAAATGCTAGAACAAACAAGACAAGAAAAATAGAGGAGTTATTCAACTAAAAACGAAATTAAATGTAAATACAGTTTATTTTGTTGGGAAAATCAAGATGAAGAAAAATAGCTCAACAATAGCCTGTATCTTTTGGAGGTGCACCACAAGCTGCTACGGTTGCACATACAAAACAACTTGAAAACTGTTTAGTTTAGTTTAGATTATTCAATGCACCCGCAGGGCCAGCACAGGCACATCTCAACAGTGGGAGCTAATATAAAGATAGAACATGCATCTTGTTACACATTGGTACCCCCTGTAGTCAAACCAAAAGGAACAGGTCTGTGCATTGTGTGAGTGAGTGCAGTAAAGCCATACTTCCTGCCATGCTGATTGGGAATGAATTTCCTATCTGTAGAACTCTAAGGTGCCCTTTCCCTCCTCTGAAATAAAAACGGATGGGCGACCCCACCCCCTCCCAATAAAGCAACCGTGAGGCAGAGAATGTCTCCCCATCTACATGTAGACATAAACTCAAAAAGCAAAATAGTCAAACTCACCACATTCATCTTGTCCTGCCCAGAAATTAACACTTTGTACAAATATATCTCAAGCTATAAAATATGCTAAAGCTGGAGCAATAATGTCACAAGATTAGGGCCTTGTAGTTTTTAACGACACTGTCCTTTTGGACCAAGAAAGGAAAGCTTCTTAAAGATAAAATTCAATTTCATTGCAGACTTTAGGACACAGTAATGTACATGACAAGGAAATACTCTGTTGTTAACGACAAAACATTTTCACATGTTGTATGACGTGAATAATTCATAAATGGCAACAGCGTGATTGGTAAATTTAGTTTCCCTTTAATGACTTACTATTAATTAATAAGGCTTATCTTTTTCAAAGCTATCATTTAATGAGTTAGAAGGAAAAAAAACTGGATAGCCACTCTTTCCCTTTTCATTGCTCTGCTGCATTTCTGTACTTGAATATAGTTTATTTGGGGAGTGGGGCTGGGTTCAATCTTGCTCGCTGCTCCACGGTCAAGCATTGCTCTAAATATTTTATTATACAAAGTCTCGGGTTATAATCAGTTAGAAGGCAACCAGCACCATATTTTTATTACACATTTAAACACAATTCATTTGAATTTATGAACATTTTAACGATACAGGTTTTTGATCGTTGTATCGTTATTTGTTTTACAAAGGAAAAAAACATTCCCAATAAAGTTACCGAACAACAAAGTCCATCTGTAGAGAAACACTGACATTTCAGAGGAGTCTTAAGCTGCTTCTTATGCATTTCTAATAGTTTCCTTTGTGAAGAATTTGGAGTAGACAGGTCTGAGGCTGTGGCCTGCAGTGTTTTTAGGAATCTTGGGTGTGATGAGGTCTGTCTGGACTAGCCGTGTCTTTCAGCAGCCTATGGATTGTGTGTTGCCTTTATAACACAAAAACAAAACATTTGCCTTCTTTTAATAAACATAGCAGTAGCACATGGCGTTTACTGTATCACATATTTTTGAAACTGTGCACTATTGTCATAAGTGATGTTCTTCAGTTTGAAGCAGATCAGATTCATAGTTAGGATAAAGGAGGGTTAATGTACGTGAATAGGAGCTTTCATCTTTTGGGTTCAGAGAGATTTTACTTTGCAGTTGCATGTAAACACCTTCAATACAAACAAAAGCAAAACCGTTGCTATTTCAAAATGATCATTTTAATTGTAGAAGTAGCCTAAATTGGACTAACACAAATTCAGATATTTCAAGAAAAGAGATGAGTAAAGTTTCAGCTACTGTAACCTGTGTTAAAATCTCAAATACAATAGATTCATTACTAAAACAGTAGAAAATAAATAGTTTTTGTGATGCAGATAGAATTTCATGTACAGTACAATTCCATATTTCCTAGATAGTTGAAGTCTATATGATTAATAAATATATCACGTTTAATTATACTGCTGATAAGAAAATAGGAAATACTGAGAATTTTGGTCCAAATTTCTATGAAAAAACAACAAAAATATGTATGTGGTTTATAATTTTTTGTAAGTGATATATGTATACCATAATTTGTGTTTTGAATACATTTAACATGTATATTTCAGATAGTTTGATCTATCAGTGTCTATTTTACTAAAGACATTTTAGATATTAATTTAATAACAAGCTTTTTTAGTTTGGAATATGGCAGGATATTTCAAATTGGAGATTCCTCACAAGCTTCTTTTAAAATTAAGCACATGTGTTCTGAATGAAGCTGTCATTTCTGTCTGTAATACATTGTCATTCATCACTTTGCACACAGAACAAAGCTGTTTGTGCCAGTTGCCAATGTGTTAATATTGAGGTTCCAGAACACTTCGACCAGAGAAGAATATTTACACGATTCAAATATATTTTCTTTTAGCGTTACTGGACATTTTCCACGTTTGAACTTGTGGACAAAGATGGACCTAGACGTCTATAGTGGCAGACTTGAAAGGAAGTTTATTTTTGTGAATGGAGAGACTGTCTCCCACACTTGAGTCTAGCTTAGACTTGCCATCCATAGAATAGATGCTCTGAACACAAGGTCCCACGCTGTGAATAGATCACTGACACACAGACTTTACAAGAGAATGTGTAGCCAGAAATATGCACAGAATCAGAAAGTACTCAGACACATGCATAAAATGTTGCATGATTTCAGAAAACTGTCAGGAATTTGTTTACAGAATTAATTAATTTAAAAAAAAACACACTGTGTACTGCAATATTAAAGTGATTAAACACAGCCAACCATTTTCCTGCATACTTAAAATGCAATTAACAAATATCTTAAAATACACTCTGGATTTTTTACCTAATATAGTTTAGATTATTCTGAAGCTGTATACATATAGTTAAATTATATATAATATGAATACATTTTAGCACATTCAGTAATATTACAAATTATCAATATTAATCAATACAAATGGGTAAGGCAGGAACCTAAATTGTAAATAAGCGACAGTAAAATAAAAAAAAAGCATTTTCAGTTTACAATACAGTTACCCAAAGAACACTGGGAATAAACTCAGGAAACAGCCTCCCCATCTATGACTAATAGGCACACTTAAAGTGCAACTTTAGTAGCGTGTCATGACATTTTCAATCTCTGTTAAGCTCAGTATGCCAAACTCAATGGCCCTCTTTCCAAATGGTGTTTCTCTTAAGAGCTAACATCTTACATTAAGCCAATGAGGAGGGACACATTCAAATCAGTCTTACCTTGAGACAACCTTTTTTGTCTGCAAACCTTTATAGACCTTACGTGGGAAGGCTTATTTACCGTGAGAATGTAATTTGTGCAAATGTCTTCTTTGTGTCTGACTATTCCTAACTGTCCTCCCTGGGGTCTGGGAGAGGATATTTGTGCAAATATTCTGAGTGAAAATGGAGTGAATTTCTTGTAGGACAAAATGTGGTGGAAAATGTATAATAATCTGCATAAAATAACTACAAATACACCTCCAATGCCTACTTTTTGAATGAATTTTTTTATCGAACACCAGAAACATTTTTGTAAATAGCATAAAATCAATTTCTGCTTAAGGCTGCATTTTAAACTATGTACATGAAAACAATTAAAGCTAGTGTAGTACCCATATCATCTCATTATAACATTTTACTAAGGAACAACCCTTGAAAAAATATTAGATGGTCTATCAGTTACTACAATACTTTGTGCTTAAGGAAGGGGCAATTTCCATGGGAAAAGAAAAATAAGTCCCACCTCTTTCTCACTCTATTTTGGTAGGACTTTCAGGTAGCTTGGGTTTTCCATGTAGTTTTCTTTTCGCCAGAGAAATTCTCCTTCCAAATGGAAATAACCTAATTATTATTAAAATACGGGACGGTATATGGTAATATTTTTACCTGAGTTCCAATTTGGCCTTGCGTGATGACTGATACCATGCAGCTTTCTTAAACTGGGTTTCCACAACCCTTTAGGTTGTGTTGAAGCAGCGCAAGTGCAGCCTGCCTCATTTGGCCGCCAAAAAAATGTAATAAAAAAATGTGGGAAAGAAAACAAAAACTGAGATAGTGTTACACAAATACAAACACAAAACAAACATTCCATAAGAAAGCACTGCGTGCTATCCTTGTATTATTTGCTAAACATTTTTTGACTGCATATTTGTAAACCTATTATACACGTACATATATAATATTGTAACAAAGCGGGCACTTATGTCAGGTTATACCCAGGAATGAGACAGACACACTGGATTTAAGCAGCCAGGCAGGGAGGCAGGCAGGCAGGCAGACAGGCAGCTCCTCAAATGGAAACATCCATTCTCGCTGTATAGACTGAAGGAACAAACCACTTACCCCACTCCTGCAGCCCCTATCTCTGCTGATGGTGACATAGCATAAATACAGAAATAACACACAACACTTTGCAATATAACAACAACAATCATAACGTTGGCCTACTGCCCTGTATCACCAACAAAGTCACTGAGTCCTTGGGGCGGGTAACGAGAACGCTGGCCGCAGCAAGGTGAGGGTTGTGTCCGTTGGGGACCCCAGTGTCTGTGGTTGATGCCGGAGGACCTGTGCTCTCCATGGACTCACATACCCCATCAGGCTCAGTACTGTCCAAAACAACCACCCATCCCCTGGTCTGAAGCTTTACCTGGTAGGTCACATCTGACAGCCACTCGATCACCCCGCACGGGCCCTCTCTATGGCTGGTCAGCTTCGGGCATAGTCCTTTCTTTCGCCAGGGGCAGTACACCCAAACCTGGATACCCCCGCCGAGCTAGGTACAGGCCATCCGTGGCCAGAACCCACAGCTTCTCTTCACTGGCATGGCTTCGAGTAGCCAATCGGTAGCGCAGGCCGATCTCTGGCTCGACCTTCCTGAACCGCTGGCTGAAAGCAGTGGCAAGCTCTTTAATGTCATAGGGGCCTGCCGGGTCGAGGTCAAGTAGGACCTGCAATGCCTGGCCCTCCAGCGACACTGCCAGCTGCCCAGCATTTTCTTCAGGGCCCCTTCCGCTGACCAGTTTTAATGGTGCTCCAGCCGGCTGGTCTCTCTCGAGCCAGTGCATCGTTGATTTACCCCCCCCCCTATAAGTTGTAAAGACGCACACTTCCTATAGTGTGTGGTGTGTGTGTAGTATGTGCGTGTCACGCCACATAAATCATGATGGCGGAGAGAGAGTAACGACTTTCTAAGCTGCGTGGAAACTCGGTCAGTGATGGTAGGGACAGATAAGCCTCAATTGTCTCTTGTTTAAGCCAAGGATTATTCTTTAATGTGTCCCTTTTCAGGCATGTTTAAAGGTTTGCTACTGCAGTGGAGGCGGGAGCAGCGGGTAGCTCCCTCTGGCGGTGGAGGCGGGAGACAGCGAGGCTTCTCCCAGTGGTGCTGGAGACAACAGTGCATCTCCCAGTGGCGCTGGAGACAGCAGAGCTTCTCCCAGTGATGCTGGAGACAGCAGGACTTCTTCCAATGGCACGGGAGACAGCGGGGCTTCTCCCTTCTTGGGCTCTGGATGCTTGGTCTCCCCCCTCTTCTGCTCTGGATGCTCAGGCTTCCCCCTCTTGGGTGCTGGACGCTCAGCCTCCCCCACGGGCTCTACACGCTCGGCCTCCCCCCCTTGGGTTCTGGACGCTCGGGCTCCCCTCTCTTTGGCGCTGGATGCTTGGACTTCCCCCTCTTGGGCACTGGGCGCTTGGACTTTCCCCTCTTGGGTGCTGGATTCTCGGGCTCCCCCCTCTTGGGCTCTGGACGCTCAGCCTCCCCCTCTTGGGCACTGGATGCTCGACCTCACCCCTCTTGGGCACTGGACGCTGTGCCTCCCCCCTCTTGGAAGCTGGATGCTCGGGCTCCCCCCTCTTGGGCGCTAGACGCTGTTGCTCCCCCCTCTTGGGCGCTGGATGCTGTGCCTCCCCCCTCTTGGGCTCTGGACGCTCAGCCTCCCCCCTCTTGGGCACTGGATGCTCGACCTCACCCCTCTTGGGCACTGGACGCTGTGCCTCCCTCTTCTTGGATGCTGGATGCTCGGGCTCCCCCCTCTTGGGCGCTGGACGCTGTTGCTCCCCCCTCTTTGGTGCTGGATGCTGTGCCTCCCCCCTCTTGGGCTCTGGACGCTCAGCCTCCCCCTCTTGGGCTCTGGACACTCAGCCTTCCCCCTCTTGGACACTGGATGCTCGACCTCCCCCCTCTTGGGCGCTGGACGCTGTGCCTCCCCCCTCTTGGGCGCTGGACGCTCAGCCTTCCCCCTCTTGGGCTCTGGACACTCGGCCTCCATCCTCTTGGGCGCTGGGTGTTCGGCCTCCCCCCTTTTGGGCGCTGGATGCTCTGCTTCCCCCTTCTTGGCCGCTGGACGCTGTACCTCCCCCCTCTTGGGCTCTGGATGCTCAGCCTCCCCCCTCTTGGGCACTGGATGCTCGACCTCACCCCTCTTGGGCGCTGGACGCTCGGGCCCCCCCCCCCTTGGGCTCGGGATGCTCAGCCTCCCCCCTCTTGGGTGCTGGATGCTCAGCCTCCCCCCTCTTGGGCGCTGGATGCTCTGCCTCCCCCACCTTGGGCTCTGGACACTCAGCATCCCCCCTCTTGGGCACTGGATGCTCTGCCTCCCCCATCTTGGGCTCTGGACGCTCAGCCTCCCCCTGTTGGGCTCTGGATGCTCAGCCTCCCCTCTCTTGGGCTCTGGACACTCAGCCTTCCTCCTGTTGGGCTTTGGATGCTAGGCCTCCCCCCTCTTAGCCGCTGGATGCTAGGCCTCCCCCCTCTTGGCCGCAGGATGCTATGTCTCCCCCCTCTCGGGGACTGGATGCTCTGGCTCCCCCCTCTTGGGCTCTGGATGCTTGGGCTCCCCCTCTCATGTGCTGGACGCTCAGCCTCCCCCTTCTTGGGTGCTGAATGCTCGGCCTCCCCCCTCTTGGGTGCTGGACACTCGGGCTCCCCTCCTCTCAGCAATGGCGTGGATGTGCCTATTGGCTGTGGAGCTGGAGTACACTTGACTCCTCCCAATGAGACTAGAGATAGTGGGGATTCTCCCACATCTGCAGCCAGGTAGTTGCCATGGCTGCGATGTCAAGGATGGATGCTAGGCGATGTCTTTGCTTCCAGGCTTCCCATTGCTCCCCATCTGTGGCCCACAGCATGTTGATGACCATTGGGAGGGCCTCCTTTGTGTTCACCCTATGGTCCATCAGCCAGTCCCATATCTCCCTCGACTCCGCTTTCATTTTTCTTTCTATAGTTTCATTTTTTATTTTTCTTTCCATTTTTCTTTTCATTGTTCAAAAAAAATAAACACAAAAAAAAAATTCTAAAGATCACCTCTCTTGGCCTGGGTATGTGGAGGTGCTGTTGTATCCAACTCTGGCACCATATGTGACAGCACGGATTGGTGGGTGTCGTCAGACCAGGAAGACACAGGTGAAGTATTGCGGGGTGATATACCAATGCGCTCGTATTTATTTAATAACCAAAAATAACAAACAAAACACAAGGAACCACATTCACCCTATTGTCCAGACACACTTCGATCACATTTTATTTCCTGTTTAAAATACAAGGATCTGTGCACAGCCTAGTACAGTGTTCTTCAATTGGTGGCCTGTGGGCCAAATCTGGCCTGTGAGAGCCTTCCGTCTGGCCCGTCAAGTGTCAGTTGTCCTTCATTCAAATGCTGGTTGCTAGGGTTGACAACTGGCCCCATAATTCAGGGGCACTTTAAGACAGGTCAGGTTTTTTAAATCACAAATGAATCGATTTTAAATCAACAGGTGAAGTTGGTGTGAATTGCGTGACAGCTTCAATAAGTGTGTTTAATTGTTTAATTGCGGTGGCGATTCTATCGGGAGAGCATCATAACAGGTATTAAAATCGTATTGCTTGAATTTTTTTATGGTAAACATTATCTATCAAAATAGTGCAATTCGTTGTTATAGAACATTTTGCACTCACCCTCACTCTTTATCATTTAACCTTGTGGTTACGTTTCTGTTTGTTTAATATTTCTTCCTACTTCACACAGTCCTGCGGCAATCAGACAAACACAGCAAATCAGCAAGCTGTATAGGTCTGATTGATGGAAACAATCCTCACAGGAAGTAATTCCCGCCCCCAGACAGATGTGTGCGTTTAGTAACTAGTTAGCAAAACATAAATTCCTTTAGCGACAGTTCACGCAATTCACACTGACTTTACATGTTCAATAAAATCAGTCCATTTGCGTTTAGAGAGGTGAATTTAAAAACCTTAGCTGCCGTCCAATAAGCAGTGAAATGGCTTATACTGTGATTTAATGCAAGCGCCGTTTTCAACTTTTGATGAGGACAGGCCAGCAACATCTTTTGCCAAGTTTGTGTTTCCAAAAAAAATTAATAAAAAAGCATTCACGGTCGGGTGTCAAAAATGCTGTTCTTGAGAATGATGCCACACTGACGAAAATGCTCCACTGGGCACAGAAAAACTACTGTATTAGCAAACATATCTGTTTGCTAGACCAAAACATAGTCGTGACTGGTTGATTAGTTATGCCTGAACTGTCAAGTGACGATTGATTAGTTTTGGACTGGAGAGAGCGAAAGAGAACAGGGATATAAGAGATTGAGCTAGAGAATTTGAGAAATGCACCCTTCGTTTAGTTTGAAGTATATATTTACAATTATAGTGCACTAAAATTTGTGAAATGAAAGCCACAAATTATTTTAAAAAACTACATTTTTTAAACTTCATGTTTACTTTGATATGTTCGACAAAAACGTGCTTGATTGTAAATTATATGAAAAATGTATTTCAATATGTAATTTTTCAGGATATGATACGCAGCATTTTATTTTTAAATTTATTTTTAGCTAATGCTAATTCTACAGATTTTTAGCTAACGCTAATAATACAGATTGTGTGGTAATTTAGATTTTTTTTTATGCTTTTATAAAAAGATAAACCACCATTGTTTTTATCTTTATTGGGGTTTCTAATGTCATTTTGAAAAAAAAAAAAAAAAAAATATATATATATATATATATATATATATATATATATATATATATATATATATATGAGTGTGTGTGTGTGTGTGTTTTTAAAAACATGTAAGTCTTGTTGTTGGAGAGGGGCTTCAGAGCTCAAAATGTGTTAAAGACAGCCCTCAGTAGACTCAATAGACTGGCACAGACTGAATACCTCCTTGTCATAAGAAGGGGTTTGATTATGAGAAGGCCCTGGCAAAGTTCAGACATGAAAAGTAAATCTTCTGCACAACAACAGCTGCAAAAAAGTGACTTGGGTAATGTAGGGACACTTTGTTTCTACCAGTTTTTTTTTATCCAGGCAATTTCAAAAGACATAATTCTTACTAACTGAATACTAAATGAAAACTTTGTTTTTACATTTTAATTTTTTCATTGTTCTATGGAAACACAAGGTCTGTAAATTGTTGGCATGTATAAAAATACTGTGGTTGTGTTGAGTTCTAAATCTTGACCACCTCACTAAAGAAAATGCCCAACAAAAATGTTGGGTGGGGGGGAAATTGACCCTCAACCAGTAAGTCCTAGAGAATTTCAAAAACTATGTTTGTTAACTAGCTAATGTGTGATTTATCAGTTTGATCCATCTGGTAAAATGACAAGTTGTAAGTGAAGTCATTTCTGAATTTCTTTTTCAAGTTCAAATTTGCTTCTGAAAGTGGTCCAAAATTCTCAGAATGCATCTGAGAGCCCAGAGCCCTCAGAATCCCGGCCTAAACATTGGTTTTGCCCCTGGAGTTTCAGTCAAAATGATTATAGGCCACGTTCACCCATGCTTCTGACAAAGAAAATGATTTGAATGTACTTTATGCGTGCCGCACAAAGTGGGGTGTAGCCCCCTCAGTTTTTAGTTCTGCCCACCCACCCCCCCCCCCCCCCCACCCTTAGCCCCCCCCCCCACCCTTAGCCCCCTGATCAGGGAGTCTGGTGCCACCACTGATCGATGTGCTTTCATTACTTAACTTGCATGCTTGCTGTGCAGTCATTTTTCAAAAACAAAGACGGTGCGAGCGAGTGTAAAGATTTTAGACTAAAAGAAACGAAATTAGATGTCCATTTTAATTTCACATTTTTAATAATATTCAGATTCATAGCATGCAGTTTTAATAGCATTACAGTGATACATATATTTGCTTTGTATTTGTATTATTAAATGGCAGTCAGAAATCGTATCATTGTAAGTGGTCACCCCCCCGATACGCACATCATGAGCACCCTGTGGCCCCCCAAGGTTTGGACATTGCCTTAACTGGCCCTCCAGACAGCCCTGCAGGAGGCACTGTGCCCCGATATGGGAAAACAAGAGAAAACAACACAGCATTAAAACTCTTTCACATGAAGTGAATGGGTGCAACACACAACGGTTAAAGCTTTCTTAAAGAGACAGTTCTTGTGTTTGTTTAGCTGCTCTGATTGTGAGACATTTCTGTTGTTGTCTGTAATGCAAACACACCAATACACACAGAACCCACTGTAATGCAAACACACCAATACACGCAGAACCCAACATAGCTCAGTGTTTGGCTTCTGTCCTTCTGTCCATTCTGTAAGAATGGGAATTTGCCTTTAGCCTTTTCCTTTGTTAATGATTGTTTCTCTTGGTGAATGCACCCTGTGACAGTGATGGCTGGTGGATGACGTCAGACCAGGGAAACAAAACCTCAAACAGGCAGGTACTCGGGTGAAAGCACAGTTGTGCCGTTTTTATTAACACAAAAATAAATTAAATATTTAAACAAAAACAATGCTCACAGAGCAAAGTAAAAGTTTAAACCAAAAACAAATCACGAACACAAAATCACCCCCACCTAAACAAATACGGTGCTGGGGCTTCCAACACTCGTAGCAATTGTTACCTTTCAATTTGAAGACGACCGCCAATGATACTTTTGGGATATGCCTGCTTGTCAGGTATTCGCTGAGCATTTTATATCAAAGCTGCCGATAGGCCCCTCCGTGGAGTGACATCCTTGGTCCCGCCTCACCGAGGTAATAAATAGTCACTGCACAGAGATATCAGTCTCTTTTGCCTTTCACAGACAGGTATTTAAGGTGGGTGAGTATTACTCTAACCTTTTCCAGTTGTGATTGACTCTTTAGAGCTCCTTCTTTGAGTTTTTTGTGAGTTCCCTTGCAATTAATTGCTGGAAGTAGGCTTGCCACTTCCCCGGAATCAAAAACTCGGAAACTGAGGGCTGAGCTAACGATATGCAACTGCGTTTCGATTGTAGGCTGCTTTCTAACCTCTGCAGCTTGCTGCATGTTCTTTACTATAATTTTCCTCTGCTTTTTGCAGCTGTAAAAAAAAAAAAAGATCTAGAAATGCGGACCAGATGAGGGATATTGCCGAGTTAAAGGGCCTCAAATACTCAAGCTGTTGAGCAGGTAGCAGTTCCCCCCTACGCCTGCCCCAGCTCTACCAGCGCCTGCCCCACAGCATACCCCAGCTTCGCCAGTGGTTGCTGCAGAGGCTGACCAACAGGACATGGTGATGAGCGAGGAGGAACAGGATGTGCTTTCCCTAGTGGCTTCCTGGGATGAGGAGTCCTTCTTGCGGATGGAGACTCAGGACCCAGACCTGACTCAGGTAACGGCCCCCAGCTCCAAGCTCGCCTCGGAGCCTGAGATTCCAGAGCCCTCGAGCTCGGTTCGGGCACTGATGGAAAGGGCCACCAACTTCCTCCAGGTACCCTGGAAGGCAAGTTCTGGGCTGAAGGCAGACTTCGACCCCCCAGCCTTTTCCAGCTTTCCCGGATTTTCTGGAGGAGGTCAAATCCTCTTGGCAACACCCGGCCTCAGCGCCCAGCGTGTCCAAGAGCGCAGCCGCACTTGCCTCCGGTGGACTCCACTATAGCGTTCCTAGTGCGAGCCCTCCTGTGGGAGGTCTGTCCAAGGATCCTGTATGCCCTAATGGCCAATGCAGGATCACAGAAGCTCACCTGAAAAAGGCGTATGCCGCGGAAGCACAGGTCACGCGCCTGACTAACACAGGAGGCCTTTTGATGGCCTACCTGGACGGCATGCTATGCTCGATTACCGTTCCCGAGCTGCTAGCTTCAGAGCTACGCGCAGTTTCGGGCACCTTGCTGCAGATTTCAGGGTTCCAAGGGCAAACCCTGGGCAGAAGCCTGGCGGGCTTAGTGGTAGTGCGCAGACAGCTCTGGCTGTCCCAAGCGAGGGTCCCGGATGCGGACAAGTCTGAATTACTAGATGCGCCTATCTCCCCTGGCCATACATTTGGACCAGCGGTAGAGGAGATCTTGCAACGCTGTCACAGAGAGTGAGAGGCGTCCCGGTAGGTGGCTACGATGCTCCCCTCCCATGCCTCGGCACTGGGAAGGGTGAGGCGTTGGCATACAGCAGTTTCCACGGTAACCTGGACTATCCTGGTCCCTATGGCACCACGGAGCGACCTGAGGCACCGCCTCCAGGCCTCCGTGGCAAGGAGCCAGCAGCAAGGACGGGGGAATGCTGGACGTGGGGCCCCAGCGCACCAGCGCCAAGGAGACAGTTCCAGCGGAAACGCTCTAGGCAGCCTCCAAGGCAGTCTCCGCCCCAGCCTCAGCAGCCCCAGCTCGCGGCCTCAGACCAACCGTTCGCACAACACCATCTGCACTACTGGTGCAGTTCCACCTCAGACTCCTGTATGCTCGCCACCATACACACTGGCTACGCACTGCAATTCCACTCGGGAGCTCCTCCCTTTTGAGGGATCACGGTCAAATCTGTGAACGACCCTCTCCAGGTCTTGACCCTCAAACAAGAGGTGGAAACGCAACTTCAAAAACAAGCTATCCGTCTCGTAGAACACACCTCTCAAAGAGAAAGGTTCTACTCAAGGTATTTCTTACCCAGAAAGTAGCATACTACATTCCCTCTGAAGTAGCACACTACATTACCTCTGAAGAGATCAAGCTGAAAAGACAACCCACCCCCCACCCACCCCAAAAAAATAAACAATACAGTCGGCGGCACCTAATCGTGATCATGATAATTGGGACTGCTGCTTAAATGGGATACATCTCTGGGAGACGTTTCTTCCCAATGCTATTTATGTTGTTTAATTGGAACGTCACTTTGTTTAATTGGGATGCAGTATTTTCAAATGATGAATGGAGATCGCTTTTCAGAGCAAGACAGGTCACGTAGCACAGTGCAGTGAATACGTAATTACGCTGTGATTTGCGTAACTTGCGTAAACCATGTTGAACTCTTGAAGTCTCCTGTGGTTTCTCAGGCTGCTGTTGCAAAGAAAGTTAGCGTGTAAATCAGAGGTGCGATTAATTTTGTTTAGGAATAAAAAAAAAAAACATTGACCATATTTTAAATTATGTATATAGCATTTAATCATAATGTGATGTGATTTCATTCTTTTTCTTTTCATTAAGAATAAAAAAAAATGTGCCTAAGGTTGTCTCAACTGCCTCTGGTTTAATCGGGACAGCCGCTTATTCGGGATATCCCGATAAAGTGGCTCTGACTGTACTACAGTACGTTGCATATAAGGAAGGCAAGTTTAAATGACTACATCAAAAAGAAGAATATAGATTTACAAAGTTCTACTGCGATCGTGGCATTAAATGTAGTCACAGGATCATTACATTTATTATGCAAACTCATTTGATAAAAGGAGTTTCTGCACCTGTCAAGAGGATTTCTTTATTATCACCTGGAATTGTTAAAAATGAGTAGCATATTTAATATTAAATAATGCTTTCTTTCAATTCAGAATAAAGCAGTGGGCACCAGAGCTCTAGGTATACTGTTTCATAATCTGCTTATATACTGCAGATACGAGATGTGTTGTTAAGGGTTGGTTCAGGTTTTCAGTATAAAGAACACCAAGTGGCAAAGGAAAATAACAAAGACAGCCGTAAATGAGTCAGCTACTTCTTTTGAATGAATTACAATGTCAGGTATCAGCGCATATGGACCTGCTTCCTTCTGCTGTCATCAGAACTCAAATCCAGTTCTGACTGGCCAGATCGAAAAGCCCATCACAATGCTGTCACATGAAAATCCCCCCCCCCCCCCCCCCCCCCATTACCAGAGCACTTTGAAATAACCAGGGTCATTTTATGAATATCGGTATGTAGCATTGAGTCGGGCATTTTCAAGCGGTCGTTATGCCTATTTTGTTATTAATCGTTCTAATACAATTTCCGAAATTTTGTTGATTTACGAAATAATGTTAATATCTTAACGAGCAGAGCTTCTTGCGACTATTTCTCTTGTTTGCGTGGGAATTTAAAAGCAAATCCGTGCTAATTGTCATAATTTATCAGGAGTTAATTTGCACATGGAAAAGGAGGGTTTTAATTAATGAACAACTATATAACTCACCTTGAAACAGACATTTAACAGAGCGCATCTGTGACACCGACGATACAGAGAGAGTGTACAGGACCAGGGTTAATTTCTTACAGACTACATTTGAGCCTTTTCTATACTTGTGGTTATGAATGAGATTTATTCACTTGTTTTAACCATTTGTTTGTTGTATTGCTAAAATGATATACTGTTATTTGCACCCAGTGTAATGTTACTACCAAGAAATTATCAATGCAACTGTAGCCTATCTGAAATCTGGATACATACATTATATGACAACTGACCTCTACTGTAGATTTTATTTGAATTATACAAATAAAAACCTAACAGTAAATCATGAAATCTTGGTTTAGAAAACAGCATATTAGATATTACAATAAAGTTTCCTTAGGTGACTGTGGATTTGCAATGCATCCTTGGCTTTTAACAGCTGTGTCTTATCCATACAAGAATGAAGAACAGGCATCAAGGACACACAGCGATGCACTAGGAATGTAATCGAGATCATTGACATGGATTTTGCCTAAATGTATTTGTAATGCTGTCAGACTATCCCCACACTTTATGTACAATGGACACTTTCACCTTCACACGTCTATATGCATATAAAATGTTTTTATAATACTGGAAGTGTTCGGTGGCTACTTCTAATCATGTTGAGTTTATCTATCGCAGAGGCGAGCAAAGAGTACCAGAGAAAATGCATGATTAGAGAAATTCACCGAACAATTAATTATAAACAAATTGTGTATTGGGTATGGAGTTCTATTGTAATGTTAAGCTTAATAACTATATAATAAATTGTTACGTACATGGTATACATGTATAATAACTAACAACTACAAACTCAAATGACACTTCAAACATATTTATTTAAAGCCTACAATTGTACATACTGAAATACATACAAAAGTAGTGTCCAAAAAATATATACATTTTTCTTTTTAACCAAAATAAGATTATAAAATGCACATTAAAAGAGTTTTTGTATATAGTAAGCTGTGGCAAAATATCCCCCCAAATGAATGAGGGGAAATGACTAGTGGGGTTTAAGTTTTTTTTTATTTATTTTTTAATCCGTGCCATTTGATTTTTACCCACATGCCAGATAATCGTAAATCTGCATTTTATATGTGAAGTGCTCTAAATAAATCTACATTTTGCATGACACAATGCACAATTTTAAACAAAGTTTACAAATTATACACAAAATAGATATTCCCATTATTTTTTATTTCCATTTGGCTGCTGGTCGCCCGTGGGAAAGCCGTCTCCCTGTACACTAGTAGTTTCCATAACAGCGAATTATGCTTCCATTAATTTTTCTTGATCTCATTAACATGCATTTTGATTAACGAGTTCCCCTTATCTAGTTGTTGAGACAGGAAGTGATGTAGATGACCTGTGACAATTAAGCTTTTTAACGAGAAATGCGTTCATTAACGACCTCATCGACTTTACTTCATCGAAGTTACCTCTACAAGTGTTACCTCTGACAAGTGTTTGTAGTTACTGTGTTGTTTTATTTTATTACTGACTGTAATTTGGTTTAAAAAATGTCAACAAGTGTTTATATCAATTGCCTTTTTCATAGCTGTGAAAAATATGTACTTTAAAGGAACATTTTAGTATGAACCAGTGGCGGCGGAAGATTTTTATGATTGAGGTGGCGAAGCTTCCTCTGTGCTATTTTTAGCGTTTCCACCAAAACACAATTCGTGACTTAATATTGAAAATAATTAGGTCCCTACCTAAATTGCGGCGAGATCTTTAAAAAATGCAGCTCAATTGCAGCCAAAGCATAAAAAATCGTAGAAATGTAGGTTAATTATGAAGGTAATTAAACAGCCATGAAAACAGCGTTTAATTTTCTTATTTCATAACAATACTGATCTGAAATGGCAGAATGGTGAAATAACTACCATTATTTTTGAATGGCAATTTTATATGCATGTATAAGTAGAAATGTTTTACAGTAAACCGCTCACAAAATCAAGTCCAGCAACGTTTCTAGACTGACCGTGCATTTACAGTATTTCACAGTAAATAATGTTGGAACACAAAAGCAAGCCCAGACATACCTGTATATTTACAGTTCACAGGCATTACATTTCAAACAAAAATGCTACATTTTTAAGATACTGCCAATCATGGTCTATAGCAATGACAAACCTTTTTTTTAAAACTGTTGCAGACTTTCTTTTTGTTTGAATTCCTGCTGTACTGTTCGTACAGGAACACATGTGATCAAGTGAGCATTCCCCAAGGAATGATAATGTCATATTCAACAACAGTTCTGCTGGGCACGTCAGAAAAAACATCCTTGAGCTCCTCAGTTAACCTACACAGATCTCTCTGCTGGTCTGGAAGTAACTGTTCCCCCATTGGAATGTTCTGTATGTTAGGGGCTTCTATACAGGGTCCAAAATCATCCTCTACCTCGCCTGGGGCTATAAATAAGGCCTCCCTTGCCTGCCAGGGCTTCAATAAATTGACATGGTAAATTTCCCTTTCATTGCGGCGATCGGACTGCTAAATTTCATAATTCACTTTCCAGTATACAGTTTGGATTCTGATGTGGGAAGAAGCAGCATTACCTTGTCTCCTGGTCGAAAGGTCAGAATACATGCATTTTGGTTGTAATGCTGCTGTTGCCAGTGCAGAGACGATTTTAGGTTGTCCTGGGCCAAAAGACCGACCAAATCCAGACGATCACGGAGTAGGAGCACATGCTGCACTACATTTTTGGATTAGCCTTTGTACTCCTCCCACCCCTCTCTCAACAGATTGAGGATGCCGCGAAGCTGCTGGCTGTACTGCTGTAACTTTGAGACAAGAAGTTAGTTCCATGATCAGTCAGTATCTCTTTGGCTATTGCAGCTGCACTAGTGGACCTCAATGGAATGGCCACCGAGTATCGCGTTGCATAATCTACCACCACTAATATATGCGTATACCCGGAGTCAGAAGGTAGCAAAGGCCCCACTATGTCCATTGCAATGCGCTCAAAGGTAGTGCAAATGGTTGGCAGTGGGACCAAAGGGGTGGGACGCACTCGACCCAGTGCTACTCGCCGGCAGTCTGGGCATATGGCTACATATTTCGACACTTCATTATAAAGCCCTACCCAATAAAATCTAGCCAATATGCTTTCTCTCATTTTATCAGTTCCATGGTGCCCCACAAAAGGGAAATCATGCACCAGCCTCATGACCTCGGGCCGACAAGACGGGGGAACCATCAGTTGTGTTACAGGCTGTCCTGTGCCCATGGCAGGGTTTACCCTATACAGTAATTGCCCCTTGCTAATGAATTGCTGATATACTAGTGCCCCAGCACCTTCAACATCCTTACCTTCAATAGACCGGACGTGCACCAGTGTGGGGTTGGAGGACTGGGAGGTCTGGTTCCCAGGTGAAGGAGAGGTGGTGGTGGAGGTGGCGCTGGTCCTCGGCTGCTCGGTGGGACAGGAGGGGTCAGCAGTCCAGTGCGGGCGGAGACCAGGGAGTCCTCGTAATCTTCCTCCAGTTTGACGGCGGTCTCCAGGTTGTGTGGGTTATGGCGCCGTATCCATCCTTGGGTCTCAGTGCCAATCACATGGCAGAATTGCTCCAGCACTATTGCCCATTTGCACCCCTGTCTTCTGGACTGGGCTAAGTCAGTGAACCATGTGGTCACATAACCTCTGGGCGACTAGTGTTTCCCCTGTGATATTAAGGAGTTGGAGGATGGCCTGCTTGACCAGGTCATACTGGCTAGTCTCCTAGTTTGTCATGGCCTGCCTCCCCGCTCAGTCAGGGGCCCAGCTGACTGGCCCGGTACTCCTTCAGCCATAACGCAGTGGTGGCCAACCGCTCAAAAGCATCCAAGTATGCCTCTGGGTCATCCTCCACCCTCATTATCCGCCGTCATCTTCTGCGCCCTTGCTTTAGGGGGTGCCATCTTGGGTCCTGCTGGTACGTGGGGTGCGTTCCTGAGTCCGACCCTCTCTATCAGCTTTGTATATATCTTCTCCCTCTGTCTCTCCTCCGTCTCCCGTCTCTGCTCCAGCGCTTGCAACGTGCGGTTAGCGTTGCGATGCCCATCCCACTGCTCACACCACCTGTGAACAAGTGGTTTGCAGTGTGCAGGTGCACTGCTCCAACAACAAACAAACAGAGTTCACGGTCCAGACAGTTTTTTTATTTTGTTTGCACAGTTTGGCACCATTAAATAATAACGCTGGCAACTACACAGCAATGTGTAGTTGCAGAGCTAAATAACACTGGGTTTCAGTCCCGAAACAATAATAAACAAAGGCAATGTATGTGCACGGCTCCGCGTCCTTTCGCGGTGCTCCCATGCTGGTGGTGAATACACAATTATCGTGACTGGTGCAGTATTTGTAATCCAGGTTGTGATGCTGGCTTGACAGAAACAGCTCCGGTTTGTTAGCCATCTAATAATTATAAATAGTTAATAACACAAATACAAAACTCTCACGGTTTATACTTTTTGTCCGTCCTTTACAGGCAACCATAACAAAGGAACAGATTGCATCTTCACATTCCCTAAAATCCCCTTAGTCACGCCCCCTCCGATAGCTAGTTCAATCACGTCTACTCCAGTCCATGACTGACACATCGCTTACCGTACTAGGGCGATGACTTCTGGTATTATGACTCTGCCCCCTTCCTGGATGGCCGGCTTCCGACTAACCCTGGAATGAACTGTGTTTCTTGTAAAACTGCACATTTAAGACCTATAACATTAACAGATGTCCGTGGTGGAGACAAAATATAGAATTGTTTTGTTAGCTACAATTACTTTAACTGTATTGACTGTATTATTCAGATGTCAACTGTTGAACCATTGCAAATTATCAAAGATAGCGAAGACAATCAAAGATATTAAACACACAGATGCACACTAGATTATTTCCTGTTTTATATCTCTAGTAGTTTCATATCATGTCAAGTTTCAGATTTGTATCATTCTGGGTGTGTTGAGTGGCTTCATAGAGAACACAAAACATACCCAAGAGTAGCAGGTCTTTAAGATCCACACTTTTATGGAGCAGCAGTGAAAAACAATGACAAATGAACTTTTCAGCTTGAGTTCAGCGGGCGCCTGGCCAGTGGTGTCCACTTCAGCATGATTACGAGAAACAGTCCTTGATGATTGTGCCTCTGTAACCTGTGGAATTGCCAGCTCCAATGCAAGGCTCCCTGTGCAATCCCCAGCCAAGACTGGCAACTTCTCAAAGCCAGGACGTAAAGCTGCAGCAGCATATTTTCATCTAATTGAGAGAGAGAGCAAATTCCAGGCTCAAGCTTTTCACAGACTTATTACAGAAACAACCTTTCATCTTGGGCTGTATCTCCTCAGCTAATCTGATTATTTAAAAGGGTCTGGAAAGAGTTTCAAACTGAACCCACAAAGAGCTTGGGAATTCCTGGAAAGTAGAAGTTGTTGATAAGTTGTTGATAGTCAGCTACAGGTTGTGTTTTTGGACACTTCATGGCCACATAACTTGTGTGTGAATGAATAGAGCATTTTAACAAATGTGTTAATTTCTAAAAAAATGTTATTGTATTTTATTTTATTATTATTATTATTATTATTTTATTTTTTAGTAGACGCCCTTATCCAGGGTGACTTACAATCGTAAGCAAATACATTTCAAGTATCACAGTACAAGTAATAATACAATTAAGAGCAAGATAAATACAATGACTTTGGTATTTATATTTGTTGTCACATTTCAACTTTTTTCTTTATTGAAAGTAGTGTACAATTCATGATCTGATTATTCAAATTAGTGTAATTCAGTTTGGTGTTGTATGTTTATTAAGAGGAGCTGCTAATAATTCTGGAGTCATGCACACTGAGATTGTCATGTATTACAGTTACTATTGTGTGGAGTACCAGTGGAAGCATGAACATGCACCCATATAAGCTCATAACGACAGAAATCCAGTATAACAAATGAGGGACACAAATGTTCAATTTATCTATAATCACACAATAATGTAAATGTTTTATTTATACAACATGGGTTGAGTTCCAGGGCTGAATAACTTTTTCATAATCAATGGTACATGGGGAATATCATACTTTATTTTCTATAGACTATACTTTTTAAGAATACTCCATGGAGATTCAAGGAGTTTTTTATTCCATTCGCTCCCTTTGGGGTCTCGTCTGGGTTATTCTCCCATTCCTTATTTGTGAAAACATTACAGTACTCCAGTCCTCTGTGTATACCAGCAACTATTACACATGATTATTCATGGGATCAGAAAATATTCCAATCGGTCATAATCCCAGCAATTCATACTTCCAACTTTGTTCTTCTGATATGATTATGGTAGTGCAATTTTACATTATTGACCTGGTATAGCACAATGTTTTGGCTGAGTTTTATCATTAACATCATGACAGGAGAAAGATTCATGTTTATAGAGAAAATGAAAGTGGGTAGTTATTTTATTAATTTGGGTTCCTAAACTTTATCGAGAGGAATGGTAGTTCCTCACGCCAAGTTACAGCAAAGCGTGAGAACTGCCAGTGACTATCTATACTGCATGGATAGTTCACGTGTTTTCAGGGTATTGGTGCTACAAAAGTAAATCAGCCAAAAGCACATTTCCACACTTAATTTGTAGTTCCCAACACTCTTACGTGAAATGTAGAAAAAAAAAGGAAATACCTGTCATACAGTAAGAGAACTAAGTTGCCAAAGGAAGGTAAAAATGTCCATCTCCTCCTTCTATTTCTTCAGAGGTATTTTTTTGCTGATTTTTGCAGACCCCAGGCACTTTTATCCACGCATATGTATATTACAGGACATCCAAATTTAATGACAACGCATTGTAGAGATCTCGGTTAACGCAGGCAGGCGCATCACACAGGGCGAGGCAAACCACACACAGGCGGAAGGTGGACCCGAACCTGGGACTTCTCACACTAAAACACGGTGCAGATACCACTGTACAAAAGAGCCGCCTCTGTTGCAAGGAGAGTATATCGGGCTCATGTCTCTGTGTGTGATTACGTCACCTGCCAGCCTTGCTGCTGCCTTCCCCCGTGCACGCTACAGTATTTTGTCAACATGGAAATATACTAGGGAACTAACTTATTATGATGCCTATATCATTTATATTACATGATTTATTTCAGTTTTAAAATGGAACATTTGCCTGCAAAAACATCTTTCTTTATATAAAAGGTCTAGTATATGTGGGATTTGAACCTACAACCTTCAGTTTGCAAACGTGTTGTGTTAACTGTCAGTGCTACACAATTAGTTGAGACAAATAGCATTTTGAAAGATGAAGTCAGCAAGCTGAGACGACTTCTGACTCATTTTTGAGATTTTTCGAGCCATCATTTATCATCATCCTCCTCATTTTGAGCTTGAGTTCTGAACATTTTTGGTTTCCTTTGAGAGTAACGCTCATTGTAGTCACTTTTGGCACATGCAAGTCTCTCTCTCTATACTGGTCGATGAGAGTAATGCTATTTGTGGTCCCTGATGGACAAAAAAGGAACATAGTTTGTGAGAATTAACTATAGTGACGGATAGCCTATATATTTGGTAAAAGTAAAACACAAATAAATAAATACATTAATATAAATATTAAGATTTCCATTACACAAGAGTAGATGTTAAAACTTCATGCTGATTTGAACTCGGCTCTCGCCAAGATAAGCACTAACTAAGACGCAGCTTTACAGTAAACTACTGTGGTCCATATGTGTCTCCATCCATTTATGTTTCCTTCCATATGATGATGTAGATATCCTTCTGTCTCGTGTTAATGGCTGAAGTGTAATGCTGGCTCCAGGGATCAGCTTATTTTGCCTCCCTGGCGCATCAGCACACACAATAAATGAATACATAGACATTTATATATTTATTTATTTATGTATCTTGATATTTATTTATTTATTTTTCACTATCATATAAACAATGACATTTACTACTGTATGAAATGAAAATAAATATTCAACAGTACATAAAGGTCGTCATGCTTTCATATATTTTTACTTTCAAATTAAAAAGTATATTGTAACGACCCAGACAATTACTTTGTTGCAGGACTTGTTGTCTGTTCAGTTTGTCTCGTCGGTCTTTTATATATTTTGTTCTTTTCAAGTAACTGATATTTTTAAATCTCTACAAGCTATTGACTGTAAGAAGCTGGTAGGTCCTGCTGGCCTAGACCCGTTTTTATTCAAAATAGCTGCTGTAGTTATTGCAGAACCTATTACTTATCTTTCAATTGAATCAAATGAACTGCCTAATGTCTGGAAGTCGGCCTATGGTACTCCTCTCTTAAAAGCTGGAAATCCATCTGATATGAACAATTACAGATCCATTTCCAATTTGTCAGTTTTGGCAAAAATTTTGGAATCTGTGGTCAGTAATCAACTGAAATTTTACTTGGATGCAAACAACATTTTAAACAATATGCAATCTGGTTTGAGGTCAGGTCACAGTACTGTGACTGCAGCATTGAAAGTTATGGATGATATCAAAATGACTCTAGATAAACAATCGGCATGTTTATCTCTGTTTATTGATCTTTCCAAGGACTTTGATATGGTTGCTCATGCATTACTCAATAAAAGATTATTGTGTGCTGGTATGTTATTGCAAGCAGCTGGATGGTTTCAAAATTACCTTACTAATAGATCACAGATTGTCAAACATGCAAATATGTTATTGTTTATCCTATATATGAATAACATTAGACACTGTGATAAAATTAGACACTGTAAGTGTGAGCCTTAATTAATCTAAAGCTTCTTTTAAATTCTAGTAAGACAAAAGCTGTGGTATTTCCTTCCACATGGACAAATGCTACTAAAGAATTATCTTTTGTTACTTTAGAGAACAACGTTATTGAGATAGTTGACAATTATAAATATCTGGGTATCTGGTAATCTCATATACTTTTGTTCTATGAAGCGTCAGTAACTAGAATCTGTATATTTCCTGTAAAATCAGCTTCAGCAAGTGACAGCTAAACGGTTAAGATAAGGAGTCTGTACTAAAAGGACTGTGCTGTGTAAAAAGGAGCACAGCATGAACAATATGTAAGGTACATGCATAACGATTTCTGTTCAGTTTTCAAGTTGCCTAAAATTACAGGTAGATGGATCTATTTGCAATTATTGTGGTTCTGAATATGCTACAAATGATGATGTTTCCGTGATTTCATATTAGTTCAGTAAAATAATAAATGTAGCATAATGCACTCTGTTAACGGTAAAGGCATATTTTATGTAAGGACTGGGAATCACCAACTTGCTTAATTGTGTTAAACTGTATTACATTATCAGCAGTTTTGATAGACCAAGACTGACTGAGAAATATGTCCGGGTTTGGTCTGAGTACTGCTTCCGAAACATGATCATGTTACAATATACTGAATGAACAGAACAAGCTTATTATGATAGTTTGCAAAATTAGATATACTGTAATACAATCGGGAAAATACATAATCATTATTTACAAAATCTTGTTCATCTCGTTGTTATAAAAACTGTAACTTTACTGCTATACTACTTGCAAATGTTGTGAAATGGAAGTACAAACTGTGGCATGAATGCTACGGCGCCTGCATTGCAAGCTGCATTAAAAGCATGTCTTGGGTTCGATTACCACACAGGCTTTATATTGCAAACTTTAAAAAAAAAAAGTATTTTATTTCGTGTAACAAACACATTTTTAATGTGAAAAAATGTAGTTGATATGAATGACACTTTCATTGAACATATATACTTTTGCACACATAACCTTAACATGCATATATATATATATATATATATATATATATATATATATATATATTGTTGATAGTTTCTATTGTATGTATTTGTGGCATACTGTTGATGAAATAATATGAAATCATGATCGAATTTGGATATGTCAATTGCATTATGCTGAATCAATTATTATATTTATTTAAAAAAAAAATCACTTTAATTTGATGCGGCAGATTGCTGCTGAACATATGTATCACCCGGGAGGGGCAGTCGTTCTTTCTGATCAGGGAGAATACCAGAAGGAAAAGAGATATACCTTTAAATTTGGCGACACTTTCTTCCACCTGCCGAATCAGAGAGCACCGCACCGGATGAGTGGGAGAGAGCACTGCTGGGGGTGTGGCACCAGGAGAAGCCGCAGCACTCAGAGAGGGAGTGGGATGAGGTCATCCAGGTGGCTGTCGAGGCGCTGCCGGAGAGACCACAGCCGCTGCCAGAGAGTCCCACGCCACCGGAAGAGTACCCTGTGCCACCAAGGGGGGAGCGTTCTATGCTGCCAGCGCCAGAGCCTCAGAGAGAGAGCCCAGCATCGCCAGAGTGCCCCGCGCTACCGCCAGAGAAAGAGAACCCCGTGCCACAAGAGAGCTCTGCTCCACAACTGCCGTCTCAGAGAGAGTGTCCTGCGCCGCCTGAGAGAGAGTGTCCCATGCCGCTCAAGAGAAAGTGCCCCACACTGCCAGTGAGAGCATGCCGTGCTGCCGCCAGTGAGAGACTGCAGAGCGATGTCAGAAAAAGAATACCTCCTGCCACCCGGAAGAGGCTGTCCCGCACTACCAGGGAGAGAGCCCCGCACCGCCACAGCCCCAGAGCAAGAGCCCCATGCCACCAGAGGTCCAGAGAGGGAGCCCAGCATTGCCAGAGCCCCAGCGAGAGAGCCTTGCACCGCCAGAGCCCAGAGAGAGAGCCCTGTGCCGCCAGAGCCCCAGAGAGAGAGCCCAGCATCACTGCCCTAGAGAGAGTGCCCCACGCCGTGGCTGCAACACCCATCCCTCGCCAAACAGCAGCCAGGTTCCGAGGTTGCTGTTGGGGCTGTGTTAGCTAGCCTCTGCCCCGCTGTGTGGAGTGGGGCAGCGGTCCCAGGAAACCCGGACCCAGAAGGGACTGCCATTCAGGACTGGCACGGAACCCTGCGATGCTGCCCAGCCCCTGAAGTGGTCGTCACATTGCGCCACCCTCAAACGTGCCGCCAGGACCTGTCTGTTGCTGTAGGCTGCCACACCTGGACCAGGTCAATGTAATGGCGGGTCAATTTGGGATTGCTTGGGACTGAACGCTGGGTGGGGGGAGGGGCTGTGTTAGCTGCAGCTGCATGTAGATGGGGTCTGTGTTAGCTGCACTGTGATTTGTGCTCGGTTCCGCCAACCTGCTGTTTGCGCAGGACCGAGGGTATGAGCGATTGGACCGTGTGTATGTAAATGTACCTCTGTGTGTGTAAGCCAATAGGGCTCGGGGGGGGGGATCACTATTTAGGATCTGCCTGCGAGCAGCTTGGGGTCGTGTTGTGGTTTTCATGTTGCTGTGTGTCCTGGAGCTGTCTTTCTGAGCTGAACCATTATATAAGAGAGTGTCCATTTGCCTGCTGTTCCAATGCTTCAATAAAAATAGCAGTTTTCACTGCTTTAACTGCATCCTGTGCCGTCTCCATTTCTTCCTGCTGCGGACTAGTTATGCCACCGCTACAGTATATAGCAGACTGTTAAGTATCTGGAATGTGAATTGAATGCATTGATTGCTAGATTACTATTTCTAGTAATTGGATAATGGTGTTAAATGACAATGAGTACAGGGTGCATTTAATAGATCTAATGAGTCCTGCTTTCAATACGCTCTGATGAAGACAGCATGTCGAGACACATCAGTGTATCTGATTTTACCTTGTTTTAATGAATAAAGTATGAATAATTGACACACTTTTGGGATGTAGACTTTTATTTAGCGGGAGTTGCTGTCTTTTCTCTTTGGCGGTGGCAACATCTAAGTGTTTCCTATTTAACGTTTCCTAAGACGAAGCACCTTGTATATATATATATATATATATATATATATATATATATATATATATATATATATATATATATAAACATACATGTTTTCTAACACATTTCCACGCAACTTATTACTATATATATATTGTAACAAGTTGCGTGGAAATGTGTTAGAAAACACGTATGTCAGTTTAAGAATGAAGAGGGCAATGTTCCCAGAAAACTTAAAATAATTCAATTAAGATGGTAATCTTGGAAATGTCCACTTGGGGTCGGGAGGCACTTGTCTTGTCTCTCACAGGGTTAATTACCTCATTGTAGGAGCAGCTGAAGTTAAGCTGTCTCCAATCTGGTAATCAAGGAACATATTTAAAGGGGTTCATTCTTTGTGCTCGTTGTTGGCGAGTAGGAGATGGTTTGGAGACCTGTGTGTTGATTGGGTGAAAGGAGAACAGTTCATTGTGGAAAAGGAGAATTATTTCATTTGAAAAGTAACCCTGTAGGAGTACAAGCCGGCAGATAACCTGTGTCTAACCTGGGGCCAAGGTTGGCCCTATTGTTTCTACTAACTTGGTTTATGTTTTTCAGGCACAATAAACGCAGATCAAACGCATAAAAAACACAAGCCAATTAAGTAGAAACAATTGGGGCAGCCTTGCCCCCCATCAGTTTGACAGTTGTACCTATTTGCATTGTGCTAGGCAAGGTTGCCCCAATGGTTTCTTGAAACTTGGCTTGTGTTTTTGATATTTCTACTTTAAATGGCTGGGCACTTTTGATAACTTGGTGTTTTTTCACATTTCTAATGTATTTTTGTTTCAGATATTACATGCACCTTTATTAGTAGCCTATGCCTTAAAATAGTACATATTTACTGTAGTAGTAAAGTAAGCTCTTTTTATGATATTTACAATAGTTTACGTGTTCTGAATGCCGTTAGTAAATGTGTTTTTTTATTGATTTTTTTTACCTGATAAATTTCTTTGAATTGTTTTGAAAAGCCCTACCCCTTAGAAAAATGGTTGGAACTTTCTCTGTGCATTTCTCTTTCCAGTAGGTAACCCTCTATGTCAGTAGCGTCCCTTTAGTTTGACTCCTCCATGATGTTGCTTTATTTTTCAAAAGTGGAGCTTCTGCAATTTTTACAGCAGTTTGAGTGGATTGAACTAGTCTTATCGTAACACTACATTTCTGTCATTTACTGTTCGATTTTCGTTGTACTTGTTCAATTGAAAAATAACCGGTCGATAATCATTTAGCATTATTATAACTTTTCCATATTCAACAGCGTGAATAACTTTCTTTTGTACCAGATTTCATCTTGCATTCATTCAAATCCAACATCATTATGAGCACCGTTCCAAATTTCAGAGCATTTCTAAACAGATGAGGAGTCTGATCATTTCGCTTTTTATTATGTTCATGGGGATGGCTGTCAACAGTTTGCCTCCATTGGGGACTTGTCAGTTATCCGACCATCCTGATTCGTAGATTAACCACAGTACTCCATGAATGTTAATGGACTATCCTTACTCTAACCCATTTCCCAACTAAATCCCTTTAGTATCACTTATCGTAATTTACATTCCCAGGACAGACTATAATGAAAGTGAGTGGGGGCATGTTACTGGTAAACTTCTTTCAACCCTTCCTAATATCTCAGAGGCATTGAGATTGTGCAGTTTACATATCACGTTTAGTTTACATTACATTACATTACATGTTTTTGTTTGTAGTTGCTGACTGCACTGAAAAATGCACTGTGTTATAATTATTTATTAATGCAATAAATAGCACATAGTAGGGTTAATGTTGACTTGTTTACTTTTACACACTGTAAATGGGAACTACAACAGCAGTTTGTATTAGTACTTCTTGTCTTTTTTTATTAATGCTAATTAGAATTCTTATTTTGACAGGTTCTTGGTGAACTGACTACTGTCATCATTTTTGCTCAGTCCGTTGGAAGTGATACTAAAAGGGTTTGACTGTAATCAAGAGCCGTTCTGCGCACTGCAAGACTTTCGTTGTACTTTTTCTTGGTACTTTTGTCGCAGTTTTGAGTTTCAGGTTTAATATCTGAATCATAGCTCAGTGACGCCACCCTCTTGTGTGCAGGGATGGTGGGATGTGTACTGTATTTGCACTCAGCTTATATAATGTATCGCTGTGGCTGGGTATTAACAAAATAACACCACTATAGCTGAAAACATGTTTCTCCCCTTCTCATCCTGTTTGATTTTGATTTTTAAACATGTTTCTCCCCTTCTCATCCTGTTTGATTTTGATTTTTATTTCAATCCTTTTTTTGTTCCCTTTTCTAATTGTCCATGGCTTACTTTTATGTATGCATTTTTATTTGATTTTATTTATTTCTATTTCCTTTCTTGCCTGCATGACGCACACACACACGCACACACACTCCTCTTGATGGGACCATTAAGAGATCATTCATACTGCATCCCCCCCATCCAGGGATCTATCTGTGAACCCAGACTCATGTTCAACATTGAAAACATTGCAAAACACTTCTAGTCTAAACATTTGTCATTTCATTTATTTTTGTATTTCTGGATATTAGGACGCAGGAACTTTAAACGGTGAGAGTCACTGAACCATTCCACCACAGAGGATTCAAATCCAAACTTGAATGCTGTACCCTAATGTACAATTAGTGTATGTAATAGTGTAATGAAGTGTAATGTTTCAATAGTTTAAAAATCATTTTATAATTTCCAGCTGATGTTGTATTTCTTCTTCTTTTTAAAATTTCATTTACACGATTTATTCCATTCAGTCCTTGCATGGAAACGGCATGGCATCATACAACGAAAGACCCTGCATCGTGAATCACCAATACCCAAACAAGACAGAACATTACCACACTGATTTGTGTCAGTTTCTGAAAGTTTAAGCACTTGTCTTGTGCTTCACACACCAGAGGTGTGGTACATTGTACGATGTCCAGCCACCCTGTCGAGTGGATAAAACACAATGCAGCGCTATTGTTTGTCCTTCATCACTAAAATGCTGTCTAATATAATAAATGGTAATACCTGAACTCCAAATAATGCAATATACAATACAACCAGAATCAATAAGGGCTGCATATAGACATTTTGTGTCTACTACATTGTATTAAGTTTGGACACTGCATAGTATTACCCCATCTTTAGTATTATTCAGCCTTTCTGTTTTTTTTTTTTCAATAAGCAATGAATCAGGGTGGCAAGGTCTTGGCCCATGCAGCCATGCAGCTCCCTGGTGAATCACCACTAAACCCTATACTCTGAAAAACACGCTGTAATATATGATACGACAACAAAGAAAGTAAGCTGTCTTTATTAAAAAAAAAAAAAAAACAGGCTCATTGCTTATAAAGCTACACTACATCACCAAGGGACCTGTCAGGTTAACAACCTCAATTCTAGTAGAATTTCCAAGTGAAATCAGATAAAACTAATTTAATAAATTCTATTCAGGGGTTATAAATTAGGTTTTATGGGGAAAACCCTAAACTGAGATCATGTGTCTATTACCTTCCACTCATCGTGCAAGTCTGTTAGGTCTCCACCAAATTAATATTAGGTTTTCATTTATTTTTAAACCAAATTATTATGATTTTTTGTTCAGTTAAAGTGAAATATTAAATTCCTGGAACCTACTGTATAAATTCCTATGCTATTGCAGTGATGAATGCCTTAATTACTGTCACTTGCGCTATAAACCCAAGAAACTGCTTTCTCTTAATCAGGGTGCACTTTACAAGAATGTTCTGAATGTGCATGTGGTCCACTACACCACGTTCAACAGTATTGAGCCATGATGTAGACAGCCTATGAACCATGCTTTCTACATTACATACAGTACCTTGAACGGAGGTAGAAGTAGTATTATAAAGGAAAGATGATACCTGTATAACATTTGCGGTTTATTTTTAAATTACCAATATGGGTAGTATTGTAGTACACTGGTTTCATGGTAGCTACCATTTACTTTTTATTTGTGATACAATAACAATTTATTAAACATTATACAATAACCAGACTTTGCTCTCCCATTGTTTTGAGGTCAGTTGTCCTGTGTTTGCTCAATAAAGGAAAAGATGAGACTGCAGTCATTAAGGACACTGTTCTAAAACCATTGCTTACTGAGGAGATGATTCACAGAGAAGCTGGAACTCTGCTCTCAAAACATTTCAGAGGCCTACAATGATGATCAGACAGTCCAAGGTAAATAAATAAACAACTTTTAAAAAGTTGTAGTACAATTAAGGTTCCAGATTTTTAAGTTCTTACACTGGGACAGTATGGAGATATTGTGAAAACTTCCAACTTCCAAGCTACGAGGATATAGGTTTTTATTTTCACTTTGGCAATGTTTGATCTATATTGAAAGTGGATTCAGAGACTCATGGTGATATTCAGAGTGGAATCTTTTACTTTCAAAAACTTTTTGTGAATAAATTAAATTAGTCTTTGTAATTTCATTTCTACACAACTATATCTATTACATTACACAGTAGCAAATTCAATAATATCAAATTCCGAGATTTTCAATTCACAAAAAAATCTATTTTATTAACGATTTACTGCTGCAAATCTAGTCCCTTTTCTGCCCTCTACTCCTTTGATTTCCACTTTCAAGAAGTATCTCTCTCTCTCCCTTTCTCTTTCTATGCTATCCTCCTGTGTCCAATCTGCAAACCCTTCCTGTATGAAAACATTACATATCTCAATATTTCAATTTATTAAATGGTTACTTTATAGAATCATTTTTTTTTCAAAATATTTAATTTGCTTGAATCATTAGTGTGCCGTGATTAATAGGTACTAGGAATTTTTTTTCAGCCACTTTCTACTGTTAAACATGGCTCATACATTGTATATTATGTGGTGGAAATCCTAAAGGTGATGACGCGTTAAATATTGTTTCCCTTGACTGTGTGCAGTAAATGAAGCCCACTGCATCACCCATAAGCTTCTCCACCTTTTCACAGATAATCAGCTTTTCTGAGTTTTGTTTAGAAGCTGCCCTGATTGCACAAACAGGAATTTCCTTCTGAAGTAGCTATAAAGTCTGGTAAATAGTAATCCAGCTAGGCAAACCCTTTAGGTTTCTCTGAATAATTATTTCCATATGCCCCCTTTAACATGGTGTAAGCTGACAGGTATCACTTAAAATGGAAAGGAACCTGTTAAAAATGTGTTAATTGCATGATGAAATTTACTGTCTATTCCTCTATTTTCAATCTACGCAGTGGTCATGAGAAAGCGTCTTCTGACAATCTGAATTGGATAACTACACATGGAGTTTATTTTTTTGGGTCAACAGTATAGACTGAGACATGGATCAAGCTGTAATACGATTAAATCATATTATTATTATTTATTTCTTAGCAGACACCCTTATCCAGGGCGACTTACAAGTGTTACAAGATATCACATTATTTTTTACAAGATATCACATTATTTTTACAGGATGTCACATTATTTTTACATATAATTACATTTTTTTTTACATACAATTACCCATTTATACAGTTGGGTTTTTACTGGAGCAATCTAGGTAAAGTACCTTGCTCAAGGGTACAACAGCAGTGTCCCCCACAAGGGATTGAACCCACAACTCTCCGCTTATGAGTCCAGAGCCCTAACCACTACTCCACACTGCTGTATTCCTTTTCTGATCACATGAAATGCTGTCCCTTCTTTGCTTACGAAAGGAATACTATTTGGAGAAACCAGAAATGTGTTTTCAAGGCTTGTAAGTACACCCTGCTTTTAGGGAAGAATAGGTATTTTGGTGTTTGCCTCAAAAATGCATTGAACACAACTGGCAACGCATGAGAAAATGCAGACTGGGAAATGCCAGCAACAATTGCGACTGTTTAGCTAATTTATGCAGGAACACCCATAATTAGATATTCATCTGCAGCATTTTGTATTTTTAGTACATTTCACCCTAGACTTCCAACTTGTTTTGCAACTGGTTTGCGACTATTGCGACAGCCGCAACACTTAGTACATCTACCCCCAAATGTTATGTGGTAAATCTCATGAGATAATGCTTCGTGAAGACAGCCCATGAACTCACATATGTTTTTAAAACTTCTTTGAGGTTACAGAAGAATAATGTTTTGTAGTAGGCGTAATGATCTCTATGTTAAAATAAAGTCTTGAATTTGATGCCTGTTACTGCACTAATAATGAAAAGATTGCACCACTCTTAACAACAGAACAACTGATACATGTTTACTGAATAACAAGCCTTTTCGTAGTGTGTTATCAATGTAGTTTAATACTAGGACTACTACTAGTATTATTCAAGAATCAGAGTTACCCGTTTTGTGTAGTTGACATCCATTTTTAAGGGAGTGTGTTTTTGAAAACAAACATTGACAGTCCTGTTTCTAACTTTTTTGGTTTGTTTAAATGTAAATGTCTTATTTGATCTCTTCAACAATTATGAATTTTATGAAGTCATGTTCTTGCTTAGGGTTATCTTTTATTCACAAATTGCAGTTGCAGGTTGCAAGTTACTGTCACTACTTTCAAAATCGAAAGAATAATTTGAAGAAACTCTCGTTGACATCATTTTGTAAAACCTGTATAGCTGGGTTTGAAACTCCAATCAGGAAGACTTACAAGAACACTGTATCCCTACTTCTGAACTTTAGAACTGTGCTACTTCATTTAAAACTCTTTTGCTCAAATTCAAATGTCAAGCTCCCATAAATAATGGATCTTCAATGAAACGTCCCTCCTTATGTCTCCAGAATTGTACATTTCTTTACAACATTACAGACTGTGATTTTGAGTGTAGGGGAGCTAAGCTTTTTGATGGCACTTATTGTTCATGATTTAGTTGCTGTTCCAGGCTCACTGTTCGATTTATATATCACTTTCTGTAGACTGATATCCTCACACTACGTTGCTGTTTGTAATAATGTTAGGAAACTTTATTTAAACAAAACAAAATCCTAAGTGTGATCATGCACAGACAACCACATATTAGCGTAATAAATGTATTCATGCTGACCCATTTCTGAGTCATTCGTACAAGCATACCATACACAATATTTCCTATGTGCTTTTTTAGACTTTTTTATGGTGAGTGATGGGCACCATTGATAGTGCCTGAGATCTTCAACCAGGCCAGTCTACAATGAAATGTGTTTCCACCACAACAGCGACTGTGCTAGGATTTTCATATTGTGGAGTCACAGACCCCACGACCCCGCCCCCCCCCCAAGAGTATGGAATATGATCAGGGCTTCTGATTTTCTTTGATTACATGGTGTTAAACAAAAGATTAGCCATAGTCCTTTCTTAAATGTAACTAAAAGTAACTATTCTTTCACATAAAATGTAATCTGTTACCACATTTCTTTACTGAAAAATGTAATCAGATTACAATAATGTGTTACATGTAATGTGTTACTCCCCAACATTCCATATCACTAGTTAAAATGTGCATTCAGAGCTGGTCATAGGGAGGTTTGGAACCTTCATTCCCCTAAATTCTCTGCTCCTTTTATTTTTTGCATCCTTATAACTGTTCCGTCCGTAGGGTCTCTGGCTTCAGTCCCCTAAGGCCTAGGACCCCAATGGCTGCTAGATTCAAAAGACTGCTAAGTACAGGCCACATTTGCAATTATGTGTTTAAAGCTACGTTTTCAACTGCCACTGGGGCCGACTTAAAACTTGAAGATTTGAAATCAGTCCTGTTTGTTTCCATTAGCAGCAGATCAATATCAAACTGATTTGAAGTGGGACTGTCAGCCCCAGTTAGAAATACTCTCCAACTCTATGATCGTGAATTGCCAAGGACTGGTGAAAAAAACAGGAAAGAGGGCTGTGAATTCATTTTATTATCAGGCAAATATTGGAAGTAGGTGAAATTATTTATTATTAGCAATTATACCAAAATATGATACATACAGACGAAATCTGAGCTTTGTCAAATTAGCAGACTGCAGATAGAACCGGCAGCAGCCCCAGTTTGATATTGGAACCAGGTGCAATGTTCCAGACAGGGTGCATTGTGAATATGGAGCCAGGTGCAATATTCCAGACAGGGCACATTGTGAATATGGAACTGTTGCATAACACACAAGAATAAGATTCTACTGCTGCTGGGGTTTTAAGGGGACCCCAAGCCACATATATGCATGTGTTTACCTAGGTAGTTTTTATATTCTAACTTTGAACATATGAAATGTTTTAGACTGCTCTATTCATGAGTTATTTATCCTAATGCATATAAACATTCTTTTAGCTATTGAATTAAAGTTATATGAATAAGTCCTATTGTTCTATACAGTGTTTGAATGTGTGTAGTTTGTGAGTCATTTCTCCATCGTGTGCAATATGTCGGAGCTGTTCTTTTTGTTACAGCTTTTGAGAGGTGGCAGAGAGAGAGAGGGAGAGAGAGAGAGAGAATCACATCATGGGTAGATGCACTGTTTTTTAGGCTGATCAATTAAAAAGTACTGTGGTGTATTTTTAGATTATATATATATATATATATATATATATATATAATTACATCAAAATGCAAAATACAGATCTAAGGCTAGTACTTGAAACATTTAAACTCTGAGGTAAAGCTAAGAAACTTAGGGGGACCAATTTACTGTTAAAGCTGTGAAAAAGGGGAACAAAGGACCAAATCAAACTTCTGTATCTTATTATATATTGCATACTAATTATAGGTTATTATGTATAATCAAAAACAAGTCAACAATAAAGTGAGGAGTTTTAGAATATTGAGCAGCAGGAGGATTTCAAATAAAAAATGAAAAGTCTGTTTCTTGACACTTTTGGGGTTTTGCCTAATCCTTTGCTTTTGTTTATACACTAATCTCGTTCTGCCACCAAATCTCTGATTAAAATACAAAACGCTCCATATAGAATGTCAATTAAAAAAAGATACCCAGCAGTAATTGACACAAGCTTTCAAAAAGCAGCTAATTCCCCAGCCTTTCCTCCAGTCTGTAATGAATTCCTTCTGATTGTACAGATCCAGAAGCTAACAACCCAGTAGTATGAATAGAGAAAACTCCATGAATGTCCATGTAGTGCTGTAGTTATTCCACCAATGAGGATGGGCTAATAACCTGGACCTACCCCCGAAACTTACTGAGGAGACACGTCGTTTCTAGGAGTTTTAAAATAACTCAAACAACAGCATCTTGCACTGAGAGAACAAAAATGATTTCAGTGCCGTCTCAACACCGCCTCCGGGTGGATCTTTTCAATGCCAATGTGCAATTGAACACATATAAAAAATAAATATGTACTTATTTTTGGATGTTTTAATTAAATATATTTACTCAGCTTTACTTAGTGTGTAGTTCAAAGTTATAAATGGGACTATTTTTTTGGTCCCTTTATTGGTGTAAGGATATTTCATTAAAAAAAAAAAAAAAAAAAAAAATTTCAAATCCACTGTTTGACCTGTATTATAAATGCAATGTGGCATCAAATATACAGACTTCTTCGCCTCGTGAGGCACAACGCCCCGACGTATACATATTTGCCTTCTGCCAGCTCTGTTGTCAATTCATCGCTTGTCTTCTTTCTATTCCTTAAGGATATTATCTTCAAGTATTGCTCATCCTTGTTAGACAGCTTTTTGGGTCTTCCAGTCCTGGGTTTGTCCATTACAGATGATGCATCGCTGTACTTGTTGATTATGGTTTGGATACCACACCTTATGCAAGTCAAGGTTGTTATAGTAGTAGAAAACACTAGTGAAGACTTTGAGTAAATTGTTGATGCTCATAATGCATCAGAGTAGAAAAATACAACATGTCTAAGACTTTTGCACAGCAGTATATATACATCTTCTGCAGCTGTGAAGTTATGAAGAATGCGTGTTCAGCCCTCCAATCATGATTTAATAACAAATTTCTTTTAAGTGAGCATCAAAACGGTCCCACAGCAAATAGTTTTAAACTCCCTTTTACAAAGATGCCATAGGATGTAAAATGATCAAAGCAGCTCTTTTTCTCAAATATATTTTTTGTAAAAATAATAATTCAAGTTTTGAGGCCCATCAAACTCTATTTTCTAATACTGTGCTTTCTGGGAGTTCTTTTTAATTCAATGGAACAACATTAGTTAGAATGTATGTGTTGTCAACAGAATTTAAGTAGCCAGTTGTTGAGTAATTTAATATGATAACGTCAGTAATGGTTTATTGGTGGAGCGCTATCTAATTTTAAACACAAAAACAAGAATGACTGACAGATACTCCACATATCTGAAAAATAAAGCCGGCTGCTGGAGTAAACATCTCTAGACAGACAGACAGTCAGAGAGAGAGAGAGTCAGAGAGTGAGAGACAGACAGGCAGACGGACAGGCAGAGAGAGAGAGTGAAAGAGACAGACAGACAGACAGACAGACGGACAGAGAGACAGAGACAGACAGACAGACAGAGATACGCCTCAATTGTCTCTTGTTTAATTAAGCCATTTAATACAGATTTATTCTTTAATGTGTCCCTTTTAAAGCATGTTTAAAACTCGGCTTTTTGTAAGTGTAATATTTTCATCAGACACTATACAAAAGAAGCCCTGCTGATTTTACCATAGCCTGCATCAAGTAAATACCCATAATAGTCATCCTTCAAAAAATAAAATGCTGCACATACCTTTCTACAACACATTTGGATATACCCCCCCCCCCCCCCCCAGTAACAATGGTACACACTGTCAGATTATGCATTCTCAAGGGCTGGGCTAAACAGTGACTGTATTTTGGATTGTTGTTTCATTAATCTAAATATGTACTAATATTTTATTAAATGACCAGTATGAACACATTTTCATGAAAAGATATATTATCCACTATCTTACTCGGATAATGGATAATTGCAGTAATTTGCATAAAACATCCACAAAATGAAGGGCATATATTTAGATTATATATAAAAAAATGTTTTTAGATTATAAAAAAAACACATATTTAGATTATAAAAAAACATATATGGAGAGCACTGTATGTTACACATACTAACACATAAATCCTTATATGAAAAACACTATAAAATCAGGCCAATTTTATAACCAATATTATTTACACATAAAAAAACAAATGAAAAAGATAAGGCATGCAAGTGTAACATATATTGCTTTTGATACAAGTAAAATATAAGCTCTTTCCTATGGGTTAGTATAAAATAAGTGCTCATTGAGGTAACTTTGTAAAAGTTTAGCACAGTATTTTTGCACTGTAAATTTGCTGTTTTCCAATGGTTATACTATGCCTTCACCATGGTTTGAAAAACGTTTGTCATTGGATTTTAGTTTTTTCAGTTCTCTTAATTTACCCTGGTTTGCCATGTTTTGTATATGCTTTACCATACCTCTCTGGTCTTTAAAATTTACTTAGGTTACCTAGGCTTCACCATGCTTTATTAGACTTTGGCATGCTTTTACTATGGAAGACTTTTATAAGGGTATAAGGGTTTGTCACTGTAAGTATTGTAGTATAGATAGATAGATATGGATATATAGATATAGATATATATGTAGATATAGATATTAATTGAATCAAACACCCGCTTAACATAAATGATACAATAAAGTAAGTGTGAGTGTAGGGCAGTGTGAGAGGCCTCTTTTGAGAGCTCAGGAGGATGGTGTGGCTCTTTCCAACTGACCCACAGCTAAACACAGGTAGTGACTGACGTATGGAGACTAACTGTAGGGTATTACATACTCTAAGGAGGGAGACCTCATTACTCAAGGGTGATTTATATATAATATAAAATGCTCCTAATAAACTGGCTAAACCCGCATTACTTAGTGAAATCCATCCTTCATAACTCCCTGCACAATGTTCCACTCAAAAAACTTGCCCACTAGTCAGTACCTACCTGCATTATGTGTATTATTTTCCATTTATTGACTCCTTTCACATGTCACAATCCTCAGCAACCATTGTCTTCCCTTATTAATTGCCAGCATCTCCCATCGGCTAACGTTTGTGATTCCTTATGACTTGGTTCTAATAATCGGGTAGCCCCTTTTATGCACCTTTCTCGGTTTATGGAAAACTAACTAACAGCTAACTGACCCAGGTCTTATACAGTACAGTTACTAAGGGGGTGCAGCTTAGAGCAATGAAACTTAGAAGGTATGCATTCCTTTATGAAAAGCAGTGGTGGTCACATTGAGAAGCTGTAGACAGGTATGACAGCACCCTCTCTTTTATTACACAGAATCTTGCCCTGTCTTTTGAGGGACCCTGAAGACAGCATTGTTGATCACCTGACAAGTAACGTGGTTGTGCTCCTTTGCATGGGGCTGCTTCCTGATGCTCCTGCAGATTTCCTGCTAAAGGGATCAGCACTTATAGTGGTATGGAACGTTAACCCTTTAATTCCTTTCTGGAGTGATGTTTCTGAACCTCGGAATGAAACAGGGATACTGCACAAGGTACTTTTTTGATAGCTGGAAACTTACTAGTATCGAGATATTGCGCCTACAGTCAGCACAGTCATTCAAGCATTCTGGTAATCTAGTAGCAATTTTATTTTGTTGAAGATTTGTTTCAGATAAATTTAATTCTTCATGCTAATTTTTTAAGCAGGTCTAGTGGAATCCGTTCATGGGACAAAGTTGGTCCATTTATGTGTAAAATAAATATGTTGTATAGTGTATGTATGTATAACCTCAAAAACACTGGTAAAATAAGTGGTTTTAGAGCATTTTACAGCACTGGGGATACCTATCTGTGGGTATCCCAGGATTAACACTTTAACAAAGTAGTTGATGCAATCCTGGGGATCCCCTGTGCTGTAAAATGAAATATCCAGCTGTGCCGTCAGTTTCTTATAATTTCTTATCACTGTCGATATGCACATTGTGGTGGTGTGTACTGTGGGGAATCTTTTGACAGCGTTTTGGCAACTCTTTAATTAACTCCTATTTTCTGAAAGGAGAAATCTATATGAACAATAGTACTACAACGTAATTCAAGGTCTCTTACGAAGGCTGAGGTTCTGTGTTTCCCTCTTGTATACCATTACAATTCATTATTATTATTATTTATTTATTTATTTAGCAGACGCCTTTATCCAAGGCGACTTACAGAGACTAGGGTGTGTGAACAGTGCATCAGCTGCAGAGTCACTTACAATTACGTCTCACTCGAAAGACGGAGCACAAGGAGGTTAAGTGACTTGCTCAGGGTCACACAATGAGTCAGTGGCTGAGGTGGGATTTGAACCAGGGACCTCCTGGTTACAAGCCCTTTTCTTTAACCACTGGACCACACAGCCTCCCAATTCATTTTATATAAGTGTTAAAGATTAAGTAGCAGGGTTCCGAAAAATACAGCATTACACGTCCCCACGTGTTGCTACAACTGTTTAAATAATGTACCTGTCATTTTTCTTTTCATTGTTAACATCCTGACAGCTTTTTATACACATATAACTTTAAAGTCTGTTTAAAAGCTATTTTCAAAATGGCCGCTCTAGTGCATTGGGGCTTGAGATCTGTCCTCAAAATCACTGCAGGAGAAAACAAAACAAAACATAACATAACAACTAGTGCTCCGGCTTTTCTGTTCCGTGCCACATCATGGATCGTTATTGCTGTGTTACCTTTTTGACAATGTGGGCAATAATCCTTACACTATCAGTGCACTAGAGCGTCCATTTTGAAAAGAGAAACAGACTAAAGTTATAAGTGTAAAAAGTTGCCAGGATGTTATAATGAAAAGAAAAATGACAGGTACATTATTTAAACCGTTGTAGCAACACGTGGGGACGTGTGACGCTGTATTTTTGGAACCCCGCTACTTACGCTTTAGCACTTCTATAAAATGATAATGTTATACTTTTTAAAGCCCCCATATTTCTTTGATATATGTTTTAGCTGGTATATGTTCTATTTACTTTTTAAGTACAAATGAAAAACGTAATTTAAATGTTATTTTTACGTGCTGATATGTCTTTCATAGTGGTGTTATGCTGTTAAGAACAATATAGCGCCCACACATATGTAGCTTTTTAATAGTGAATGGAAAACCTGACTGTCTCCTAGTTAACGTGAGAACAGAACTAGATAAGAGTGGAAAGGAGAGTGCACAGTCCAGCAGATGTATGTGGACAGGAAGTGTAATGCGGACAGTCACATATGTAAATATATACATATATGGTCTGCGTGTAAGTGTGCTTGAGAAAGGAGAGGGTGGAAGGTGCGTGTACTGTAAATGACTGGAACAGCTGGTGTTACATTGTTATGTAGATGGAGGGACATGTCTAAATAACCAAGCAACATTAAAGGGAACCATTCGGGAGCACATCGTGTTAGCCTGGACAGGTGTTTGGCAGGGGAGATCGAACTTGCGCGGTTTTTTTTAAGATAAAAGACCGCATGTTTCGTAAACGTGGCTCTGCCTTATCAGTCGAATTAACACTGTGGGGCTGTTTAATTAACGTGTCTTTTTAAATAAAGTGTAAAGTCAATGGAAGGATGGACGGTGTGAGAATATTTTATATCAGTGAGCAGGATGAGGGCTTCCTTGGTCCTTGCCAAAACCCTGCAAACAGTTTGGTGAGTAAAGGCTTTGAGTGGGTTACCGCCGTGGTATCCCCTGTAAGGGGGTAAACCATGGGAAAAAGTCTGTTAAAACTGCAAAAATACAGTATTAAACTTTTATTAGGTTATTTTTAATGCACAGATTAAACGTGAGAGAGAACACTTTCTTAAAATATATTCAACTACTATACACAAAGTTATAGAAATTAAACTATGGAAATACAACTTTTCATATAGAGGAGTATATCGTCGGATACCTACTGACCGCTAATTCCTATGAATTATCGTGGAATAGTTGTACATCTTATGGCCTTTTGTTCTTGTATGAAAATATGTAATTTCTTACAACTCTTCATCAGTTTTAGATAACAGGGACATGGCACGTAAAAAAGTGGTTCCCAAAAGGTCTGCTAAAAAGATAAGCGAGCAAAGCCGCAAAAGTTATCTAATAAATAGCTCAATTATTAATTTGCTTTTTGTGCCCTATTAATAGTTTATCGTTAAAACGATTAATCACATTGAATTTAGGGTTGGTGCATTGTTTCGTGCAATAACTTGTTTGTTTTTTTTAAATATAGGACACTTAGGGGTCGATAGCCTACTGAAGACAACGAGGCCTATTCAAGGATTCACAGTTACTTCAGGTAATCTTAATTAAGTGATTATTTATGGCAATCAAAGGCACTAAACAACTACAACCGTGCTGGCGCAAAGTTGGGTTTATAGCACGTTTTCTTCAGTGTGTACGTCACAGACATATTTAAGATGCTTTGTGTTTCGAGGCATGGAAATACAATATAAAATAAAGAAAGCAACAGTACAAAGACTTGTTAGAAAGACTTGTAGAAAATACTGACAGAAATATTGAAACATGATTTGGAAAGGGTTAGGGTAAGAGGGGTATTTAAAGGAAGGAAACTAGGATTTAGCATAATTATATAACTATATACTGCCTCTATAAAGAAAAAAAACAAAAAACAAATGCAACCTTTTCTGACAATATTGTTCACTTATTGTTTTATGTATTCAGGCATGGTTAATGTAACTACAAATAAAAACGTAGTGCTAAAAATGACAATACAAGAAGACAGTGATAGGCACAAAACGTCACACACAATAATGTAACTGTATGTATATTTCTATTTCTATTGCTTTAACAGTGATCCGATCCTGCATGGACACACATATTTCTATGTGCTTTAACAGCTGTCTAGTCCTGAATGGACATATATGCAGTATATATGTTCAGTGTATATTATCAGAGAGAAAAGGTATTTGATGTTACATTAATGACAAACTATAGGTGAAGAAAACCCTTAAAATATACAATTTTAACAGCATGTACTAGAAAAAGAACTATAGAAACAGGCTCCAAGCATGACAAAAATAAATGTCACTATTTTTACAGTGAAAATACTAGTATGTAGAATTTAAAATTCAGTCTAGCAGTGGTTAGATCTATTTTCTGTAAATATATAGCGTTTTATATGTAATAAGTATAAGAAAATGGCCAAAAACGAGATGTGTTTGACAAACAAACAATACAAGCAAAGTGTTTAAAGTTCTTAGGATTGATTCCATGTTTCTCTAATATATACACATAAAAACAGCAAGATGGAAACGTTCAAAGCTGCCTACTGTTTTGAGGTTCTGATTGTGGATTACAGGCATCAGAGTTAATATGACAATATGAACTAATCAGAGGTATGTTTAATCTATATCTTTGTGTAAAAAGAGGAGGAGAATACAACTCCTTTGTTATGTAAATGGTTGGTTATTTTAGTTTTGGTGCTGTGGATACTGCTCTTTGTGTAGGTTTCTGAGACAGTAATTATGCAGGTCATACAGACGTTGCTGCTGTGTTCTACTAGGTTTAATGTAAAGAATAACGAATAAAAGAATAAATAAAAGAATAAATATTATCAGGATTTGTCCTATGACTAGCAAAAAACGTGTAAATTGAGTCACAGGGCGAACTGTTAAAGTCTGGACACTGAAACCCTAATTGATTATGTATTTAATCTCATGTTCTGTGTAACTGACGGCCCAGAACACTATACTGTAAAATTGTATACCAATTGTAAATTGTTGTAAACGTGGAAATGTAATTATTGTACACGTGGTTTCCTCTTTATTTGATTCTAAAATAAAATGTTTTGTTTTTTTTAAAATGGATTTTGGCTGCTGTTTCTTTATTTGAGGGAATATATGAACTGTGATATTTTATTGTAAAATTACAATTGCAGATTGATAGAAACGTGAGGTCACAGGCTTTATTTACATACTAGAATTGTGTAACTGTTAAAGATTCGATGTTTCATTTGAACATAATTGGAATACAGGACAGGCTAAAGAGCACGAGAAAAATAGTCTTTTAAAAGACCAAATATGGGTTAAATGTAAACTATATAGAAAATATATAAGAGAAAGTGCGTTTTCCATTCAACCAGTGAAATGGAATGGGTTATTCTATTGTTAGGGAGCGTTAGTGGGTTAAAAATCAATCGACCCATTATGTGATCAGTTTTTGTCCTACAGGTTATTTTACGACAGTACTTATTTGAACAGGGGTACATTACAATAATACCAGGTGTCATTTTAAATTGGTGTACGTTTGTTGTATTTTATTTTTTAATCGCTGCATTTTTTATTTTAACACACAACGTGTGATATGGCCTGCCTAGAATGGGTGATATATTTGTAACACACGCATTAATCCACATATCTCTCCTGTAGGGTCTATATTACTAATGATTGGTATAAATAACACTATTGGTTTAGGGGTTTAGTGGCATTCTGCCGCTGACCTTTTCTGCTTTGGGGGTTTCACCAGTGCAAAGTGAAGGTGGCAAATCTGTTCACTGTTATGGCCTACTGTATATATTACAATGCATGTACGCTACATTTGTATTGTTGTGTTTCTCTTAATTCAATGGCGAAGGATCATTTTAAGGTGTAATAAACTCCATGGGTGCTGTGGTAGTGAATACACACTCGTAGCTCATGTTTTTAATAATGCATACACAATATACCTTTTACTGAAAAATATACTATAAAGAGAGTATTTTGTATAGAGACATTTTATTATTATTATTATTATTATTATTATTATTATTATTATTATTATAGATTTTTACAGTAAATGCATTTTCCTTGATGTTATTGTATTTGCAATATAGAAACAGTGTAATACTTGTTGAATCAAACATAAGCTATACACCTTCTTCATGCTTAAGTGTATTGGTCTATGTTCTTTAAATGTGTATATAAATGTGTGTATTTTATACATAACAATATATATTTGTGTTAAAAAGAAAACAATGCAAAAATAAAATGCAGATTACTAAAGTGCTGTCAGTTAACCATTTAACAACATTGCCTTGACTGCGTTTTACACAGAACGCGGCATACATTCTGTTTGATTGTTACAAATAATGTGAACCGTTTGCAAATGTGTATATTGTTTGTAAATTGAGTAATTTTTTTCTGTAACTTTCTGGGTCTCTGTCATGTTATATGCACTGTATTTGCGTCATCACAATCCACAAATAATAAAGAATACGTTTTTCTATTCAGTTATTCCAAACCAAAATACAATCTCCTGTATGTGGTTCTTTATTATAACTGAGCTCTTTACATTTTTGTAAGGTTTGAGACGGATGTATTTATGGTACCTCTTCTTGTGCACATGGGTAATGCCGGGTTCCCTGTCACATCACACACACAATAACGCTGCTTTATTTTTGTAAGGGGTCAAGAAGAGTACGATATTCAGAACTAAACTGTTTTTTTTATTTATTTTACTATTATTACATTGCCAGTTAAATTAAACTCTTATAATAGTATTTTCTCCAACATGTTTATATAACACAGCTTCACTTCCGCATTTGAAGAACTGCCGCGAGATTTTAATGACGAAACGCCAAGCATTGGGGGCTTCGATTTGAATTCTGGGGATTGGAGTTTTTCTACTTTATCAAGACGTAAACTTGCGGTATCGCTGTATGTATGTGATTACAAGTTAAAAATAATAAGTATTATATATTATATAATTAAAACCGGAACCTGTTTTGGGCAAAGTTGTGTTGTGGGTGGGACAATAAGGGACCAGCTGAAAATAAATCATTTTACTGGAGTATACTGTGTCGTCTGTTCATGATTGACATGCACTTCAACGTGTTACCTCTTATGAAACAATGTGAAGGGCGGAGATATCTTAGATTGGCACTTCTGTATACCAGTAATCTCCGCTTTTCATTCATGCCAGGCTTTGAAGGGGGTTTAATTCGGCTTTGACTGCTGCAACAAACGGAGCAATCAGAGATCTAGAATCCTGATTGTCATTTTTACCTAATCAGGTATCGCTGAGTGACCTTCTGATCCACCCCCTCCACTGACAGCTAGAACGCGTGGTTCTGTACCTGACAGGGCATTGACCAATGATAGCAAACATTTACTTGACTGACAACGCCAGGCTCCAATTGTTATTAGAATTGGGTGGGTGCTGTGTGGGAGTGCTGTGGAAGACGGTTCGTGTGTGAGTGTGTGGATTCTGCAAACGCCGGTTTGGGTCTCTGTCACTCTGTGTTTCAGATTCTTAAAGCTGGAGTTTTTTCCCCCAGGACTGGCGTTATGTCATTACCGCTGGAAACAACTTTCTTCTCGGCAGCTGCCCCGCTGTACTGGCTAGGAGCTTTGACCGCGGCCTGGCTCTCCCTGCGCACCGGCAGCCTGCTTGCTACCGGGTTTCGTGTGTGGGTGTTGGGGAACGGTCAGCAGGTGGGACCGCAGCTCGGCAAGTGGGCAGGTGAGTCTCAAGAATGCTTAACTTCTCGTAGTGTACGGGCGGCGTTAGGGGTCTCCCACTGGTCTAACCTGCTTGCCATGCTGTGTTGTCTGAGCAGCAAGTTTGCAGCTCTGTCAGTGCCTAAGAAACGGTCGACTCGAATCTAAGTAAAATAGAAGTCATTGAGCAAACACCCGGCAATATTAAGTAATAACAATAACGTGTTAACGTGGCCTGTGTATTACAACAGGATTGTGTATGAATTCTAACAGGTACGGTAAACGTGCGTTCTGTGCAGCTTTGTTTTATAGTTTTTACACGTCTTTCTCCAACATTCGAATATAGTAACAACACACATTAACTGCATTCCTACTATGTACCTACAGTATATGGTATTCAAAACCTCAACATATATTTACAGCAACCATACTGGTATACAACTAGAATGTATTTTATTAACCTAATTGGATATTAAATTGAGTTATTTCTCTTCCTTGAACCACTATAACCTGTCTCTCTTAACTGGCATGGCTAGTGAAAAACCTGTACTACTAGTTTCCAAACGGGAGTGTTACAGGGTCAACATAGGCCTAGAGATACAGTTTCTGAACCTTTGCTACCATCACACCACGAGTATGTTGCAATCATTATCTTTATCTGAAGTCAGACACGTTCCTGCCCGTTCTTTTTAAACTGCTGTTCAGTTCAATCTCGAGATCCAGCCTGTGCTATGGATCCACTCTATAGACTTTGTCCTACACTGCCTTCAATCAAATTCCATTCCTCACTAATTCTTTGTGTTACACCTATTTCTTGCAAGGGGTCATAAATACAATTTGGCCTCATTCTAAAGCCTCTCTGTTATCTCTGCTTGTGTCTGTTGGCTCTAAGGATGTAGCATTATCCAGTCCATCCACATGTTTAAGCCTCCCTGTTGTAATAGTGTGTGATATACAGTGCATCTGTCCAGGGATGCTACTGTATGATAGTATGGCATACATTGCCATACATTTCCATGGCTGAGATACTGAGTTCTCTGTGGTATGAATATAGTTACAGGTGTTTCTTTACGTGCTTCCAGACCTTGTTGTTGGCTTCTAATGTCAGATATTCTGTTCAGAGATTTACAAAAATACTAAATTTTTTGTAATAAATTAAACCACAGCATGCACTTTTGGCTATCCCAACACAGCTTAGAAAAGGATTGCCATATACTTTTAATTCATCCACTTTCTGGGTTGTCTGGAAAACGTGCACATGCAGGGGGCAGCAGGAGAGAGAGAGAAACACAGTCAATCTTTTCACCCATCACCTGGTATAATACTGTAGGAAATATCAGGCTTGTAGTACATATTGCACACTGTATAACATGTATTAAGAGAATGCCATCTTAAGGGTGAGTTATGTGCAGTGCAATTATTTTTTAGTTTTATCCTAACTGTTAACCACACATTAATTTAATTAGCGCAACACATTTCAATAAACTTGTATGAAGCAAATGAACATTTTCAGAGAGGAATACAATCATTCTAACATTATAAAGCTACTTGTGGCAGGGTAGCGTCACGCCCAGGCTGGTCCTGGCAGGAAAGAGACCAGAGACAGAAAGCTGTGGTTCAAGCGCATATGCACCCTTTTAATGTACAAAACAAACAGGAACAAAATACACATGGAACAGGGGCCAAGATGAAAGGTTCAAATACAACAATGAACACTTGTAGGCTGGGCATTCACTTTCACTACACTGTTACAAACTCACCCTGACCTCCACTAAAAAAAGGGATTTAGCTTCCCTTGTATATATGTGGCCACTCCCCAATTAGCACTTTGTGAATGTTGGCAGGGATGGATTTAACCCCATCCTTGCAAAACTTGCATTCAAAGTGACTCATCTTTATTTAAACCCAACACCCCAAACCACACACCCACTATTTACACATGCAGAGCTTCTGCCCTGCCACATACCTCCCCCTGGTGCAAAGCACACATGGCCGCCACTAGCCACTAGCCACCTCCCCCTTGATGAACTCCATCCTGGGTGGGTAGGAGTCAATGTTGGTGCTCAGCTGGCCCCGGTCAAAGACCAGATGGACAGGGCTGCCCTCACCAACCCAGACAACCTGCTTCCTGGTGCCAGCTGGCCCCAACACTGTCTCCTGGTGTGGCGGTCCTGGTCTTCTGTTAGGGACGCCCTGTTAGTGCAAGCCCCGGTCTTAACTGCTCATTTCCGCAACCAAGTATTTTCTTTCTAGTTTTGTGTTACAATAATTGTTTTTGGCCTAAGAAAATATGTTGCTTTCGCACCTTCAAAAAGAGCCCTTCTAATAAAGGTTTACTTTATCCCAATGTTATCTTAGGTAAAGTAATGCAAGTTTAGTGCTAATCGGGGGCTGTGAAACCACCCCTAAGTGATTGTCCTACAATTCTTTAATATTGTGTGTTTTATGCAAAGGGGACAGAAATGACTTGCACACCCCGAGTGGTGATTTCTAAAATCACCTCACTTCAGAAATTCAGCTTTTTGTCTTGAGATGTGCCCCCTGTGGTTCAAAACCAGGTAAATAATGGTATAGAATTATGCAATACACACAGTTCAATATATGCAATTTTATAAAATGTCATGGGCAAGCTAAGCGTTCTTATTGGTTGTTAGTTATCACGTGACCAGGATGTCAGAACTTTTTTTTGCCTCATCACATTATTAAAATGTAAACTAACTACATACAGATCAAAGGGTGTATGAGTCAACAGCTTTTAAAATTATACATTAGTCAAACACTGTCTGACAGTAAACAGATTTCCTTGGATTTAAATCTTTTTTTAATATTGTTCTCAATCTCGAGCTGATTGGCGCCTTTGAGCAGCCCAGTCCTTTAGTACCGAATGTGTCTGATCAGCAGTTTCTATAGCCGGGGTACAGCATTGTTGCGTTGGACCTTAACAATAAAGTCAGTTTAAGAAGCATTTAATTAGATATCAGTGTGTATTGAAGCAGAAAATGGTTTTGTTTGTGTTGCTATGAGTTACACCCAGTCTGCCTGCCTGCCTGCCTGGTGCCTCTCTGAGTTGAGCAAATGTGCTGAGTCTGAGAGTATGAGCACTGGGTCTTGGAGTTTAAAAATAAAGTTTTTTGGTATGAAACTAAACTTTGTGTAGTATCAGATGTCTGGAAGAATGTAAGGAATTATACAAGCTTATTTTCTTGCCAATTATTAGCATTGTGAACATTAGAAATAATGTTTGTGATGGGTATCTTTTTATTGTTTTCTTATTAAATATATATATAATTTTGTTTTTAGTGCAGATTTTTAAATGAACCCCTCTATAGCTCTGTAAAGCTTGCAGTGCTCATCCTGGTTTAATTTTACTTCCTCTGACAGACTAAATTGCAGAGTTAGGGTGAGGCCTTACACTTTGAAATCATCCACTCGCTGTATATCGTGGTGGTTGTCTCTGGAAAACATTTGTGCAGAACTTTCAGGGGGCAGATGGTAAGGGAGGAACACATCACATCTTTGAATTCAAAAAATTGTTTTGAAAGCCTCTATGAGGGCCAGGTCATGACACAGTGTAACAGGGCAGAGGATGTGTGTGAACTGGTGACTATGCATACCTCGAGAGAGAGCATTTGAACTGACAGTGTAACAGGGCAGAGGCTGTGCGTGAACTGGTGACCATGCACACCTCGAGATCATTTGAACTGACAGTGTAACAGGGCAGAGGCTGTGTGTGAACTGGTGACCACGCACACCGCAAGAGAGCATTTGAACCACTATGCACAAGAGCCAGGCTTTTACCGTCATCCCACCGACCAGGGGTCAGAATCGCCCAACACTGCCGGCTATATTAACACTCATTTTAATATCACCATATTGGTCTTGAATCCTTTAAACATCTTAATAAGAAACTGAAACACAACTTTTATCAATGTCAGGACTGCCTGCTAATGTAAGCTGAAGAAAACTGTTTAATCACAACATGGCACATTGCAGTCTGACATGAACACACAAAATAAATTAAACAAAAAAAAAAATTACAGCGCACATATATATAAACGTACTGCTGACACCTCCTGACATGTCAGCGTTTCTGGATGGCGCTGTGTATCTGACTGGTGCCTTTTATTTAAGCTTGCATATTATTGGACAAAGTCCTCTGCTATCTGGTGATGTGTGTTGTTTACTGGCTTACTACGTGGTGTGCAGTTCAGTAAGTGTTGGACACAATCAGTAAACTATTGTTTGTAGTGTTACTTTTGCTCTTATTACGATGGATCGGTGGCTGGTTCATGCAAAAGAAAAAACACAACAGCAGTGACAAACAGAGAAACCAGTGGCATTTTGGATTTTTTTTTTTTTTTTTTTTTTTTACCATGGGATTTTAGCGGCCACTAAAAATGTGGCGTGTGTAAAGAATGGTTTTCACCTGGCGTTCTGCACCCGCTATCGAATTAGCACGTTGCCATTAATAATCCAATTTAAATCATATTGGAATGTATTCAAATGAAGAAAAGAGCATGGAATTGGGTTGGATCAGGATACTAAGTGGGTGCAAACATTGTAATGAGATGTAAGGATTTTGCCTTGCAATTGGGCAATTGCTGACCCTCCAAAAATTTTGCACCTCCTCTTACAAGGTGCAAATCATTGTAGAAGTGAGTAACTAAGAGCTGTATAAAGGCACACCCCTGCCATTGGCTTCAGGATGGCTTCTGTGGTCCACTTCCTGATGTGGCAACACTAGGCTCTTGTTGAGGAGAGGCATGAAACCCTTTGGGGGAGAAGGGCAAGACGGAGAAGACCCCGCATATTCACAGCCAGGGTCACTTTGTTTGGGATGCGGGGGTAAGGTGTCATCCTAGACATAATAGCTGAATTTCACCTTTTCATCACCTGGTTGACTGTCCTCTTGGTAACACTGACAGCATTGACTTTCTCCACTGTAGAGGACCATGTGGCCTCTTTGGTAGCATAACTAAGGCTGAGGCTTATCCAAATCACTCCGCATTAAATTGAGTTACCTCAGAAAACTTTACTTTCCCATGTGCCAAGAGGACTTTGCTGCCCTTCCTCTTTTTTGTTTGGTTTGATTGCTGTGCTCCACAAATCTCATACAGTGCCTACTGCTCTCCGTACTAACTCACCTCACCTCTGGGCTGTAAGTGTGGCTGCTTAATATCCTGTTGCACAGGCGGCACTCATTGTGACCCTTGTTATCACGATTGCGGATCTTTATTTATGCGTGTTGAGTAATTTGCATTGCTCTTAAGCTAACATAGATCGCAGTGCAAAATCATTGCCTGGCTACAATGCAGTTTGGATTTTGCAGTCGCAATTGTTTGCACTACGCCTATCCTTGCATCAGCCCTTATATGCTTATTTTATGTTTATAGTGTAAGCCATTATTTGATTTGTTATCCAGATGTAGTCTTTTTGTAATTGCACTTAGTGCTGAAAGAGTCCTTCATGTGTTAAGCAGTGTATAAATACACAATATTCTGGCAATAAAACACATTAAAATCTGCTGGAGCAGGACTGGGTAGTAATGTTAATTGTTGCAGCCTTACCAACGATTCTGATTTCGATTAAACTAGTAAATACATGAACTCCTGATACTCAATATAAGGGTGTCTGCTAACAAATAAATAATAATATGCAATACTTTTCATTGAACATTACTTTTTCATTCAGCATGTTTATAATCCAGTTCATAGTGCAATGATATTTCTTAATTTTAACCAATGAATGTTAATTCTTAGGCTGCAACATGTTGCCCAAGTAACTACAACAGCCATCTCACAGTGTGATACTTTCCATGTGTAGCGATACTGAATAGCTGGCATGGAATGTAATCAAGCAGCACAGTCGATGTCCATGTGTTGCTCACAATCACACTGGTAGGTACCAATGAAGTATTGTACACTTACACTACTTCCCATAATACTCATACATACGGTGCTTTGATTTCTAGGCTTTCTTCCTTATCACGGTCTCTGATAAAGCTTGGCAGCTGTGCATTGACTGTACCATCCTGCTTTTGACTCACAAGCCACCTGCTGGAGTTTGATAGTACCTCTTCTGACTCTAGACGGGTAAAAAAAAGATAATTGACAGTCAAACCATGCCACTCTGAAAATACCACTGAATAAAAAACTAAAATATTAGTGTTTTATGAGTAATTCAGAGTTAAACTGGGTTCAGTGTTTTGCTGCAGACAAGACTCTCACAAAATCAAACAGATTCAGCATAGTTCTGCACCAAGTATATTTTTGTATTATAATGTTTTTATTTTATTTAAGTATAATTGTTTGTTCTAAAAGTAACACCATCATCAATGGTCATGCACACTACTGTGTGCTGTAATGACTAATTTCAGCACAACAAGCACTGGGAACTTTGTTTATTCACACACAAAATAATCAAGGTGATCTCTTTTTATTTTGTTAATATTTCTTGGCACAAAGAGGCTTTTTTTCCTGGTAAAGGGCCATTGCGGATATGAAATCTAGATACCTGCAGGGTTCAATCCATTCTTTTTCACAGGATTTAGATCTAGTTTGGGCTAATATTTATAACTTTTATAAGTAAATATAACTTTTCAGTGTGTACTTTTGACGAGTGCCCAAATAACTGTAATAAACCACTTGCCTTTTCAAAGAATGTATTTGTTTTGTGTGACTCTGGTTCTTCACTAAAACATCATGAAACAGGTTCATTGTTGAGTATGTTTCAGAGGCTTTACCATATGATTTGTATCCAAGTGCCCTAACCCTAACCCACTCAGCCAAGCAGTTGCTTACTGCAGCTGATGAGAATCAAAGAATCCATTGAAGCTACCTGCGGTTGGATATGAAATCCAGATTAGACCCTTCTTGTCTGTACATCCTTATCTTCCCTAATGCGCTCTTAACTTTCTATATATGGTTATCTTACCTCATGTACTCTTCTTGTTTAGGTTCACTTTGTATATTGTTTTCTGTTTGGCATCGCATCACAGGGTTTTTGAAACTCAGAAGTGTGAAGCATGCATGTGGCCTCCTATAGAGCTCTTAGACTTGTCTTCTCTCTCAGTGCAGCTGGTACACCATATAACCATTAATCTGCCCCCTGCAACACTTTGCCCCCAGTGGACAAAATAAAATTATTCCATGTGGTATTTCGCAGATTTATTTCTTAAAGTAATTGTAGCTAACAAAATAATTCCATACATTTCTTGCCATACAAAATATTGGTCTCAAATGTGCAGTTATGAAAGAACCACATGTTTTTTTAAAACATGATACCTTATACTACACTAGGATCATTGTTGTCTTGTATTTCCTTGGTCACTGCACCTAAAGAGTGAATTTGTCCCCACCCCTTTGGACCTTCTTTACTGTCAGTAACCAACCAGCTGCTTCCCCTGTTGACTGAAATGGCTTTGCAACCAGTAAGATCCTGCAAGGCAACCAAACTGATCAGATGTCTTTTTTTAAAATGTCGCTGTAACTTGTGCTTCTTCCAAAACTGCACACTTGAGACCTTTATCGTGAATGAAAGTGCAAGACAGGTAAGATTTATAAATTCCTTGTGTTGGCTACAAGCACTTTAAATCCACCATGGGCAGTGTTGCTGGGGGACAGGTAATTGTTTGAACTCTGGTGTGTCGGCTGTACCTGGAGAGAGAACACATTTTGAGAGCTCAAAAAAAAACCCATTAGACTTAAAGATCTGAACTTAGAATGAAGCTAGTTGGACAAAGTTTATGCATTAATGGGCCATATCAATGATACCGAAGATAAAAAACTAAAAAAATAAATAACTTACTTGAATACCAAATGTACCCATGTCTTTTTTTTTTTTTTTTTCAAGATGAAATGGATTGATAAAATACAATTGGTTTACAGTATATGGTGCTAAAAATCTTTAGTTGGAAACAGTACAGAAGATTGTTTTACATAGCTGTTGGAACATACTTTTAAAGGGCATATGAAATAATTCCAAATAATTTGACCCCTCTTTCAAAATTTTTATTTCATAGCAAGTCAGTCTGCTGTAGAAAACAAGTTATACATCACCATCTAGTGGCAGGAAGCAGTACTTCAGTGTTTGGTTTAAAGATTTTTTTCTTCTGATAATCTTGTAATGTAGGATAAGTATAAGCCAATGTAAATACATCACATTTCATGTTACTTACAGCAAGCACAAATATTTTAATAAAGACATTGTTCCAGAACACGGTCTATAATTCATATATACCGACATTTATCATATTAAAACAAATCCACCATTGCACAGATGTTGCTTTTTTGCATTCACTTGTCTAGGTGTAAAAACGAGGTTTGTGGACACTATTAAAAGTATATTTATTTCTAATATTTATTTTCATAATTGATCCTTTCATACTGTATGGAAAAGCAAATTTATAGTTTGAATTCAAAAGCAAATGGCCCTAAATGGAAATTAAAAGGCATGAAAATAAATAATCCTAGCTTCTCGAAGCTTGCTGCTGTTCAGTGTTTTTTTTTTAAACTTTTTTAAACTTATTATATCTACAGCTCTTCCCAGAAGTATTGACATCCATGGTTTCAGATCAATCGGACGTTTAAGCTGTCTGAATGTACTGTTACTACAGCGCTCCCCCTTTAGAGTGTTAGTCAGGAGCCGTTACTACACAACCATGCTATTTGTGTTGCGCCTTATAACAAGAAAGTAAGTGCTGGTGGAATGGCATTATGAGGCAAATAGGAGCCACGACCATGTCGCATTCCAACTCATTCCACAGTATAAAGGGCTCCTTTATAAAGAGGGAGCACTGTAGTTGGGTACTTCAGTACTGATTTTGCATGTCCACATATGAATGAACACATTAGTAGTTTCATTTGAATTGTCTTTACATAGACAATGCATAATTGTATTTATTGGTGAGTGATGTGGCTAGGAATCTTGGTGAGCCAAAACTTTAAAAATCATAATCTAGGATGTGATGAAAAACAGAAGCAAAGAACTGGAAATCAAATATCATGAATGACACATGGGTTAATACAGGGCATTCTAATGTTAAATTCTTAAAGCAAGAATGTTGAACACCCCCTGCTTTTTACTACTACCAAAATAAAATCCATTTTGTTGAGAAGAGTGACACTCATTTAGTGTATGTTTATTGAAGTCTTTCTTTGGATTTCCTTCAGATTCTCTAACTGCAGCACAAGCTTTTTGCACCAGTCTGGGGGCTACATTATCTTTAGCCACTCTTTATAACAGATTAGTTTCAACGGCTCATTACTTAAAGGCTTTCTTCTTACCACCAAACTAACTTCCAGGATTCTGTGTTGGTGTCAACCCCCATTCTAACATTGAATCGGTATTATTGCATCAAACACAGGGGGGAATGAAGTGAGTAGTGTCTCTGTTTAGGAGCACAAGTGTATTTTAACTGGGCCTCATTTTAATGCACAAACTGGCCAAAAACTTTTCAGTATTGTGACGTAGTAGGAAATGTACCATTGGGTGACATCCCAATGTTTCCAATCATTAAGTACAGTCATTTATACACGTTTGCGTTGCCTTATGATGCCACCATATGGGGACTAAAATGAGGACGACATGCAGAATAAATAAACCCTATTCTGATGGCTCTGCTGAGGCAGAGAGGGAATCGGTTAATTGCCTCTCTATGGATAGAGTTCCTCGTCACAAACAGTTAAAGTTGAACATTCCTCCAATTTGAAGCCCAGGGCAGAACGGAGAGATTATATAAGCGTGCTGCTGATGTGCATTCCAGCGTGATCGGGGGGGCTCCAGGCCTCTCGCACTCAGAACATAACTGAACACCATTCCCACTGTCGCTTTCTCTTCTATTACAGTGAAACTTGAAGTCAAGGCTATCTGACACATACTGTAGAAGTTCCATCAGCTGATTGGGGGAGAGCAGACTCGTTTGGGATCCTGTGTGGCAGGGCTGGGTTGGGAAGCAGTAATTTGTGAATAGGGGGGAAATGCCATTCATGCTGAGAGTGTCATGTGGCTGTGAGCCAGTGTGTATGAAGCAGGGGCTGAGCTCTCTGAATGGCGACTCGTTGTGACTGGCTCTCAAGCAGGAGGGGGTGAGCACACGCACCCACACATGTGACAAGGACACTGTCTTGGACACGTGCCGTCACTGGGGCTGCAGGAGAAAGTGCATTGCAAATATCCAGCCCCTGCCCCTGGGCTATTCCTATTTCCATTCGGTATCTCTGGCCTCTCTCTCTCTCTCTCTCTCCCCTGTCTTGCTGTGCTCGCTTCTCTTTTCTTATCCACCATTTGGCTGGTTTTCCCCCCCTATTTTTCCGTTCTCTGTCTCCTGTTTTGAAATGATTGTTCAGAGCTGCCAGGATTGTGAAGTGACTGTAGTGCCAGACTTCTTGCTGGAGTCACCTTGCTTCATTTAAGAGTGGTCTGGGTGCGACTGCCACTAAACATTACATTATAGCAAGAAAGCCCATGCAACCTGCAAGTTACTAAATTACCAGAGATAAGAACTGCTTTTGGGCTGTTTCCTTTATATGCAACAGCAAAAAAGGGTTATGTTAAACAGAAAACAAGTTATATTTTGATTGTAACATTCCCCATAGTCTCTGTTGTATTGAGTCCTACTTACTTACAGCAGCAACCTAACATTCTCTGTGACTTATATTTGATAAAATGCTGTCGTTCAAATGGACTAAGGGGTTAGGCCCACATGATTATTAAGGATTTGGAGCATAAATGAACACAGACAAATGAGCACAAAAGTTATTGTATTTCTTGCTCTTATTGTATTACTTGTATTGTAACGCTTGAAATGTTTTTGCTTACGATTGTAAGTCGCCCTGGATAAGGGCGTCTGCTAAGAAATAAATAATAATAATAATAATAATAATAATAATAATAAATGAAATGGGGAGCAATGCATGTGAATGTACCTCACACTGTTAGAATGTAAACTAGTTTATGAAACAGGCTGGCTGAGGCTCTTATTTTGTCTCTGAATATGGAACATTTGGATTATGGGTACTTGGAATAGTTCGTTTTCATGACTTGAGTATTCCTTAAATGTAAGTGATAGAGTCTGATTCACAAAGCTTTAACCAATAAGTTATTTGAATGCTGAATTACCTACTGTATTTCACCATGTAAAGGTGTTTATGTTTTAACCCTGTTGCAGCTTTTTAACTAGAAAATGCAGTGCTGCTTTCTGTTCTGTTGATACCTTTGAAAATGGCAGAGAAGGAAACCTCTATTAGCATTGGTTTACAGTGAAATATACTGACCAACTAATAGCTGGAACATAAGTTCAGAACATTTACGAACACGAGGAGGCCATTCAGCCTATGTAAGCTAGTCTGGTCCCCAGTAGCTGATTGATCTCAAAACTTTGGCAAGTTGGGTCTTGTAGGATCCAAGCGGTTCTGGCTCAACAACATGACTAGGCAGCCCATTCTAGCCCTCTTAAGATATGGGTAGTGCTCTCAACCCCCAAACTTTTAGGGTTCATACAGGATCTTGAACCATTAAGACTGGAGACTTCCCCTAGGATAAAATCATGGAAGGAACTATTGTTTATGTTGAAGTGTAGCACACACTACATCTGGCACATTTTGAATTCACTATATTTGCTAGGGTTTGCAGGGCTGCACTGTGCACCGATTCTGTTCTTGCCATGGTTATTGTCATGGTTCCCTTGCTACAACAGAGCGCAGGTAGTAATTCACCACTGGAGGAATATCTCCAGTTTCAAATACAGTACCTGCCTCTCATAATAGGTAGCCAGTGGGGAACCAACCAACAATATTTTTGCCAGTGTTTCTGTTTGTTTTGGATACACAAATGGCATAGCTACTATAGTTTGGGAGTTTTATCGTATCAGTACTTTTTTGATTTTCCATGAATGTTGTCTCTATTTGTAAGGTACAGATTGCAAAAGTATCCAGATTTTTTTTTTACCCAAATCAAGATGCAAGTACATTATACTCAAACAAAGTGCAGATTTATTTTTATTTTGTTTGTTTGTTACTTCTGCATTTAATAATTGGTCAGTGTAATGATGATTTATTTATTTTTTCATTAATCACATGATGTGATCTTCTTGAAATGGCAGCCCATTGCTACAGATGTAACAGACCTGCAACGTTACACAGCTTACTTTGAAATCAAGCTTTATTTTAAATTAAAAGAACAGATTACTGTATTAAAGTAACTCATTTAAACCAGGACTGTTATGTATTCTGTTTGAATTGGTCCCTTTTAGTTTGTGATCTGTCCCACAGTATTTGCATGTGTGCTGCAGCTTGCTGGTGCTGCTGCTCTTGTGTGTTGGAAGGTACTGAATGTTTAATGTCAGGAAGCTGAGTAGCTAGTTTGTATTCCAGTGCTGTAGCTGTACCAGACAGAACTGCAGCAGTGAGCTGCTATTTTTAATCTCTCACATTCTTTTTTTAGCCCATAGAATTTTTAGTAGCTGCGTCGTGCTGTCAAGATGTCAATATTCCTAAACGTGATGGAGCTTAGGCTCTTGCTCTCTCTTCCCCTGAATCGTAAAGAAATATTTAATAGAATTTTTCATCTATTTATTTAATTAATTCAGTTGTGTGCCTCTGCCCTCCCCCCCCCCCCGATCTGTATGTATGTGTTAATTTTAATTGTTGTGTGCCTCTGCCCCCACGTATGTATTTAGGGTTAGTCGTTGATATTCGTGCACGTCTGTTTCATTGTCATGTGTCATGGGAAACACATGAGCTGCTTCCACGTGAGGGGAATTATCCTACATTACCCTTCACCCACGCTCTCACACTCCCCAGCAACGACCTTTTCAACACAGAAGAAACAAGCTTTGTTATCAAGTCTGAGTTCTGTGTGTAGTCATATTGTGAATGTGCGCAAGCTGTTCATATACACAGAATCTTACTTGGCTTTACTCAGGAATATGTACATTGCAATCCAGTTAGCTTTGAAATTCTACTGGGATCTCTACTGGCAGCATTTCAGATCCCACAGCAGGACACAAGACTCCCAATGCACAATAGTTTGAGACATTCCAGGTTTTACTGTGGGCTTAATTAGACAAACCATAGAGAGCGAAGGCTCAAGTGTATCTAATGATGTGTAAAACATGGAATGGCTTGTACTGCTGAGCAGTTGGAACCCATCCCTGCTACAGTACCAGTGCCAAACTCAAATGCTGGCCCGTTTCAGATTGAGATATTTTACTAGTGTAAATGTACTTGTGATGTAAAAAGTTCTATTTGTCCTTTTTGTAATGCAATGTAACCTTTTTTTTTTCTTTCTTTAGTTGGTATTGCATGAGGAAATGTGCAGTGCTCCTGCTTGAATGCTGAGTGAGCAAGGGAAACTAGCACATAGTTAAGCCTAGAAAATGGAGCGAAGGAAAGAAATGAGGAGTGTCATTCTGAAGACTTTAATCTGGGATTTTGTTGAGTTTTGTTAAACTATGTTTGACCACCCTTCTATCACCATTGGCATGACTAGACTAAAATGAGTAGCCAACAATGTTTGTGCTGCTTGTTTTAATACAGGAGACAATCGTAACATTATTGGTGTACTTATTGAATTGACACCCCTACATCAGGATTCATACTCCTAAATCGGGATCAAATGACATTAACAAAAGTGTGCTTACTAACGCAATGTGAACTAAAAGTGTTGGCTCTCAATTCTTCACACTCCTTCACACACAAACACAGACAGGTTTGCCCTCACAAACCCGGACACTCTGCCTTCTGGTGCCAGCTGGCCCCAACATGGTCTCCTGGTGCTTTTTTGCTTGGGGTGATCCTAGGCTTCTGTAAGCGGGTGCCTGGTGTCCCCATTGTCCCTTCTTGGCGCTTCTCTCCAGAGGATCACCCCGTCGATCGTACAAGCCCTGGGCTTGCTGTTGGCAGCATCGCTTACTATCGCATCCCTTCTCTCACGGATAGCGGCTCCTCCCCCTCCGGCTGTTGAAGGTGACTCCTCTCCCTGTGGCTCTGGAGACGGCAACGGGAATGTTGAGCTTTTTTGTTCCCCCACGGTCGTCCATTCCTGTCCCAGACTTGTCCATACCCAGAGTAGCCTACTCCATTCACACAGACACAGTATGATGTATTACTGTACAATGGACAGATTTTACACTTATAAATGTTAACATTAAAGTTTTCGTTCAAGATCATCAATACACTTGTAGCTAGTGCAGATGGCAATGTCACGTCAGCCTTTCTCTTTTACAAGTTGGCCTAATCCACCCCTGTCTGGCTGTCTGTCACACCTGACATGGTGAAGACCATGACTGGCTTGATTTTTGCACCAATCCTCAGCAAACACTTATACACTCCTAGCCTCGTATTGACATTTTCTATAATCGGATACATTTACACAATTATTTTATTCTACACTCCTAGCCTCCAGCTTTATTCATTAAGGATACCAGTGACTTGCAGGATCACTTCATTGACCTTACTGATACTGAGTACCTTCATTGACCTTACTGATACAAGAGTACCTTTGCTGCGCATTTAGTTGACAACGATACCTGCCAGGTGTCTGAAGTGCAATAAGTCACCATATTGTAACCTTAAGCAAAATAAATAATAAAAACAAACTAGATTCTTACCTTTTTTCCCCATTTACCAGTATAGAGTATTACTGCAAGTAATAAAAAGGTATAATGTTCTTTTTTTTTTATTAGTTTTTTTTAGCTTTTTTGCGAGTCATCTACAAATAAAATCTATTTGCATGTCTAGCTAATAATGACTATTAATTACCTTAAAATTACAATCAGTAACACAGTGTCTTCAAGGGACTTTTTGGTACACCAGGAAATTGTCAAAGGTAAAAAAAAAAACTACAGATTTTACAGCATAAACAAAGTTTGCAGTATGAAAACTAGGGTGGTTGGATGACAAGCAAAACAATAGTACATTTTCAAAACCATCAGCATTTACTGTAATAAACACCTGCATCCGAGGATCCTTTTGAAAGAAATACAAACGCTGAACGAAGTGCATACTACAACATTAGCGTCTGTTTATTAATACCTGTGCAACATTGTAATGGTGAAAGAGTTACTCATTCACGGTGGCGTTCATTAGATTTACAGTCAGTTCCAGAATTATGGAGTTGAAACTTATGATTTGTTCCAACCTTTGCCAATTGGACCAAAAGTGTAATGTTTAAATGCAGTTACTCTGCACCCATGTGCTCAGGGATTCCCAATATATTTTGGTTTTGTTGCAGTATGACAGTGTTTATATGGACAAGTCATGACAGTTTTCATCAATGTTTTTGCCGTACTCTTCAGGAAATGCGTTGCTATGCTGTTCTGATTTAGGAAACACACACTCATAAAAGCATATAAAATCAAATTTCAATTAAGTACAAGTTTTACTACTTAAAAAATAGATATGAATAACATCTAAAAGTTTTATTTAATTAAGTCAGTCTATAAATGTATGTGGGAAAACAAGGGGTTGATCGGTATGATCCTTAGGCCTATATGAATAGAAGATTGAGAACAGGGGGATATGTAAAAATACATACGAGGTTCTTTAGCAGCTTCATGCACTGGCAGTTCTATAGGTGGAGTACCAGGCTGAGCATCCTAATGTTCCTGTATACATCTACCGGTCCCTATACCCTGCCTCTGCTCTGAGAAGCCAGTGACTGCTGGTCTGCAGCTGCGGTAGAAGTGCCAGGCGCAGAATCTGCTTAATGCACACACATTGTAATGAAACTTGGATGTCTTGCAATATTATAAACATTCAAACAAAAGTCTTTATTTAAAGCGATACGGTACATTTGTTTAACTATATCCATTACTTATTGCACAATATGTCAATTGATGCTAACAATTCATTCCATTTCAGTGCGATGGAAGAAGAGGTGGAGCTCAGTTATTCCTGGGACATCTTAAAAGAATTATAGAAAGAAAATACTACTACTATTAATCATAATACTCATAATAATGAGGCTAAAAGTTAATATGAGGCTAAAAGCTATACAAGAGGTTTACATTTGCAGCGTCTTTTGCGTTCTTTCGTGTGCGTGTGGTACGGCTTTGCTGAGGAATAACTTGCGATTCCGTCAGTTAAACAGGATCTTGACTGCTGAAATTTCGTGACACACAAGCACGATTCCTGCTCCGGTTTACATGGGTTTCTACAGCTATTTTTATCGTGAGAAAGCAATTGACCCTGCCCTTAAGTCGCTCTGACCAAAGGATGTTCTTTTGCTCTTTCACTATGTATTCGATTTTCATGTGCATGTAAACTCAGCCTATGAAAATGAAAACAATAGATTTTTAACTGTTCATGACGGTACATCAGATGGTACTGAAATGGATTTGCTCTATAAAGCAATTTTATATTGAGCTATTTTCTAGGTGTTTTTGTAGGGGGGATTTTGAATGTACTACTCTAATTCATTCTTACCAAAAGAGTTCTGTAACTGTAGAGGACGAAAACATTTCTAAATAATGTATTTTTCAGTGACCTATTGTAGCTCGTCAAAGTCCCTACTTTTAAAACTCTTGTCCCTTTGAGGGCCACTGGCAGTCATTGAAACTAGCCAAGTTGACTCGGACATTACTAGAAAACGGATACGAGATTAAAAGGCAATGCACTAAAGCCTGGATGCTCCATAGTGCTCCATCATTTTGAAATCCTGTACCAACAGCCATTCACACTTGCTGAAAATCTGATTAAATGAGAAGAGAATTTGCACAGGAGGATACGTAACCTACAATTTTGATACAACTTATTTAATTCCCAACAAATTTCTTACATTTCTGTTCAAAGCAGTCCAAAAACATTATATCGTGTGGTGTTCACTAGTTTTTGAGACACCTGTACACTGCAAATGAACTTGCTGTTTCCTAAAGCTTTTTATTACCTGTGTTACATTTGCTGTCCGGTATTTTGTTCTCTTTTGATTAAACTACTGGGCAGGCTGTTCCTTTGTTTGATGCAGATTTTCTGCAGGAGTAAGTTATTTCTACTTAAAATCCATGTTATTTTTAACCTTAAAATCTCGTGTCTCCCTGTGGCAATGTGCTCCGCCCCTGTGTGCATTTCTGTGTTGTATGTTGCGTGCGTGTGTTAATGTTGGTGTATAGAGATGGGTACACGGGATATAAACGGGTTTGTGTTTCACGTGGTATTTAAATTGTATAATTATATTTAGGTACGGGATTGCACATCACTTCATGTGCATTTAAAGTATGCAATAATATGTGAGCACGGGGTTGCACGTAATGAATTTACGTGCTGGGATTCAAGTGAATAATTAATTAGTAATTGAATCCCAGCACAACAGTATATATAGAGACACGTAACACTCACTCGGGGTTGGGTGTTCGGTGAGTGGAGAACGGGATTGGAGATGGAGGTAGGAATTGTAAAAATAATAGTAGTTAAATCTGCTCACCGTGTTTTGTCTGTGTAGTCCGTTTTGTTTGTCTGTTTATTTTGGCCTCAAGCGCCGTGTCCTGTTTTGTGTTTGTATGTTACAACCTTTTTATTTTCTGTTTTGTTTATTAAATGCTGAGCGAAACCATTCGCTCAGCTCCACCAAACCACACCTCTCTCGTTTTATTTCCTGGCTCTGGTCTGACGCCACCCACTCCGGCCGTCTTTGTGACACTCCCTTTTAATCAATTGTGGGCTCTCTTTAATGCACCCCTTAGTAAAGTTTACCCTGGTAAATTTGCCCTTTTTCATGTTTTTCTATGCTTTATCATACCTCTCTGCTTTCCCATGCTTGTGTGCTATGTTTTATTCTTGTTTGCTATGATGTTTCCTGAATTAAGAACCCCTCTCCAGTGAGGTGTGAGTTTCCTGCAATCCCCTAGCTCCACTGCATCACTGCCTTTATAGCTATTCTCCCTCTCACGCACACTGTGGGACCTTAGAGCTTTCTAAATACAGACCATACTGCCCCTGTCTTGCTTCCCTTCTTTGTTTAACACTGCATTCTGTGCTCTCCAATTTGTTTTTTCACTTGTCAATTATGCCTTTTTAAAATATATATATTTTATTTATTTCTGTTGCCTTTGCTGTAAAATAGTTTGTTTTATTGTGTATTAGAGCCCTCTAAATGGGCTCATGATTATGCCTCCCACCCTGACCTAATATCCAACAGGCTGCTATGGAATCTGTCTCTTATTTTCCAAAATCACAGACCAGGTTTCTTTTTTTTTTTTGAAAGCTCCCCACTCTTTCCCCTCCCTTTTCATTCTCCCTGATTTCTATTTTTAGTCAGCCCAGTGATGCTTGCTCTCACCCCCTTTTCTTCTTCGTCACAACCACCCCCCCCCCCCCCCCCCCCCCCACCCCCTGCCAGTGCAGCTCTGCTGGGCTGTGGCTGCTGATATAAATCTTCTAATCAGCCTCAAGTCTTCAGCACTGAGGCAAGCAGAGGTCAGCAGGACTTGCCTAGAATACTGAGATGGGGGAGAGAGAGAGAGAGAATAAAGACTCTTTCTAAAAATACCAGCCTGCCTCTGGCTCTCTATTTTTAGACGTGAGCATTCAAAACAGGGGTGATTAGGTACTGGCTTAAAATAGCCATCCACTTTAGCAAGGTGAGGACAGGCCAAGCAGGGAAATCGGAGCAGCAGCTCACAATTGTACAGCTTAACCAATTAAGCGCTGTTATTTACTTGCTCAGGGCTCCCAGTACCGAGTTATCTATTCAAGATGCTGGTAGCCAGGGCGTTGCAACTTTGTTTTGACAAAAGACAGCCCATGCCCTTCTCAAATCACTTCAATGGGACTGAGCAGAAAGGTGATACTCAGCAGAGTTGAGTATCAGGAGTACATCAATAACCAGACACAGAATGCATTTAAACATTGTCACAAAACACGTGTGTGTTTTGCTGTGGAACTTGCAGTTCTGTATATTGCATTGGTTTATATTGGTGTTCATTAATTAAATGTATTTTACTGTACATCTAGTCTACCATCTATATGTGGTACATGTACAACACATCATAATTAAAAACATAACTGTAAAAATACTAATTGTAGTGTTCTGTGATGTATTATGCAGCCCAAATAGCAATGTAGAAAGGGTGAACACACTGTTTCCAACTTACAAGTCACTGGTATGTAGGGTTGCAGGGAGTTTGTTTTAAAAATCAATATCTGCAGTCTTTTACTATTCCAATATGTTCAATTAAAACGGCACCAAATTATTGATTTTTATTTTTTCTTCTAAATGTACCTTCTTTGTATCTGAATGTAGTTCTGCAGATCTGGAATATGTATCATTTCTAGCATACTCTTTCCTTACCTATTATTGAGTTTCTTTGTAACCTGGCAATTGCAACTGTAATTCCAGGTGTGCAGCGCCCCTTATTGGTAGGACTGAAAATAACACTAAGAATTTGGAAGCTTGTTATAGAATGTTGTATTAAACATTGAAATGAAGCTTTCTACATATTCAAATTATTTATCAGCATGTAATCTATGTATGAAATCATTAATTTATTATATTTATTTTATCGATACATTATATATTGTTTTACCAAAGCTATGGATTAAATGTGACCCATTCAAACATGTCAAAAAGCTGCCTTGTATCAAGAAAATCTATACCTTTTATATTGAGTAGTTAGATGTATGTAAACTATGTTTTAATGTTATACAAGCCTGTCTGTTTAACATACTTCAGTAACATAATGAATAAATCAAGGCTACTTTTCAGTTGAGCATGTATATACAGCAAGTGTGGCCACTCCCCCTGCCACACCAAACTTCAATTACTTCCTATTAAGTTATTCAGTTGGGCTGAATTGTGATGCTTGGTGCACCATTTTACACAGAGCACCATCTTTGGTCCAAATAAAACTTCTTAATGTGAAACTGCAATAGTCATGAATGTGGGCAGTCATTTGTATCAAAGGTGCCACGCTACATGTATGTGAAATATTGTATTAAACATCATTTTTGCCATGAATGGCAGAATTCAGTAAGACACTAGTCTATTATGCTTGCAAAACTGAACCTGGTGGTGGGATTGTTTAATAAAATACATTTTCACACAAATATCAAGTAATGTATGAACTGTCAAGCATTTTTGCAGAGACATTGCTACTGATTCAAGTGATTAATTGTACTTTAATGTATCACATTTATTTAAATGCTTTTGTACATGTCATGTTTTTATCACTCCTCTAGCTTTATCATACATTAAACCATTTAAAAATGCCTGCACTGACAAAGGCAGTAGTTTACTCTGGGTGGTAATTGTGAGAAAGCACACTTTCTTTGTTTTAATGTACCTAATGTTTTGTGTTTTTCAATGTCAAAATGAAAGCAGTCTCCAGCAGCAGAGTGGAGAGAGCAGCTGCTGTTACCTGGTTTCACCTGAATGATTTGGATACAGGCTTAGTCTCTCTTGCTCTCTCGCTGTCTCGCTCTCGCTCTCATTGGATACGTCTGACTCTCTCTCTTTTGTTTCTGTTTGTATTTAGTTGTCACCGGAGCTACAGATGGAATTGGAAAAGCCTATGCCGAGGAGGTAAGACTTCTAAAACGTACAGCTACATGTTGCACTAAACCCAGGATAAAATATGCGTTCCTCCTGCAGTGGAATGGGGTGACTGGAAGGGTAGCATTGAAATATCTGAGATTGTGTTGGCTCTCTGTACTTTTCTGGAAGGAGTTTTATTGCCACTGATTTGAATGAGGCCAGCTAATACTGCAGAACAATGACCAATAGAGAACATTGCATCCTTGCTCCTTAAAGTGGTTGTGGCTAACAAAATACAGTCACTCTCGTTAATGCGAATCTCAAAGGACCAACAAAAATCTTCATATTATCAGGAGTCTAATGCATACTGTCACTGTTCTTTATTGAAGTTGCAGTACCACTGAAATCAAATTTCAGTACAGACAATGAAAAGTATTATACATTAAAAGTAGTGTGCATTTAATTGAAAATAGTTGTATACTTTTTAAAAGTTCACACACATTTCAAATGAACTGCACTTAAAACCGGCATGTCCTATTCTGGTCACTGACATTTTTAAACCGCAAAAGCATGGTGTCCAACATCAAGGTATTGAGCAAATTGGAAAGGCTGGCAACTTAAATTCACAGCTTTTCATAGGCCTGTATTACTATACCCTGGTTTTTCAGAATGGTTAACTGGAAAGTTTAAATCTGCAGCAACATTTTTTCAATACTTCATGGAAATGTCATTGATGTGTGAGTCCCAAAACAGCACTAAAATACAGAGCTCATCTGGATGCAAGTTAATATATTTGAGGGCACCAATAGGAAATTTGTGTTAAGTGAATTCATATTATAAGAAGTCATTTACACTAAGCGACAGCAAAATTTGGCTGGGACCATGTAGAAAATTCTTGATATAAAGAAGTTCGTCTAGTCCAAGTTTGCGTTTATGAGAATTGTAGGTCATGTTTGCGGAATCACGGATGGAATCGCGGAATTAGGCACTGGGAATGGGAATCAACATTTTGGGAATGGAATTCTGCTTTGCAACTGCACCTTTATAAAAAAATTAAAAAAACCCTGCGAAAACAGTCTTTTTTTACTGCTGTTATTCTCCTATAAAAAAAAAATAATGGATTGCTTTGAAAACTACACTACCCAGAAGCCCAGCGATGATGCATGTATATAACGTTTTTGTATGTTTATTTGGATCATTGGATAATGAGAAAACAGATGGTTTTTTGGGCGTTACGCTGATGGACTTCTGCGTCTGTTGCGGCGCTCCCTGTGTGCTTTGTGAGTCGAGTTTAAAAAAAGCAACTAGCTGTTTTGTGAGGAATAATTTTGGAGTTGTATGTACAGAAAAGTGAAAAGTACCTGAAAAAACCGATCGTCAACCCCCAGATTAAAAAAAAAACTTAATTGAATTTATGTATTAATTTATTTAGATATTGCAAATCTGTTACCCCGTCACCCGCTCAAACGGCAAAGTAAACGGCACGGTGGTTGAGGTGAAACCTTTAGTTTTATAACTTTTATTATTTCTAATTTATGATTAATTCCTTAATAATACTACGTACGAGTGATTTTTATTATTTTTTTTTACTCGTGTTGCTATAACATGGCTCTCTCTACTCTAGCTACTGTGTAGTAAGAACAGAACTTGGTGACAATTGTAGATTCAACAATGAGTGGACCAATAAATACTAATACATGTATTTTACCAACTGTACCGAACGCAAAGCCAATGTGTTTATTGTGCAATGAATGTGTCAGTAGTTAAGGAATGCAATATGAAACCAAACAAGGAGCTTTTACAAATACGAATCCAGAGGGCACAGTTGGTAGAAGCTCAAAAGTAGAAGCGCTGATCTCTTCTTAAGTTATACTATTAATGTCGCATACATTTTAAAATATTTGTAATGATACTCTGTTAAATTTTCACATTGTTCTATTATTAAAGTACATATGGTAAAATGTGTAAGTCTTGTTCAATATATGAACATTAAGTTATGTAACATTTATTATTGCTTAAATGTGCAGAGTAAAATACTCTTGAAGACTCTAGTTGAAGAGCCCTGCTCTAACTAAGGCAACTATCTGTCCAGGGTATACCAGAAACACATGCAAGCAGTTTTACAGCAAGTACAGCATAAACCAGTCTGTGTTGTTGAAAACTACAGATGGGAGAGAAGTGGCCTGAACATTGTATTTAATTTGTGTTTTTATGAAAATTCTATGTTTTTGTAATAATGCCCCTTGTTTTTGACTACTCTGTATATTGTAATTCCAGCAATAAGCTGTTTTTTCAAAATACCTTTATTTGTTGACTGACCTACAGTACATTGTTACTAGTGGACTGCTTTAAGAAATATTTTTCCTGAAAACTACAGTATCTCAGGGACTTAAATAAAAAAAAAAAATGAATTCAATAGATTTAATGTAAAAATGTTATTTATGTTCAAGTTAAACGTTGTTAATTCTTCATAAATTGGTAAAAACTGAAAAAAAAATGGAATTGGTCATTTTGAAAAACGGAATGTGCCATTCCCAAGAATAGAAAATCAGGAGCCCTAGAATTGACTGTACTTTTCACCTGTTGTGCAGTTCCATTTACTATACAGGTCTGAAATATGCAGACAGTTCTCGGTTTCCTTGCCTTCCAGGAAATATGTTGACCTTGAACTTTGCGTGCCATTTCATCTCGGCAATGTCTTTGCAGGTCAAAGCATCTTACTGGCTGTTAATCATGTCAGTCAACAGAATAATGAACTGGTTGGTTGTACAGGAAAGAAGGCCCTGAAGGGCTGGATTCATTGTAACGCTGCAGAGGGGAATGACCATGAAAGTCCAAGACTATCTAAAACGAAGGCTTGCAAACTCTGTTAACATTGTGTATTAACAGATATCATGTTTGGCAGTAAATGAAAATCATGTTTATAAAACATACATTTCTTTCAAAACTACACATTTCAGACCTCTATCGGGTTCAGTTATGTGAACCCATGTCTATAATGAGTTTTTTTGTTATCTGTATTGAAGTTCTGCTCTTGTTTGGTTGTTGTGAACGTGTGCATCAGCACCTTGATGCCTGTGTGATTTGCTTGTTTCCTGTGCTGTGTGGCTCTGCCTGGTCAGTAACGCTGATGTTTCCTCCACAGCTGGCTCGCAGAGGAATGTGTGTCGCTCTCATCAGCAGGTCCCAGGAGAAACTGGACCAAGTTTCCAATGAGATCAGTGAGTTTCATTTAATCTCCTGTACATCACGCTCCTGGGTTACACCAGCATGGCTGTCTCTCTGTATTTCTGGGGATATTGTGTTCATTGGGCTCTGTCCTTTGAGATGTTGCCATCCTGCGTGTACCCCAAATTCTCAGACCTTTCATACATTGCTCATTCCCTACCTTCTGCTGGGATAGATTTGTTTGCCAAATAAAGTAAGCAGAGTTAATCTTAAATATCATGTAATAAAACACATGGTCAGGTACATTACCTTTTTGTTTTAAAAGTAGCATTTTGGCTTTAGCAGAGTATATGATTTAAATATTTCCAGCTTCCTGATTTGTAACCCGAGACACTGAGTCTTCAACATGCACTATGATGTCGGTGGTCAAAACTATGGCAAAATATGCACCAGAAATCCTTGTTGCATGCCGGTTGATTTACCTTCCATTTCAGCATTGATGTCAGATGCAACATTCGTTCCCTGCTAGAGGAGCGCCCTCAAAAGTCAGGGTGTCGGGAAGCACTCAACACACAACTGTTTCCTGGGATGTTTCTTCACCTGTAGGCTTTTATTTTTATATATTTAACGTTTGACTATTTCTAGGTAATGTTTGTGAAGTGCTTCAAGATGCCTTGGTATGAATTGCGCTTGTATACATTTTAAATGGTGATGATGATGATTGACCGAGCCAGCATGCGAAGGGGCGGTCTCTCAGTGAAAGGCAAGGTCAGTTACCTTCAGGTGATGGCTGCTGCAGAGGACGTTAAAGCTATTCTAATTCTAAAGCTGTTTTGTAGAACAATTCTTAATTTTTTTTTAACATGTTTTTAGGCTGTATTTTAGACTCAATCCCTTAGACTACTTGAAAATGTAGGCCCCTCTGTCTCTTTTTAAAGCAAGTTTAAGATTTCAAAGCCTGTTAGCTTTTAAGCAGCACTGTCCCTAGAATAATGACTGCTAAACTCTGAACCTTATTTACTGTGAGGTTTAAATATTCCTGATTTTATATTCAGGAGTTGACTTCCTGAACAAGAGTGAACCTGAAATAAGCAGTGAACAGGGCAAAGATGAAAACTAAGTGAAACGGATTCAGTGCACGTGGGCATCCTCGTCCGAAGACAACTTGAAAGTAATTTGAGGATGACCATTCCAAAATGAGTAAAATAAGCACCTGTATTTAAAGAGTGTTGTAGCTGACCGCTTGGAGTCTAAAAGCTGCTTTTAAATCAGGTGCTTCTGTGAGCAGGTTAGTTTTGTTTATGAAGGAAGTCGGTTTCATTTACTATGTATTGGAGACATGAAATTTGTTTTGTTTTTCTGATTACTGCTCTCCATCAGTACATTGATTGAATTCAAGTATAAGGGCATTATTCACATAGTCACGTGTAAAATATAGTAACAGGCTGTAACAAATCAGCAGACTAAATTAGAATTTGGGGTATTTTTGGGGTGTTGGCGACGGGCCTACAAGAGGGTCTATTTTAATGTTCAAAACAGCAGCACAGATCTTTTGACCTCCTTCCTATACGCTGCAATGTAACCTTGGTCTTTGACAGACACCTCTTTACACAAAAAAAAAAATGAAGAGCAGAAGTGATGTTAACAAGTATGTTATTAACATACATCCTCCACCATGGCTGTGATGAAGAAGCTGATGACCATGTATATCAGCAATATGTATACAACAGAGAAAGAATTAGCAAAAAGAAAAAACACATTGTGATTGCTTCTCCAGATACAGTGCCTTGCGAAAGTATTCGGCCCCCTTGAACTTTGCGACCTTTTGCCACATTTCAGGCTTCAAACATAAAGATATGAAACTGTAATTTTTTGTGAAGAATCAACAACAAGTGGGACACAATCATGAAGTGGAACGAAATTTATTGGATATTTCAAACTTTTTTAACAAATAAAAAACTGAAAAATTGGGCGTGCAAAATTATTCAGCCCCTTTACTTTCAGTGCAGCAAACTCTCTCCAGAAGTTCAGTGAGGATCTCTGAATGATCCAATGTTGACCTAAATGACTAATGATGATAAATAGAATCCACCTGTGTGTAATCAAGTCTCCGTATAAATGCACCTGCACTGTGATAGTCTCAGAGGTCCGTTTAAAGCGCAGAGAGCATCATGAAGAACAAGGAATACACCAGGCAGGTCCGAGATACTGTTGTGGAGAAGTTTAAAGCCGGATTTGGATACAAAAAGATTTCCCAAGCTTTAAACATCCCAAGGAGCACTGTGCAAGCGATAATATTGAAATGGAAGGAGTATCAGACCACTGCAAATCTACCAAGACCTGGCCGTCCCTCTAAACTTTCAGCTCATACAAGGAGAAGACTGATCAGAGATGCAGCCAAGAGGCCCATGATCACTCTGGATGAACTGCAGAGATCTACAGCTGAGGTGGGAGACTCTGTCCATAGGACAACAATCAGTCGTATACTGCACAAATCTGGCCTTTATGGAAGAGTGGCAAGAAGAAAGCCATTTCTTAAAGATATCCATAAAAAGTGTCGTTTACAGTTTGCCACAAGCCACCTGGGAGACTCACCAAACATGTGGAAGAAGGTGCTCTGGTCAGATGAAACCAAAATCGAACTTTTTGGCAACAATGCAAAACGTTATGTTTGGCGTAAAAGCAACACAGCTCATCACCCTGAACACACCATCCCCACTGTCAAACATGGTGGTGGCAGCATCATGGTTTGGGCCTGCTTTTCTTCAGCAGGGACAGGGAAGATAGTTGATGGGAAAAATTGATGGGAAGATGGATGGAGCCAAATACAGGACCATTCTGGAAGAAAACCTGATGGAGTCTGCAAAAGACCTGAGACTGGGACAGAGATTTGTCTTCCAACAAGACAATGATCCAAAACATAAAGCAAAATCTACAATGGAATGGTTCACAAATAAACATATCCAGGTGTTAGAATGGCCAAGTCAAAGTCCAGACCTGAATCCAATCGAGAATCTGTGGAAAGAACTGAAAACTGCTGTTCACAAATGCTCTCCATCCAACCTCACTGAGCTCGAGCTGTTTTGCAAGGAGGAATGGGCAAAAATTTCAGTCTCTCGATGTGCAAAACTGATAGAGACATACCCCAAGCGACTTACAGCTGTAATCGCAGCAAAAGGTGGCGCTACAAAGTATTAACTTAAGGGGGCTGAATAATTTTGCACGCCCAATTTTTCAGTTTTTTATTTGTTAAAAAAGTTTGAAATATCCAATAAATTCCGTTCCACTTCATGATTGTGTCCCACTTGTTGTTGATTCTTCACAAAAAATTACAGTTTCATATCTTTATGTTTGAAGCCTGAAATGTGGCAAATGGTCGCAAAGTTCAAGGGGGCCGAATACTTTCGCAAGGCACTGTATATGCAAAAATGTAAGTGACATACAGCTCTGCAAACACCACTTACATCTGCAAAATCTGTTAACTAAATGTTCATACCGAATTTCATGACAGTTGGATAAGCGGTTTTCTGTCTAGATGGGAAATGTCCACTACAGTATATCCCCGTAGCAAGATTTCTACCCCAGCTGGGGACGATAAGAATAAAATTCCTGCATGAGTCCTACAAAGTTAAAGGGCAACAGTATTACGATCCCCCCCACAGTTCATTAAACGTAACCCTAAAGACATGTAAAAACATGTAACGCAAACAAGACTGAGGTAAACCCAGTCTTGCTGAACAGCATGGGCTTAACAGCAGTATAGGAGCTGGATATTAGAACTGTCTGATTCTTTAATACATGTTACTGGGGAAATACTGTCATCCCATCCATCCCTATACATGTTTTATTAATCTGGCCCCTAGTCTCCTAATGCGTGATTTGAACAAGGAGATCTGCACTGAAGTGTTTCGTACACATCGTTTGTTCCCTGCCTTCATGCTACATACCTTTTTGGTTCCCTTTCAAGTATGAAATGTAACCATTACCTAATGGGATACAACCTCTTATAGCCCGAATTACCTGAGCACTTACATCAGAGCTGCTCCTTTTAAGAGCCCCGTCTGCGTCAGACATTGTCTCCGCCCCCAGGAGATAAATTCGAATGACACATAAGGCTCAGCGCCATTTTGTCTTTCAGCCTGCCTGAGGAAGGTGTGAGCTCTGACTTTGTCATAAAAAACGTAGCTAAGTTGATTCATTCACATATTTTGAAATCTTGCTTTTTTTAGTGATAATTCTTCTTAGCTTTAGGCGTGTGCCCTGTGTGAAGCTGGCGGCTCTCCCCGCCACTTCAGTACCTTGTTATGGCTAAGCTCACACTCTCCCTTGCTTATCAGCTCTTCGGGAGTCGATATTAAGTTCTTGCTAGTGCCTTTTCATATATATATATATATATATATATATATATATATATATATAATATCTATATATCTATCTATATATATATATATATATATATGCTGTATATATATATATATATATATATATATATACTGTATATACAATATATATGTATATGTTATTTATTTTGTTTAGCAACGTGTCTAATCATTTTTCTGTTTTCTTTCAGAAATCCAGCGCACGCATAGCCTGCCTCTCTGTACTAGAGTCCGCCTCTGTACACAGACAGTATACTGCGCTAGCCTTCTGGTTTTTCTAGTCAGCGTTTCTCACTACAGAGACACCACCAGTGTTAATGGCTTGTTAGCTACACTGTGCTGTTGAATTGGCAGGAGCCTTTTCGACCTGAAAATATTCCAAGTGTCTCTATGCCGTTGCTGTGTTTGCTTGGCTGCACTGATAACGAAGGCTACTAGATTTTTCTAGTTATCAGGCAACTATAATTTTTGCTGGACCTTTATGATGAAGGGAACTCTCCCTCCATGCTTGAGGTCTACCTGGCAGCTATCTCTGCTTGCCATATTAAATTGACTTGGTCTCGCCAGGGGCATGCTTCCTGGCGGGACAGTTTTTGAAGGGTGGTTGGAGGTTATGACCCCCTAGAAAAGGACCTTGTCCCTTGCTGGCGACTTGATGTAGTGCTGGATGTGCTTACAAAACCACCATTTGAGCCTCTACATTCAGCAGAGCTGAAATTCCTGTCATTAAAGACAGCTTTCTTGCTTACTATTACCTCCGCTAAGCGTGTAGGTGAAATGCAAACATTTTTAACAGCGAAGGCCTTTTTTATTTTTTTGCGGAAAATAGAACTAAGGTTACTCTCCCTAAAAGCATTTCTGCTTTCCATATCAACCAGTCAGGCCTTCCATCCACCTCCTTTCCAGTCTGACAGGGAGATAAAGTTCCATATGCTGTGCACGGTTAGGGCACTGGCGTATTACGTTGACCGCAGAGTTGGCGGCAATCAGAATAATTGTTTATTTGCTTCGGGTCTAAGTTCCACGGACAAACCCTGTCTAAACAGCGGCTGTCGAGGTGGATTGCAGACAGGGTCAGGATTGCATACGATCTAGCCAACCTGCCCCCACCGGAGAAGGTCACTGATTACTCCACAAGAGGCCTTGCAACCTCCTGGGCGTTATTCCAGGGCGCATCTGTTGCAGACGTTTGTAACTCTGCAGTATGTGCTACGCTTCATACTTTTATCAGGTTCTACCGACCTGAATGTCATAGATCAGCAGAACCCTGGTTTTGGGACCAGAATGTTAAGAGCAGCCACTCATTCTGCTTTTTAACACATTTTTATAGTGTTTCACTTTGTCCCAGGGTAGTTAGCCATACACCCTGTTTTGGACTTCTGGTGTTAAATGCTGAGGTTACTCTATGTAACCTTGCAGCATATACACTGCATGAGAGTCCTCCCTCACGGTACTGTGGAATATATGCAATAGTTACTCATCGGTCCTCTGCCAGAATGCTAAAGGCAGTTTTCCTTTATCACATCTGCCGGTGCTGCAAGTCCTTGACTTGCGACGGCTTGGGTATTCTGTCCCATTAGGTAATGGTTAAATTTCGTACTTGAAAGGGAACGCTAGGTTGTTATTACTTACAACCATAACCCTGGTTCCTTAAAATAGAAATGTAACCATTACCCTTCAAGGTCACTGCGTTCACACCAATGCAGCAGGCCTGAAAAGAAAATGGTGCTGAGCCTTATGCGTCACTCATCTTTATCTCCTGGGGGCAGAGACCACGTCTGACGCATACAGGGCTCTAAAAGGGGCAGCTTTGATATAAGTGCTGCAGTAATTCAATTCGGGCTGTAAGAGGCTATATCCCATTAGGTAATGGTTACATTTCTATTTCAGGGAAAAAGTTATGATCATAACCGAATGCTTGCACTCCTTGTTTCTTTTGTTGCAGTAGTCACTCGCTCCTTACAACCCCAGTTCCAGAGCAGGATGTTAACTAGACAAAACTAGTTGTGTTACGTGAAATTAGCGTCTCGCCCTGTAGCATTGCATCTCCACATACACAGTGAAAACATTTAGCTGCAACACAGCTGTCAGAACATGTGGATAGCTATAACGAGTAAACGCAAGCACACATGGCTCAGATTTTATTGCTGATTGCAACCCAGTATGTATATTTATAAAGTGATTATCTTAAAAATAACATTGACAATTCCCTTTTAAAGAACTTTTAAGTCCAGAAATAAATGCACATTCCATTCTTTTATAGACATAGTCACAATAATATCCTCCACAGATGATTGACAACAACGGTTGAACTGAGCCGTGCTTTATTGCTTACTTAACTGACAGCTCAAATGAATACCTGTTCTAATATGTTTCTCCTTTGTTTTGGAAGGTAGTGCTGTTTTATAAGAACATTTCTTTTAGTACTGGGGAGTCAGACTCGGTGTAGTTCTGAAATCTCTTTTTCTCGGTCCTGGGTCTCATGACCCTTTTGAAAGGCACATTGGCAGCCTGGATTGCAGTTGTTTGCTAGCTCTGGGCGGCAAGGGTCCTGTAACAGCAGGTGTCGTGATGTGACTACATGGCATTCGTGTGCCATCCGGCACTCGGGCTGATGCAAATGAGCCCAGGTTATTTTTAGCTCAGTTGAAAGGCAGGCGTTGAGCCACCTGTTTATCCTCAGTGACACAGCGCTGCTGGGGAAGGAGATGGCACTGCATCTCCAGGGAGCTCTGACACCACACACAAACACACACACACACGCTACATGCATACATACAATTCACCATTTACATTTATATATACAGTACTCTAGTCGCTTCCCATTTATTAATTTTTTTTAATGTAGAATAAATAAATAATCCATGAGTGAGGGAAGACATCAGCATGGAGTACGACAGTTCCAAGCTGGTAACGTCTTTACTCACAAACTCGTTATTTCAGTTACCCACCAAGAGCCATTGTGTCTTCTGTTTATACCATGCAAAATGAACCATGTTCTCATTATGACACATTGATGTAAGTAAGCATTTTTAACCCTTGCTGTGGGCAGCTCTGAATTCAAAGCAGGGTGAAGCTGATATTTTGACATGTAGTGTAATAAACACCTGAGTGTTCTCTACATCCCTTACAACAACTATATCGCTAACAAAATTGAATTATATGAATTAAGGAACTTTTCAACCTGTTCACCTGTAGTGCAGTACGGGCTACTTTTGTTTTGCTTAAAAATCAAGCCCTGATTTAATCTGTCCTATAAGTTTGCTTTTTAAAAAATAAACCAATGCATGTATTTTAAACAAATTATGTACCAGTGATAGTGGCAGAACTAGCGACTGTTGCTAGTCATCCTGGTTTTAATGCAACTCTAACCCACTTCACAGATAAATTTGTGAATGGAACAGGGCAGGGTGTTTGTCAGTCTGCAGATTCATTGCCGGCTACATTATTCAAGTGTGTGTTTGTGACTGTGCTGTTACTTGGTGGCTGTGTGTCCATGCTTTCTGCATGGCTGTGCTGTTTCTGTTTTTTTTTGTTTCTCTGATGTTTATTAAAAGATGGAAGGATTATAGAAAGACACCCTTAACTCCATTCTGTCCATATTTAGACTAGACTGTAATAATTGGTTAGCCCAGCTGATTCATTTAAAAACTTATTTATAGGTGAAGTTCTTTTAATCAGGTGTGCTTGTTGGACAATCTGTTTAATAATATAGAGGATTATTGTTCTGACCCCTTGGTACCCCTGAAAAGATGTTCCATCTTCAAAAATAGGTACAAGATTCTAATAAGCAAGATGTTTCAATAAATGCAATGTTGTCCATTTACTACCAATGCAGAATGACTGTGTGGGTGACTACTTGCAGAAACACATGATTTGGGGTAAAATGAAAAACAATGTCCCACACAGTCACTCTGCATAATAACATTTTGGGTGCTACTGCACAAATGGGACACCTTACTTTCTAAATTCTCTTGTCTTCAAAAATGTCTTCAAAAATAGTGGACAATTAGCAATTCAAGGTTACCAAGGTGTTTAGTATGAGCAGAGAAGCAGGTGCAGGGGTGTGCAATACTCATTGTCTGACGTTTTACCATTATACTTTGCATGTCGGACAACGTTCTGTTGCTAGAAAAACTCCTGTAGATTTCTAGGGAGTCGCTCAAGGTCTTGAAAACTAACCTGCAGAAGTCTTTCATTAAAATAAAAAAATAAATAAATAAAAAACTGTAACCCTCAAAGCACAAATATAGAGTACACAAATACACATATCCTTAATTCACAAACCCTCAGTGAGACAGTAACAAACGTATTTAAATGAATGCAACAATACTAATTACATTGCCTTTGTCTACAGTAGCTCAGTAAAGTTTGATGGCCAGCTCTAGGAAGAATATTTAACGTAACAAATGTATATATCTATATCTTTTAGATATATCTGGTCCTTCTCACTTCTATATACACTAGTCTACAATTACAAAAAATGTTAAACTATTTTATATGTAACAGTTTAGCCATTTATTTTTTAAGAAGCTACTTAAATCAGATGGTTGGCAGTAGGTTTGTAAAGCTATAGATTGATTTAATTATTTTTTAATACAACTTTGTGCTGTGAAACCCAATGTCTTCCACACTGCAGCCCAGTGCATTCTCTAACCACTGAACTACTCAAACCCACTGTGTTCCACACTGCATTTAATTTCAATGCGAATCCTACCAGGCATTTGAGTACGTCATTCATTCAGTCAATACGCATGTGATAATTGTGCGTGTGTGTGTATAATAAAAAACCCCTCTGATTTTTTGATCGTCATGGAAAATTTGTGAGCGAATGCGAGAGGAGATTAGGATCACTCCATGCCGCCTCACTAGGGGTTGAGTGCCATTTACGTCGAAGCCTTTTCTTTCACAATGCAGCCACTCCCCTGGGGAAGAGAGGGGGGAGAGTGTGTGCAGCTGCAAGGAGAAACAGGCAGGCAGCCATCCCCCACCCCGCCACAAACTCCTCTCCCTATGTCCCTGACTCTTGCTCCCTGTCTCTGTCCCTTTCCTTCTCGGTTTTATTCCCCATCTTTGCATTTTAGCCCTTTTTGCTTACATATCTGTGTGTTTAAAAGATTTCTGCCCGCTGTCTCCCTCTCTTTGACTCCGTCAGCAGCAGCTCTCTCTCTGCTGTCTTCAGCAATATGCCTGAATGGGCTCAGCGGCATCATGGGATAAAGGCCCTGCTGCTGCTGCCGCTCCATTTCCTCAATGGAACAGGGGCTGCTGGGAAAGAAGCTTCTGGATTACTTTTTCATGAATGGGATTTTCCTCCTGTATTAACTGGCTCTTGTTTTTGTGAACAGAAGCAAGTACATTGGAGACATTAGAGGTGGTGGTGCTTTATTCCAGAGAGAAAAACAGACCTGGCATTCATAATCTACTCAGTGCATTAATTTTAGGCAGCATGGCCCAGTGGTTAGAACTAAAGAGGGGAAGGTAGGGAACTGGAAGGCTCGGTACCATAGTGCTTAGGGAAGAGGGCTATGTGGCTGACAAGTGAAATGAGGGATTTTATTGCCCTGCGTGGGGGGGAAAAAAACATTTATCCTGATTTTTATACCAGTGCAATCCAAAAGGTCTAGAAGGCAAAGAGTGTATGATAAAAATTAGGTAAAGAGGTCAGCTATCATGTCAGATATCAAATTTAGTGCAGCTATCAGGTTCACACGATCCGTGCATCAAGGTCCACATTTTGAATGAGAATTCCTTAGAATTTGGAAAGGCTTGGGGATTAATAAAGCAGAAAACAACACTTGAGTTTACAGACCCAGATGCTCATTATTGCTGTTCAATCATTTGAAACTTCATTAAAGTATATGTAGACCTGTTTTATTTGTCTGTTAACTGAAGACACTGCTGAGCTTAGCAGTTTGAGGAGCAGTTACTATAACCACAGCTGGTCATGCAGAAGTTCACTGTTAACACATAGCTGAAGCAGAGCGCCTGGTACAGTGAACTCCATCGATACTGCAGTGTCCCATCGTCATTGTCATTCTTTGGTGTCTGTCTGTATTGTTATCAAGATGGTCTCTTTGTCTTTATTAAAAAAAAAAAAACACTGTACTATGTATCATGCTGTACCGCAGTACTGAAATACTGTAGATTGCATGTATTGTGCACAACACACAAAACCCAAGTGACAGGGAGGGTTCATGTGAAGGGGTTATTTTGCACCTGCGCTAAAATATGTAATTTGTTTTTTTAGGTTTCAGGATTCCCTCTTTATGAAATGTAATCTAAAATGTGTTAGTAATATGTTTAATAAAAGCTCTGTGGATTAGCTGTGGAAGTGAATGAGATGAGGAGTGATTTGCAGCGGCCCCATGTTCTCGCAGTAGTAACTGAGTGAGCTCTCTGCAGTGAGTTCCCCGAGAGCCTGGAGTCCTGTCTTGTTATTGGTGCAGCCCATGTATTCAGGTGCAGTCCTGCTGTTGCCTAGGTTTTAAAGGCTGTGCATGCTGGCATTTCTATAAATAGCAGCAGGCCTGAGGAAGCGGAATAGCACACATCAGTGAGCGTTAGGGACATGTTTCTATTTACATATGTAATACATTAATATAAAATATTGTTATTAATATATACTGATGCACAAAAGAAACGCAACACTCTGGTCTAATGGATTTAATCAAATATTTTAAACATAGATATCAAACAGAATCTCAGAATCACAAAAATACAGATCAAAGAATCATATGTTTTCAGTATGAAACGTGACACACTGTCAAAATGAAAACATTACAAAGTTAGTATCGGGTATGAAATCACTTAGCATTAACACAATCCTGGCAGCGTTGGCGCATAGACCTGAGCAGCTATGGATAGACTGCTGTGAGCTGCCACTCTTCCTGTGCAGCTGCAGCCAGCTGGCGAAGGTTGGCTGGTCGCGGTTGTCTCTTGTGGATGGCACTGGCGATTTGGTCCCACAGATGTTCTATTGGACTGACGGCAGGAGAAAAAGCTGGCCATGGCAAGACCATGACATTGTTTTCTTTAAGTCTTGCAGTTGTAATCCTAGCACACTGTGGTGTTGCATTGTCCTGCTGGAAAATCGACACTTCCGGATTGACTTGCAGGAATGGAAAACTGTTGCCTCAAGGACAGCGTCAAATATCGTTGAGCAGTAAGGTTGCCCTCAATCTGCACCAAAGGCGTTCTTGTGTTAAAGGAGATTCCTCCCCACATCATCACACTTCCACCGGTTGGCTTGAACAATGCAACAGTCAGCATAATGCTCACCACGACATCTCCACACACTTTCTTCCATCAGGTCTGTCAAGGGCAAAACGGCATTCATCAGTGAGTAAAGCCCTCCACCACTCTCTCTGCCGCCACCTCAGATGTTCTCTGGTCCACAGAAGACGGCGATTTCGTCTATCAGCTGTCAACATGTTACCCCTGAACGGCCTCCGAGCATGCAAATCATTTTCATGCAGACAGCGAGTTACAGTCATTCTGATGACGCGCGTGTTGTTTCTTCCTGGAATTTCTCATGCTGTAGCCACTGCAGTCTGAAAATGATTACGCAGATGGATCAGTCGGATTTGACGTTCCTGGGCAGGTGTGGTGACCCTCTGCCTTCCAAGATGTGGCCTGTCCCTCACAGAGCTGGTTTCCTGGTTTCTCTGGAGTAGTCTGCTGATTTGTTGAAGCAAAACATCTTGTTCTCCAGGCAACTTCTCTCACAGACAGGCTGCCTTCAATCATGCCAATAGCAACCAGGCGATCTTCATTACTTAAGTGGGGAATGGTCGTATCTTTCACTGTTCTTGCATTAATTAAAATCATGTCTTTTCGAATGGCTATTTTGTACAGATTCTTAATAAATTCATTTTGGCAATTTTAACTTAACTCAAATACCAAATACTTTAGCACCTGGCGTTTGTATGAAATCACATGCCTTGAGCTCAGTATTTTCTTATCACAAGGAACAATACTAGCCAAATGTGCTCAATGAGCTATTGATGTAAAATTTAGACTGTTGTGTTTTCATTGTGCATCAGTACTTTATACATATACAGTGCCTTGCAAAAGTATTCAGACCCCTGACCAATTCTCTCATATTACTGAATTACAAATGGTACATTGAAATTTTGTTCTGTTTAATATTTTATTTTAAAACCATGAAACTCAAAATCAATTATTGTAAGGTGACATTGGTTTTATGTTGGGAAATATTTTTAAGAAAATATAAAACTGAAATAACTTGCTTGCATAAGTATTCAACCCCCACACATTAATATTTGGTAGAGCCACCTTTCGCTGTAATAACAGTTTTAAGTCTTTTGGGGTAAGTATGTACCAGCTTTGCACACAGTGAGTGAGTGATTTTTGGCCCATTCTTGGCAGATTTGCTCCAGGTTGTTCAGGTTGGTTGGACGACGCTTGTGCACCGCAATTTTCAAATAGTGCCACAGATTCTCAATGGGATTGAGATCAGGACTTTGACTGGGCCACTGTAGGACACTCACCTTTTTGTTCTTGAGCCACTCCAATGTTGCTTAGGCCTTGTGCTTGGGATCATTGTCCTGCTGAAAGGTGAATTTCCTCCCAAGCTTCAGTTTTTTAGCGGACTGAAGCAGGTTCTCTTGCAGTATTTCCCTGTGTTTTGCTCCATTCTTCCTTCAATTTTAATAACATGCCCAGTCCCTGCTGATGAGAAGCATCCCCACAGCATGATGCTGCCACCACCATACTTCATTGTAGGAATGGTGTGTCTTGAGGAATGGGTAGTGTTAGGTTTGCGCCACACATAGCGCTTTGAGTTTTGGCCAAAAAGCTCTATCTTGGCCTCATCTGACCACAAAACCTTTTTTCCCACATCGCAGCAGGGTCACTCTCATGCTTTCTGGCAAACTCCAGACGTGCTTTCAGATGGTACTTTTTGAGTAATGGCTTCTTTCTTGCCACCCTCCCATACAGGCCAGTGTTATGCAGAGCTCTTGATATGGTTGACTGGTGCACCATACACCACTCCCAGCCACTGAACTCTGTAGCTCCTTCAAAGTGATTGTTGGCCTCTCTGTGGCATCTCTCACAGGTCTCCTTGTTTGAGCGCTGAGTTTTGAGGGACAGCCTTTTCTTGGCAGTGCCTGGGTGGTGTGATGCAGCTTCCACTTCCTGATTATTGATCCAACTGTGCTCACTGGGATATCCAAACACTTGGATATTATTTTGTACCCTTTCCCTAATCTATGCATTTGTATTACTTTATCTCTAACTTCTATAGAATGCTCTTTGGTCTTCAGATTCACAGCCTGACCAATGATCCTTCAACAGTGGGGTTTTTATCCAGAAAATGTGACAGCAACTTTAATGGTTCACAGGGGGATGCCAATGGTAAGGTAATTGTGTCCTCGTTAGGGCAATTTCTTTCATCGGTGTAAACTGGGAGCTTCCACAGCACAGGGGTTGAATACTTATGCAAGCAAGATATTTCAGTTTTTTATTTTTCTTAAATATTTCCCAACATAAAACCAATGTCACCTTACAATAATTGATTTTGAGTTTGTGTTTTAAAATAAAATATCAAACAGAACGAAATTTCAATGTACCATTTGTAATTCAGTAATATGAGAGAATTGGTCAGGGGTCTGAATACTTTTGTAAGGCACTGTATATAAAATAAAAATCTGGTCCCTCTCACTTCTATGTACACTAGTCTATATTTAGAATTTTAAAAAAGGAGGTTCTGGATCCAACAGGATACTTATTGAAGATAACATTGCAGAAGATGACCAATTAATTATAATTTATAGCTGTGTATTAGTCCAGCTAAAGGATTGAAAACAATTAGTGTTATATAATATATTAGCAATGACAAATATTCAAACAAACACTACATGAAACACTACATTTGTTTAATATAACAGAATTTGTATATTGCTGTATCAAAAAGATTTCATACCAAGGAAACCGATGCATAATTGGTGTCTGTAATATGTAACAGTGGGTGTCTCCTTTCAGTAATGGGTTGTTTTATAACAAATGGTATTTTTCCAGCTAATTCAAAATTAATTAATATTTCAGTATTCATTTAGATTTTAAAAGAATATTCAAACATGACAAATACATGTTCCTCCCAGCACATATATATATATATATATATGGGCTATAACTTGCATTGAATTGAATAGAAATGGTGTTCTAGCTAGTAGTGAGATTGCCAGTGTGTCATTAATTTCCCCAGATACCGGCAATGCACTGTAACAAGCTGCTGTAATGCTGTATACAATATATTACATATATTACATGCAATAAAAAAAAAAAAAAAGTTTGTGCTTTTATTAAGTGGTATTTACAGGGTGGAGATGTATTCCAAGCTTTTTGGATTCTTCTTAAATGTAATCTGTATAGCAAATGCACGAATTGGGAGAAAAGGGGAGGCCAGTCTTTTGTTCCTTGTCTGTAACAAAGCCGTTCCATCGATCAAGACACTAGACGGACCATTGGTCTACCTGACTGTCTGAAGTTTTAAGACAGTTGGGGACCAGTGTTGTTAAAACTAGAAAGCCTGGGTTTGCCAGCGCTGTATACTGTCAGCTGTGTAGTTTATTTATAGCTCAGGGTGCTGCAGTTCTAGAGCAAGCAATCTTCTGCCTAAGAATCGCATAAGAGTTCTGCAAAGCTAAATAAAGATCCGAGACCGAAAGCTGCAAATCCTGTGTTCCACCACAATACCAACCATTTATATGCAGTCGATTTGTGTCAGGTTTTTTTTATTTTTATTTTTTTATTTGGATTTCTTTTTTTTTATTGTTTGTTACAATCTGTTAATTTCAGTGATAAAATTACCAAACCAAAACCATGAGCCAATACAAGCGCTGATTCAGGTGAGACAGACAGGGTGTTTCACAAGGTGCTGATTTCAGGTGAGATAGACAGGGTGTGTTTCACAGAACTGATTCAGGCGAGAGAGCGAGACAGACCAGGTGTTTGACCAGCACTGATTCAGGTGAGGCAGACGGGGTGTTTCACAATTTCAGCTGAGACGCCCTTTTCAGGTGCCTGTGTGAGGGACTGTGATAGCACTGTAAACCTGAGTTTCACAATGACTGGCTAGTAGACCGCCACTGGTCTGTGTTCCTCTTTTACTGTTTCTAGGATTCCATTGGAGGAAAAGGTAGGGCAGCAGTGTGGAGTAGTGGTTAGGGCTCTTGACTCTTTACTGGAGGGTCGTGGGTTCAGTCCCACATGGGGGACACTGCTGCTGTACCCTTGAGCAAGGTACTTTACCTGGCTTGCTCCAGTAAAAACCCTACTGTATAAGTGGGTAATTGTATGTAAAAAATAATGTGATATCTTGTAACAATTGTAAGTCGCCCTGGATAAGGGCGTCTGCTAAGAAATAATTATGTAATAATGCTTTTTCATTTTTTGTATTTTATGTAAGGATGTTACAAAGGATGTTTTATTTTTGATTTATTTCTAGTTTTTCAAAATGAGCCCAGGTTTTTGTTCTCTTGCACCTCATATGGTTTTACATTGCAGTCGTCATTTCTTTTAAAAAATGACTGGCCAGCTTTTAGGAAGACGAGGAACGCAGAGATTAACCCAAGAGTCCTTTTATGGCAATACAACCGTCTCTTGATTTGAGCTGCAGCCTCTTAAAACAACAGCCTTTCTTTCAGGGGAGAAGTTCCAAGTTGACACCAAGACTATCGCCGTGGATTTTGGACAGGGGGTTGGGATCTACCAGACGATCGAGAAGGGACTGGCAGGGCTGGAGATCGGAGTACTGGGTGGGTACATTGAGTGAAGGGACTGGCAGGGCTGGAGATCGGAGTAATGGGTGGGTACACAGTGATTCCTTCAGTGCTGGTGCTGTAAAAAAACAGATTGAGTAATGCTGTCATTGACGCTCCTTAGGCACTGCAGCCATCTAGTTGCTCAACACAGAAATGCATTCTCTTTGAAATATCCTTCTGTAGGGTACAGAGGGATATTTCCTGCAAGTATTTGTGTCCTGTTGCCGTTGCAGCACACGTATCCTCGTTCTGTTCATGAGAAGCTCATAATATCCATTTCCGTCCTGTATGCTTAGTTTAAAGACTGAACATCAATACAATAGAAAAAACAGCAGCATAGTAACCATTTGCGATATGATCTAAACCACTAGATTTTTGCTTCTTTCTGCTTAATTGTATGTATCTGATAGGGTGTGTGCAGCTCACTGTTATTGTATGTATCTGATAGGGTGTGTGCTGCTCATTATTGTGCATTACTATGTTCTGGAAATAGTGAAACGTATAGGGGGAGAGAGGAAGGGGTGGTGCTAAACTGGTGTTGTCCCAAGCCAGATCTCCGCCATCCAGTCAACTTTTGTTGTTTCTTCTCCCTAGTTAACAACGTGGGGATCTCCTACAGCTACCCAGAGTACTTCCTTGATGTCCCTGACCTTGGTAACGTAAGCACCCTTTAAAACGGACTAAACGTGTGTGGTAGATATACTGTAAACAGCACAGGTAAGCCACAAGAAAGTGAATATATGTAGGTTATGTTTGATTGTCCTGATGTCAACGTGCACATCAGAACTTTAAACATTACAAGTAACGAAATAGGTCTGACTTGCATCCAGGTCTTTGAAAAAAAAACAAAAAAAAAACACAACTGTGAATGTGTGAATGGGAGGGACGATGACAGAGCTCTTCACACTGTCATGGTCCTGCACCTTCTTTTAACACTTTATTCACAAGTAAATATACTGACTGTATTGGGAGCTTTAATTTAATTGATTCATCTGTTAATGTGAACAGTTGATAGTCAATTCAATCGCATACTTTACAGGTCTCTTACAATATGGAATTGAAGGTATGCTTCAGAAACATCCAGGAAAATAAATGTTCTAAGCTACTATCAAAAACACCACTGTTTTCAGTAAATCTGTGCATTCAGAATTTAATGGATGTAATGTGCTTAGTGAAAATGCAGATTTAAAAAAAAAAAACTAACATTTTTTAACTTTGGAATATTTAAGTAATCAGTGAACAAAATGTTTAATCGATTTTAAAGACAACTTTTGCATGTTTGTCATCTGTCTCACATGTTATGTCACTTCCAGGAATCAAGCAAGATTACCTAATTGAGTTATCTAGCAGTCTAATACTCTTTAGTGGGTCATTTTAACAAATAATTTATTTGCACTATATTGACGGGGAAAATCGCCAAATCTAAAGTTTGCTTTCTATGATGATTTTTAGCTTCCTGCTGTGTCTGCTTCCGTATACCTCAGACATTAAAATAATTAAACAGTAGAACGACTCACTGGAAGGAAGTAGCTGGATTTGTTGAAAAAGAGAAAGTGACTAGCAGTTCTAATTATCGGTCCCCATCATGGGATCCGCACTATGGCTGTGTTGCTAGTACAGAGGCAGCCATCGGTCCCCACCATGGGATCAGCGTTGTGGCTGTGTTGCTAGTACAGAGGCAGCCATCAGTCCCCACCATGGGATCAGCGTTGTGGCTGTGCTGCTAGTACAGAGGCAGCCATCAGTCCCCACCATGGGATCAGCGTTGTGGCTGTGCTGCTAGTACAGAGGCAGCCATCGGTCCCCACCATGGGATCAGCGTTGTGGCTGTGCTGCTAGTACAGAGGCAGCCATCGGTCCCCACCATGGGATCAGCGTTGTGGCTGTGCTGCTAGTACAGAGGCAGCCATTGGTCCCCACCATGGGATCAGCGTTGTGGCTGTGCTGCTAGTACAGAGGCAGCCATTGGTCCCCACCATGGTATCCGCACTGTTGCTGTGCTGCTAGTACAGAGGCAGCCATCGGTCCCCACCATGGGATCCGCGTTGTGGCTGTGCTGCTAGTACAGAGGCAGCCATCGGTCCCCACCATGGAATCAGCGTTGTGGCTGTGCTGCTAGTACAGAGGCAGCCATCGGTCCCCACCATGGGATCAGCGTTGTGGCTGTGCTGCTAGTACAGAGGCAGCCATCGGTCCCCACCATGGGATCCGCGTTGTGGCTGTGCTGCTAGTACAGAGGCAGCCATCGGTCCCCACCATGGGATCAGCGTTGTGGCTGTGTTGCTAGTAGAGAGGCAGCCATCGGTCCCCACCATGGGATCAGCGTTGTGGCTGCAGTTAAACTGGCAAGCTGAAAGAAGTTGTGTAAGGTGCAGCTCAATCGTCTGACCTGCTGCACTGTATAAATTAAAAAGTGTTGAAGTTTAGGGAGCAAAGTTACTGTGCTGATTGACTAGCAAAACAAATAACCTACTTTTTTTTTCTTTTTTTTTAACTACTTTTTTTAATCTGTTTCACAGATGATCAACAACATGATTAGCATCAACGTCACGTCAGTCTGTCAGGTAATGGATTATTTGTGGTGTGTTGTGTTGTGGTGTTTTTTGTTTTTTTTTTCTTGTCTGGTAGCAATGAGATGAAAGGAAATTCTTCTTTTTAGAGCTGTTTTCCTTGGCCTGGATTTTAAGTGTTTCAGCCTTTATGTTGTACAGACTGTACAGGGTGAGGAATTATCAGCTTGGGCATATTGAGAGTACAGCACTTAAATCAGCTATGGAATCTATTGAAACCAACATTCAGAAATTGTCCTTTTTTTAAAGTAGCTCCAGAACTACTGTAGGGAGCAGTGCAGTACATGCATTACTCAATGAAATGTTGTTAAAACAAAGCAAATCTGAGAAGCAAGAGTGTCTTCTCTTGTACACGGCTATGCTAGCAATTCATGGACCTCTTGCCCACCAAAGTACATGAAAGAATCCCCCCTTATTCTGTAGAGATCGTATAAACTCATACTGTATTTGATTACTGTGGGAGAGCAGAGGGGAAACACCACAGTACTGCAAATGGAGTTCTGTTGTCTGTTACGGGATAATAGTGTCTTCTAGTGTGCCCTTTAGATGACAGAAACTCAAACTTGAACTGTGTTGAGGTTTAAATGCACCCCTCCTCGGTCTGCAATGCTTCTGCTTGTGCATGCCTCGCTGTAGGGGATTATATCGTAGCCCATCTTAGTGAGATGGTAACTATTCCGCAGCAGGATGCCTTTCAGTTTGCAGCATTTTTCCCTGGGATGTGAGCTCCACTGAACTTGGAGGCTGTGGGCAGGGGCTGTTTGTCTGCTTGTTTTTTGCAAGGGGAGGTGGGTGCCTCTGCTCTGCTCTGATCTGCTCTCCCCTCCTCGCTCACGCTATTGTACCTGTAGTTTGTGGTTCCCAGAGCAACAGTGAGCTCCACCCACGCTGTCTGCTCCCCACCACCCACACAGTCGTGTGTGTCTGTTTTTTTCTTTCTCTCTCTCTCTCTCTCTCTCTCTAGGCCGCAGTGTGGCCTAGTGGTTATTGCTGAGGGACTGGAGGAAGAAGCATATTTTAGACCCATTGAAAATCTTCAAAAACTCAATGTCTGTGGGTTGAGAAGGGGTTTTTTTTGCTGCGTGGGGTACCCTGGCACCCCTGACTAACCGTCTCTCTCTTTATTCCCACCTCTTTCAGATGACACGGTTGGTGCTGCCAGGGATGGTGGAGAGGTGAGTAACTGCCCACCACTGGAAAGCTGCGTATCAAATTGTGATGAAACAACTAGTTTTTGTTAGTCCTCTGTACGTACAGTACTGTGTTGAGCACAGCAAGGAAACCTATCAGTCCCCACCATGAGATGAGCACTGACCGGCTCTTTCACTTGTCGTGTTGTGTGCACACACTGAAACTGCAAGCTTCCCAAATCAAACACATTGTAGTAGCAACAAACTCGCTTGAGCTAATGACCAATACTGTACTCCCTGATACACACACACACACACACACACACACCCCCCTGCTGAGTCCTCTGGAGAGTGAGCTCCCTTTGCACACCCCCACTCTGCCCCTGGGGAGTGTGAGAGGGGCTCCCCTGTGCTGTGAAAGGAGATCCCTGTAACGAACATTCCTGAGGTGGAAGCTCCCTCTGTCAGGTGACTGAGTCATCCCCCGCTCAGGATCCCCTTCCTAGCTTCCTTCCATGCCTGCCTTGCTGGCTTAGGGGCTCCACTTATGTAACTCTATTAAGAATTTGTCGATGACTCATGGTGACTAACACAGCATTCTCCATTCACTCTCCGTGACTCTGAGGGGGCAGCAGGGATTCTACTGGTAGTTTCTTCGCTCTGTCATCACTTGGGCAGGCTGGCCTAGCAGTAAGAGCCAAGTGCTGGTAGATAGCTGATCTTGGCTACAAACCTGTTATCGCTACCTAAATTCACTAGCCCTATTAGTCCACACCACAAAGCAAATCCACAATTAAGGACTGATTTGACAGTGTGTTCAGGTTAGGGTTAAGGTTTCTCGCTGTAGCCAATGCCACCCCGACCCCCCTCCCCCCCTACCTTTCAGGAGATTTGATTTCACATAAAAACAACCGTCAGGTTTGCTGAAAATGTGAGTAAGAAAATTACAGGCAAGAGGAATTCCTATCCCTCAAATTTTGCAATGCATTTTAGCATTGGCTGTCAAATTCAATAAAGTGTTCTGTAATAGATGATTGCAAATAAACAAGTACAACATACTTACAAAATAGAGCTACCACTAACATGAAAAGAACAGATCACCCTGGTCTTCATCCACTGTATGCACGTGTATGACTGACATGCAGCCAGACAACCCTCAAAATTGTAATACGTTTAACATGCTTAGCAAGTTGCATCACGATCGGATAAGCAGTTCTCCAGATCTAGTTACAGATGTGTAAAAATGTGTGTACGTCTGTATTGTTGGTGCTGCCCAAATCCCCAATGAGGGATAATAAGAGAACTCAATCCTGGGGTGTTCGATCTGAAAATACAAAACTGAAAGGGCCTACTGATTTTGGACCATATAAATAGTCTATTTTCAGCACAGTAATTGGTTCACTGGCCCTGGTTCTATGGAAAGAATCTCTCTCTCGCACAGGTATCTGATGCCTCAGAACCATATAGGTCATGCAAGGGAATGGGTTTCCATGGTAACACACAGGGCAGCTGGAATGAATACAGCATGCTGTGTGTGTGAGCGTGGGCGGGTGTGTGTGTGCCAGTGTGTGTTTTATTATTACTTGTTGAAAGGATTTTCTCATGCCAGTGAATATTATCCAAGTCTATATATATATATATATATATATATATATATATATATATATATATATATATATATATATATATATATATATTATATATTTTAATAAGCAACTTGTGCAACAAGAGAAATGGCGCCCCAAATCTATGTACTGCCAATGCAGTGCGATTGGTCAGGACATTAGGTGCCTGCAGACTGGGTTTCTGCAATGGTGACTGTCTGGACTGGCACTACATTTAATATGAGATCTGTCTTGACTGTCACCTATACATAAACACGTTTTGTATGTTCTGCAGCTGTGTGCAAAGTATGTAAGCCTGAAGAATATTGGGGAGTTATGGGAGGAGAGTCAGATATTTGGGGACAGCTTTTAATGGAGTTGTTTTTTAAGGTTCAGTTTCAAATTAAATACAGCTGCTTTAGTGGTATAAGAGTATTTGTTTTATTGTATAAAAAATGAGTCAGTAATATTAATGGTGTTTTCTTGTTGCCATTATTTGGCTCCTCCATCTGCCAAATTTCATTGCATTTCAACAGCAGCATTGCATTCTGACTTCATAGTCACCCTTGATATAGACAGTGTGTACAGTTCGAGAAAATTGGGATTTGCACACACACACGGAGACCCCTGTGCCATTGCCAATTTAACACTGCTGTACTCTAGAGACAAGCTACTATATAGACACGTGGTGGATAAAATAATCATTAATAGTCAGTTTCTACAGTGGAGGTTTGGTGTTTTTTAAAAAAGCTGTCCCTATAGCTTTTGTGTGCAGATTGGTGATTACAGCTAACTAAATATGACTTTAATCCATGTCGCTCCCTGATCAGCACTTAACATTGAGAATCACACCCCATGAGGAGACAAAGAGTTACATTCATAAAGTGATTTTCACTTTACCAGCTATTTAAAATGAAGAGTAGAACATTCTGCCTCATCGCTTTAATATGTAAATGGCAAGTCTGGCAGTAAAGTCAACCCAGGGGCAGAAATTCTGCCGGTACTCTGTACCAGGGCTTATTTTAACTAACGTTACCCACTGTTCTCCCATTCTTTTCTTAAACAAAATATGTTGCATTTTTTAAACGGTTTTATGAGGATTCATAACGTACAGTGTTAATTAAGTATTTGCCCTGCTGGCTAGCAAAATTCTTCTGAAAGTGTGCTGTGATGATGATTATGCCATGATGAAAATTCAATTGAAGAAAGTGTACAGTATGTATAACACATAATTCCATCACATTTCAATTGAAGATAGTGTACAGTATGTATAACACTAACATAATTCCATCACATTTCCTTTGAAGCCTTATCAAAATCAATTTTTTTTTCTGGAGTAGAACGAAAGTCATTGTATTTAACTTGCTCTTAATTGTATTATTACTTGTACTGTGATTTTTGAAATGTATTTTTGTTTACGACTGTACGTCGCCCTGGATAAGGGCGTCTGCTAAGAAATAAATAATAATAAAAAAATAATTAATATAGACAGAATCATAACAGTGAAGCACACATCATATATCATTGTGGGATTAGTAATAAGTAAAACAACCAGGATATATGTTCTAGTCCAAGGCTATCATTGTAGCATGGCCAGGTCCTGTTGTAGGCGAGTACCCAGAGTCTGGAAAGCATGGGGATGATTTCAGAGAATACTATGGAGATTAAAATGGCCATGTCAAGTTCATCATTTTTTTATTTATTTATTGTTTGCCGATATCTATGCATTTTAGAACAATTTACTCATTGACAATCAAATTGGCTAAATATTTGTAATGTTTCCACTCGGCTGCGTTTCAGTATCTGCACTTGTTTGAGAATTTCACCCCTGAGTCCAAGATGCTGTTGCTGGTATTGGACTTGCCGAAGTCAGAAGGATCTCGGAAAATGAGTCTTGTTATTTGCCCGCAAACAAGGCAAATAAAATAATTAATGTTACAAAACTATCAAGAAACTGCTCAGAACAATACTGTTTCAGATCCTTGAACTGTTTCTTGTTAGTTTCATATGTCAGTTATTGTTCTATTTGCTGAATAGGTATAAACTGGGGTAGCTCTCTGTCTGCAAGACACGCGTCTGCTGCTGATCTGTTGGATTTTACAGGGGTGATTCATTCAGGATATGTGTGTTTCAGGTCCAAGGGGGCCATTCTGAATATCTCCTCTGCAAGTGGCATGTACCCAGTCCCCCTTCTCACACTGTACTCCTCCACAAAGGTAGGTCCTATACTCTCACTGTCACACACACACACTGCATGTTACATCCTTCAAGTACGGTTCTAATTTTCTTTATGCATTTTCCTGGATGTGAGCATAGAGACTAAGTTAAATCAATGCAACACTAATTGTGAGCAGAAATATTTCAATGATTTTATTAATTTTATTAGGTTACATGATGCACTTTATTCATTTACGTGGGCTTCAGACCTTGGCATGCTGCTCCTTGGGCAGACATTGTCCTAAAAGAAGAAAAAAAAAGGTTTTCTGTTGAACACTCCCTCATTGTTCTTTAGCATGCTCTCTCATTAGCAGATGGATGTTTTAATGCTAAGCATATAAACAGAAGGCAGATACGTTTGGAGATGCATGTTTTTATTGCAAGGTGCAAGTAGATTTTGTCTGAGACACCTTACACATGACGTATGAACTTAAGTCACACAAATGAAGATTGTACTTGGGAATAGTGCTAAAATGTAAAATATATATATTTTTGCAAAACGTAGCTTTTATCCCCTTCTCCCCCGGTCGTGAAATGGTTCTGTCCCTGAATCATGCATGTGGCCTACAGGTGTGTGTCCTGGTGAGGCTGTTTATTAAAAACAAAAGTGCAGCGGGAGAAATGTCTTTTTAAAAAGGTTACAGCGATTTCTTTAGGTAGTATTTTCCTCTTGAGAAACTCATGTCAAGTTCACTCTTTCTTTAAATTGATGAAGTTAATAGGATGCTCCATTTGACATTTTTAAACTTTGGAATGAGGTGTGGTGTTCTATGCATAGGATGATATCTGTACACGGGATAAGAGGTACTGGAATATAGGCAAATACTTCACTGTGATTTGGTTGGTTTCTGGTTACAGCAGGCTTTGCTTGCTTTGTCTTTTGAAGGTGTGACTCAATATTGACTGCTGTGTAATGTTAATTTTCTCTCTCTCTCTCTCTCTCTCTCTCTCTCTCTCTCTCTCTCTCTCTCTCTCTCTCTCTCTCTCTCAGGCATTTGTTGATTTCTTCTCTCGAGCAATGCATGCAGAGTACAAGAGCCGGGGGATCATTGTGCAGGTAATGCACTTCCATTCCAGTGGAGAGGCCCTGCTCCTTCCTTCCTTCTTGTATACTGTTGCCACGGAGACCTGCGCTGTCTTAGCAACAGCAAGAATTTGCATTCACACACCTAGGGCTGTGACACTTAGGTCTAAAAGGCACAGCGCTTTGTTTAGTACTTCTTTTTTATTTACTCATTGGTTAGATAAGTAGCTACTACAGAGCTAAGGAAAAGGGAGACATGTGTGGTTAGAGATGAGAGATTGGGAGGGAGACAGTGTGATCTAGTGGTTAGAGCCGAGGGACTGGGAGGGAGGCAGTGTGGTTTAGTGGTTAGAGCCGAGGGACTGGGAGGGAGGCAGTGTGGTCTAGGTGTTAGAGCTAAGTGACTGGGAGGGAGGCAGTGTGGTCAAGTGGTTAGAGCTGAGGGACTGGGAGGGAGGCAGTGTGGTCCAGTGGTTAGAGCTGAGGGACTGGGAGAGAGGCAGTGTGATCTAGTGGGTAGAGCCGAGGGATTGGGAGGGAGGCAGTATGGTCTAGGTGTTAGAGCTAAGTGATTGGGAGGGAGGCAGTGTGGTCTAGTGGTTAGAGCCGAGGGACTGGGAGGCAGTTTGGAAAAGCTTCCTCCCTCTTTTTAAGTGAGAATTCCACCACATACCGTTTTAATCAATACACTGATGAAGGCACTAGCCAAAATGTTTGACTGACTTTATTAAGTTTTAGAAAACCTTGATGTACTAATTCCTTATTGATGATTTTATTCTTGACATCATGACAGGACATTATGTTTTTATGGACAACGTTGTATTTGGGATTGGGATATTGCAAAAATATATACTTTAATAATGGGAAAACAAAAAAAAAGTTGTACCGCTTACCTTGATCAGAAATGTATTATTAAAATTCCAAATGAACGTACTTGGATGTTTGTTCATCTAGGTTTGCACGTGAGGGTTTTCATGAATCTGGCTCGAGTGACTTGAACTTCAGCTCCCCCTTGTGGCACTGCCTTGCTCAGCTCCTCTCAATTTCATTGTGCTTCCACTGTATGTCTTGTGATTTTATGTTTTAAAGATACACAAAAAAACTTGGTGTAAGATATCAATACATATATAAATACAAGAAAAAAACAAGTTGGTGCCATCCTTTCCAAAAAGAAAATAGAAATGACTCCATCACTATATGATGCACCATTTGAACAAATATTAATTCTTTTTCTAGCACGAGATGTACATAAGAAAGAATAGCTAACAATTAGCATTTAATTAAAATAATTGACTGATGAGAGAACAAAGGTCTTTCAGCTCATGCTTCAAATCGACTCCTAGCTTTCTAATCATGTATTTACAATATACAATCTGTTCATAAAATGGATTATACCAACATGACAATTCAAGTTCATATTCTCTTACAAGTCGTTTTGCAATGTACTTCCTTTCACTCTCTGAATGTGTTTTCAAGTGTTCTACCATGGCCTCTTCTGACTTTGAACCAGCTAGCAGCAACACGCCAGACCATGTTGTGCTTTCGCTCTTTGTATCCCGATAAAACCATACAGTCCTGTGTTGTGATACGATAATCATGTAAAAGTCTCATGATTTTCAGATCCACGATAAATTGTTACACCCCTAATTGTAGGTGTAGTCTGTAGTATGCTGCACTGTATTGGAGTTGTAGACTGTAGTACACTGCACTGTATTGGAGGTGTAGACTGTAGTACACTGCACTGTATTGGAGGTGTAGACTGTAGTACACTGCACTGTATTGGAGGTGTAGACTGTAGTACACTGCACTGTATTGGAGGTGTAGACTGTAGTATACTGCACTGTATTGGAGGTGTAGACTGGAGAACTCCTCAAACTGCAACTAAGAGATCAAGCAATGATCAGAGTCAAGTGGAAACTTGCACATTAAGCAACAACTTGTAGACCTATCAGTAATACGTTTACTGTAGTTTTTTTATCTAAGAACACATATATTCTGTTTTAATCCCCAAAATAAATATCAAATCCAATTTAAAACCGCTCTTTTCACTGGATGGTGTGGTTTAATGTTCACATGCTGATTTACTAGACAAGCAGAACTAGTTTCCTAGTGAGTATTATAACATCTAATGTAATGAAATGTGTGTGTCTGTCTCTCTCTCGCTTGCTCGTCTCCCCAGAGCGTCCTGCCCTTCTTCGTGGCCACCAAGCTGAGCAAGATCCGGCGGCCGACCCTGGACAAGCCCAGCCCTGAAGCTTATGTGAAGGCAGCTCTGAGCACCGTGGGGCTGCAGGTCCAAACCAACGGCTACCTGCCTCATGCACTGATGGTGAGGATTAGGATCTCTGAGACAATAAAATACATGTGATAGGCCTAATAGTTAGTAAGGTAACTGAATAGTGCATTATTAATGGACTCTTGAGGCAAAGTCCACCACCAAGTCAATCTCCTACTGCTTGTTGAAACAGTACTGATTCCTGTTTTGTTTAATATCAATTTAATGAGCTTTTTCAGACTTAACTGAATGATGCTGAAACAAAACATGTAATTTTAAAACAGTAACACTGTCAAACTGTGGTAATGGAAAGTGTACTGACAAGCAAGGATACACTGAAATAGCCAGCAAGTTAAATCCAGGCAAATATTAAAGTAGGTTAAGGACACAGGATCCCTGGGTGGTCCCCTGGTAGAAGACAGGGTGAGTCATACTGCAGGGGAGCGCCGGTTCACTACCTGGCTGTGTGAAGCTGCGGGTCTTCGCTGGGGATTCCAGAGGGAGTGCCACATTGGCCCTGGCTCTCCCATGGGTTAGGGAGGCAAAATCGGCAGGAACTGTCTCTTCTCATCGTGAATCTTGAGTTCCTTATGGAGAATTGCAGGAGGGAGGGAACGGAATTGGACTTTCTAAATTGTGGAGAAAATCAGGGGTAAAAAAATTGGGCACGCCAAATAAAATCAACAAAAATGATTTAGATCAGTTGAAATATAAACTGTTTGAGAGTTTATAAAGGCCTTTCAGTACTATTTTTGGACACAATATGTTTAATATGTGATTCAAGTCAGGTTCAACAACAACAACAAACTTAGACTTCTAAAGCGCTTTCCATGTCAGACACACCTCAGAGCACTGTACATATTGAGAACAAAACTACATTAATAAAAGATACAGGACTAAGCAGTTACAAAGGCCAAACTATATAAACAAGATTCCAATCGGTCCTTAATACCTTTTGGGATTGAGGTCCAGAGCTCAGGCACATAGTTTGATTTAGGAAGGCACGCACTCCCTGGATAGAGAGTCTAACTCTGTGCTTCACCAATAATCCAAGATCTTCCAACCACAGGGCATAGCTAGGGACCTAAAGGAGCATCTCTGCAATATAAACAGGAGCAAGACCACGTAGGGTCTTGCAGGTCAGTAATCAAACCTTCAAATCCACCCTGCATCGCACTGGAAGAAAGTGAAGTGTTGTCCAAATACAAGCTTCACAGTTCTGAAAAACCCCATTAGACAGACTAATAAAAAGAGCATTTCAGTAATCAATCTGGGACATGACAAAAGTATGAACCAGTTTCTCAGCATCCACCACGGTCAAGCACAATCCAAGTTTGACTGTTTCTGAGATGAAAGAATGACTACTAATAGTGCGATTTATGACCAACAGTAAGCTCTGGGTCCAAAATGAATCCTAAACTGCAGACCACTGAGCTATGCTCAATAGGTATACCATCCAACGTAACATTTAGACTGGATACATCACGTAATTCACGTTGAGACCCCAGGACTATGGCCTCTGCTTTATCATTGCCTCATCTAAAGTTTAACATGAGCAATACAAGTTGATAGATGAGTAAATCTGTGTGTCATCAGTGTAAAGTGATTCCATGACCTTTGCAGATTGAGGTAACTTGTGTGCAGAAGAACTGAGTACAAAGGACCAAGTATGGAGCCCTGAGGGACCTTCCCCTCGTGCAAGAGGAGAATTTATCAAGGGGTGCAAATTGTTGTCTTTTTGTAATATAAGACATAAACCATTCCAAGGCAATACCTTTCACAGAAACATAGTGCTCTAGGCAGTGAAGTCAAATGTTATGATCAACTCTCTCAAAGGCTGCACTCCAGTCCAGTAAAATTAAGACAGAAAGTGAGCCTGAGTCAGAGGTGATCAGCAAGTTATTTACCAGCCACACCAGAGATGTGTCTGTGCTATGGTGACCATGAAAACCAGACTGGAATTGTTCCAGTAAGTCACCCTTAGCAAGACAATTCTACAGCTGGTTGGCCAGTACACATTCCAAGACTTAGCAAGTTAGATATTGGCCTATAGTTGCTCAAAGCATCAGGACTAAAATTATGTTGTGTGTTGGGTTTCTTTTTTTTGTTGTTGTTTCCAAACAGCTGATTTTAAGGAAAGAAGCTGTTGAACCTGATGATAAGGAACTATTGATAATCACTTTGTGAGGTCCACTTGCTGCAAGATATTGCTTTAAACAGTTGAGTTGATTGGGTCCAAAGCACAAGAACAGTGCCAGATTTTTACGACATGGTGGACGGGAAATGTACAGTTTTTAATATATAGCTATCTTTACGCTGTAAACTGTGAATTTTTGAAACTGCACTATACTAGCAATATGTTCTTAAATGTAAAAATGCAATGCGTTTTGCTCACAATTGGGTAGGGTGATGGTGTGTTTGTCCCTAATCAAGTCTCTGTGGATCTGTGTGCAGGGCTGGGTGACCACAAGCCTGATGCCATTGCAGATGGTGATGAACTACTCCATGAAGATGAACAAAGGGCTGCGTGCTCGCTACCTGAAGAAGCAGAAGGCTCAGTAAAGAGGAAGAGGAGCTTGTGAAGGAAGACTTCAAACCGTGGGCCAAACTACTATAAGAAATACATTTTATGTTTTGCAATAATACACAACTTTTAAATTCTTGCTTTGAGGAATCTTAACCATGGAGAAAAATATTCTGCTAAAATATTCCCAAGTGACCTCTGGGTTTGTCTCCTGTGTTTGTGTTACTGTGTGTTTGTCCATTTCTAGCCTGTGTTGAGTGGACAGATCGGTCCGCAGAATGGTGGTAAACACAATGTATGCTGAGCCTTATGATCTATGATCATATGGAATGTGGAATTGTACAGATTTGAATAGGTTTGCATAGTGATACAGTAGCTGTGTGTGTGTGTGACTGACGCTACATAATTTTTATACAGACTACAGTTTCTGCTGCATTCTTGTCTATAGAAGCTGTGTGTGGTTTTTTCTGGGTCTCTGAATATTGAATAAGGTGCCGCTGTAGCATTTTATTGTACGCTATCATTACATTGCATTCACTGATTATAGACATTGTAAACCATATGCAAAAAACATTGTCAGCCCGTACCACACCACTATAAAAGATTTACCTATGCAGTTATAAAATGTCCAACCTGCTACTGTTGTACACACTTTTCAAAATGATGCAAACACAAACTACCACCAATATCCAATTTATTACATGAAACCGTATATCTGTAGTACGAATTTAGACAGAAATCCTGACGGAATCAACGTGTATTGTATGGTAAGTCTGTCTTTCAGTGCGGCTGCTGTTACTGAATATCAATCTTGCTTTTCTTGATATATTAACTATACAGTAAGTGCACCCCAAGTCAGGAGACTGTTTGCAGATTGAAATTATGGGAATACGTGTCATAACAAACTAACAATTACAAGACAGGGCTCCCGAGTGGCGCATCCAGTAAAGGCGCTCCTCGCAGGATGTGCCCTATAGCCTGGAGATCGCTGGTTCGAATCCAGGCTATGTCACAGCTGACCGTGACTGAGAGTTCCTAGGGGGCGGCGCACAATTGGCTGAGCGCTGCCCGGGTAGGGAGGGCTTAGGTCGGCAGGGGAATCCAAGGCTCACCGCGCATCAGCGACCCCTGTGGCCGATAGGGCGCCTGTGGCTCTGCAGAGGAGTGTTGTCCTCCGGCACTATAGGTCTGGTAGCATTGCTGTGGATCTGCAGTGCGAAAAATGACGGCTTGGAAGGAGCACGTTTCGGAGGACGCGTGTTTCAGCCTCCGTTTCCTGAGTCGGCGGGGGGGTTGCGAGCGGTGAGCCGGGGATACAGATAATAATTGGGCATGCTAAATTGGGGTGAAAACCGGGGTAAAAATAATTGGCGACGACTAAATTTATAAAAAAAAAAAAAAAACAATTACAAGACAACCAACATTTATCACCATTGAGTCCAAGTCTGACCCTTTTTGTCACTACTCTACATGTTTTGGATTTAGTGCTTCTGACTTCCAGTCTTGACCATTTTTACAGGAAGTCTTTAGAAGACTTCTCTGGGTGTACTGCACCTTCCGCTTGGAGTGAATTTGGATTGTGTGTGTGTGTGTATATATAAAGAGTAAAGATGCATCATCTATTTCTGATGACCAGGGACTCTAAAACATGTCCTCTTTCAAGGAAATAACAGTACAAACACATAGTACAAATTATTTAATACTGTAGTGTTTCAAATCCATATCGGCGTATGAGTCTGATCCACATTCCAGAAATGTCCTGGTATGAGATCACAATACTGATTTAAATGGAACTTGCAGAAGAAAACCAACTGCAATTAACAAACGCAGTGGCCATTGATGATCCAGGCAGCCACACAGGAGGGTAAACAGATGCTCTGGGCCATATTTTCAGCCTTTAATTAGAGGTACAATATCTAACATTAATTTTACATAACTGGAACCAAACAACCATGTTATGTAGTTCACATTCTTTTAAGCACTCAGGATGTTTTGTTTTTCATTCTGTGAAATGAACATGTTTTTTCTCCTTTCAAAAATAGGAGTTAATAAATGGAGGAACCTGCATCCACCCTGGGTTACACATTGAAATCTGGCAAACTAAATGTAGTTAAGAAAGCTGCTATATTGTGGGCAGACAAGGGCTTTGGCTAATGCATTCCTTACTGTAGTGTTCGACTTGCTTTTAGTTTTAGTTATTTTAATGGATGATTTCTAGGAACAGATTATGCATCTTTACTGAAACATGCTGAGTTTATAGCAGTGAAATAAACACAAAACCGATGCAATGGTGCTGATGTACAGCTTCCCGATGGGAAAGTCACTGGGTGTAAAGGGTGACGTGTGTGGTGTTGGTTCTGAACTTTAACTGTTTGTCTGTAGTGGAATGCTGGATGTTTAGCTTGGAGGCTGCCTGTGAGTTATCACTTCGTGAATGTAGGCTTTCTTGTATGGATTTGAGGTTTCCTAACAATAAAACATAATCTGAAAAGCCATGTCCTGTGGGGTGTTTCTTTTTATCATACAAAAATATTAAAGGGACAATGATAGTCCCCTATTTTATTATTATTATGTTTATTTAGCAGACTCCTTTATCCAAGACAACCTACAGAGACTAGGGTGTGGGAACTATGCATTCTGGTGTTTGATTTGTGTTACATATGCATCATGTAAATTGTTTGAGAAGAAGGTGAACTGATATTTTCTGCATGATTAATACATGAGCCCTTTGTTATGACATCTCAAGGCCAGGACTCAGTTATACACCGACAGGCCAGAAAAATGTCAGTAAAATGAGCAACCCCTTACCAGCAGTGTATTTAAATGTATGTGTACTTGTGACATGCCATGTGCTCCACTAGATCTATATACGCTGTGTGAGAGCTGTGTGCAACTAGGCAGCAGTAATAATTGAAAAGCACAATGATTTCAGTGACTTCATAAGGGGTGTAATAGTGGGGCCAGTCGTGCCACTGGCTGCAGTGACCAGAATGACCTACTGGGGGCAACATTTACAGAAAAACACCAGCGGAAGGAAAGGGGCACCTGTTGTAAATGGGTGTGTGGAGTACTGTGACAAGTAATAGATGTGCCAGTGTCCCAGATCACAGCTTTCAACAAGATGCATGTTTTTCCATTCGTATATTCGGGAGATGCACTTTGTGGGTTACTTTTTAAAGGTTTTGATCAGCCCATGTAGTTTTATATGCACCTCCTCTACATATGATTCCTGAATGTCTATCCCAGGTTTCACCACAATCCGAGTGTTAGGATACAAGCAAAAATGGGCATGATCAACATGCACAGTATTTGTGTAAGCAATAAGACCCAACGGTGGGGGGCATTGGGCAATACCGGACCACCCAAGGGCATAATGAGGCCCGATGCTGTAGGAAGGTCTGGTATACCGCCCACCCAGAGGGTCTAATAGAAAATGGGCTACTGTTACGTAAGAAAAGACAAGCAAGTTTTGTAGTTTAAAACTTGAACATTAGGTGGCTCAGGGATATCTGTACAGGTGAAAAGGCCCATATGCTGGTACTTTTTATCTCCTGGTCATCTATTGAAAGTTAATTTACCCCCTGCTAAGGGTATTAGCCAGTGAGATGCCAGGAAATAAAAAGCCACTTTTCTAATACATTTTAATAAATACTTTTGGCAAACTTTTGTTTTATGGTAAATAGCCATTACAGATATGAAATGTAATGATATCTGTCTAGTAAATTCTGAGGAAATCTGTATTTTTGACTTGTTTTCCTGTCCTGCATGCAATATTTTCAACTCTTCTGTGTAAGGAACCAAGCTATAAATAAGAGCTCTGCACCATTTTCAACATTTGTTTTTCAGCACCCATCCTGTAGCCTTCATTAGTACTAACAGGGTCCTATAGACTCATCGTTAGGTATCTCTCTTACAGCTCATTCCTTTATTCTATTATTATTATTATTATTTATATCTTAGCAGACGCCCTTATCCAGGGCGACTTACAATCGTAAGCAAATACATTTCAAGAATCACAGTACAAGTAATAATACAATTAAGAGCAAGATAAATACAATGACTTTGGTTCAGGCAAGTACAAGTGTGACAAAATACAATTCAATAATACAGCAGATAACAGTGTCAGTGATAGTTACATCAGGATATGATTATAATACAAAATACTACAGATTAAACACTTGGCAGATTACAGTACTCTGAAGTACAGGATTAAATGCAGTAAAATAGGGGGCAGATAAGAGCAAATTAAAGCATATTTAAATGAAGGGTGATAGTGTCCCAGGATACAACAGAGGAGTTCTACAGGTGCTGTCTGAAGAGGTGAGTCTTAAGGAGGCGCCGGAATGTGGTCAGGGACTGGGCAGTCCTGACATCTGTAGGAAGGTCATTCCACCACTGTGGAGCGAGGGTGGAGAAGGAGCGGGCTCTGGAGGCAGGGAAGCGTAGAGGAGGTAAAGCCAGTCTTCTAGTGCAGGTGGAGCGGAGAGGTCGAGTGGGGGTGTAGGGAGAGATGAGGGCTTGGAGGTAGCTGGGTGCAGTCTGGTCAAGGCATCTGTAGGCTAGTACAAGAGTCTTGAACTGGATGCGAGCGGTGATCGGGAGCCAGTGGAGCGAGCGGAGTAGTGGCGTAGCGTGGGCGAAGCGAGGCAGAGAGAACACCAGGCGGGCAGCAGAGTTCTGGATGAGCTGGAGCGGACGGGTGGCGGACGCAGGGAGGCCAGCCAGGAGGGAGTTGCAGTAGTCTAGGCGGGAGAGTACCAAGGCCTGGACCAGGAGCTGGTGGCGTAGTTGGTGAGGAAGGGTCGGATTCTTCGGATGTTCTCAGGAAGAATCGGCAAGTGCGTGCCAGAGTGGAGATGTGCTGGGAATAAGAGAGGCAGGGGTCCAGGGTGACTCTGAGGTTCTTAGCGGAGGAAGAGGGAGAGAGTGTGGTAGATTCCAGAGGAACAGAGATAGAGAGATCAGAGGAGGGGGAGGAGGAGGAGGGAAAGAAAAGGAGGTCAGATTTAGAGAGGTTGAGTTTGAGGTGATGCGAGTGCATCCAGGAGGAAATAGCAGACAGACAGGTAGAGATACGTGAGGGGATGGTGGAGTCAGAGGTGGGGAAGGAGAGGAAAATCTGAGCATCATCAGCATAGAAATGGTATGAGAAACCATAGGATGCGATGAGGGGGCCCAGGGAGCGGGTGTAGAGAGAGAACAGGAGAGGACCCAAGACTGACCCTTGGGGGACTCCTGTTAAGAGAGGGCGAGGTGTGGAGGTTGCTCCACACCAGGTTACCTGGTAAGTGCGGTTAGAGAGGTAGGAGGAGAACCAGGCCAGAGCAGTGCCAGAGATCCCCAGGTCAGCGAGAGATGATAGTAGAATAGAGTTATCTATTCATCTATCTATTTATTCTAAATGTTCTGTTCATAAGACTTTGGTCTGATTGCTAGAGCATCGTGTGCCCCAGGGCAGAATCCAATTGGGTTTATTAAAGTTCTCCTTTTTAGATGTTACTTCCTCTGGTAAACTATTCTATGCACCTGCATTTACTAAAGAAAAAAAGGCTCCTTCTGTTCTGAAGGTACTTCAGTTCCAGATTCAATTTGAGAGCATTTTTGTATGATTTTTTTTTACTACTCTCAGTAGTAGCATTTTACTAACTTCATTGAAATGCCCTCGATACTCGTATTTTTAATACTTGTCTGGTTATGGAATTTTATAACAGTATTTGACAAGTAACACGTTTGTCAGAGGAAACCACATCACCTGCCACGGATGTAAATATATATATTAAATTAGTAACACAAAAAACTAGAATCTAGACAAAATCTAGTCAGAGCTGAGGAAATCATACTGTGTATGTACAGCTGGTATTTAAAAAAGAACCTACATAATTGTGAAGGCTTAACTAGCAGTTGTCATCCTATTCCTAGCTATTACTATTATTATTATTATTATTATTATTATTATTATTATTATTATTATTATTATTATTATTATTATTATTAAGAATGTATTTATTTATTTGGCAGACGCCTTTGTCCATGGCGAGTGTAGCCAAAGCTGTGAAAAAAATACATTTAGGAGGACCGAGGAATTAAGTAATGTCCTCCCATTAGCTGTGTTTTTCCTCGAGGTATGACACAGGCCCGGTTTTTTTTCCCAGTAAACTCAGCAACCTCACACACGTCACGTTATCAAGCCTTTTGACGATGGGAACCTTTCTCAAATTGGTCGAGTTTTCACTGTACTGGTCGGACGGTGTTGACTGCGACACGGTAAGAATACCACCAAGTTAGTTTAAAAGATCAGTAAGTTTTAGCGTTATTTACATTGAACATCATCTTTATAGTCGATACTTGTTTTATACCAAGTCGTCACGTATATTATTACACGGTGCATTTTTGAATGATGATGAGGGTGAGTACTCCGTTGGCAATAATACTAATAATATATTGTTATTTCTGTATAAACGGTTTCGTAAAATTTTACACATCAGTAAATAGAAATTCACTTAAAATTAACAGGTACAATGCCACGCTTTGAAACTGCGCTGTGCGCCGCTCAAGTAATTTGCTAGCCTACGTTTGTTACTTGCACTGCGATAAACAAAACAAGAAAACAAGAAGCGCCTGAATCATTAGACCATGTCTTCTACTCCAAGCTCTTTGGAAAAGTATTTGAGCTCCTATCTCAATTATGTATGAAACTTGATTAACTATCATACTGAATGTCTTGTAGGTGTATGCAGCACTTCAATCTCAAGCCATTATCTATTGAAAGCTATGCCTCTGTAGCGGTGAAAGAAAATGTATACCAATAAAAAAAAAGAAAAGAAAGTAAAGACTTTGACTGATTTGTTCTAATTTTTGGAAGATCTTCTTTTCTTATTTATGTGAAATGAGTTCTCCTGCAAAACGGATGCAAAGCGCTACTGCAGGCAGGCAGGTATTCTGACAGCTTCCCCTCAGTCCTGACCTGAACACAGACTGACAGGTGTGACAGATTGCATTGTCAAATTAGGGCTTGGTTACATTGAGATCAAGTTGAAACAGTTTGAAACATCCTTGTTTGTTAGCTTGCTGGATCCCTGATGTAATGTCCCTGTTCGTGGTCCATGCAGTATTTAAACATTGCTGTTGTATGTCATGTCTGTTTGTATTCCAGCTAACAGCGTCATGGCAGATAAGAGACAGCGGGTGAGAATCCAGGGCTCCTGGGCTGGGCCAGCCAGGAAGCCGGCACCCGGCCTGCCAGCAGGTACGCTGTTCACATGTTGATATCAGATTTCAATCAGCAGGTACTGTGATCTCTTGCTGATAGAGGATTTGAGTAGTCAGCCTTACCTGATTTGACCCACGGATTGTCTGAAGAGCCTTGCTCCTGAGTTCAGCTACCTGTTCTGTGACTTTTAAACTCTGTTTGTATTTGTCTACATGCAGCTACTGGAAGTGGTGGGAGAGCTAGCCTGCCCTGTGCGGTCGGCAGTGCCTGGGGGGGAGCGGAGAGGAAGTTCGAGTTTCAGCAGCCCACACAGGTAAAATAAGAGGTACTGTTCAATACTTTCTCCACCAGAGGGAGACACGCTCCATAATACGGGAGTCTATAACAGAACTAAAAAATGAACTTCCTCATAAATTATATTTTTAAGTGAAAAATACACCCCGTTTATTCTTGTTAAAATGAACAACTGAAGAACAGTGGCCGACCTCTGCTGGTTTCCAGGCCGATCGTCTCTCTTTAATCATCAACCCAAACTGGACTTGTAGGGTGACACTTGCATGTAAAAAGGCAACTGCTAATCCATTATTGATTTCCATTGCTTTTATTGAACAATGAATCATCCTGGTGCCCCTTCCAGCCTCATGTATGTATTGCTGGCACATGCATGTTTTCAGTTGTATTTTAAGGCTTTCAAGAAGTCTACATTTTTTGTCCTTTTGCTTTTGAATTAGAAAGTGTTCTCAATGCATGGATTATTGTCGATTTATTACTGGTCTGATACTCAGTTGGGGAACTGGCTGCTGATTGCATCCCTGCCTGAATATACACATGATAGAAAGATCTAGCTTTGCATTTACATCAGTGGTGAGGGATGTGTGTTCCTAACATATTTGTTCAGAAATGTGTAGTCCCTAATGTTTTAAAATACATTTTCTTTGCCTTTATTATCTTCATATGGTTCTTGCTCTGAGCTGCTGCTGACTTTGTAACCCTGCTCTCTCATCTCTGAGCTGCTCCTGACCGTGTAACCCTGCTCTCTCACCTCTGAGCTGCTGCTGACCGTGTAATCCTGCTCTCTCACCTCTGAGCTGCTCCTGACCGTGTAACCCTGCTCTCACCTCTGAGCTGCTCCTGACCGTGTAACCCTGCTCTCTCACCTCTGAGCTGCTCCTGACCGTGTAACCCTGCTCTCTCACCTCTGAGCTCCTCCTGACCGTGTAACCCTGCTCTCTCACCTCTGAGCTGCTCCTGACCGTGTAACCCTGCTCTCACCTCTGAGCTGCTCCTGACCGTGTAACCCTGCTCTCTCACCTCTGAGCTGCTCCTGACCGTGTAACCCTGCTCTCTCACCTCTGAGCTGCTCCTGACCATGTAACCCTGCTCTCTCACCTCTGAGCTGCTGCTGACCGTGTAACTCCGCTCTCTCACCTCTGAACTGCTGCTGACCGTGTAACCCCGCTCTCACCTCTGAACTGCTGCTGACCGTGTAACCCCGCTCTCTCACCTCTGAACTGCTGCTGACCGTGTAACCCTGCTCTCTCACCTCTGAGCTGCTCCTGACCGTGTAACCCTGCTCTCTCACCTCTGAGCTGCTCCTGACCGTGTAACCCTGCTCTCTCACCTCTGAGCTGCTGCTGACCGTGTAATCCTGCTCTCTCACCTCTGAGCTGCTCCTGACCGTGTAACCCTGCTCTCACCTCTGAGCTGCTCCTGACCGTGTAACCCTGCTCTCTCACCTCTGAGCTGCTCCTGACCGTGTAACCCTGCTCTCTCACCTCTGAGCTGCTCCTGACCGTGTAACCCTGCTCTCTCACCTCTGAGCTGCTCCTGACCGTGTAACCCCGCTCTCTCACCTCTGAGCTGCTGCTGACTGTGTAACTCTGCTCTCTCACCTCTGACCTGCTGCTGACCGTGTAACTCCGCTCTCTCACCTCTGAACTGCTGCTGACCGTGTAACCCCGCTCTCTCACCTCTGAACTGCTGCTGACCGTGTAACCCCGCTCTCTCACCTCTTAACTGCTGCTGACCGTGTAACCCCGCTCTCTCACCTCTGAGCTGCTGCTAATAGTGTAACCCTGCTCTCTCAACTCTGCAGGTGAAAAGGAACGTGCCAGAGGTGGTGATCATGGAGTGAGTATCCGCTCTTTTTTTCATACATTGCACATTATTTCAGAGTGCAAATGAGCTCTGATTTCATTGCTAACACGTGTAATATACAGTAGTGGTGCCAAAGTTTGATTAACCGTGTGTGTGTGTGTGTGTGTGTGTGTGTGTGTGTGTGTGTGTGTGTGTGTGTGTGTGTGTGTGTGTGTGTGTGTGTGTGTGTGTGTGTGTGTATATATGAGGTCAGCATGGGTACCCGTCAGGTTTTAAATTACCTGACGCTACCCGGGTCTCGTTTTACTACCCGGGTATCGATTTATTAATTTGAGAATTTAAAGAAAATTTAGAAAATATGACAATGCAATTGTAAGCGCGGGTCTCTGGCCGCTGTAATAAAGACCACGTTAAAACAAGCTTTTGCATGAAGCCTTTTCTTAACTGACAGGATATCAACGTGTAACAGAAAACAATAACACACAGCGAGCGGAAAGTACACCTTGTTTACACATGCCAGTGCAGGGTAAAATGACACTGGTATAATTAATGCAGGCTCAAAACTGCCCCAGGAGGTGGATTAGCTAGTCCTGTAGTCAGTTGCACTTAAGGTGCATTAAGTTGCGAGGCCTGCTTCAGTGCTCACTCAACACCGCTCTAAAGAGCCAGTGTGAAAACGGTATTGACTACAAATAAATATACGCTATAGCAAACTCCAACAAGAAGGGAAGATGTATTAGCACTTCATGCATAACAGAGGGGAAGCTGAACCTAGCTATAGTATTCTCTATAAAACTGGATATTATAACTTAAAACAAGTCAAATTACTGATGTCTTCATCAGCATCATTACATTGATGACAGTATTTGCTAAAACATTTTTATATGTTAGCCTTAGTGTACAGGCACTCAATATGTATAAACAGTAAGGGTAATAGTATTTGACAACATGTATACATTTGCAAAGGCAACTTTTCTGTGAGGAATAAAACAAATCTGCCTGTGTGCAAAACCAGCCTGAGTGCTAAAGTCAGCTGTGTGTTTGTACAGGAAGGAAGGAGAGTTCGAGATCAGCCAGGGCCCCTCAGGAGTGTCCAGGTAAGAGACGTCGTCGTTTATATCAACAATTCATCAAGGATGCTTCAGTATGAGCCCCCACACAGATATAGCACCATTATTTATTACACTTTAATTATGGCACCAAAGAACATGTGTGTATGTTTCCTGTGCTAGTGAAATACAGCTCCAATGTATCTGTGACCAGAAGAGGGTGCAGGCATCTCAATAACATGGTGCTACAGTGTGAGGTGCAGGCATCTCAATAACATGGTGCTACAGTGTGAGGTGCAGGCATCTCAATAACATGGTGCTACAGTGTGAGGTGCAGGCATCACAATAACATGGTGCTACAGTGTGAGGTGCAGGCATCACAATAACATGGTTCCAGTTGATCAATCCCAAAAATAGTCTCTATCGCCACTTCATTTTCAACTGTGTCCTCTGGTCCTTGTTTCTGTGCTGAGTTTAAAGTATTGGCTAATATATATGAAACACATGTTTTCAGGCAAAGTGTTATTAAATTCAGTGCACATCCCTGTGACATTCCCCTTAGAATATGCCCCGTGGGTGCTTCGTTTATGTTCACAAATAGGACCAGTACTTTGGACAGCCTCATAATAATTTATTAATTTAGAGTCTGCCACATTTATTTATTTATTGAGAGAGAGATTCATAGATAAAGTGTTTATCTGTTAATGCTTATATAAAACAAATCAAATGATTTTAAGACAATAGAATAGAGACAATAGAGTTTCTGTTTTGACACAGCATCCAGGGAAGGCCAAAAAAGGTAATTCCATGAAGAAAGTTGTAACAAAAGGAACCAGATGGTACCTTGTGCTAAAACTTTGCGCTGACTTCAAAATAGATTCAATAGAGACACAGAAGTAGATTTGTATGAATTCACTTTATTAAAAAGGATGGTCTTGGTTTACAGAAACAGTTCTTCAGTGTTGACTTCTCTTGTGGATTACAAAGTATTACAGACAGATGACCTATATAATATTTCCACTTCTCTCCTTTTTAGGCTGCGTCTCATTCCCTCTTTCCTCCCTGTCAGCGAGGCGGACTGGATGCTTGCACAGCTCTTAGCAGATCTTCCCTGGAAGCAGAAATCAAACCTGCTGCACGGTACACACTCTCCTTCACACTGAAACACATCAACCCTGCAGCACGGTACACACTCTCCTTCACACTGAAACACATCAACCCTGCAGCACGGTACACACTCTCCTTCACACTGAAACACATCAACCCTGCAGCACGGTACACGCTCTCTCCTTTACACTGAAACGCATCAACCCTGCAGCATGGTACACACTCTCCTTCACACTGAAACACATCAACCCTGCAGCACGGTACACACTCTCCTTCACACTGAAACACATCAACCCTGCAGCACGGTACACGCTCTCTCCTTTACACTGAAACGCATCAACCCTGCAGCACGGTACACACTCTGTCCTTCACACTGAGACGCATCAACCCTGCAGCACGGTACACACTCTCTCCTTCACACTGAAACACATCAACCCTGCAGCACGGTACACACTCTCTCCTTCACACTGAAAAGCATCAACCCTGCAGCAAGGTACACTCTCCTTCACACTGAAACACATCAACCCTGCAGCACGGTACACACTCTCTCCTTCACACTGAAAAGCATCAACCCTGCAGCAAGGTACACTCTCCTTCACACTGAAACACATCAACCCTGCAGCACGGTACACACTCTCTCCTTCACACTGAAAAGCATCAACCCTGCAGCAAGGTACACTCTCCTTCACACTGAAACACATCAACCCTGCAGCACGGTACACACTCTCTCCTTCACACTGAAACGCATCAACCCTGCAGCACGGAACACACACTGCCCTTCACACTGAAACACATCAACCCTGCAGCACGGTACACACTCTGCCCTTCACACTGAAACGCATTTCTGCGGCATCATGTTCTCTGGACGACGGTGCCTTCCTCAAGACACAAAACGATTATGCTAAAGGGGTATTAACCGAGGCACAGTGCGGAATAAATGGGCGTCGCCCGGTTCATAGTGTAAACGAACTGTCTTTTCAAAACTGTTTTCTGCAAGTGGGAAGTTAGAATAATGTTGTTAAATGTGTTTTTTATGTTTATGTTAATCCCCCTTTAAGCAGAATCCATTCCCAGTATCTTTTTTTCATCTTTTGGGCCAACAGATTATTACCTTGTGTATATATACAGGGCTGTCGTAAAGTCCCTTGTGGTACTGTATATCCACACAGGCGAGCAAACACTCAGGGACCCAGTCTAGCACAGTCTCCCTCAGCCAGACAGCAAGACAAACCAGAGACTCATTAGTACATTTAGATAAAGAAATGATGGACATAATAATAAATAGAGTCCCTGAAGTTCTACTCGGTGACTGACCCTCTCTCCAAATATGTTTATCGCTCAGTAAAATCTTAAAGGTCTCCATGAAATCTCCTTATTTGGGGAAAGAATGTTATTCTGTTTGGCCCGTTCCCAGAGTGAATAGTATGGCTCTGGCACAACAAGCGGTACAGGAGAGAACAAGATTTACTTAACCCTGCGTACGTCCTCGCAATGTTTTCCCCTGATAGTTAGAAAGGATGGTCACCCTTTAGAAACGTATGTCCCCATTATTTTGGTTTCTTCTGTTTCATTTTTAAAGTTTGTATGTATAATGGTTTATTTTATAAGTTTTTATCATGTGTCACAGCTCTCTTTCCTCCTGCTTGTGTGCTGGGTACTAAAACCCACAGATACGTTACAGGCTGCTATGGAATACAGTGTTTATTCCTTAACTGAGGAGTAATGAGAGCCTGGAGGTCATATCCAAAGTGGAATAAAATGTGTCCCAGTCTATACCGAAATCTGTTCCTATTAAATAATCGGGATAATCCTGGCAAAGCATGAACTGTGACTAAGGCTACGATTTTGTCACAGAGGTCACGGAAATCGTGAATTTGAATAAAGTCAGTGAAACTTTGGAAATGGATGTATAAACACATATGATTAGGCGCTTCCTTTATTTCCGTAAAAAAACTGCAGTATCTCGTGCACTGAAAATACAAATCTGTGAGTATCTGTAAATTGTTTGGTTGTGTATACACGCAGCATTTACGTGTAGCTATGTAGGTCAGCGGATGAAATAGCTGAGCGAGCAAGCCTGTAAATAGGTGACGGCTAAAATACAAAATAAAGTGTGAGTGAGCTGTTTTCTGTAGACGGAAGAACAAATGCATCGGAGAACAGAAGTTTACCAACTTAGTTTTTTTTTTACAACATGCTGTTTGTGTCAGAATAGTACTACTGTCGCAGATGAGTGCGATACATCGGGCACAGACAGCTATAAAGGCTGTGCAGCCTCACTATTTGCTGTACGAAGGACGCATCGTGTCACAGCCCTTTTGGCTGAATTTGTACCTCTTATACACAAGGTTTAAAAAAAAAAAAAAAAACCCAAAGGCAACATCGTTGGTACATCCATCCTCTCAATCAACAAAGAACCAGAGGGAAAATTTCAATTATTTGAGATGAGGGAATGACAACAGTTAAAAGGTTTGACGATCAAAAAAGATGCACGTTGCAAGATTGTAGATGACATAATCTGACTTGTCGGAGACCCTCGACTCGGAGCAGAAATGATGTCGGAGTCTGAAGTATGTACTGTAAGTTTTGTACTCTAAAGTAACATTTACACCTGTCAGTAGTCAAAAGCAATAGTGTCTTTATATTATTGGTTTTGGTGTACTATTTATAAGCTCTTGTGTATGTTGACGTAGCTGGAGGTCAGATGTAGGTTTATTCTTCACTGTTAATAAGGTCCACTCCTGGATGTCAAAATAAAAGCTGCTTGTTTGTACCCTGCTGAAACTGTATATCCATGGCCATGGGGTTATGGTGGAGGATCTTATAATCCCGTAGGTCACACTTAGTTTCACATATCTAGAGAGCCATTTATTCATTTGTGATTAAACTTTTTAGGGTATTATTTAACACAACTTATTGTGAGTTTCTGAACCTAGGTATATAAGGAGATTACTGTTAGTCTCCATGCATGTCTCATTTAAGTTTTTACATGCATCAAGAGAACCTCCTATCCAAATGTGACTAAACTTGGGAATAACATTCTTTACTACCAAGTTATTGAGAGTCTCGCAAGCTACGGATATAGGGAGGAATATGTTTGTTGATTTTAATATATAAATGGTTTGTGACCACTTTGCTTGTGCAAGAAGTTATATCGATGCAATGATATTCTTGTTGCTGATGATGTGGGTCTAATTTAGATTTTACAGCAGTGACGGAATATGTTGCTGAGTTTGTTGTGAGCATGCCAGTCCAATGATGGTCTTGCTTTCCCAAATGCAAAACAAATAGTAATGCAGGTCTATGCAATGACAAATTCTTTCTGATAGCTGGTCCAGCATGATTCTTGGAACATGTGAAATCATTATTGCTACTGCGTGTTTGAACACATTGGCAGATGAAGGGTCTACTCTTTATAGTTATGTCATGTTTGCGCAATTTGCTTTGGGATTCATTTGGGCCAATACTATTTGATGCTGTCACATGGTAGGAAGCCAGATGCTAAGGAGTGAGGGTCCTCGGTAGCTCAGAGGAACCGGACCCCTGCTCTGTGTGGGTCTAGGGTGTGAGAAAGACACTGACTGTCCCCTCCTCATGATCAGCGCCTCCAAGGTGTGTGTTTGAGTGAAATGAATGCTAAGAGCTCCCTCCTCTGTGTTTCAGGAGTGTCCTATGAGGAGCCCAGGCTGACCTGCTGGTTTGGAGAGCTGCCCTACACCTACTCCCACTCCACCCTGCAGCCCAACACACAGGTACCAACCACACACTCCCACTGCACCCTGTAACACACAGGCACTAGCCCACACACTTCCACTGCACCATGCAACACACAGGCACCAGCCACACACTTCCACTGCACCATGCAACACACAGGCATCAGCCTACACACTCCCACTGCACAAACTATACACAGGCACCAGCCGCACGCTCCCACCGCACCCTGCAACAAACAGGTACCAGCCACATGCTCCCACTGCACCCTGCAACACACAGGCACCAGCCACACGATCTCACTGGACCCTACAACACACAGGCACCAGACACACACTCCCACTGCACCCTGCAACACACAGGCACCAGCCACACTCTCCCACTGCACCCTGCAACACACAGGCACCAGCCTCATGCTCCCACTGCACCCTGCAACACACAGGCACTAGCCCAGACGCTCCCACTGCACCCTGCAACACACAGGCACCAGCCACAGGCACCAGACACACTCTCCCACTGCACCCTGCAACACACAGGCACCAGCCACACGCTCCCACTGCACCCTGCAACACACAGGCACCAGCCACACGATCTCACTGGACCCTACAACACACAGGCACCAGCCACACACTCCCACTGCACCCTGCAACACACAGGCACCAGCCACACTCTCCCACTGCACCCTGCAACACACAGGCACCAGCCACAGGCACCAGACACACTCTCCCACTGCACCCTGCAACACACAGGCACCAGCCGCACGCTCCCACTGCACCCTGCAACACACAGGCACCAGCCACATGCTCCCACTGCATCCTGCAACACACAGGCACCAGCCACACGATCTCACTGGACCCTACAACACACAGGCACCAGCCACACACTCCCACTGCACCCTGCAACACACAGGCACCAGCCACACTCTCCCACTGCACCCTGCAACACACAGGCACCAGCCACAGGCACCAGACACACTCTCCCACTGCACCCTGCAACACACAGGCACCAGCCACAGGCACCAGACACACTCTCCCACTGCACCCTGCAACACACAGGCACCAGCCACACGCTCCCACTGCACCCTGCAACACACAGGCACCAGCCCAAACGCTCTCACTGCACCCTGCAACACACAGGCACCAGCCGCACGCTCCCACCGCACCCTGCAACAAACAGGTACCAGCCACATGCTCCCACTGCACCCTGCAACACACAGGCACCAGCCACACGATCTCACTGGACCCTACAACACACAGGCACCAGCCACACGCTCCCACTGCACCCTGCAACACACAGGCACCAGCCACACTCTCCCACTGCACCCTGCAACACACAGGCACCAGCCACAGGCACCAGACACACTCTCCCACTGCACCCTGCAACACACAGGCACCAGCCACACGCTCCCACTGAACCCTGCAACACACAGGCACCAGCCACATGCTCCCACTGCACCCTGCAACACACAGGCACTAGCCCAGACACTCCCACTGCACCTTGCAACACACAGGCACCAGCCACACGCTCCCACTGCACCCTGCAACACACAGGCACCAGCCACACGCTCCCACCGCACCCTGCAACACACAGGCACCAGCCACACTCTCCCACTGCACCCTGTAACACACAGGCACCAGCCACACGCTCCCACTGCACCCTGCAACACAGAGGTACCAGCCACACGCTCCCACGGCACCCTGCAACACAAAGGCACCAGCCACACGCTCCCACTGCACCCTGCAACACACAGGCACCAGCCACACGCTCCCACTGCACCCTGCAACACACTGGCACCAGCCACAGGCACCAGCCTATGCTCCCACTGCACCCTGCAATACACAGGCACCAGCCTCATGCTCCCACTGCACCCTGCAACACACAGGCACTAGCCCAGACGCTCCCACTGCACCCTGCAACACACAGGCACCAGCCACACGCTCCCACTGCACCCTGTAACACACAGGCACCAGCCACACGCTCCCACTGCACCTTGCAACACATAGGCACCAGCCACATGCTCCCACTGCACCCTGCAACACACAGGCACCAGCCTCATGCTCCCACTGCACCCTGCAACACACAGGCACCAGCCTCATGCTCCCACTGCACCCTGCAACACACAGGCACTAGCCCAGACGCTCCCACTGCACCCAGCAGCACACAGGCACCAGCCACACGCTCCCACTGCACCCTGTAACACACAGGCACCAGCCACAGGCACCAGACACACTCTCCCACTGCACCCTGCAACACACAGGCACCAGCCACACGCTCCCACTGCACCCTGCAACACACAGGCACCAGCCACATGCTCCCACTGCACCTTGCAACACACATGCACCAGCCACATGCTCCCACTGCACCTTGCAACACACAGGCACCAGCCTCATGCTCCCACTGCACCCTGCAACACACAGGCACTAGCCCAGACGCTCCCACTGCACCTTGCAACACACAGGCACCAGCCACATGCTCCCACTGCACCTTGCAATACACAGGCACCAGCCACATGCTCCCACTGCACCTTGCAACACACAGGCACCAGCCTCATGCTCCCACTGCACCCTGCAACACACAGGCACTAGCCCAGACGCTCCCACTGCACCCAGCAGCACACAGGCACCAGCCACACGCTCCCACTGCACCTTGCAACACACAGGCACCAGCCACATGCTCCCACTGCACCCTGCAACACACAGGCACCAGCCTCATGCTCCCACTGCACCCTGCAACACACAGGCACTAGCCCAGATGCTCCCAATGCACCCTGCAACACACAGGCACCAGCCACATGCTCCCACTGCACCCTGCAGTACACAGGCACCAGCCACACGCTCCCACTGCACCTTGCAACACACAGGCACCAGCCACATGCTCCCACTGCACCTTGCAACACACAGGCACCAGCCTCATGCTCCCACTGCACCCTGCAACACACAGGCACTAGCCCAGATGCTCCCACTGCACCTTGCAACACACAGGCACCAGCCACATGCTCCCACTGCACCTTGCAACACACAGGCACCAGCCACATGCTCCCACTGCACCTTGCAACACACAGGCACCAGCCTCATGCTCCCACTGCACCCTGCAACACACAGGCACTAGCCCAGACGCTCCCACTGCACCCAGCAGCACACAGGCACCAGCCACACGCTCCCACTGCACCTTGCAACACACAGGCACCAGCCACATGCTCCCTCTGCACCCTGCAACACACAGGCACCAGCCTCGTGCTCCCACTGCACCCTGCAACACACAGGCACTAGCCCAGATGCTCCCAATGCACCCTGCAACACACAGGCACCAGCCACACGCTCCCACTGCACCCTGCAACACACAGGCACCAGCCACACGCTCCGACTGCACCCTGCAACACACAGGCACCACCCACACGCTCCCACTGCACCCTGCACCACACAGGCACCAGCAACAGGCACCAGCCATACGCTCCGACTGCACCCTGCAGCACACAGGCACCAGCCACACGCTCACACTGAACCCTGCACCACACAGGCACCAACCACACGCTCCCACTGTACCACAGGCACCAGCCCACACTCTTCCACTGCACCACAGGCACCAACCCACACACTCTCACTGCTCCAGTATGAGCTACAGTACACAGTTATTACTGCTTTAAATCTAGTCCCAGTTCCTACTAATATTAAACAAAACCAGACTTTACTTAAGTCTGTCTTTGTATTTTTGCTTCACTATTGTACCTTGCTTCACTCTTGTACCTGTGCAACTGAAGATACCAATGTTAGGCAAATGTTATTCTTACAACAATTTGCAATTGATAAAAAAAATAGTTTTATTTATGAAATGTTTAGAAAATATCCACTTTCTTAGTGGTTCATGAAGGATTGACATTTAGGCCTATTTTTGAGTAAAAATAAACCCCTCCTTCCTCTTCTCTGACTCTCTCTTTGTATTGTCTGGTATAATGCTGCAGTGTTATTTCCTGGTTCTCTCTCCTGCCAGTGGCACCCTGTGTTGGCAGAGCTGCGACAACGTGTGGAGCTGGCATCGGGACACTCCTTCAACTCTCTGCTGTGTAACCTGTACCGGGACGGCAAGGACAGCATCGCCTGGCACAGCGACTCTGAGCCCTCCCTGCGGCCACGGCCCACCATCGGCTCCCTCAGCCTCGGGGACACCCGCAACTTCGAGATGCGCAAGCAGCCTGCTGCGGTGAGACAGGCAGAGAGAGACGCCCTTCACTCACATGCAGACACACAGACAGACAGACAGAGAGAGAGACACCCATCACTCACATGCAAACACACAGACAGACAGAGAGAGACACCCATCACTCACATGCAGACACACAGACAGAGACACTGGCACACACAGACACAGAGACAGTGGCACAGAGAGATATACTGGCACACAGAGAGACACATACAGATAGAGGCACTGGCACACAGACGGACACTGGCACACACAGGCAGACGGACACTGGCACACAGTGGCAGACAGACAGACGGGCAGACCGAATGCTTCATTTCCACTGTATACTTCATACCAGTTCAACAGAGAAGTCGCATAAGATATATCCTGTCATCTAAATTCCTGTTCTTGTCTGTGATATTGCAAGTCTATTCTTCTAATTTGACTCCATCATGTTGGAGGAGCACAGTACCTGTGGAATAACCTGGAGTGGAGGGCCACAGTCTTGATGTCACTGATTGATGCAACTGAGTCTAAACAAATCAGTATTTACATTGGAAAAGCGGAACTGTAATTGTGCTTCTGTATTAATGACCACGAAATGCATTAAAATAATGATAAAATATTGGTGCTTGTGTAAGTATATAGTGAAAGATGAACACAGATAGCTGATTCATTGGCATAATGTTTGACCACAGGAATCTAAACATGTCTTCACCAGGGTCACAAAGCCGATTGGACCATGTACAACTATCCATGTATCCATTTCTGAAAAAAATTCGAGCTGTGCTTTTCTGAAAGGCACACATGCACACTTCCAGCAATGAGATGGTGTTTGTGGAGCTCCTCGAGGGTTTGCCACAGGCATGTTTGTGTATTTCTCAGTTTGAGGGCATGGTGATAATTCTGTGTTGAAATAGTGATTTGTGAAACTGCTCTAGTATTAGCTGTCTTTGAGGAGCCCTTAATGTGGAGTCTGTTGCCTGTGTGACCCTCACCTAGCCCTTGTATCCCTGGCAGGAAGAAGACAGAGACTACACCTACGCAGAGAGGATCCGAGTCCCTCTTTCTCATGGGACACTGCTGCTCATGGAGGGGGCAGTGCAGGAGGACTGGCAGGTGAGCATGACTAGAGTCCTGTTTCTGCTTCTCTTCAACAGTTAGCACTATGTAGCACATGCACACCTAACTTTCTAACACAATGGCCTACATTGACCCACACATGAAGCTGGGGGATTGTCCATTTCAAAGCAGTCTGACACAGAAAGGTTATTCACAGATTAAAGCCAATTCCATGTTTTGATATGTGGTTAGAATTGTCACCCTGGATTCTCATAAGAAACACAGAGCTAACATTGTAAACGGGTTGCAGCTGTTGAGATATCCAATATTCATACCTGCTGTGCACGTGGGTTTAAATATCTGCTCCAATACTAGGTTAAGAAAGCTGTGTTTGGATACTTCTCCGGTAGTCTTGCACTTCCTTGGTCATCTCACCTGGAGCATGAAATTGTCCCCACCCCTTTAACTCTTTCCTTCCTGTCTTGAATCAGCCAGCTGCTTGCCCTGATGAGTGACATGCTTTGACCTTGAAGATACTGTTAAAGTGAAATATCCTAGAAAGTGAAACAGTTATTGACTACCTGAAAGTAAGAAATGCAAATTGAGAGCTTTCTATAATCTAGTATGTAAGAGCTGGAAAAAATACATTAGCTATATATAGCATGTGCTGCATTTTACTGTAAATGTGCAACATTCATTAAATGCATTCAAGCCAGCTCACTAGTTAGACAATCTAAGCATGGTGCGTGCTGTATGGTTGTATAATTGTTTTTATAAATACAGTAACTGATTACTGCAGCTGTTGAGGTTGAATAGCAGCAGCTTTGTTGCTCTCCAATTTATAAGATAATACAAAGTAGGTCCGTAGAAACAAGAACAGTCCACCAGTGAGCCACACTGAACAAGACATCAAGCTACACAGAAAAGGTCTGTTGTCTGTTGTTGGAATAAATAATTTCACTAAGATACTACTCCCTGAGATCTCTACTCCTAACATGACTTATGTGTTTTCAGCACCAGGTGCCCAAAGAATACCACGACAGGGGCCCTCGGATAAACCTGACATTTCGGATGATCTACCCTGAGCCGGGACCACGCTGAGGGAGGGGTCTCCACAGTATAGCGGAGTCTGTGTCCTGCAACCCCGGACACTGCGATGCCAACCTGAGTTCTGCACAGCCATTGAATACACAGCTGACAAGGAAACACAGGGGACTGGGAATAAACTGTTTAATAAGAACATGTTTTTTTTGTGACGTGAGCTCTTTCACTTTATTAGAGTGTTTTTATGTTTGTTGCTATTATTAAACTGTATGATACACATGAATGCGTCTGAGTCTCGTTTAGCTCAGGGTTATATTTGGAGCTGGCTGTAATGACCAGTCAGGAATCTGTCATCGGTAGCACTTACTGAAAAACCATTTGGAATCAAACTCTAAGCTTTCAAACAGATTTACGATTATACTTTAAATCACTTTCACGAATCAGCCCCCAAATGTAGTCTCCCATCATGTTCTCGTTATACTGTCCTTAGTAGCGGCGTTCAAAGTCCAGTATATCCTGGATGAAAGTGTGCAAGTCGCAGATCAGAGGAAGCGTCACCAACCTTTTTCCAGCTGCTTCACCCGTCAAGATGGGCTCTGCTTCTGCCACAATGTGACCAGTCTGTTCGAGGCAATCGGAATCGCCTGTAACCAGAATGAGTGGCGCCTCTTCATTGAAAGCTCATCCAGGAGCCTCAAAGCCGTGCTGCTCCATAATGGTAACAAGTACCCGTCTCTTCCCCTGGCTCACTCGGTGCACCTCAAAGAGGATTACAACAGCATCAAGACCTTGCTGGACGCCTTGAAGTATGATGAGTACGGCTGGGAGGTCATAGGAGACTTCAAAATGGTGGCATTCCTGATGGGTCTCCAAGGCGGTTTTACCAAGTTTCCCTGCTATCTTTGCCTTTGGGACAGCAGGGACACCAAGGTGCACTACCACAGGCGGGACTGGCCACAGCGGACCGAGTTCTCTGTGGGGAGGAACAACGTCAAGTGGGAGCCACTGGTGGACCCCCGGAAGGTGCTGATGCCACCACTGCACATCAAATTGGGCCTTATGAAACAATTTGTCAGAGCTCTAGATAAGGAGTCGGCAGCCTTCAGGTACCTTCAAGACTTCTTCCCTAAGCTGTCTGAGGCAAAGGTCAAAGCCGGTGTCTTCGTCGGACCACAGAAAGAAGATCCTGGAGTGCAATGAATTCCCCAAGAAGCTCACTAGTAAGGAGAAAGCGGCTTGGAACAGCTTTGTCGCAGTGGTTCGGGGCTTCCTGGGCAATCACAAGGCCGAAAACTATGTAGAGCTGGTTGAGACTCTGGTGAAGAACTACGGCACAATGGGCTGTAGGATGTCCCTCAAAGTCCATATCCTTGATGCTCATCTTGATAAATTCAAGGAGAACATGGGAGCGTACTCGGAGGAGCAAGGCAAGCGCTTCCACCAGGATATACTGGACTTTGAACGCCGCTACCAAGGACAGTATAACGAGAACATGATGGGAGACTACATTTGGGGGCTGATTCGTGAAAGTGATTTACAGTATAATCGTAAATCTCGAAAAACTACTCACTTCTAAATCTTTTGTAGTCATTTTTGTATTACTTTAGTATAAATACATGTTAATTTGGATTCATATGTTGTTTTTTTCTGACTTTATGTGAACGAAAAGACACAAATTCGCCCGTTTTCTCATTGGAAATAGGTAAATTTCAAAATATCACTGTCCTGGTCACAAAAGCAAAGTTTGTGGGGAATAATAGCCATTTTCTATACTTTTGAGGCATAAGCAATTAGGAAATAACACTTACTACCCAGGAACAAAAATTGTGTTACATAGTGTAATCAACTGCTTAAAATACTAAAACAGTAACTTATTTGTTTGTACTCGCTGTTGTCTTGCCTCCTTTTGCTAAATGGTTAATTTGTGCAGCTAATGACACAATGATCTCCTTGCATGCTGTATCACTGCCATATGCATATACAGACGTGCTCAAATTTGTTGGTACCCCTCCACAAAAAACGAAGAATGCACAATTTTCTCTGAAATAACTTGAAACTGACAAAAGTAATTGGCATCCACCATTGTTTATTCCATATTTAATAGAAATCAGACTTTGCTTTTGATTTTTTATTCAACATAATATTGTAAATAATAAAACAAATGAAAATGGGATGGACAAAAATGATGGGACCGCTAACCTAATATTTTGTTGCACAACCTTTAGAGGCAATCACTGCAATCAAACGTTTTCTGTAGCTCTCAATGAGACTTCTGCACCTGTTAACAGGTAGTTTGGCCCACTCTTCCTGAGCAAACTGCTCCAGCTGTCTCAGGTTTGATGGGTGCCTTCTCCAGACTGCAAGTTTCAGCTCTTTCCATAGATGTTCGATAGGATTCAGATCAGGACTCATAGAAGGCCACTTCAGAATAGTCCAATGTTTTATTCTTATCCATTCTTGGGTGCTTTTAGCTGTGTGTTTTGGGTCATTATCCTGTTGGAGGACCCATGACCTGCGACTGAGACAGAGCTTTCTGACACTGGGCAGTACGTTTCGCTCCAGAATGCCTTGATAGTCTTGAGATTTCATTGTGCCCTGCACAGATTCAAGGCACCCTGTGCCAGGTGCAGCAAAGCAGCCCCAAAACATAACCGAGCCTCCTCCATGTTTCACTGTAGGTATGGTGTTCTTTTCTTTGAAAGCTCCATTTGTTCGTCTGTGAACATAGAGCTGATGTGACTTGCCAAAAAGCTCCAGTTTTGACTCATCTGTCCAAAGGACATTCTCCCAGAAGGATTGTGGCTTGTCAATATGCATTTTAGCAAATTCCAGTCTGGCTTTTTTATGTTTTTCTTTCAGAAGTGGAGTCCTCCTGGGTCTTCTTCCATGGAGCCCACGTTCGCTCAAAAAGCGATGGATGGTGCGATCAGAAACTGACGTACCTTCACCTTGGAGTTCAGCTTGTATCTCTTTGGCAGTTATCCTTGGTTCTTTTTCTACCATTCGCACTATCCTTCTGTTCAATCTGGGGTCGATTTTCCTCTTGTGGCTGCACACAGGGAGGTTGGCTACAGTTCCATGGACCTTAAACTTCTTAATAATATTTGCAACTGTTGTCACAGGAACATCAAACTGCTTGGAGATGGTCTTGTAGCCTTTACCTTTACCATGCTTGTCTATTATTTTCTTTCTGATCTCCTCAGGCAACTCTCTCCTTTGCTTTCTCTGGTCCATGTTCAGTGTGGTGCACACAATGATACCAAACAGCACAGTGACTACTTTTCTCCATTTAAATAGGCTGAATGACTGATTACAAGATTGGAGACATGTGTGATACTAATTAAAGAAACTAATTAGTTTGAAATATCACTATAATTCAATTATTTATTATCTTTTCTAAGGGGTACCAACAAATGTGTCCAGGCCATTTTAGAATATCTTTGTAGAATAAGCAATAATTCATCTCTTTTCACAGCTTCTTTGCTTTATTCTATGACATACCAAAGGCATGCAAGTATACATGATAAAATAGCTTTTAATTTCATCACTTTTCAGGAGGAATGAAGCATTATTTCAATGAGCTGTAAGGGTACCAACAAATTTGAGCACGTCTGTATATTTCCAAAACTTTCTTCAGTCAAGTAAATCGCAATTTCATTTTTAATTCCCTAATTGTTTTTTCAGCATTCACTTCAGTAGTGCAAAAACGTCCTGTCCTACTGCAGGAAACTTGAGTTACTATGTTTTATGTTCTACTGTGGTGTACATGTTTTACAACGTAAGGACTTTAAGTGATTGTTAGGGTCTTTCTCAAACATGCGATGTGCAGGCTTGATTTTTATTTGTATTTGTTTACAGTACCAACAATTTGACGCATTCATAAAACTTGAAAGTATTTTTAAAGGGAGAGGCAGCATGTTTTGTTTGCTGCCAACTCAAAAAAAAAAGTTTTTAGTCACATTGGTGACCATTTTAGTCGCTGTCTGGAGCACTGCATACAACACAAACTTTAAAATTTAAAAGTCTAATCGTGTCATACAAGAAACACAATTATTTAAAAGTCTGTAATCTTTTCACGAACTACAGTACGTACCTCTTCGGAGAAACACTAGCCTTTTTATCAATTTGTTTCATATTTCATATAAGTGTTTCATATTTCATATATAATGCTAGCAATAAGCTAAACAGCTACAGTGTAAGTGGAAAACTAAATATGATTCTCACAACAGTGCTGGACATTTGTTTTCTTAAAGGTTGTAATATAATTAGGGCTTCTGTTTTTCAGTTTTATTGATTTCATTTTTCAGTGCTTATTTTGAGCTATTTTCAAATTTTATGTAAATTGTTTTTTTCTGGGCTTTCGCTTTTTATATACTGTATAAAATTACTGTTTTCGGTTACTTAAGAATTCTAGCTGTTTTTTTCTGTCAAAATATGTAACTTGACAGTATACTTGCACACTTAAGTTGTACCTTCTTTCCTTTGCAGTCTTCCACAACTAAATCTTTATGGTCATGGACACATTCTGGGGTTTTTGTGCGTCTGCATTTTTTAAAAATTTGGCCACAATTTACAGTTCTGTTTTAAATCCTCTGTATCTTAACTGTAATGCAGTTTTAAATCCTGCGAACAAGCCTCCTTTCCTAATTGTGATCTCGTTTTAAATCTCGCAAGTGGAGTCTCTAATAGAAATGTAGGAATGTGCTGCCACTCAGTAGTTGGGGTTGGTTTAAATTATTCAGAACGAATCAATGATAGATACAAGTCAGGAAAGAGGGACGTTGCCCAACTGCACTGGGGAAGGTAGTTTTTTTTTTTTTTTAAATGCGAAAGTGGTAGATAACATGAATTGAATACACTGTTTATCCTGTGTTTTATTGGCTATACACCGATTTCATTTCTCGTTTATCGGTTAAAACCAAAAATCAGAAGCTCTAAATATAATTACGTTTTCCTGCTTATTTTAATGCCGGCAATGAGCCAAGTGATTTTTGTAAACATTTTGACATATAAGTGTCTTCAGGTGCTTTACTTACTATTACAGCAACAAGAGTCTGATTGAAAATACTGGCTTTAATAAAAAAAAAAATTAAAAATATGGTAATATTTATTAATTATTTTAACTATCAACATTATATTTATGTTTAATTATCAATAAATTGATAAAAAGTGGGGAACAAACAGAATTGGTCTTTTTTGAAAAATGGAATTTGCTGTTCCCCAGAATGGAAATTCAGTAGCCCTACATTGCCTGACAGGGTCAGACATTAGCCAGCATCACACACACACTGCGGACTCATCTGAACATTGCCTAACAGGGAACACTTTTGGCAATAAATACATTTCCCTCTGAAAGATCTTTAGCCAGGTTCAGATTGACTGAGTAAAACAACATTAACAATCACATAGTGTACAAGTACAAATATAGCAGTCAAAATATCAGTATTACACTGAATCATTTTAATGGTGTTGCCATTGAGTCAGCATTGATGTTCGAAACATTTACAAGTATATAACATGAACACAAGGACTTCCTCCCCCCAGAGTTTTAAAGTCTTCAAGAACACACTGCATTTATTTGTATTATTCCCTGTGTGATGAAACGCTATGCTATGGACGACCTACAAGAGTTTTCTTGTTCATAAGTTTTCATTTCATTTACTTTTGACAAAAGAAATATGACATTTAGGAACTGTCACCCATGAGTCTGAGACATTTATACCAAATTATTATGTGAATGAAGATCAGAGCTTCTCTGTCCAGAATACTCTCCGCCCAGCACCTTCAACTGCTAATATCTCAGAGTACTCTCCACCCCAGCAGCACCTTCGACTGCTAATATCTCAGAGTACTCTCCACCCCAGCAGCACCTTCAATTACTAATATCTTGTATACAATTTCAGAGGCCCACTTCATATTTTCCACGTTATGGAAACTACTCTTCTATGAGGTTTGAGATTATACTGTAATTTACATTGTAACCACTTTACCAACTGTATCATATGATTCAAAGGATTCTACAATTAACCATGGATAACAGACAAGAAAAAAAAAACTTTCTGAGGGAAATATATAAACAACAGTGTTGTACAGGGGACACTCACATTTTAAATACATCATACTATATTGAAGTGGTTGCGTTGCAGTATTTAATGTAAGAATATACTTTTACCCTTCATGAAACGTGGTATTAACATTCTTTAGAAGTTATTGATATATACTCATGCAGAATGAAAACGCAGAAGTGTAGGTTTTACATCAATAGCTCATTGGATACATACATAATGTTATTTACATTTTAAATAGTGAGCAGATAGGTTTGTTGATTGTTTGAGTAGTATTGTTCCTTGGGATAACAAAATACTGAGCTCAAGCCATGTGATTTCATAAAAACGCCATGTGCTCAGTGTTTGGTATTTGAGTTGAGTTAAAATTGCCAAAATGAGTTTATTAAGAATCTGTATAAATAGCCATTTGAAAAGACATAATTTTAATTAATGCAAGAACAGTGAAAGATACGACCATGCCCCGCTTGAGTAATGAAGATCGCCTGGTTGCTATCGGCATGTCTGGCGGCCTGTCTGTGAGAGAAGTTGCCCGGAGAATGAGATGTTATGCTTCAACAATCAGCAGACTAGTCCAGAGAAACCAGGAAACAAGCTCTGTGAGGGATAGGCCACGTCCTGGAAGGCAAAGGGTCACCACACCTGCCCAGGACCGTTATGCTGACTGTTGCGTTGTTCAAGCAAACCGGTGGAAGTGTGATGTGGGAAGAAATCTCCTTTAACACAAGAACGCCTTTGTTGCAGATTGAGGGCAACCTTACTGCTCAGTGATACATTGATGAAATCCTTGAGGCAACAGTTTTTCTGTTCCTGCAAGCCGATCCGGAAGTGTCGATTTTCCAGCAGGACAATGCAAGACCACACAGTGCTAGAATTACAATTGCACAACTTCAAGAAAACAATGTCGAGGTCTCGAGGCTTTTTCTCCTGACCCAAGTCCAATAGAACATCTGTGGGACCAAATCACTAGTGCCATCCACAGGAGACAACTGCGACCAGCCAACCTTCGCCAGCTGGCTGCAGCTGCACAGGAAGAGTGGCAGAACATCCCACAGCAGTCTATCCAGAGGCTGATCAGGTCTATGCGTCAACGCTGCCAGGATTGTGCAAATGCTCAGGGAGTTCATACCCGATACTAACTTTGTAATGTTTTCATTTTGACAGTGTGCACGTTTCATACTGAAAACTTATGATTCTTTGATGTGTATTTTTGTTCACATTTTCTGTGATTTTGTTTGATATCTATGTTTAAAATATTTGTTTAAGTCCCTGATTGTTGCATTTTCTTTTGTGCATCAGTGTATATCAAATTCTGTATGTCACACTTACATGTTTGCATATATCTGGAGAATTGCTTATGGAATTGTGATGAAACATTGTATTGCTAATTGATATTCTTTATTATTCTGTACATCCTGTTGATACAGTATATGTCATGGTCATGAACTCTTTCATCACAGTGAAATTAGTGGTGGGGGGTGGATGTTACTCACAGGCTTGCTGGGGGTTGTGGGAATTTTACAGGAACAGGGTGAACTCCGTCATGTGGTGGAAAGAATTCCCAGCCCTGCTGTAGAGATGGATGGCACTGCTAGCCTGCCTGCAAAAACACGGGGGCAGTGATACTGTGGTCATAGAGGTGCTGGGGGCTACAACATTTGACATTGACTTCAATTTACTTTACTCCTTGTAGATTTAATCAATTATTCAATAACATTTCTACAGTTCATGAGTTTTTACAATCACAATATTTCCATTTTGTTTTGCTACACATTTACAAGCGTTTAAAAAGAGAGTGCCCAGTGATACTGCACAAGGCTCCTACATTCATGCCATTTGACCATTGAGTTAATCCAAGACGCAGCACCAGTTTGGTTAAATTCATATTGGCTGTAGCCGAGCATCAAGAATGATATGATTAATCAGTATTGGGTGAACCTAGTTATTTTGTGCTTATGGCATCTGCTCCACACAATGAGTGCTATATCTTTATCACTGCAGCAGGCACTGTACTTGATGTTTTGAATGTTCAAGTACATTAACACAACTGGTGTACAATGAGCTTGACACTCAGTATAATGGATAACGGATGAGAAATCACAGATTGAACCTGATGTGTAATGGCCTTTATGCATGTGTTAAGTACTATACACTAAAACTTACTATGTGTTCAGGACTTTACAATCATGTTTATACGTCCAGGCAAATATTTAAGTGAAGTGCATAAAGGCCCATTCCTGCAAACATTTAAATGAAGAGCCAGTGGAAGTCAGCAAGGGCACATCGGATTGTTGTTTCAAACATATAAAACACCATTGAAATCAACTGACCTGGGACAGCTTTTCTAATTTGTGAATGCCCAGTCAACTTATTTTACTTATCCTGCAATAATTAATCACAATTGCACGTTTGGATTGGTAGGAATTAATATTATTTTCTTATAAATTTCTGAGCATTGACACTGTAACCATGTTTATTTGAAATCAATGTATTGGGTACTATGCTAGATTTATGAAAGATCACCTGCTTTCGCCTGCTGGAAACCTGTTACACTTCAGCACAGACAAGCATCTTACTGGAAGCACATCATGTCAGTCATTAGGGGAAGCAGCTGATTGGGTACTGACAGGAAAGAAGGTCCTGAAGGGGTAGGCAATACTAGCTGCTTCCATTCTAGGGATTTTTAGCAGACTGTATTTAAAGAGATTTACCATCGTTTTCAATTTCATACACCATTGCTGATACACTACTTAGGGGTTTTGGCAGTTTTATAAAACAAAGTGAATGAAGGAAGGCATAGCCACCTACTACTGTCATTTGAACAAGCAACACCTTCACCCACGCTTAGACAAAAGCAGCCTGGAGATTACATTGCTTTGTGCATCTAAATATAACTGACCCTGTTTTAGCTGTGCTTAGTTTGTCTTTTTTACCTGTACTGGTTTGGCAAATTACAAAAATTGACCAATCTTTGAACACTATATATTTTTTTATGAGACTGCTGTATCTTTTAGTATTCAGCATGCAGAATGTCAGTATAGAGCCTGGCTCCCTGCAGGAGTTTATATCCTATAAGATGAGATATTACTAGCAAACTCATGATCATGCATCACTATCGTTTTCCAGGAGGATTCAGGGATTTGTTTTTTAAGGAAGCTAATTTGTACTTGGCATATTTGGTCAATGTAAATGACTTATTTTTTGTGGACATGAGAATGCATCCCTGATGGATTAAAGGCTGATTAAGGGTTTAAAAGGTACACAAATGCAGTTACATCGTTTTTACTTTTAATTACCCAATATTGTAAATTTGTATTGTAGTTCTATTCTTGAGTTTATTTTATAAGTTTGCTTATATAAAATAAATGGCTAATTATTTACCTGCATTTGTTTTCAAAATGTGAACTTTGAGAATGTATTCAAAGCAAAAATCTAAAAGCCAGAAGTCGTTAGTTTTACAATGTTTACAGTGACATGCTGTAAAAACATATTTCCAGCACTCAGAAAGTGACCAGACAGTGTTTGCATTATTTGACAATGATTTAGATTATGTAGATGTCCTAATAAGTGTTTTTACCCAGTGGGTTGGACTAAAACCAGTACGAGTAAGAGGCTTTGCTCGATCAAATTGCCATTCTCAGTACAGATGATACTCGTTGGGATTCCTTACTCTGCACATCCCTAACAGCAAGCAAGTACAGAGAAACCAAAAGTCAGTTAGCAGATGCACAGCACAGAACCACAGAGCAATAGGAGAATGACCCCCATAATTATACAAATTGTAAATAGTAATGGACTCACTAATACCCCTTACTTGATGGTCGTAACAATAGTCAACATGCTCTATTAAAGTAAGCTACAAGCACTATCCACAGCTTATAGTTCAATTTAAAAAAAATAGTTAATCAATAAGTATTACTTCAGTCATTTCACCTTTTACCATCACTATTAAAATATTGTCAGTTTAAGCAGTGCTTCTGCAGCAGAATATTAGGTATGAAAAGTGATTGTTCTGCTTTGAGGAATGATAAAGATCACTTTTTATACTTTCAATAAGTGGCCTGCGCTGACAGCACAGACATTGGTAGTTTAATTTATTGCAGAGGGATAAGTGCAGCATTCTCTTAATCTTCAAGTTTTACAAGATTATTAAATGAAGCAGCTGCTCTGAGTGTCGACGGCAGTTTTAATTTGGGCTCCAGTCCATCCAAAGCAGCCCTGTTGTTTCACATTTAGGATTTGTTTTTGCATCTCCTCAGCCAGGTCTCTTTAACAAGAAAGAACCCACTGTAACCATCGCCTCTGAGACTCCTGATTCCGATCCACAGTTATAAACATCTTGTAAACAGGTGCTGGTTGAGTGTATTCACTATTATTTTACCAGTCAAAATACATTGCTGACACTATAGAAGTTACTTTCAAAAGCTGGCTAGATATGTTATATTTGTTATTGTGCACGTGTTTACTTTTTACATACGTATTAAAATATTGCTTGTATAAATGTCCATTCACATACTTCGAGTTATATGATCAAAACCCGCTAAAACGTAACACTGTACGACTGGAAACAGAAACTGCATTTTGTATAGATGAGGCCCAAGGATTCTAGGCTTCCAGCCTGCTTGGGACTGTCCTCCTGAGAGTTCATTTAAAGTTCTTGATCACTTGAGAAACACTGTAAACAGCATTGTATTTCTGAGTGACCATGTTTAATAAAGTCCTATTTAGCTGGGTAATGACAGTCCAGTTGGTTTTATAGTTTTACACTTAGGCTCCTGAAGCAGTGGAGGTTTTTGGCTTTACTTCGTCAAGAGCAGTATGCTTTGGTTTGTTGGCATATTGGAATTAAGTTGTGTGTCCAACAGATATACACAGGGGCTGTCTTAGTCTTTACGTTTCTGACTCTTTAAGTTCACTTTCTGTCATTTTATTGTTTGTGTTTATTTCAACATGTTCAAGTTATAAATGCACCTTACTCTAAGCAACAGTCTTGCAAACATGCTTTACTAATGTCTTGGTACAGGGTTGTGCTCCTATCTTAAGACCCCACTCAGGGAACACACTGTAAGTAACTTTTTATTTTTTTTGGTAACACAAGGTTTTTAAATTAATGAAAATGAACTGAAAAGTCATCACATTAGGGAACTCCTACTACTTATTATTTAAAGCCTTGGCATGTCAAGACCAGAGATCACATACTGGCCTCAAGTCTAAAAAACAAGCTGCCCTGGGGGATTCCCTCTGTCCCTGTCCAGGAAGTATCGCTCACTTCCAGGACACATTGCACAGACACGACCGGCTCCTGCTTTGTCCCATATTTTATTATTGAATTGGTAGGAGACTCCCATATCGTTTTCAAAGGGTTTCTGACCTAGCATGATGGCTACATACAGAGGTACACATCAAAACATTTAGAATTAAAGAATAATCTGAAACAATGAGCTCAAATAAAATGACAATTTACATGCAATAGACCCAGTTCAATAGTTTCTGCAATACACACAGTGCTTGTCAGATCTAAGATGTGCATCAAGATGGCATTTCAAAATGAATTGTGAGGTTGTACTGCTGGCTTGAGTAGTAAATGTTTTTCAGACCTATATATACAATTTAGAATGAACTTTCTAAACACCTAGACTACCTTGCATATCTACTGTAATCTGCCATCCATAAAAAAACCCACTGTGTTCTAAATTGAGAATGTTATTCAGATTGCCTGATAATGAAGAAATGGAATGTGCATTTTGTTTCTGTTTTTTTGTGACACTGTTTCGGTTTTGTTCTCACCTGCTGAGGGATTTCCTTATAGAGGAAGTAGGTTTAAATGTCATTTATACAGATTTTTTTTTTTGCTATTTAATGGCGCTTGGTTTTTGGTTGTAGCAGAATTGAAAGGTCATATTGTCATATGACTTGCCTGGAATGAGGAAGGCTGTTCAATCCAGTGAACCTCAAAGCAAGCTCCAGGAAGAGGTGATTCAGCAATAAATTAGACAAATTCAATGCTGGAGCAACGGAACGCAGATTCAGTGATAAATTAGAATAATTCTATACTGAATTAGTAATAGTTCTATTACAATGAACTGGCTTTTTAAACATCTATTACAATGAACTGGCTCTTTAAACATTTTTTTTAGTTTGTTCTCCTGGTTGTGCATAGAGATATTATTGCAGGCTTATAGCTACATGTAACTTCAGGATCCCCTCTTTGGAGTCTCCTTGTGAAAGTGATTCCAGCTTAGTCCCATACAACCAGACTGTGTAAGTGATATCTGATAAACAGGTTGTTTATGTTCTCCAGAGGGCTGCTGGAGAGATGTCAAGGGTTTCCTTGGCAGGTTCATCTTGTACTCTTCTTGCCCTGCCCCTGACACAGGTTCATCTTGTACTCTTCTTGCCCTGCCCCTGACACAGGTTCCTCTTGTACTCTTCTTGCACTGCCCCTGACACAGGTTCATCTTGTACTCTTCTTGCCCTGCCCCTGACACAAGTTCATCTTGTACTCTTCTTGCACTGCCCCTGACACAGGTTCATCTTGTACTCTTCTTGCACTTTTCATCCAGTTCTTAAACACGCTTGACCAGCAGTGCAGCATTTTTTTTTATCGTTGTCAGTTTTTTATTAATATATGGAAAACTACAAAGCAATGTGTACATAGCAAAATGTGTTCATTCTATAGGGTGATGCAAAACTTTTGACCAGAGCTGTAGGTACTAGTGGTAGCATAACTACTTATTTGAGTCAAATAGTCAAGGTAGAAACAGTCAACTAGTCACCACTTTAAAAAAGCACTAATAAATCATGAATTTGATAATATCTGGTGCTCTATTTGTGTTCGTACAGTTTTGTAACACATTGCTGTTTGTGCACTATATTTAAAAATTGCTTCCAGTTTTGTTCAACTATCTATTAAATTGTAAAATATAATTTATATGTAATAGATTGCCGCTGTACTTCCGTCCATATGAAACCGCACGCTTCTCAATTACTTTCTGTTGAAATTCAAGCAACGGAATACAATTCAAATACTGGCTACTATTATACTGGCTAAATATTGCTACTAATGTACACTTTACATACTGTGACTTTTCTAGTCGTGCTGAATGGCCTCCTCTCATTCAGAAAGTACTTTACCACACACAGGGATGAATAGTGAAGTGACAAGGCCTCTAATGTATGTTATTAGGGTTATTGCAAACATTTTCAGCACACAGGGATGAATAGTGAAGTGACAAGGCCTCTAATGTATGTTATTAGGGTTATTGCAAACATTTTCAGCACACAGGGATGAATAGTGAAATGACAAGGCCTCTAATGTATGTTATTAGGGTTATTGCAAACATTTTCAGCACTTGCCAAATATAAATATGATGGAATTTCTACTTATGATAAGTCTGGTCCATGAGAAATAAACAAAACAAATAACATGAAGGCATGGAAAGGATTTCCGTGATTGCTTGATATGCAAATATAAGATAGCTGCACCTCCAAGTGAAAACAAGTCCTCTTTAGAAGAACAGATTTGAAAAGACTTCTCTTTGCTGAGTCATTATGGCTGTAATGAGCGAGCAGCACAGCCATTAGCTTGTATTTCCTTTTTTTCCAAGATAATGGTGTGTCTCCTGCTCCTTATTGCTTCAGTTACAGAGTCAGGGACGTGCTTCATCTTCCTACACAGACTGTTTACAGTACTTTGATCTTGTGTGTGGAGGGCCTGAGACTCAGGGCAGTGGGATTTTTAGGAACTCTCATTAGCATTCGCAGCATTATGAGAAGTCTTGTTATTGTATGTTGTGCTGAACATCTGTTTGTTCTTGTTTTATTTTTTCAAATAAAACACTTCAAGCCTGATTTTGATGAGAGGGCAAACCTCTAACACAACGGCAATGAAAAAAACACAGCTCAAATGGGAGCAAACTGCCTTAGCCTCTTAATGTGATTTTGGTGAGATGCTTTGCCCCATCCTTTTCTGTCTGCGTTAGTGCCAGTGGTTGGCATAACTCCTGTCACTCACTGTCACTGTCACTGACTAGCTGGGCAAGGTTTTTATTTTTTTTATAAACTGTATATAGAAATACCCAGGATGTGAAAAACTTAATTCATAACGCATCTTTGTTTTTTATCCAGTGATATGAAGAAGTGTTTAACCTTTCAGTTTTTACCTTCTTATTTACAGTGTAGCCTCACTGCTTGTGACCCAGTATTCATAGTAGGTGTAACGGTGATTCTTATCTTTCACATGTTCATTTCACACTTGTATGTTTTATTACTATAATTGAACACGTTGTAACTGTAATTTGTATCACTTTCCAGTATCTTCTTCACTCAGTCCCCTTGATATTGAGTACCGATTAACTGAATTATTGATAGTTTTACGCACCTGAATATAAAATGCCCACATCTCTTACAAACAGGACGGCCATCCTGGGGGTTTGTGTCTGTCTGTCTGTCCTTTGTCTTGGGCTTTGTTTGTGCAGGAAGGGAACACAGGCCTGTGAATGGACTTTCCTGATGATAGGTATTCAGCTGATTTACTGTAAGCCGGTTTGAATAATGAGCATGACTGAAATAAAAGTTTATACATTGAAAAAACCCTGTATTTTCTGGTTACGCTCCAATGAGGGTAGTTGTATTTTACACTGGTTAGAAGTCTTAAAAAATAAGTTACCGTTTGCTTTTGGACACGCGTTGGATTATAAAGTTAAGTGCCAGCTCAAACGCCCTTCAAAATCACCACATGAAAGGGATGGCACAATCCAGCACAAACATAAAGTACTTTGCCCTTCTGTTTGCATTTTACCGTGTTTCCTCTGAACTTTGCCCTATAAGTTTAAACCTCCTCATACCATATCACTTTCTGTGTCAATGGCCTCTTGAACTTGAGCTTGGGAGTGAGGCTGACACAGGAAGTGAGGTGGAAAGGGGCATATTGCATTTCAGTGAGATTATATTTCAAATAAGTGGTCCATCGGTCTGAATGAGGCCCAGAGTTTAAAAAATGGCTGACTTCTTAACATAGATAGTGAGCAGAGTAGGAACTGTTGAAAACAATGAACAATCTTCATCCACAATAAGAGAACGCTGATATTTTGATCTGAAATATATTTTAACGTGACTTTTTTAAAGTCACGTGGGACTCCTGGGGGTCGGGGGGATGTATTTTGGTCATGTGAACACGAGGGTCAATGAAGGTCAACAGCCGCTAGAGAAAAAAAAAAACAGCATGACGCGAGAGCAAATGCACTAGACAAGCTATGAAGAATTTCAAAGAATAAATACTGCGATTTTCTTCCTATGCATCTGGATGCAGGACATTTGCTAGGAAATCGGAACTGTCCCGGCCATAGGGACTGTTGGCATGTATGAGAAACACATTGGAGCGCTTTATTGAAAGTATGACACTTTTTACATAGTGTTTACTTGGTGGTACTGGTGCTACGATAACATGGTATATTGATTATATGGATTTCAAAGCATATGAGAACTGCCCCATTATTGTTATTTGAATCGCTGTTTATATTGTTTAGTTTTCGAGACTTGAATTTATTTCCTAAAACACTAGAAATTCCTTCATGGCTATATTATGACCCCAAGGGATTATGGACAGGAAACAAAAATGCTCACACTACACTACCAAGGGAGTACACATCTCCTGCAATGCCAATATTCCCTTCCTTGAAGGGAAAAGCAGTCTGTATTCAATTTAACACTCAATTGTTATCCAGTAGCCTCTTTTACTAAGTCTCTGTTTAAACCTCTTTTCTCATCTCAACCAATAAAATGCTTTCTGAGTTGGCAATTCTTTCCATATCCCCTTCAGTCATTCTATTTAATTTAAAAGTATGTCTAAAAAACCATTGTAAATTATAGTATAGATAATTAACATGGTGCAATCAAACACACAGTATGAAGGGGTTATAGCTAGAAAATCGCTTAAACGATTGTGAACAGCATAGTTTTTTCCACAGGTTTTGAGTGCATTGTCATGTCACTGACCCAGTTTGATAAACTTGTGCACATATTGTTAGTGTTTCAAAAGCATGTGGTAATGTATCACCAGCTGTTTTTCATACTTGTTTACTGTAGTGCTGAAGGCTTGGGCTCAATGTGCCAAGGAGGTGAAATGGAAGTGAGCCTAATTTACCACACTGTTTCTCCAAGAGGGAGCCATGGGTAGAGCTATGTAGTAGGACTGAGATTCAATTAAAGACCAGCCAGTGTTTATTCTCTAATGGTGTTGAGACACAAACTACAGGCTTCACGAGAGTCCAAGTAAGAATAGTTTTCCATGATAGCAGTTAGTTACTGTAAATATGTCTGTTTACCTTTCTGAGCTGTACCTGAGCTTCAAGCTGTCATTTATAACCCTCTACTGTTGAAAGTAGTACATGGAGTATGCCGATCTGGTGTGACGCAGTGGCAGGCATAGGAAAGAAGATAATGTTCAGGAAAAAGACACAACTTATTATATTTTAATGTCAAATGAAACAGATTTAAATAATATTATTAAATAATATTAAATATTAATTAATATTATTTAATAATAATATTATTATTTAATAATAATATTAAATATTATTATTATTATTATTATTATTATTATTATTATTATTATTATTATTATTATTATTATTATTATTATTAGATGCCTTTATCCAAAGTGACTTACAGAGACTAGGGGGCAAACTATGCATCACAACTGCTGCTGCAGAGTCACTTACAATAGGACCTCGGTTTTATGTCTCATCTGAAGGACGGAGCACAAGGAGGTTAAGTGACTTGCTCCGGGTCACACAATGAGTCAGTGGCTGAGCAAGGATTTGAACCGGGAACCTTTTCATTAATCACTGTACTTGCTGAGTACTATAGAAAAATACACTTGAAATAATGACATTGAGATTCAACCAAGGAATGAAGGGCACTCCAAAATAGCAAGTTATGGGGAAAAACAGACATTTTAATAAACATAGAATATCTGGGGGAATATTGGGTTTTGACTGGTAATTACTGCCCAAATACCAATTTGAAACATATATTATTGTGTAATAGTATATTCTGAGCCATAAAATATTATTATTATTATTATTATTATTAATAATAATAATAATAATAATAATAATAATAATAATAATAATAATAATAATACTAAAATATGAATATGCGTTTTTTTATTACTAGTATTGCCGTGTTTTCATTTTTATGGATGGGATATTGCCGTCAGGCAGTAGCGATTGGCTGAGCTTTATAGCAAAGCTGCCGATAGGCCTCTGCGCGAGCTGCCACGTAAGCCCACCCCCCTGGGAGCTTACTATACGCAGCGCGCAGAGACTCTCTTCCTCTTTTGTCTTCAGCATCAGTAGCAGTAGGTCATTAGAGCTTGTCGACTGATTGTACTCATTAAGCTTAGACTTGAGAAGTTGCACTCATTATTATTTTGTATTTTCGGTTTATATAATTGTGTATATATTTTGATATTACATTATACATTCCTTCACGCTTTGCTTCGGCATCGCATTTTTGTTTACTCTCATGGTCTTCGTCTTTCCTTATTGCTATAATTATTTCATAATTGTTATTGTGTTTTTGTGTTTTTGTAATATATTATATGTTTGTTATATATATTTTATTTGGACGCGCGTTGCGTTGGCCTTTGGCCACGAGTGCATTGCAGCCTCGGTCTTGCCTCTGGCTAGACCGCGTGTGTGTGGAGCCAGCTCTGCAGCCTCTATATATATAATCCACTGCGGTGTGTCCCACCCTACCGCGTGGTAGCTGTACGGCCTGCCCTTACAGTCACTAACCACTATATAGTGTTGCTGCAGTGTCCCAAAAAACAAACAAACAAAAAAAAACCCTTTTTTCACCTTTAGGAAGACGACCACCAAACACATACTCCCTTAAGCACCTAGGTAAGTATTAAACAGCATCAGACACTGTACCAGCACTAGCGTCTCCGCTCTGCGGGTCAGCTGACACTTAGGCGTCTCTTGCTAGCGTCTCAACGCTTGGTACTCGCACTCCGCGTGGTGTCAGCGCCTCGGTGCTTGGTTCAGTGCTTCCGCGCTTGGGACTCGGTGCTCGACGCTCGATGCTCGACACTTCGGTGCTCGACGCTCGACACTTTGGTGCTCGGTGCTCGACACTTCGGTGCTCGACACTCGGTGTTCGATGCTTCGGTGCTCGACGCTTCGGCGCTCGGTGCTCGACGCGTGCACCTCGGTGCTCGACGCGTCGGTGCTCAGCGCTCGACGCACGCACCGTAGGTGCTTAGCGCTCAACGCTTAGGCGCTCAACGCTCGGTGCTCGGCGCTCGACGCTCGGTGCTCGGCACTTCGATGCTTGGTGCTCGCCGCTTCGGCGCTCGACGCTCTGTGCTTCGGCGCTCGACGCGTCGGCGCTCAACGCTCGGTGCTCGACGCACCTTCGGCGTTCGTTGAGCCACACTTGACGGAGATGTCGGGCTTTCATCGCTGCGTGACCTGTCAGGCAAAGCTGACTGCCAGCGATCTGCACGATGATTGTGTGACGTGTCTGGGGCCAGAGCACGCCGCATCCGCGTTGGCGGATAGAGCTTTTTGCCATCTCTGTGCTGGCTTCCAGGCACACACCCTCCGCCAAAGGGCGAAGAAAGCAGTGGGTGGGCACTCTCCTTCCTCGGGATCATCCCACACCATTTCTGCCCCGCCGTCGTCTACGGCGACGCCGCCAGGGTGGCTACAGCTCTCCAGGAGCCCGTCCTCCGAGCTAACAGCTAGTCAGAGGTCCCCCACCAGACGCGCTCGGGAACGCAGCCCCTCCCCTTGTAGGGAACGCCCCCGTCGGGAGTCTAGGTCACACTCGAGATCGCCTCGACGGAGAGGACGCTCTCGCTCCCCTCGTCGGGACAGGCGATACAGAGACAGGTCGGGGGTGGCGGAGCTAACCTCCAAAATGTCTCAATTTATGGAGGTTATGATGGGGCAGCAGTCCATCCTCATGTCCCTAGCAAATGTGGTGACCCGAGTCCCAGAACAACTGACTGGGCCCATTGCTAGCCAGCCAGTGGCCCCTCCACAACCTGCACCGGTCGTCGCCCTTCCAGTGCAACCTCAAAGGGAGTGGGATATCGATGCAGTTTCCAGAGACGCATCTGACGTCCTGGAAGGGGAGAGTATAGAGGCTGAGGTAGCCTCCCAGCACTCTGAGCAGGACATCGAGCTCGAGGTGCTGGATACCGATGACCCGACTTGGTCTGTGGTGGAGAGAGCAACCCGCCACTTGTGCATCGAATGGCCTATGACGGAACTACCACGGCGATCCTTGTTTGAGTCGCCTTCAGCCCAGCCCCATCAGTCCAGGATGCTTCCGGCATTCCCAGACTTTATTAAGGAGGTGCAGTCCACCTGGGGGTCTGCGGCCTCTGCCCCTACGACTTCTCGCAAGGCCTCGGCCTTTAGCATGCAAGGGGCAAGTGAAGCTGGGTTGGCGTCCTTCCCAGCAGTTGGCACAGCACACAGTGATGGTTACAGACCATCTTCAGTGGCTAGGTCTGAAGATCAATTCAGAAAAGAGCGCCTCGTGCCGAGCCAACAGACCGAATTCTTCAATGCCTTCGCGTTGCACCCGCGGAGAGACAAACACCGCAGGTTGACGGTATCCCGAACCTGCTGGGAAGCGCTGCGCTGGTGGAAAGTTCCGTCGAACATCCACCAGGGCATATGCTTGGGTCCCATCTTCCGAAGGGAGGTTGTCACGACTGACGCTTCCAACCAAGGTTGGGGAGCAGTCTGGAATGGCTCATGGACCCGCGGAGTGTGGTCAGGACCCTGGAGGTCAGCCCACATCAATGCTCTGGAACTCAGAGCGGTGGACCTCGCCTTTCGGCACTTCTTGCCTGTGCTTCTAGGCAAGCATGTGTTAGTGTGGTCAGACAACACCACGGTTGTGGCGTATATCAACCGCCAGGGCGGCCTACGGTCCCCTCGCCTTCACCGGATGGTAATATGGATGTTGCTATGGGCACAACCGCATTTGACCTCTCTGCGTGCGGTTCACCTATATGTGTTTCCAGCGATTCCGATGCTCCCCGCCTTCTTAGAGAAGGTCAGGGTAGAGCAAGCGACAGTGATCCTGGTCGCTTCTCGGTGGCCTCGGAGGATATGGTTTCCGAGCCTGGTGCAGTTGCTGCACGGTCAACCGAGGGAGCTTCCCCTGCGAGCGGACCTATTGTCCCAGGCCCAAGGAGGGCTTTGGCACCCGAACCCCAAGCTCATGCAGCTATGAGCTTGGCCCCTGAATGGGAGCGCCTGTCAACCTTAGGGCTCTCGACGGTGGTGATTTAGACCATTCAGAGTGCTAGAGCGCCCTCTACTAGGTCGCAGTATACGTACAAGTGGCAGTTGTTTCAAGATTGGTGTCTGGCGGAGGGCTATGACCCAATATCCTGCCCTATGGCAGTGATATTACAGTTTCTACAGAAACTGTCAGATGAAGGGAAATCTCCCTCTATGCTTAAGGTGTATTTAGACGCCATATCGGCTTGCCATGTACGCATTGACAGTTTATCGCCAGGTTGCCATTTTCTGGCATCTCAGTTCCTGAAGGGCGCAAGACGCTTGCGGCCTCCAAGGATGACCAGTTTACCGTCATGACGTGGTGTTAGAAGCCCTTACCAAGGCACCGTTCGAGCCTCTCCACAGCGTGGATATAAAGCTTGTATCTATGAAAACTGCATTCTTGCTATCAGTGGTATCAGCAAAACGCGTGGGCGAGTTACATGCACTTTCAGTGCATTCATCATGTACTCGTTTCGCAAGAGACAGTTCTAAGGTCTCCATGCATCCAAATCCGGCCTTTTTACCCAAGGTCATATCCCTGTTTCATATGAACCAACCAGTTGAGTTGATGGCGTTCCATCCTCCTCCTTTTTCTTCCCCAGAGGAAGAGCGGTTACACATGCTCTGCACCGTTCGGGCACTGAGGTGTTATATTGACCGTACAACGACTGTGAGGCAAACAGAACAATTGTTTATATGCCATGGTTCTAGGACTTTGGGTCAGCCGTTGTCTAAACAACGCCTTTTCCATTGGATAGTGGATGCTATTAAATTAGCATATGAATCTGCACGCCTTCCGCCACCAGGGCAGTTGAAGGCACATTCCACTAGGGGTATGGCGACATCCTGGGCCCTCTTTAGAGGGGTGCCGGTGTCTGACATTTGTGCTGCAGCCATTTGGGCTACACCGCATACTTTTATGAGGTTCTACCGTTTAAATGTACTGGAATCCTCTGCTCAATCGTTTGGAGTAACATGACCCAAAAGACTCTGCTGGGGTGACATGACCAAGGAAGTAAAGCAGAAACAGACTTCCTGAAAGGCAAGGGAAGCAAACATTCTTTAACCTTCTATAGTGTAGTAGCAGATGTGTGTTTAAAAAAGAAAATACCTGTTTGATATAAGGTGTTTCTTTCATAACTGCATAAATGAGACCTATGTAGATAATGGGAGCGCTAACGGGTAAGATTTATGGAATTATTTTGTTAGATAAAATGACTTTAAATATTATAAATCATGGAGCGCTGTTCAGCCAGTCAAGGAAAAGTATTGCCAAAATTCTAACATGACAAACTAACAAAATCGATGCTGTTTAGTGAGATAGACTGGAAAATGTTAACTGTAAACAATGTCAAATAAAATCTGAAAATGTCAAATATGATGTACGATAGGATCATATTTGTCTGACAGTGTAATTGTCATCAGTTATCCTACATTATAGACTGCTGAGGATCTCTCAGCCAATCAGAGCGCACATTTCACCCACTGTATTCCATACCACATCACAAAAAAAACGCATTCATGACAGCAATGTAACATATTGAGTTTTTACTGTGGTTTATTTTCAGTATCAGGGCTTTTGACATCACCTCTCAGCATTCCATTAAATTGCAAAGTCAATTCAAAGCAGTGGCATGCAGTGTGCAATGTGCTTCACGATAGTGATTCATGCTTTATTTGGGCTCCTTTCAGTGTTTTGTTTTTCAGATGAATGTTGTGATGATGACTCATGTTCTCTACAATAATATTTGTTTATGTGCTGTGCTTTACTACAGCAATCAAACGGTACTACCATCTTTAACCTGTTCAGTTCCTTTGGTGAGAGGTCATTCTCATAATGTGCCAATGGTGGGAGGTCTCATCATGAATATATTGACACAAATAAAGGCTGTAACATTCGTTTAAGCAGGATCTCTTTAACGGCACGTTCTTTTTTGTCACGTGGTGTCTCATTTTGCTGGTACAGGGAAATTGCAATCCAATTATTATTTGTTTATTTAGCAGGCGCCTTTATCCAAGGCGACTTACAGAGACTAGGGTGTGTGAACTATGCATCAGCTGCAGAGTCACTTACACCAACAACAACTCACCCGAAAGACGGAGCACAAGGAGGTTATGTGACTTGCTCAGGGTCACACAGTGAGTCAATGAGTGTGCTGCAATTTGAACTGGGGACCTCCTGGTTACAAGCCCTTTTCTTTAACCACTGGAACACACAGCCTTGCCTATAATTGTGATATAACTAGGCAGGGTGCTTCCTTTTTCATGTTACAGAATGTGGTACAGCTTTAGAGGGGAATGAATGCCCTGGTATACTTGTTACTTCAGTGAGACAAAAGGGATGCAGTATAGTATGAATACAAATATTTTTAAAAATGTTTAAACAATAAAGACAATTGTTGTAAGTATGTAGAAGATGTCTAATAAGTGTCCCTCATTGAGCCCGTCCTCTTGAGATTGTTCTGGACTGGCTGGTACAGTTGGGCTCAGTCTGAGAGTGCAAGCTCTTAATGAAGCATTGCAGCGACACTGCTCCCTGGTAAGGATGGAGAAGAAGGGTAATACAAGTACAGCACAGTAACAAGCCTTGTTAGGTTCAGGTTTAAGCACAACATGTGCTTTGTATGAAACAGGACAATATGCTGAACTATGTGTAGTTTGTAAACAGTGAAATAAATGCTACATGAATGGTGGTGACACACGGTCCTGTGTCTGAAGCCTAAATGTTTATACTGTCAAGTACAGGCAAGCCTACCCATACATCTCCACCCATAGAAAAGACACCTTACAAAGCTACTGGTTTTTAAAGGTTTTCAATTAACAAAGAGACAGAAGCAGTAAAGTGTTACCCATGCTTTGATACAGTGCCTTGCATAAGTATTCACCCCCTTGGACTTTTCCACATTTTGTAGTGTTACAACCTGGAATTAAAATGGATTTAATTGGGATTTTTACCATTTGATTTGCATAACATACTTAACGCTTTGAAGGTGCAAAATAATTTTTATTGTGACACAAAAGTTAATTAAACAAAAAAAAGACATTTGTTGGTTGCATAAGTATTCACCCCCCTGAGTCAATACTTGATAGAAGCACCTTTGGCAGCAATTACAGCTGTGAGTCTTTTGGGGTAAGTCTCTACCAGCTTTGCACATCTGGATCCTGCAATTTTTGCCCATTCTTCTTGGCAAAATTGCTCAAGCTCTGTCAAGTTGGATGGGGACCGTTGGTGAACAGCAACTTTCAAGTCTTACCACAGATTCTTATCGGATTGAGGTCTGGGCTTTGACTGGGCCATTCTAAGACATTCAGGTTCTTGTTTTTAAACCACTCCAGTGTAGCTTTGGCTGTGTGCTTAAGGTCATTGTCCTGCTGGAAGGTGAACCTCCGCCCCAGTCCCAGGTCTCTTGCAGACTGAAACAGGTTTTCCTCTAGAATTTCCCTGTATTTGGCTCCATCCATCTTGCCCTCAATCCTGACCAGTTTCCCAGTACCTTCCAATTAAAAAGCATCCCCATAACATGATGCTGCCACCACCATACTTCACCATGGGGATGGTGTTCTCAGGGTGATGAGCAGGTTGGCTTTGCGCCACACATAGCGTTTTGCGCTACAGCCAAAAAGTTCAATTTTGGTCTCATCATACCAGAGAACCTTTTTCCACATGTTTGCTGTGTCTCCCACATACCTTTTGGCAAAATCCAAACGGAATTTAATATGGGTTTTTGTTCAGCAATGGCTTTCTTCTCGCCACTCTTCCATAAAGCCCAGATTTGTGGAGCGTCCTGGTTATAGTTGTCCCATGGACGGTTTCTCCCATCTCAGCTGTGGATCTCTCCAGCTCCTTCAGAGTTACCATTGGCCTCTTGGTTGCTTCTCTGACTAATGCCCTCCTTACCTGGTCACTGAGTTTTGGCGGATGGTCTTCTCTAGGCAGAGTCGCGGTTGTGCCATATTCTTTCCATTTTTTAATAATGGATTTAACGGTGCTCCGGGGGATGTTCAAAGTTTGGGATATTTTTTTATAACCCAACCCTGATTGGTGCTTCTCCAGAACTTTATCCCGGACTTGTTTTGATAGCTCCTTGGTCTTCATGATGCTGTGTGTTTAGATATGCTCTCTAACAAACTCTGGGACCTTCCAGAAACAGGTGTTTTTAATCTGAGATCATGTGACACTTTAATTGCACACAGGTGGACTCCATTCAACTAATTATGTGACTTCTGAAGGCAATTGGTTGCACCAGAGCTTATTTAAGGGTGTCACAGCAAAGGGGGTGAATACTTATGCAATCAAGACTTTTCAGTTTTTTATTTGTAAATAATTTTGAAAAATATGTAGATTTTTTTACCCACTTATGAACTATTTTGTGTAGATCAGTGGCAAAAAATCCTAATTTAATTCATTTTAATTCCAGGTTGTAACACTACAAAATGTGGAAAAGTCCAAGGGAGGTGAATACTTATGCAAGGCACTGTATAGGTGACCATTAATTCGGGAGAGGGTCACCTTCTGCAAAAGGTTTTTAAATAAAAAAACAAAACACAAACGCACAGTTTTTCGCTGTCATCTTAAATAATAAATAATCGTGTTGGACGGCTTTCGTCCGACTGCACATAAACAATATATTTTTATAATAATAATAATGATGTAACGAAACAGGGTTAATGTGCAGCCCTTATAAGGACTCCCTGGAAGCAATCACACTGCAATGATTTGGTGACAGAGAGAAGACCAAACAGACACACTCCTTGCCAGCTCAAGCACTTTATTAACACAGAGCCCAAAAGGTATCTGCTGAACACTACAGAGAAGCGTCCCCTCTCTCACGGTGATGCGTTCCATCAGCGCGCCGACCTGGTACTGCTGAAGGGGGGCCTGGGAGCGCTCACCTGGCCCCTTCTTCGCTGTACAATCATCGCAACGGTGGCAAAAGGTTTCGACGTCTAGTCGGCATCGCCCCCAGTAATAGCGAGCCCAGAGGCGCGCCAGTGTCTTTGTGATGCCGAAGTGCCCTACCCCAGGCCTGTAGCACTGTGTCGCGGAGCAGAACTGGTACCACGATTTGCCATCGCTGCTCTCTGCTGGCTGGCTCCTGCCACTGCCGGTATAGCACACTCTCTCGGAGGCTGAGTGCATTCCACTGTGACCACAAGCCCTTGACAGTCTCGGAGAGGGGAGCCACCTCCTCCCAAGTTGGTCGCCTGTTTCCCTCTTTCCAGTGCAGCAGCCAGCTGATGTCAGGATCCTGTGCTTGCTGCCAGCGCCACTTTTCCGGGGTCACTGCCTGCATCACTTGAACATGCACAACCTCGCCGTCCTCTCCTACAGCTTCCTGCTGTCTGGCTTCCCACTGCTCAGTGACGGCACCCTGTTTCACTGCACGGTCTACGGGATAGTGCATCTTCATTACCGTGCTTCACTCCAGGCCGATGTTGGATTGCAAAGTCAAAAGCCTGGAGTGTTTCGAGCCAGTGCGCCACCTGCCCCTCCGGCTCCCGAAACTGCAACAACCATTGTAGCGAGGCGTGGTCAGTGCGGAGCAGAAACCGGGAGCCACAGAGATAGGGGCGGTAGTGCTTGATGGCTTCTACCAGTAGCTCCCTCCGGGTCACGCAGTAGTTGCACTCTGCACGGCTGAGGGTCCGACTGAAATAGGCTACAGCTCTCTCTTCCCCCCCGTGGCACTCTTGGGACAGCACTGCACCGATCCCTATGTTGCTGGCATCCGTATCGAGGATGAAAAGTGCAGCAGTGGATGGGACAGCGAGTACCGGGGCTTGTGTCAGGGCCTCGCGTAGCTGGGAGAAGGCATTCTTGCGCTCCGCTGTCCACTCAAAGGGAACGCTCCTCTCCAGCAACTGATGCAGGGGGCTAGCGATTGTTGCAAAACCCTTTACAAACCGCCGGTAATAGGAGGCCAGTCCCAAGAAACTGCGCAGCTGCTTCGCCGAGGAGGGAGCGGGCCACTGCTGCACAGCAGCTATCTTCTCAGGGTCTGTAGCGATCCCCTGCTCGCTAACCCAGTGTCCCAGGAAGGTGGTTTGGCGGTGCAGCAGGTGGCACTTTCCCAGGTGCAGTCTCAGCCCGGTAGCGCTGATCCTTTCCAGTACTTGCCTTAGGTTGTGCAGAGCTGCGGAGAAGGTGGGGGTGTGCACCAATAGGTCATCCAGGTAAACGATGCAAGCCTGTCTCGGGATCCAACTGAGCACCTTCTCCATCAGTTGTTCGAAGGTGGCAGGGGCATTGCACAGACCAAACAGCATCACCAGGAACTGCCAGAGCCCCTGACCAGTGGAGAAGGCTGTTTTTGGTCGGGCATCCGGGGCGAGCTCCACCTGCCAGTAGCCGCTGCTGAGATCGAGGGAGCTGAACCAGGACGACCCAGACACCAGATCGAGTGACTCGTCAATCCGGGGTAGCGGGTAGGAATCTTTCCTAGTTGCTGCATTCAGGCGCCGGTAATCCACACAAAAGCGCAGGCTACCATCCTTCTTTTTAACTAAGACTACCGGCGCTGCCCACGGACTGTCAGATGGCTCGATAACATCCGCATCCAGCATCTCCTGTATCATGCTTCCAACCACTTCGCATCTAAAAAGGGGAAGTCTGCGAGGTGGTTCCCGGCTCGGGGGGGCCGCCCCTGTATCGATTTGGTGTTGTACCAGGTTGGTCCGACCCCCATCTTCTGGTCGTGCTGCGAAAGTTCCCTGGAATTCATGAAGCAGCTGCCGCAGTTCGCCCTTTTGTTCCAGGCTGAGACCTCCGCTGCTTCTTTGCCACACCCCTTCCACGGCTTCGTTCAGCGCCGGCAGTGACTCGGCCCCTCCTGTTGCAGTTCGGGATTGACTCTGCTCTGAGTCTGCCCTTACTGCAGTCTCTGCTGCCACCTGGTGAGAAACAACTGTCACTGCACCCCGCCGCCGCTGATGTAGCTTTGCTCCATGTCTTTGTTTTTGCCACCGTGGCCTTTCATCGCATCCCTGAAATCGGCTGTGGTCAGGTTCAATCCGCCCCCCTTCTCCCGATCTGTTGGGGTAAGCGTGTGTGTTGACACTTGCAGCATTGCTGCCGCCTGCCCCAGATATACTGGGAGAGCCCTGATAAGGGCTCCGGCCGGTCTCCTCCTTCCACCCCTCCCAGTCCGGTCCCCCGGGAGAGGCTTGTGCACCCACTAACCCCACTGGAATCTCTAGTTGCAGTGCCGGACCCTCACCAAACTGCACCGTCCCCATGGCTAGGTCTAGTCGCCCTCTCGCCCTCTGTAAGAAATCTAGCCCCAGGATGCAGGGGTCCTGGATGTCAGCCACCCACACTTCGTGCTGGATGAGCAGGGGTCCCAGGTGGATTTCAAGCCAGCCACAGCCATGCATCGGCGCTAGCTGCCCAGTCACTGCACAGTTGTTGGTTTGAGTTTAGCCCGGCTGGCTACGCTTGACTGCTGCGCAATGTCAGTGCGGACAACAGTGATGCTGGAAACAGTGTCAATTAAAGCGGTGCAGGGCACACCTTCCACTCGGCAAGCCAAGTGCAAGTGCGCCCCAATGCTTGTCCTCCCGACTACAGCCGTCATCTCGCCAGGGACGGATGTCACTACAGTGGGGTTGGTAATGTGGGGCAGCGCTCCCCCTTCTATGCTGACCCTGTGCCATTTCCCGCCGGCTGCGCGGGGTTTGGCGCCAAAACTGCGGGATGGTCTGCACGTCTCCATCTTCTCCAGCAGTCGACTCGAATATGCCCGGGCTGCCCGCACTCCCAGCAGAGACGGGGTCCGGATTGAGGGGATGGGGGCGGCCGCGCTGCCATTGCTTTTCTAATGGCCACTATCTCCTCCATCACCTCAGCCAGCCCCAGTCCGCTTTGCTCCGGCCCCACCTCTACCTCGGTTGCTCTAACAGCAGGTCGGCTCCGATGCTCATCTTCCTCTTTGGAGATGTCTTCCCATTCCTGTGCTAGTTGGAAGGCCTCTTGCAGGGAGCGCGGCTTGGACAGCCGCAGGTGTTTGCGCAGCTCCCTGGGGCCGACTGCCTCCACAAACTGGAAGCGCGCTTGTTCTTCTTGTTCTCGTGCTGGTGAATCTGTGTAGGCGTGCCGTGCTTCCCGCTTCAGATTATTTGCCAGTTTCGCCAGACTTTCCCCGGGGGAGCGTACTCTCCGCCTGAATCGCGCTTGTAGCAGCTCTTCGTCCCCCATGCTGCTGAACCTGCGCTGGAGTGCGGCGCTCAGAGCGTTTAAGTCGCCCCACTCTTCCTGCGCCAGGTTCAGCAGCACCATCTGCACCTCTTCCCGCAGCGCCGCAGTGAGCTGCTGCGCTTTTTCTTCAGGGGTCCACCCGCACAGCTTCTCCATCACTCCCATTTGGGCGTTGAACGTTTCCCAGCTTGAGGTGCCGTCGAAACTAGGCAGTTTGATAGGCAGCCTTCGCTCCACCATGGGTTTCTCCCTGCGTCCCCTTTCCATTGCAGGCTCGTCCCTGAACCTCTGTGCTGCTCTCTCGGGTTTCAGCTCACCTCTCGTCCACTCTTCAGGTGCCTGCCAGTCAGACATCTCGACCACCACATCTGCCGAGAGCTGTCAGTTTGCAGCTGCAAACCTCTTCTCCTTCTCGCAGCCAGGTTCCAGTTTAATCCTGTGCTCCATCAGAACCACTTCTGACACCAGTGTAGCGTTTCACGCAGTAGACAGAACAGAAGGAGACAACTTCCAGGTTCAAAGCTTTATTTAGGATCTTTCAGCACCATACAGAGCCCACTGCTCTAGCCACTTGCTCTCGACCGACCACAATGAGTGTGCAACGCCCCGTTTTATGACCTAGCCCCGCCCCTTTATGCTAATCGGGTGCCAGAACGAACAGCTATCCCATTGGTCCCCAGCCGTACACTAGGACCAATGGGCACACACAATCAACAGCCAATGACAGGGACCAGGGAGCACCATGCGTGCAGGATAGCTCGGACAGCCACAGGGACAGAGCGAACCCGCAACTACAGGTAATACAGACGGGGGGGGAGAGGAACACAATACGGCGGCATTAACAGCACAGACAGTAGAAACAAGAGGGAATACAGTACGCAAACAATACACAGATCGCTACACTACCCCCACCTTAGCCTTTTTGCCCCCAAAAAGTTCACAGGGTTCCATGCAGCATATGACCGTGATCGGCAACCTCCACCCCTGAAACACAGACCCCCTCCCTGCATGTCCGGTTTTCCCTCTAAGGGCTTTGGTGGGTGAGCTGGCGGGTGGTGCTGTACGGAAGGCAATTTGCTCTCCTCGGCGGCGGCGGCGCTCTCCCAGGCGGCGGCGGCAACGGCGGTCTCTCAGGCGGTGGCGGCGGCGGCGGCGCTCTCTCAGGCAGCGGCGGCAGCAACAGCGCTCTCTCAGGCGGCGGCGGCAACGGCGCTCTCTCAGGCGGCGGCGGCAACGGCGCTCTCTCAGGCGGTGGCAGCAACGGCGCTCTCTCAGGTGGCGGCGGCGCTCTCTCAGGTGGCGGCGGCGCTCTCTCAGGTGGCGGCGGTGCTCTCTCAGGCGGCGGCGGCGGCGCTCTCTCAGGTGGCGGCGGTGCTCTCTCAGGTGGCGGCGGTGCTCTCTCAGGCGGCGGCGGCGGCAGCGCTCTCTCAGGCAGCGGCGGCAGCAACAGCGCTCTCTCAGGCGGCGGCGGCGGCGACGGCGCTCTCTCAGGCGGCGACGGCTGCAGCAACAGCAACAGCGCTCTCTCAGGCGGCGGCGGCGGCGGCAACGGCGCTCTCTCAGGCAACGGCGCTCTCTCAGGCGGCAGCAGGGGCGGCGATGCTCTCTCAGGCAACGGCGCTCTCTCAGGTGGCGGCAGGGGCGGCGGCGCTCTCTCAGGCGGCGGCGGCTGCAGCAACAGCGCTCTCTCAGGCGGCGGCGGCGGCGCTCTCTCAGGCGGCGGCGGTGGTGGCAACGGCGCTCTCTCAGGCAACGGCAGGGGCGGCGATGCTCTCTCAGGCAACGGCGGTCTCTCAGGTGGCGGCAGGGGCGGCGGCGCTCTCTCAGGCGGCGGCGGCTGCAGCAACAGCGCTCTCTCAGGCGGCGGCGGCGGCGGCGCTCTCTCAGGCGGCGGCAGGGGCGGCGATGCTCTCTCAGGCAACGGCGCTCTCTCAGGTGGCGGCAGCGCTCTCTCAGGCAGCGGCGGTGGCGGCAACAGCGCTCTCTCAGGCAGCGGCGGCGGCGCTCTCTCAGGAGGCGGCAGCGGCGGCAGTGGCAACGGTGCTCTCTCAGGCGGCGGCGGCAGGTCTCCCATCTCATACACTGGAGATGGTCCAGGCTCCCTCGTTAACCTCCTCGAACGACCACCCCTCCTCCGCTTTTGTTTTCTGGCAGGCAGTAGGTCCCCTTCCTCCTGGAAGGGGCAGCACGCCACTTGGTGCCCGATTTCTCCCCGCAAGCAAGGCACCAGCCTTGCTCCTCCAAGCCACCAAGGAGATCCTCCAGTTCGCCATCCCACCGGTTCCGTGACGGCTCTGGGTCGTACCACATCCACTGGTCCATCTCTGTCTTCTATCTGCTCCTGCTCAACGCTGAGTTAATTCTTGTTTTTATCACACTACTGACACCAGTGTAACAAAACAGGATTAATGTGCAGCCCTTATAAGGACTCCCTGGAAGCAATCACACTGCGATGATTTGGCGACAGAGAGAAGACCAAACAGACACACTCCTTGCCAGCTCAAGCACTTTATTAACACAGAGCCCAAAGGGTATCTGCTGAACACAGTAAAGCAGAGGGGGTCACTACAGAGAAGCGTCCCCCCTCTCACAGTGGCCACAGGCCCTCACCCCCCCCCCCCCCCCCCAAACCACCACCGTGTCCCCTATGTTTGCACAAGCATACACCACCCCCAATCCCTCCCCACATTTATAAAAGCCCCCCCTCAATGTTTAATTACCCCTTTTATTCCAGTTAACAGCTACCCATGATCCTGTGCGTTATGCAACTAATTTGCATAGCGCCCCCCGTGCACGTCACAATAATAATAATAATAATAAATGAATACCTACATAAATAATAAAATACACACAAGGGGTGAGCACCTGTCATAAAGTGAAACAGGGCTTGAACCACGACATGAAGCTGTTCTCTGATTGCTCAGTTGTGTAGCTGTCGCGCGACGAATTCGCAAAAATAGGACCAGGTTCTCCTTTTTTTCATCGCTCGCGTTGGAATTTGTGTCGCGGTGACGTCGCTTGTCGTGTCACTCTTTGGTGTGAAGGGTGCTATTGAAAAGCATAGGTTTTATTGATTTTCTCGCGTCGCTTGTCGTGTCACTCTTTGGTGTGAAGGGTGCAATTGAAAAGCATAGGTTTTATTGATTTTCTCGCGTCGTTTTGTCGTGTCACTCTTTGGTGTGAAGGGTGCTACTGAAAAGCATAGGTTTTATTGATTTTCTCGCGTCGCTTGTCGTGTCACTCTTTGGTGTGAAGGGTGCAATTGAAAAGCATAGGTTTTATTGATTTTCTCGCGTCGCTTGTCGTGTCACTCTTTGGTGTGAAGGGTGCTATTGAAAAGCATAGGTTTTATTGATTTTCTCGCGTCGCTTTGTCGTGTCACTCTTTGGTGTGAAGGGTGCTACTGAAAAGCATAGGTTTTATTGATTTTCTCGCGTCGCTTTGTCGTGTCACTCTTTGGTGTGAAGGGTGCTACTGAAAAGCATAGGTTTTATTGATTTTCTTGCGTCGCTTTGTCGTGTCGCTCTTCGTGTCGCGTCTGGTGTGTAAGGGCCTTTAGGGTTAGGACAATATTATATAAAAAGAAGCTGAATTTAGTACAATAGTTAAATTAATCAGGATTTGTGAGATTAATTAAAATGTTTTGCTCAGCTTTAGACATAAAATGTTAACAGTAATGAACAACCATAGTTCACATAGTGTGTTTTTTTTTTTTATTATTATTACAATAATAATAATATAATATAAAATAATATTCTTTTCAGTTGCTAAAATCTCAAGTCCTTTGTACTTTTTTTTTTATAGTCGGAAGTGTTCTAATTTGAATGCAAGTTGTGCCTTTTTGTTTAAATATTATGCACAACTGTGCTTTTAGTTATTGGATCTTCTGTTAAAAAAGCAACTAATGTGTGTTCTTTATTTAAAAAAATAAAACGACAATGCATCGATTATCGTTGATAAATGCCTATACGATAATTGAATAAGAAATTAGGTTGCCTATTGCACTACTACCCATCACACTGTGGCCTGTGAGGCTGTGAAAACACACAGCACTCTTTCAGTTTGTACATGTGGTACAGTGCTTTAGCAAGCGTGTTGGTGCTTTTTAATTCTGTTTTTGTAAGAATTGTTGAAAACCATTCTTCAAATGTTCCCCTTCCACCTCCTCGTGAGAGTTGCCTTTTACTTTCCTGTTTAATTATAGTCTGAAAGGAAGCTGCTGTATCTATAACTACAGTGTAAAGGGTTGGCAAGTTGGGTTTAATAGTGGTGTCAGGGATTCTTCTGAGGATACAGTACTTTCATTATTCCACGAATAAACCACCAACCCCCAGGCTATCCTCGTGAGTGAAATAACCACAGCACTCGTTGAACATTGAATATTCTGTTGAAGGATAATCCAGGGCTGCAGGATGTTCGCGCCCACAAAGGTGATTCCCCAACACCTTTGTTTTTAAGACAAAAGTTGTTGCCACTCAAAAAAACACTCAATGACGTTGTTTGAAAAGTATTTTTGCTAAATTATATTAGCAATGCTAATTAAGATTTTTTTTTAATTACTTATTCCTAAATTTGTAAAAAAAAAAAAAAAAAAAAAAAATCACTCAAAGCGAGGCATATTTAAAATGTTTCCAATAAACAAATAAAGAAAGAAATGTTTGATTTTAAAACAGTGCTATGTCTAAAATATCCTCTTTGTAACCCACAATAATGCTCACACAGGCGTCTCTATGACCCCCCCCCCCCCTTCGAAAGGACTGTAGTCTGTGCCCCGTAGACTTTGGACATTCTGCTACCCTGGGATAATCATGGAAAAGAAAGTAGGTTCAAAACTATATTTAACAGCTGGTATCAAAGAATTACTTTCCTTAGATCAAGTGCAGCGCTACTTAGCAATGCAGTGTACTTTGGAACAGTATGATCTGAGAATGAATGCAAGATAGATTCCAAAAAGAAAAATATTCACTTAGGTCAACCAAATATGGAAAAGTTATTTGATGCTAGATAGCTCTACACTTGTGTAAAAAATGTTATACATTTTTGTAATACTGTAAACCCATAAATATTTGCGACCGAAATATTTGACGAATCTCACCCATAAAAAAATTGGCGACCTGTTGCAATATACAAACTATGTATTGTTAGTGGAATTTGATATTAGTGCCAAAAATGTTTGCGTTTTTTCTTCATAAGCGAAAAATGCATAATAAAAGGCTTGCAAATATTTATGGCTTTACTGTATTTAATTTCTTGTTTAATGTCTTAGCAAACAAATTTAACACACAAAACAATCTACTAAATAATGTTTTGTAATCTGAAGGTGTTTAACAGACTTACTAATGTCTTTCTCAGCCTTCTAAAAAAACTCCTAAAAGCTGTATTTCTGAAGTGAAGTGCTTCCTCTGCTAAGGGAGTGTAGGCTGACTGTTCTTTCAGAAGCAGACCCAGGCTGGAGAAGGACATTTTTGCTGGAATAGTTTGCAAGTGAGGTAAATAATTCTAAGCAGAAACAACAGCACTGAACTAACTTTCTTGGCTTACAAATGAAATGTTAGGGTCATTCCGCGTGAAACCAATTCCAGTGAACTAATACAGAACATATTTGTGGCCTCCATTAGACTTACTGTTTTGCACACTGATGCAGTTTTATATGTTTCTCAGCAGGACCTAAATGGAAGTGGGCCCTGTCCCCCTTCTTGCCTGCAGGCCTATTGCCAGGACAATAGCTGTGGGGGAGGAGAGTTAGTAGCCACTCCCTACCCCAGCCAAGCCTCTTTTTGAAACTGTGCCGGTTGAGGTTTTGTTGTGTAATGTGAAGTGGCTGTTCAGTATTGCCTTTGGACTTGCAGCTTGTGCTAGGCAGGTCCGAAGTCCTGTACAGCTAGAGAATTCAGACAGAGGAGGATTCCATAGACTCAGACGTGACACTCGGGTCTCACACTCAGACAAACGTAAGTGAGACTTTAAGATTTGTATGTGGTAGCCCCCTACCACCTTGTTATGTCCTCTTTACTGGTCTCAGGGCACCTAGAACCCCATTACCATGCAGCTAGGAGCCAGAAAGATTGTCTTGGGATGGATATCTGGCAGTCTGTGCCTCACTCCATACAATTTAAATCCCCCTTGACTAAAAAATACATTTCCCGTCTATAGAAATGTATACTGTATTTTTGAAACACATGCAAGCTCTTTCATTGGGAAGCATGGGGGATGTGCAATAAAAACACTAAAGTGGTTGTAGCTACCAGATTAATGTCATATAATCTCCCAACTGTGCACTTTTATTTGGTGTGTGATATATATTTGAAATATTGTAAAGATGTATTTCTTTTAAAAAGCGATTATCTAACCAATCAGCTGCTTCCCCTATTGACTGACATCATTCTATCACCCAGAAGACACTAATTTAGTAGCTAATGGAAGCCGCGCTCCAGATAAGGTTTTGGGTCATTGAGTAATTTAATCTCCAATTTAGACACAGTGTGAGTAAAATGTACCTTGAAGTAATGAGTACTTTAAAAAAATACTGTACTTTAACACTAACCTATGGGATATGCATTATTACAGCCTTACATTTTAATTTAACTGTAATGTTACTTTCAACTACTGGACTGGAGTGTTTACGCTTCAACCTGTGTAGCTTTGAATTTGTCCTATTCTTGATGTGATTGGCTACAAAGACAACAGGGCTAGCCAGACTGGATAATGTTTGTTGGTTGATTTTACTTGTGTACAGTTTCCTAGTAACTGAAGACATTGTATCCTGGGAGATGTAGTTGTTAGTGGAAGTTTGAAAATTGCCTCCAAAATTGCTATGTGTATTTTTCTGCATGTAACTAGTGCGTGTTTCGTAAAAACGGCAGGTGCGCAGCTTATCTGGACCGCTGGTGGCAGTGTTAAATTATTCTACAGTTTTTGCACTTCAACAGAAGCCAGAGCCTTTTGGAATTCAAGTTAGTTTATTTTTCCTAATACCTAGTTTCCTTCCTTGAAGACTTGCCACGTATGCCTCTTTTCCACTGTACAACGAGCCATTAAAAGTAACACAATTTTTTTTTTAAATTAATAAATATATTAGTTGACCACTGTGTATTTCTTTAAATAGCTATTTTAAAAAAAGTGTGTTTAAAAAATGACATTATACCGTGGTATGATGATAACCACGGTATATTTTTTGACGGTTATTATACTCTCAAAGTGTAATACCATGACATCCCTAATACCGACAGCCTTGGTTAGTATTTTCTAAGCAAAGAAACCCAAATAAGCAAATAACGATTTAACATTACAAAACCCGATATCTGCTTCTGCAAGGGAACCCAGCTGTTTTGTACAGCGGTATTGGCGCTATGCTTCAGTGCAAGAGTTCCAGGGTTAGCGTCCGACCGCCTGTGAGAAGTCCCTGCTTGCAGGAACCGAGGTTCACCACAGTAAATATTGAAATAAGGGCTGTCACTTGATTCACATTTTTTTAATTTATGGGCATTAGTTGATTAACCAATAGATTAATCGGTTCATCCGTGCACATTTTTAATAAAGGTAACAATCTTATAGCGATTGTCCTGCATGTAATACATGCATGTAATATATATATATATATATTTTTTTTAAATATCCCCTTTATTTAGTAAAGGCTAAATAAATGTCAGTCGCCATCTAGAGCGTTCAGGTTATTATGGATGTTTGCTTTTTACTGCCATCAGTAACTCCATCCACAGTAATTTCTGAATGTTTGTTTTAATTTCAAATGGTGAAGCATTGAACTTGTGTTTTTGTGGTATGGCAATTTTGTTTGGCATAATTATTTACATACCATGGTTTTCTCGCCCGGTTCCTCAAAATACTTCCAAATGTGGCTTTACCTCGTTCCTTTGTTTAGAGATGCCATTTTATTAAAAATATATAACAAACGTTAAAAAAACGCTTGTCATTAACTTTATTACACCATGGACTGGATACCATTCCACACCTACTATAGCATGAACACAGAGTGCACCAATGAAGCGCCAGATCGACCGAGAATAAAACCCGCCCCAGTGTTAATCTTTCTGTTACACCAATTAGAAAAACTACTTGGAGGCAATTGCCAAACACCTTCCTTTTTATAATATCCACCCTTACTGTGGCATCACAGCAGTCAGATACGCGATGGACTACTATATATGATGATAAATTACTAAAATATGCGTTTTGGTGAAATAGTTCACGTAACTGGTTATACGTCTAGCATATTATTCAACATTTAACAACTTCTTTAGAGTTTATATGTTTAAACGTTTAAAATTCCCATCCCTAGTCTCGGCTCGTGTTCTCTGTGTGTGTGTGTGTGTGTGTGTGTCTCAGTGTGTGCTCTCCGTGTATGTGGGTCTCAGACCAGTGTTCTGTGTGTGTGTGTGTCTCAGCGCGTGTTTTGTGGTGTGTGCCACAGCGCGTGTTTTGTGTATGTATGTCTCAGCACGTGTTTTGTGTGTGTGTGTGTGTGTATGTCTCAACGCGTGTTCTGTGTGTGTGAGTGTGTGTGTGTGTATGTCTCAGTGCGTGTATTGTGTGTGTGCTCTCTCAGTGAGCCCCTCTTGTTTGCCACAGGTTTCAGTGAGAGGAACATGGCGTGCTCGTCGTGTGCCGGTGCCGGGGCCTCTAGGGGAGGCAGTGGTTTTCGAGTGGGGTCGTCTCTGGGTTCCCTGCCTCGCTTGCGGAAGCGTCGGAGGGTAGGTCCTGGACGGGAGCCGCTGGATGAGGCCCTGGTGCGTTTCCTGAGCTCGCAGCGTGCTGTGGAGGAGCGCTTCCTGGCTCTCGAGGAGTGCCGGCTGCAGTGGGAGGCCGAGGCGGAGCAGCGGAGAGCCCAGATGGAGCAGAGGAGGGCTGAGATGGAGCGCCAGCACGAGTTCCGCATGTTCAGTGTCTTCACTCACATGGTGAGCGCACTGCGGCCCGACCTCTCCCCACCACCCCTTTCCCGCAGGGGCAGAGCCAGGGAGGAGGAGGAGGAGGAGGGCAGGGGAGGACTGTACCCCCGACCGAGCAACGACCCCCCCAGGGCTAGCCCCTATCTGTCGAGCCGTGGGAACCGGATCCGAAACTTCGAGACCACATTGCAGAAGGGCTACACCATGTACCATGCTGACAAGCACGACGAGGACAAGAACCCAAGCGTATGTAAACACCACCTCGTTAGTTATCACAAAACTGGCACTATTCCAGGACACGGCTAGTCAAGCTTATTTATTTATTTTTTTTTCAAATTTTGATTTTATAACTTAATAAGCTTTAAGGGCAGTTTAGATGAATCTCCTGAGATTGGGTAATATCCAAAGACGTTTAGATATATATTTTTTTTCTTTTTTTAAAATTTAGTCGTTGCCAATTATTATTATTATTTTTCTCCCTATTTGGAATGGCCAATTATTTTATTATGCTCAGCTCACCGCTACCACCCCTGCGCTGACTTGGGAGGGCGAAGTCGAACATACACTGTCCTTCGAAGCGTGTGCCATCAGCCGACTGCTTTTTTTCACACTGCTGACTCACCATGCAGCCACCCGAGAGCTACAGCGTCGGAGGACAACGCAGCTCTCGGGCAGCTTACAGGCAAGCCGGCAGGCGCCCGGCCAGACTACAGGGGTCGCTGGTGCGCTGTAAGCCGAGGACACCCTGGCCGACCTAACCCTCCCTCCCCACGGACGACGCTCGGCCAATTGAGCGCCGCCCCCTGGGAGCTCCCGTCCTTGGTCGGAAAAGGAATAGCCTGGACTCGAACTCGTGACATCCAGACTATAGAGCGCATCCTGCACTCCATGCAAGTGCTTTTACTGGATGCGCCACTCGGGAGCCCCGACGTATAGATAGTTTGCTCAAGTTGAAAGCTACTGTTCTAGAGTAAAATATTCATTTTGTCATATTTGGTTGCACAACTTAAATGGTTAGGCATGTATTGCAAACCACAATTAATCCCCTGAAAAGTGGGGGGGACTACTGTATGTGTACCTTTCCCTCAACTAACTCTCCCGTCAATGACCTCCCAGCTCCTCTTGGTCTCATTGACAATTCTTGAATCAATTGGAATCTGGCCACATTCTGAACATGTAACCCCATCCCTGCCAAATTAAAACACATCATATTTACAACATGTAACCCCAACCCTGCCACACAGATGCATAATGAATACTTTCACCTCTTCTGCTCAGTACCAACATGATCTCCTCCTTACTCATTTCAGGGCATCATCAACTTGGGAACCAGTGAAAACAAACTGTGCTTTGATCTGCTTTCCAAACGGGTGAGTAGGCTGTTGTGGAGGTCCTCCCACTGCAGGGGGTGCTGTCTTGCAGGTCTGGGGCTCTTAACCACATTGTCACAGCGATGCAGAATACATTTTATTTACTCACCGGCATCGTTTGGGACAGGAAAATTGTGCCAATCAGAAAGCATATAAATTGACCCCTCTTTTCGTTCAATCAAGTCACATCCCTCTACCTCCCTCAATTACCACATGGTCAACCACAGGGGGTCTATTGTCCAAAAGTCCAGGGGCTGAACCAAATGGGTTTGAGGCCAAATGTTTCATTTTATACCATATTCCATAATCATCAAATAAATGCCATTCATTTGAACTGGCTAATTATTTAGCATGTAGGTCGGGGCTCAGACAGAAGCTACACTGCTGAGCACCATTTCTAAGCAGGCTGCTTCCAAATAAAAGAGGGTGAATTGCAGGATAATGCGTGTTAGGGCAAAACATCAAAAATAAACACTAAACAATATTGTCTGTAATGCAGTAACTTTAATTTACTTGTTTAATTGTTTTGTAAGTGTAGTAGTTTTTTTTGTATGCAGTTTGGTGTAAAGGCCTTGATAAATCTGGCCCATTAAGTAAACCCCTCTCTTTAAAAAGGACATATTTGATCCTGTTCTGCTGGTTATGTAAATTCCTCAGTTTGCCGTGCAGACAGCGTACATTACAGACGGCAGGCTGTGCAGATAGCGTGCCATGCAGACAGCGTGCCGTACAGACAGCATGCATTACAGACAGCATGCCGTGCAGACAGTGTGCCCTGCAGACAGCATGCATTACAGACAGCGTGCCACGCAGACAGCGTGCATTACAGACAGCGTGCATTACAGACAGCATGCATTACAGACAGTGTGCCGTGCAGACAGCATGTATTACAGACAGCATGCTTTACAGACAGCATGCATTACAGACAGCGTGCTGTGCAGACAGCATGCATTACAGACAGTGTGCCGTGCAGACAGCGTGCTGTGCAGACAGCATGCAGTACAGACAGCGTTCATTACAGACAGCGTGCCGTGCAGACAGCATGCATTACAGACAGCGTGCCGTGCAGACAGCATGCATTACAGACAGCGTGCCGTGCAGACAGCATGCATTACAGACAGCGTGCATTACAGACAGCGTGCCATGCAGACAGCATGCATTACAGACAGTGTGCTGTGCAGACAGCATGCATTACAGACAGCGTGCCGTGCAGACAGCATGCATTACAGACAGTGTGCCGTGCAGACAGCATGCATTACAGACAGCATGCATTACAGACAGCATGCCGTGCAGACAGCATGCATTACAGACAGCATGCCATGCAGACAGCATGCATTACAGACAGTGTGCCTTGCAGACAGCATGCATTACAGACAGCGTGCCGTGCAGGCAGCATGCATTACAGACAGCATGCCGTGCAGACAGTGTGCCCTGCAGACAGCATGCATTACAGACAGCGTGCCACGCAGACAGCGTGCATTACAGACAGCGTGCATTACAGACAGCATGCATTACAGACAGTGTGCCGTGCAGACAGCATGTATTACAGACAGCATGCATTACAGACAGCGTGCTGTGCAGACAGCATGCATTACAGACAGTGTGCCGTGCAGACAGCGTGCTGTGCAGACAGCATGCAGTACAGACAGCGTTCATTACAGACAGCGTGCCGTGCAGACAGCATGCATTACAGACAGCGTGCCGTGCAGACAGCATGCATTACAGACAGCGTGCCGTGCAGACAGCATGCATTACAGACAGCGTGCCGTGCAGACAGCATGCATTACAGACAGTGTGCATTACAGACAGTGTGCCATGCAGACAGCATGCATTACAGACAGTGTGCTGTGCAGACAGCATGCATTACAGACAGCGTGCCATGCAGACAGCATGCATTACAGACAGCGTGCCGTGCAGACAGCATGCATTACAGACAGCATGCATTACAGACAGCATGCCGTGCAGACAGCATGCATTACAGACAGCATGCCATGCAGACAGCATGCATTACAGACAGTGTGCCGTGCAGACAGCATGCATTACAGACAGCGTGCCGTGCAGGCAGCATGCATTACAGACAGCATGCCGTGCAGACAGTGTGCCCTGCAGACAGCATGCATTACAGACAGCATGCTTTACAGACAGCGTGCATTACAGACAGTGTGCATTACAGACAGCATGCTGTGCAGACAGCGGGCCATGCATTACAGACAGCGTGCATTACAGACAGCATGCATTACAGACAGTGTGCCGTGCAGACAGCATGCATTACAGACAGCATGCTTTACAGACAGCATGCATTACAGACAGCGTGCTGTGCAGACAGCATGCATTACAGACAGCGTGCCGTGCAGACAGCGTGCTGTGCAGACAGCATGCAGTACAGACAGCGTGCATTACAGACATCGTGCCGTGCAGACAGCGTGCTGTGCAGACAGCATGCAGTACAGACAGCGTTCATTACAGACAGCGTGCCGTGCAGACAGCATGCATTACAGACAGTGTGCCGTGCAGACAGCATGCATTACAGACAGCGTGCCGTGCAGAAAGTGTGCCGTGCAGACAGCATGCATTACAGACAGCATGCCGTGCAGACAGTGTGCCCTGCAGACAGCATGCATTACAGACAGCGTGCCACGCAGACAGCGTGCATTACAGACAGCGTGCATTACAGACAGCATGCATTACAGACAGTGTGCCGTGCAGACAGCATGTATTACAGACAGCATGCTTTACAGACAGCATGCATTACAGACAGCGTGCTGTGCAGACAGCATGCATTACAGACAGTGTGCCGTGCAGACAGCGTGCTGTGCAGACAGCATGCAGTACAGACAGCGTTCATTACAGACAGCGTGCCGTGCAGACAGCATGCATTACAGACAGCGTGCCGTGCAGACAGCATGCATTACAGACAGCGTGCCGTGCAGACAGCATGCATTACAGACAGCGTGCATTACAGACAGCGTGCCATGCAGACAGCATGCATTACAGACAGTGTGCTGTGCAGACAGCATGCATTACAGACAGCGTGCCGTGCAGACAGCATGCATTACAGACAGTGTGCCGTGCAGACAGCATGCATTACAGACAGCATGCATTACAGACAGCATGCCGTGCAGACAGCATGCATTACAGACAGCATGCCATGCAGACAGCATGCATTACAGACAGTGTGCCTTGCAGACAGCATGCATTACAGACAGCGTGCCGTGCAGGCAGCATGCATTACAGACAGCATGCCGTGCAGACAGTGTGCCCTGCAGACAGCATGCATTACAGACAGCGTGCCACGCAGACAGCGTGCATTACAGACAGCGTGCATTACAGACAGCATGCATTACAGACAGTGTGCCGTGCAGACAGCATGTATTACAGACAGCATGCATTACAGACAGCGTGCTGTGCAGACAGCATGCATTACAGACAGTGTGCCGTGCAGACAGCGTGCTGTGCAGACAGCATGCAGTACAGACAGCGTTCATTACAGACAGCGTGCCGTGCAGACAGCATGCATTACAGACAGCGTGCCGTGCAGACAGCATGCATTACAGACAGCGTGCCGTGCAGACAGCATGCATTACAGACAGCGTGCCGTGCAGACAGCATGCATTACAGACAGTGTGCATTACAGACAGTGTGCCATGCAGACAGCATGCATTACAGACAGTGTGCTGTGCAGACAGCATGCATTACAGACAGCGTGCCATGCAGACAGCATGCATTACAGACAGCGTGCCGTGCAGACAGCATGCATTACAGACAGCATGCATTACAGACAGCATGCCGTGCAGACAGCATGCATTACAGACAGCATGCCATGCAGACAGCATGCATTACAGACAGTGTGCCGTGCAGACAGCATGCATTACAGACAGCGTGCCGTGCAGGCAGCATGCATTACAGACAGCATGCCGTGCAGACAGTGTGCCCTGCAGACAGCATGCATTACAGACAGCATGCTTTACAGACAGCGTGCATTACAGACAGTGTGCATTACAGACAGCATGCTGTGCAGACAGCGGGCCATGCATTACAGACAGCGTGCATTACAGACAGCATGCATTACAGACAGTGTGCCGTGCAGACAGCATGCATTACAGACAGCATGCTTTACAGACAGCATGCATTACAGACAGCGTGCTGTGCAGACAGCATGCATTACAGACAGCGTGCCGTGCAGACAGCGTGCTGTGCAGACAGCATGCAGTACAGACAGCGTGCATTACAGACATCGTGCCGTGCAGACAGCGTGCTGTGCAGACAGCATGCAGTACAGACAGCGTTCATTACAGACAGCGTGCCGTGCAGACAGCATGCATTACAGACAGTGTGCCGTGCAGACAGCATGCATTACAGACAGCGTGCCGTGCAGAAAGTGTGCCGTGCAGACAGTATGCATTACAGACAGCATGCCGTGCAGACAGCATGCATTACAGACAGCATGCCATGCAGACAGCATGCATTACAGACAGTGTGACGTGCGGACAGCATGCATTACAGACAGCGTGCCGTGCAGGCAGCATGCATTACAGACAGCATGCCGTTCAGACAGCGTGCTTTGCAGACAGCATACAGTACAGACAGCGTGCATTACAGTCAGCGTGCCGTGCAGACAGCATACATTACAGACATCGTTCCGTGCAGACAGCGTGCCATGCAGACAGCATGCATTACAGACAGCGTGCCGTGCAGACAGCATGCATTACAGGCAGCGTGCCATGCAGGCAGCATGCATTACAGAGAGCATGCCGTGCAGACAGCGTGCCCTGCAGACAGCATGCATTACAGACAACGTGCCGTGCAGACAGCGTGCCATGCATTACAGACAGCGTGCCGCGCAGACATCATGCATTACAGACAGCATGCATTACAGACAGCATGCCGCGCAGACATCATGCCGTGGAGACAGCATGCATTACAGACAGCGTGCATTACAGACAGTGTGCCGAGCAGACAGCATGCTGTGCAGACAGCGTGCAGTACAGACAGCGTGCATTTGAGACAGCGTGCCGTGCAGACAGCATGCATTACAGACAGCGTTCCGTGCAGACAGCATGCATTACAGTCAGCATGCCGTGCAGACAGCGTGCTTTACAGACAACGTGCCGTGCAGACAGCATGCATTACAGTCAGCGTGCCGTGCAAACAGTGTACCGTGGAAACAGCATGCCGTGGAGACAGCATGCATTACAGACAGTGTGCCGCGCAGACAGCGTGCCGCACAGACAGCGTGCCGTGGAAACAGCATGCATTACAGACAGCATGCCGTGCAGATAGCATGCATTATAGACAGCGTGCCGTGCAGACAGCGTGCCATGCAGACAGCATGCATTACAGGCAGCGTGCATTACAGACAGCGTGTCGTGCAGACAGCATGCATTACAGACAGTGTGCCGTGCAGACAGCGTGCCATGCAGACAGCATGCATTACAGACAGCGTGCCATGCAGACAGCATGCATTACAGACAGTGTGCATTACAGGCAGCGTGCCGTGCTGACAGCATGCATAACATACAGCGTGCCATGCAGACAGCATGCATTACAGACAGCGTGCCTTGCAGACAGCGTGCCGTGCAGACAGCGTGCCATGCAGACAGCATGCATTACAGACAACGTTCCGTGCAGACAGCATGCATTACAGACAGCATGCAGTACAGACAGCATGCATTACAGACAGCGTGCCGTCCAGACAGCATGCATTACAGACAGAGTGCCATGCAGGCAGCATGTATTACAGACAGCGTGCATTACAGACAGCGTGGCATGCAGACATCATGCATTACAGACAGCGTGCCATGCAGACAGTATGCATTACAGACAGCCTGCCGTGCAGACAGCGTGCCATAGAGACAGCATGCATTACAGACAGTGTGCCGTGCAGACAGTGTGCCATGCAGACAGTGTGCCATGGAGACAGCATGCATTACAGACAGTGTGCCATCTAGACAGCATGCGTTACAGACAGCGTGCCGTTGTGCAGGTGGTGGAGTGAACTCGGGCTTGTCTTTTGCAGCTGACTCAGTCTGACATGTCCCAGATCGACCCTCCTTTGCTGCAGTACCCTGACTGGAAAGGACACAGTTTGTAAGTAACATACCCTGCTGGCTGTAGAATAACGCCCTTGTACATTATTGTATTAATGTTGAAATGTCCCATAACTTTTCCCGAACATTTATTTTTAAATGTGGCAGGTACCTCTTGCTTTCCCTGTCACTACTATTTTGTTAATCTAGTGATGTTTCATCTATTAAACACTTCTAAAGTTACACAAAATACTGAACCGAATTTCAGTGACAAATATATTGATACGTTTGTCACTGACTTTATTTTTAGGGGTGGGGTCTAAATACAATATCCAGTGCATTATCTGCCCCAGGAGCAACAGAGCAGTGAAGAAGACCAACTTTATTCAAATAATCGGTGGTTTTACGGCATCACTTTGTTTGAAATGGTAGCAGATTATAAAGAGGAGCATTTTTATTTAAAAGCCTGACTGCACTTGGAGCTGTGTCCAGTTCTGGTCACCACAGTACCAAAGAGACATTGTGACCCTGGAGAGAGTCCAAAGAAGAGCAACCAGACTAATCCCTGGGTTTAAATGAATGAGCTAGGAAGGTAGGCTGAAAGAACTGAATCTATTTCTCCTGGAACAAAGACAAATGGAGGACATGATTGAATTCTTTAAAACTTTAAAAGAATGACATACTTAACCTGAACTAATACTTTAAGCGCAGCACACAAACCAGGACCAGAGGACACACTTGAAAATTAAGTGGAGACAGACTTAGGACAGAGGGAATAAGACTCTTTTTCACACAGAGAGTGTTGAGAGTATGGAATGGGTTATGTAGTCATGTTGTTGAGGCAGAATCACTTGGCAAAGTTCTGCAGTCAGTCGGCATTGTACATTTTCTTATGTTCTTATGTCAATGGCATAAGTCACATTTTCTTGACTCACCTGACATTTGTTTTTAATAGATATTCAGATATTCCAGTTAGCAAATTTGATCTGTGCCACTATTAACATGTGCTTGTCCCCAGTCTGCGTGAAGAAATCGCCAGGTTTCTTACCTATTACTGCAAGGCACCGGCCCCTCTGAAAGCAGACAATGTGAGTTTGTGTTTTTACATATTAACTTGTTCCTCACTGGAGTAATAGATAACATTATGATAAAGTGCAAAAGTATCTTCCTAGTTCAGTGATTCCCAACCTGTCACCCGTGGACTACTTGTTCACGCAATCTGGCTGTCCTAGCCTTTTTGCTCCGCATAAAGGAGTGCACTGCATTCAGTATTCCTAACTCGTTGGAATGACTAAATTAAAACAAACAAACAAACAGAAAAAACATTACAACCACTATTTTAATACTTTTCATTTTCAACAATATACAACATGTGCTACAGTGTTGCCAGGGATATAGGAATATCCCTATTTCCATATTATACGTTTTTGGAGAGGCTAGCTGCATATAGTAACAGAAGTTAATGTGAAACAAAAGGAGGCTACATGTGTTCCTTGACTTGTGAACTGTACCGTAGTGATGTGATCATTTTCAGCTCCATGTTATTATATGGGTTTATTCAGCCAGGTTTATTATCTCGCAAGAGTGTATGCCAAAAGGAAATTTTAGTAACACTACTTGTGGAAATAATGCGTACAGTCTGTTCTTGATGTTGTCATATTTAACCAAAATGCTATAAATCCTATCGACTGTGTGCCACCAGTCCCATTTCATTTACACATCACAGCCCACCAGAAGTGGCATGTTACATCCTGTACACTCTCCAATCACTTTTCAATTTTAAAATTGTTGCCACCCACCTCGTCTTTGTATTCCGGTGTGTTTTTATGTACATCGAGTGAAGTTGGTGACTCAGTGAGTGCAGTAAGTTGCATTAGAAATGGATTGATTTGCTACATGAGGTAACGGTTGCGGGGACCAGCACTGGTATATACATGTACAGGATCCGAGGATGACCCAAAGCCCCAGTGCTTTATTTGTCAGGAGGTTTTATCAAACAAAACTCTTAAACCTGTAAAACTGAGACGCCATTTATCTACAAAGCATTCAGAATGTGGAAACAAAAATAAACAAAAGAAGCCAGAACTTTGCCAACAGCAACCTTCAATGTGCAAAATGACAATATTGCTTGATGAATTGGTAGTGGAGATTCAAGCCTAGAGATCTCATTGTTTACTTTCTACATTTACTTATAGATATACATTAAAAAATGTGTTTAAAAATGCTGTTGTGAAAAAATGCGTGGCAAGTGGTCCGTCTTAAAAATTCTGAACATCAAGGTGGTCCCTACATTGAAAAAGTTTGGGAACTACTGTCCTAATTTAACCAGCTTACCTGCAAAGCATATATGTATTCAGTTATTTATTTTGTTCACATACAATTATGTTTTTTTTTTTTTTATCGATTTACATTTTAGTTATTCAATGTATTGGAGTTAATCCATAACTATTAAACACTCAATAGTGCTGAATTTAAAAATATTAAGAAACTTAATACATGCAATGACAATTGACTGCCATTGAATGTATTGGGATTTGTTTAGTATTTGTAAATGTTTTGGTATGCAATGATATTGTAATTGATTCTGTTGTGCTGTCCAAATGGATGCCCCAGCAGTGCTGAGTGCAGTTCCCCCTCCCTGCCACATGGGGGCTGCCAGGAGCTGTGCCTCTGTTACAGCTGTGTTCTCTCTCCTGGCTCCACAGGTTTTGGTGGTGAATGGCTGTGGATCTCTGTTCTGCTCTCTCGCTGCAGTTCTCTGTGATCCAGAAGGTAGGCACTCTCTCCCTGTACTGCTGTGCCACATGAGTTCACCCTTTGTGCAGTGCTGTTGCTTCTGCTGATCCAGAACTTCAGAACAAACATGGAGGATGGGGAGTAGGTGGCTCTATAGTGTGCTGATTCAGAAAACCTACCAAAAAGCTGAACGAAGTAATGATGCAGTGAGGCAGTGAATCTAATTAAAAGTAAGGACAATGGATTGTGAAACCTATAATTTAGAGTTTTTACCATTTTAAATCATCCTTAATGGTAGACCTGCATGGTTTCAGTTGATTTTGCGAGTGCCTTGCCCCATACTGGTAGTGCCCTATTCCTTAGTGCACTTTCCTGTTGCTTTTTCAGATGGCATCCTGATCCCCACCCCCTTCTACGGAGTGATCACTGGGGACGTCCTTCTCTACAGCAGTGTCAGGCTGGTGCACGTGCATCTCGACAGCCAGGTACGGGCTATAACCTGGAGCTCTTTACTTTATACAGACACCCCACTAGAGGAAAGGCTGGAGCTCTTTACTTTATACAGACACCCCACTAGAGGAAAGCCTGGAGCTCTTTACTTTATACAGACACCCCACTAGAGGAAATCCTGGAGCTCTTTACTTTATACAGACACCCCACTAGAGGAAAGCCTGGAGCTCTTTACTTTATACAGACACCCCACTAGAGGAAAGCCTGGAGCTCTTTACTTTATACAGACACCCCACTAGAGGAAAGCCTGGAGCTCTTTACTTTATACAGACACCCCACTAGAGGAAAGCCTGGAGCTCTTTACTTTACCTTAAAAAAACATTACCTACCAGGGGGAATCATTTTGAATAAATCTCATCTAGCACTGTACAAAATGAGATATGAATTATTATTCATAAAACTCCACCTAGTTTTTCATGAAAGACTCTGATGTATTCCTGGCAGATAATGACTGCTTGTTTATTAGCAGCTGGGTCCTGGTAAATATTTTCACACAGTTCTGAATGCTCAGACAGACCTTAGACTCAGCTGAGGAATGTTGAAGATTGCCCTGTCTGCAGTCCGACTGCAAACATCCTGACGTTCCCACTGCCCCAGCCATTCCTAGAAGTTCCTTTATAGGGACTGAATAAAAATAACCAGACTTCATATTAGGAGGGTGTGGCGGAGTGTCCCGCCCCTATTTATTATTATTTGTATTTTTGTTTGCGGCGCAGGTAAAAGCGCTGCGTCTTTTATTACATATTTAAAAACCCAGTGAGGATGCATGGCTGATCAGCTACTGATTATTTAACTAGCTGACAGTCATGCATCCTTACCAAACGCGTGCAGACTCTGGCCGAGGGATAATAAGATAATTAACTACTAGTTAATCCCTCGGCCAGAGTATATAAACCTGCAGCTCTCTGCACTCGAGGTTGGGTGTACAGAGGAGAATACGGGGAGCGGAGAGAGCGAGCAACATTTAAAAAAACAATTGCTAAAACGTGCTGGATTATCCAGCACGACACTTACTTGTTTGTTTGTTTATTCGTTTGGCCCTCGTGCCCTTTTGTTTTGTGTTTTGTTGTTTTGTTTATTAATAAATACGCTGAGTGCCGTTGCACTCAGCTTCAACCGCCCATCCATTGTTTTGGTTTCTACTTCCTGGTCCGTGACATCACCACTGCGAGCCAGACTGCCACAGAGGGTTATATTAAAGCATAGGTTATGTATTGAAATATACAGGTTTGTCCACCAGAGATATTTAAAAGAGTTTTTTCAAAGTTAACCCTGGACAGTATTTCAAGTACAGAAACCAGGACCAGTGGATACAGCTGGCAATGAAGCAGAGACAGAGACCCTCTTTTACCCAGCGAGTGGGGAGGCCATGGCATGGGTTATTAAACCATGTTATTGATGCGAGTGGGGCGGGCATGGCATGGGTTATTAAACCATGTTATTGATGCGAGTGGGGAGTGTATGGCATGGGTTATTAAACCATGTTATTGATGCGAGTGGGGAGTGTATGGAATGGGTTATTAAACCATGTTATTGATGCGAGTGGGGAGTGTAAGGCATGGGTTATTAAACCATGTTATTAATGCGAGTGGGGAGTGTATGGAATGGGTTATTAAACCATGTTATTGATGCGAGTGGGGAGGCCATGGTATGGGTTATTAAACCATGTTATTGATGCGAGTGGGGAGTGTAAGGCATGGGTTATTAAACCATGTTATTGATGCGAGTGGGGAGTGTAAGGCATGGGTTATTAAACCATGTTATTAATGCGAGTAGGGAGTGTATGGAATTGGTTATTAAACCATGTTATTGATGCGAGTGGGGAGGCCATGGTATGGGTTATTAAACCATGTTATTGATGCGAGTGGGGAGTGTAAGGCATGGGTTATTAAACCATGTTATTAATGCGAGTAGGGAGTGTATGGAATTGGTTATTAAACCATGTTATTGATGCGAGTGGGGAGTGTATGGAATTGGTTATTAAACCATGTTATTGATGCGAGTTGGGCGGGCATGGCATGGGTTATTAAACCATGTTATTGATGCGAGTGGGGAGTGTATGGAATGGGTTATTAAACCATGTTATTGATGCGAGTGGGGAGTGTAAGGCATGGGTTATTAAACCATGTTATTGATGCGAGTGGGGAGTGTAAGGCATGGGTTATTAAACCATGTTATTGATGCGAGTGGGGAGGCCATGGTATGGGTTATTAAACCATGTTATTGATGCGAGTGGGGAGTGTATGGAATGGGTTATTAAACCATGTTATTAATGCGAGTGGGGAGTGTATGGAATGGGTTATTAAACCATGTTATTGATGCGAGTGGGGAGTGTATGGCATGGGTTATTAAACCATGTTATTGATGCGAGTGGGGAGTGTATGGCATGGGTTATTAAACCATGTTATTGATGCGAGTGGGGAGTGTAAGGCATGGGTTATTAAACCATGTTATTGATGCGAGTGGGGAGTGTAAGGCATGGGTTATTAAACCATGTTATTAATGCGAGTGGGGAGTGTATGGAATGGGTTATTAAACCATGTTATTGATGCGAGTGGGGAGGCCATGGTATGGGTTATTAAACCATGTTATTGATGCGAGTGGGGAGTGTAAGGCATGGGTTATTAAACCATGTTATTGATGCGAGTGGGGAGTGTATGGAATGGGTTATTAAACCATGTTATTGATGCGAGTGGGGAGTGTATGGCATGGGTTATTAAACCATGTTATTGATGCGAGTGGGGAGTGTAAGGCATGGGTTATTAAACCATGTTATTGATGCGAGTGGGGAGGCCATGGTATGGGTTATTAAACCATGTTATTGATGCGAGTGGGGAGTGTATGGAATGGGTTATTAAACCATGTTATTAATGCGAGTGGGGAGTGTATGGAATGGGTTATTAAACCATGTTATTAATGCGAGTGGGGAGTGTAAGGCATGGGTTATTAAACCATGTTATTGATGCGAGTGGGGAGGCCATGGTATGGGTTATTAAACCATGTTATTGATGCGAGTGGGGAGTGTATGGAATGGGTTATTAAACCATGTTATTGATTTTTTAAATATAGATTACCGGTAAGAGCCAGATCTGACCCTTATCCCAAATAAAGTTGAAAGCAATTAATCATTGCATACAATAACAAGAGCACCATGTTCATTTTTTGCAGTGGTTTTTGTGTTAGCGGGGTTTACAACAAAATATTAATACTGCTACTTCTACTTTTGATCAAAAAATGTCAAAGTCTAGGAATATCACTAAGTGTAATGTAAATATAACTAGTATGTGCTGAAATGTGTGAATGTGAAGCATGGGCAGACTCAGGACTGATCTGCTTTGTTTTAATTTCCTCATGAACATGCTGCAGACTGTGCAAAAGCATGTGACGAAATATCTGAATGAGGCAACCTGGCAGCTGTGGCACTTCACCTGCAATTTCATGTTTTTGGTTGTGAAACCAGAACATGTCACTTTTGTAGCTCTGAAGTAATTGCAGCTAACATAATAATTACTGTTCTCCTCCATGCACATCCTTTCATTATATAGGCCTCAAATGTGCAGTTTTGAAAGAAACACACGTTATATCAAACATTCATTTTAATTTATCTGGTACGACACTAGTTAAAGAAAACGTTGTTTTTAAGCCTTGCTTGAAGACTGCCTTGCACTTCCTGCGTCATTTTACCTGGAGGGTGAAATTGTACCCACCCCTTCACTGGCTTCTTTCCTGTCAATCACCAATCAGCTGCTTCCCCTATTGAGTGACATGCTTCAATCCAGTGTTTTGATCCAGAAGACATGGCTGGGGTAAAATGATCAAGGAAATAAAGCAGTAAAAGACTTCATGTAATGCAAGGCAAGCAAACAGAGAACTTAGTGCCGGATCTTTTAAAGTGCAAATACACGTTTGCTGTGACATTTGTTTCTTTAAAAACTGAAGCTAATGGAAAAGCAAATGTGAAAGACTTATGGAATTATTTTGTTAGCATAATTACTGGCTCCTAAATTGACAAAGAATTAAAACCGGATTTGACAAAGATTTGGGTACAACCAGTTACTAGGAACTGGACCAGCACTGATGAGCTGACTGGCCTCCTCTCGATCTTAAATTTTCCTATGTTTTCAAAAACTCTAGCCAGATTTTTATTTGAATCAGTATGACTTTCTGGTATTCATATCATGCTCCATGTAGACACGTATTCCAAAGTGGCACTCTCTGGAACCCAGCGCTGCTTCTGGTACAAGATGTTATTCTGTTTGCTGGTTTCTCTGTTCCCAGATGAGTGGCAGTGATGAGCGCCCCTTTCAGCTGACTGTAGAGAAGCTGGAGAAAGGTCTGGAGGATGCTAAACAGGAGGTAAGTCACAAAAAATGTGTTACTTCCTGTCTCTGTTGTAGTCAGGGTTCCTTCCTGTCTCTGTTGTAGTCAGGGTTCCATCCTGTCTCTGTTGAAGTCAGGGTTCCTTCCTGTCTCTGTTGCAGTCACGGTTCCTTCCTGTCTCTGTTGTAGTCAGGGTTCCATCCTGTCTTTGTTGCAGTCAGGGTTCCTTCCTGTCTCTGTTGCAGTCAGGGTTACTTCCTGTCTCTGTTGCAGTCAGGGTTCCTTCCTGTCTCTGTTGCAGTCAGGGTTCCTTCCTGTCTCTGTTGTAGTCAGGGTTCCTTCCTGTCTCTGTTGCAGTCACGGTTCCTTCCTGTCTGTGTTGCAGTCAGGGTTCCTTCCTGTCTCTGTTGCAATCAGGGTTCCTTCCTGTCTCTGTTGAAGTCAGGGTTCCTTCCTGTCTCTGTTGTAGTCAGGGTTCCATCCTGTCTCTGTTGAAGTCAGGGTTCCTTCCTGTCTCTGTTGCAGTCAGGGTTCCTTCCTGTCTCTGTTGCAGTCAGGGTTCCTTCCTGTCTCTGTTGTAGTCAGGGTTCCATCCTGTCTCTGTTGAAGTCAGGGTTCCTTCCTGTCTCTGTTGCAGTCACGGTTCCTTCCTGTCTCTGTTGTAGTCAGGGTTCCATCCTGTCTTTGTTGCAGTCAGGGTTCCTTCCTGTCTCTGTTGCAGTCAGGGTTACTTCCTGTCTCTGTTGCAGTCAGGGTTCCTTCCTGTCTCTGTTGCAGTCAGGGTTCCTTCCTGTCTCTGTTGTAGTCAGGGTTCCTTCCTGTCTCTGTTGCAGTCACGGTTCCTTCCTGTCTGTGTTGCAGTCAGGGTTCCTTCCTGTCTCTGTTGCAATCAGGGTTCCTTCCTGTCTCTGTTGAAGTCAGGGTTCCTTCCTGTCTCTGTTGTAGTCAGGGTTCCATCCTGTCTCTGTTGAAGTCAGGGTTCCTTCCTGTCTCTGTTGCAGTCAGGGTTCCTTCCTGTCTCTGTTGCAGTCAGGGTTCCTTCCTGTCTCTGTTGTAGTCAGGGTTCCATCCTGTCTCTGTTGAAGTCAGGGTTCCTTCCTGTCTCTGTTGCAGTCACGGTTCCTTCCTGTCTGTGTTGCAGTCAGGGTTCCTTCCTGTCTCTGTTGCAATCAGGGTTCCATCCTGTCTCTGTTGAAGTCAGGGTTCCTTCCTGTCTCTGTTGTAGTCAGGGTTCCATCCTGTCTCTGTTGAAGTCAGGGTTCCTTCCTGTCTCTGTTGTAGTCAGGGTTCCATCCTGTCTCTGTTGAAGTCAGGGTTCCTTCCTGTCTCTGTTGCAGTCACGGTTCCTTCCTGTCTGTGTTGCAGTCAGGGTTCCTTCCTGTCTCTGTTGCAATCAGGGTTCCTTCCTGTCTCTGTTGAAGTCAGGGTTCCTTCCTGTCTCTGTTGTAGTCAGGGTTCCATCCTGTCTCTGTTGAAGTCAGGGTTCCTTCCTGTCTCTGCTGCAGTCAGGGTTCCTTCCTGTCTCTGTTGCAGTCAGGGTTCCTTCCTGTCTCTGTTGCAGTCAGGGTTCCTTCCTGTCTCTGTTGCAGTCAGGGTTCCTTCCTGTCTCTGTTGCAATCAGGGTTCCATCCTGTCTCTGTTGCAGTCAGGGTTCCTTCCTGTCTCTGTTGAAGTCAGGGTTCCTTCCTGTCTCTGTTGCAGTCAGGGTTCCTTCCTGTCTCTGTTGCAGTCAGGGTTCCTTCCTGTCTCTGTTGCAGTCAGGGTTCCTTCCTGTCTCTGTTGTTTTTAACTGTATCAATCAAGTTCCAACTGCTGCCTCTTATCTATACTTTAAAATAAACATTTCAACTTGCATGTAAATTATTACGCAAGGAAATAATTTAATTTATCATCACAGCTTATCATGTGGTGAAAAAGAAATGACAGCTGTATCTATATTTCTTATCTGTGAAATACATGTAAATGTCACTATCTGTGGTTTCTAATAGAGTTTATTCTTTAGAAAATATTAATAAAAACAAAACAAAAAAAAGACATCCTTTAAATCGGGGGTCTCCACCCCTGGTCCTGGAGAGTCCCAGTCCTGCAGGTTTTGTAGGTGACTTTACGTCATCAATGACTAAAGATTGGGAACACATGTTAATCTGGACTAATTAGTCAATCATTTGTTCAATTAAGTACTAAGAGCTCGGTTGAAATGGAAACCAGACCCTGTAGCTCTCCAGGATCAGGGTTGGAGACCCCTGCTTTAAAATGAACACGTCTGTGAATATCAATAAATGGTGCACTATTTCACTGAATAGTATTACATATTATAAATGACATTGTAAACTGGTGCAGTGTGCTGACCTCTGTGCTGGGTCATCATATACCTGCAGTACTGCTAATCCAGGTGTGATGAAACTTGGTTAGGACATTGTGTAGCACCTATAGAGCATATAAGAATATGGCGAGGTGAGCACTTCTGTCACTTCTCTTCCTGCTCACTGCAGGGCATCTCCGTCCGGGTCATGATTCTCATCAACCCCCACAATCCTCTGGGAGAGATCTACACACCCACAGAGATGAAAGAATTCCTTGAATTTGCAAAGAGGTGAGTCATGTAACTTTCAAAAGTTATTACATCATTTGAATTCCTTTAAATTCAGGAGAGACCTCGATTGAGTTACAACAAAACAGGAAACACATATGCAAGTAGTTCTAGTCTCTGTTGCACTTTGTTACACACATTTTTCCTGCCCTTGTTTTTTCTTTACTTTTTATCTACTTACGCTGTCTTTGGGATAAAAATAGCCCCAGCCAGTGACCATGAAACTAGGTCTAGACAAACCTTTCAGCAAAATTGTGATCGTTTACTTTGGTTATCAAATTATAACAAAGCAATTTGCTGGATTTCTTATACATAATTTATAATGTGTGTGTACTCATTTCTGCATGCTTAATTCAGCTCACACTAAATTTCTTGAACTGTTCATTTTCTGAAGGGAATTAAACATTTAAATGCCTGTAAGCGGGCCTGGTTAGCATGTGCTGAAATGTACCTTTTATTCCTTTCAGAAAATGTGCCTTTGCCTTCTCAGACCTTTCAGAACAGGGGCCTTTTTTTTTTTTTATCCGTTCCTATCATGTCAACATCAAACAGAATGTATTTATAAATGGCTGAATTTTATGTGCATATCTCCACAGATAAGAACTCTTCCATGTTTATTAAAATGTATTCCAGTACCTTTGGAGACCTTGTGGCTGTTTCTACTGAACAAGCTCCAGCTGCCTCCCTCTCTCAGCTTTCTGAGCACCTGATTATCTCTCTGTGCGTTTCAGACATGAACTCCATGCCATCGTGGACGAGGTCTACATGCTGTCTGTGTTTGACGAGTCTGCCACCTTTCACAGTGTCCTCAGCTTCAACAAGTAAGTACAGCTCTGTCAGCTGCCACTGCGCCTGGACTGTCTTCCTTTTAAATTGCTAACAGCTGAGCCCCCCCCTAGTGGTCATGTACCGCACTGCAGTCCAAGATATGTGTGTACCTTATGTTGTCAATGTACAGCAGTATTGTATATATGGATGTAGGATATTACAGGTCAGATACAATGCTTCCTATGCTAATGCTGCAGTGAAACTTACTAAAAGAAACCTAATAAATTCAATGACAAATGTTTTAACTATTTTGTTAAAAGAAAAATGTGTTAGGCAGAGTACAGTATGTATTCATACCATCTTTAAAAAAGCATATTCTTCATTCAGGAACCTGTTAGTGAACTGCAATGAGTTATGCTTTTGTTCTTGTTTCCTGATACAGATGATACAAGCCTCTATTATGATATGATATATATAATTTAAAAACAAACCAGAATTAATTCAAAATATAATATAAAAAAGGCTAAATATATCTTTCTAAAGAAAGAGTATTTAGAGTGTCTGTCCCAGTTCAGGGGTCTGTTCTCTTCACAAAGTTAATCAGTTTTGTGTAACATGGCAATTAAAGCTTTGCCATTGACTTGTTGCTGCTTGTTTGCAGGATTCCAGACCCGCAGAGAACGCATGTGATGTGGGGAATCAGTAAGGTATGTGGATCCCACATGTTTGGACAGGCGAAGGGGGCTCAGGCCCCCTGCGTTCACAAGCTTCCAAACACTGCAGAATGGGAGGCAGTGTGGCAAAGTGGTTCTAGTCAAGAGACAGGGATCCAAACTAAATTTAAACATGGATAAGAGAGCATGTCATTCACAGTAGGATCTAATTATTTATGTAATATTTTTGACATCCAAAAATAATGAACCACTTTTACAAATGGAATGAAACTTGGTCAGAACATTCCTCAACATAATATTATTATTTGTTTATTTTAGCAGATGCCTTTATCCAAGGCGACTTACAGAGACTAGGGTGTGTGAACAATGCATCAGCTGCAGATTCACTTACAATTACATCTCACCCGAAAAAAGGAGCACAAGGAGGTTAAGTGACTTGCTCAGGGTCACACAATGAGTCAGTGAGTGATCCGGGATTTGGACCGGGGACCTCCAGGTTACAAGCCCTTTTCTTTAACCACCAGACCACACAGCTTCCTAACACTAGTAAATCTTATCCAATATGTATTACAATCACTTTGTAGATCTCCCATTTCCTATATGAAAGTCACACATTGTTAAACGTGTGTTTTGATTTTTAATGGTATTTTATCATAGCATTTGTAAACAATAAAACTCTCACTCTTTTCCATGCTGCACTTCCTTGAAGGAATGCATCCAACACTTGTGCTTCTGGGAGTTTGAGTCCTTATAGGAAAGACTATTCAGAATACTTTTTTTTAGGCAATGACTCCTCCAAAGTGTATAAATATAAAAAAATGAACATTACATGTTTTCCATTTATTTTATTCAAAGTAACTCCAATCTCCCAGAAGCCAGATGCATTGGCTCACCATGCGTACCAATCACTCACGCGTTTTCAGTGTCGAATTCACACTGGAGGTGTAGCTTTGATTTACAGGTAGTGAACAAAAAAATGGAAACACCTGGGTACACCTGGGACACCAAGTATATTGAAAGCAAGGGATTCCACACAGGTGTGGCTGATGCTTTAATTAAGCAAATAACATCCCAGCATGCTTAGGGTCATGTATAAAAATGCTGGACAGGCCTAGTTGCCTAAATTATGGCTAGCATGGCTGCAAGAGGAGACCTCAGTGACTTTGAAAGAGGGGTGATTGTTGGGGCGCGTTTGGCAGGAGCTTCAGTGACCAAGACAGCTCAACTTGCTGATGTTTCACGAGCAACGGTGTCTAAGATGATGTCGGCATGGATCTCCGAAGGAAAGACATCATCAGAAAAAGGCAACAGTGGGCGGAAGCGCATACTCCAGGATCGTGATATCTGTGCATTAATTCAAAGTGCAAGACAAAACAGGTTAGCAAATGCAGATCAATTGATTGCAAATTTCAACCAGGGGCGCGAGCAGCCAGTTTCATCAAAAACGGTCCGCCAAGAACTCCACAGAGCAGGATACCATAGTGGCCCAACGTCCTATGAAGTGACTTTACATTGGTGTTTCCATTCTTTTGTTCACTACCTGTATCTGCAATGAGTGTTCCATTGTTCTTCACGCACAGCTTTAAATAACTCAATTCACCTGTATCATATAGAGAAATCGAAGACCTACAAACAATGGCAATATACAGTTATTATTATTATTTATATCCAGGCGACTTACAATTGTTACAAGATATCACATTATTTTTACGTACAATTACCAATTTATACAGTTGGGTTTTTACTGGAGCAATATAGGTAACGTACTTTGCTCAAGGGTCACAAGTTTACATACCCCAATGGAAATTTAGAATTTCTTGAAATGTCCCGAAAACAATTAATTATAGGAAAAATCTTTTGTAGCAAAAGTTTTGCTTTTGTAGATGAGGAAAAAAGTTACAAGAAATACATGTCTACAGTTCTTTATTTCAGTATTTTTTTTGGAACACTCCAAAAGTGTTCATTTAAAAGTATTCATACCGTGACAAGAAAAACGAAATGAATAGCTAGTTGAGGCACCTTTTAGTAATAATAACCTCTTTTAAATGATTAGGATATTTGTCAGTGAGCTTTTGGCATGATTCTTTAGTGATTTTTGACCATTTTTCAACACAAAATTGTTCAATTTCATTCAAAACAGCAATCATCCTATGCCTAATCCTTTTATACTCTCTAAGAATGTTCACCTACAATCCAGCATTTACTAGACTTTTCTAGAACTGGGTTCTGCATTTTGAAATTTCTAGCACCTTGTAGACAATACAGTCATAGCATCAAAGGGTATACCCATACTTTTGAATTACATTTTTTGAGTTTTGCAAAAAAATTGCTGAAATAAATAATTGTAGACATCTATTTCTTGTAACTTTTTTTCCTCATCGACAAAAGCAAAACTTTTGCTACAAAAGATTTTCCTTAAAATTCATTGTTTTCGTGAAATTTCTAGAAATGATACATTTCCATTAGGATATGTAAACTTTTGACTACAAGTGCATATTAGGTCTGATTTCTTGGAAGGTACTTTCAGTAACATTGTGTGGAGGAAAGCTGTCTGTGTGTCACACTTACGTTTTGAAAGCTCTAAAGTCAGTTAATAGCATTCCACACTTCTACAAGGTTTCCATATAAAGTACTGTAATGACATGGTCGTTTCAAGGATCTCTCATTGCAGCTCTTTGTTCTTGTAGGATTTTGCTGCCTCTGGGCTGCGTGTTGGCACTCTGTACTCGGAGAACAAGCATGTCATCGATGCACTGGGACAGATGGCCTACTTCCACGGGGTCCCTGGGACAACACAGCACCAAGTGGCCCATCTGCTTCAAGACAGAGGTATTGAGACCCAGCCTGAATGCTGACACAGAACCTCCAGTGTGTGCGGCTTTATTGCATAGTGTGGGCTCTTACTACTATAAAGACACTACTGCAGGCAACCAGAACTGAACATCAGCTTTTGAACCTTAACAACGACTTGAAACACAAACAAACACAATATCTGAGTACAGGCCAAGCTCCCATTTGCCCCATAATTCCATGACATTAGTGCAGAACACCCATGACTGCTGACTACAGAATGTTCAAGGGAGAGCAACTGAGATCTAAGAACTACCGAGAATGATGCAACACAGTATCACAGTAAGGTAAAGGGACAGTAAAAAATACATTTAAATAAAGTGAAAATGTAACTTGAAGCTACATTAAATTCACCATTGCTGTAATCTGTAACGATACAGTAACTTATTTTATATTTGATTTGATTTCAAATGTGTGCTATAAACATACACATTATAACAACAACATCTGTAGTTTAAGAAACACTGCAGTACTTACAGTTCACTCTATACATAAAGTGCTCTAATGTCTTACTGTTTCTGTCTCTCTTCAAACAGTTATCTGTGGTGCCAGCATAACCCAGCTGATCAATGTAACAGGCTCCAGTGCTGATCACTGTAACAGGGTCCAGTGTGTGCTGGATTTAGTTGGGCATGTCCTGTGCATAATCCATCTGATCACTGTAACAGGCTCCAGTGCAGATCACTGTAACTGGCTCCAGTGTGGATCACTGTAACAGGCTCCAATGTGGATCACTGTAACAGGCTCCAGTGTGTGCTGGATTTAGTTGGGCATGTCCTGTGCACCCTGGTAGTTCGGCGATGCAATGCTCTCCTACGTCCCTGACAGGAGATAGACATTCGAGCAGAACAAACAGCTGCCTGTAAGGAACTGTTTTCAATGCTTTGTCATAATTGCTTCCTGTCTCTTTCATAGTTAGGAAATACAGTAAAAAATAATGTAAGGGAATAAAACATACTGTACATTGAGATCACAGATTTACTAAACACACAATAGAAAGATTGTGGTTATCACGTCTGATTTTAAGTATCGCTTTAAAAGTTCCCCACAGTAAAAGCATAGCAAGGTGTGATAAAGCACAGTCAAAGCATAGGTAAGCATTGTAAAGCCCATAGAGGAATGGTAAAACACACTGAAACAAACATGGGAAACCATGGCAAACTTAAAGAAAATGCATAGTATAACCATGCGAAAACTGCACAGTTCCCAGGGTAAACTTTTCGAAGGGTGTATGCCCTTGGGATTCAAGCTACAGGACACAGGTTCAGAAGAATTGATTCCTCTGAACCCCATTGAGTCTGACATGTAAACTTTGTTTACGGATTCAAAACTATCAATTATAAAAGCATTGATTCCTTGTGCACGACTACGTAGTTTTGTTATTAATAATCCAGCTTTCATGTGAGAGGAGACCTGAGTGATCTTTTCCCCACACAGACTGGATCAACCAGATGTACCTGCAGACGAACCGGGCCCGCTTAAAGGCATCGCTTCAGTACATAACCAGCGAGCTGAACTCGCTCAATATCCCGTACCTCGACCGGCCGGCTGGGTTCTACATCTGGGCAGATTTCAGAAAGGTAACCGCAAGCCTCTTCAGTGAGGGGGATACAGAGAAGGCACTGCTCCGTGATTGGAGAGATTTTATTTTATTGTATTTATGTGCTTTGACTTTCGGAGAGAATGTGCCCTTCAGAGTGTCTTTATCAGGAGCAATGTTGTTGCTTTTAGAAACCAGTAATATGACTTTCTACTTCCCCATAACAAACCATTCTCGGATGCCAGCCACACTTTTCTTTTTACATAGATTTATACCTATTACTAGTACAATATATGTGTTTTGCTATTTTTGGATGTGTGTTATTGAGAAATATAAAATTCATGGTCCGAACTAAGTGCTATGATTGGTTGTTTGTGATCACATGACCGTGCTGTAATTTTAGCACTGCCTCTTGGGCCAGAACTTTTTTTGCCTCATCACATTCTTAAAATTGAACTGCATAAAATTCAAAATGCGTTTGAGTTTGAAACAACCATATTATAAGATTAATTTAAATAAATAATATTTTTATGAACCTAAAAAATAAAGGTTACACTTTAAAATGAAGTGTCAGTAATTCTAATATAATTATGTATGATGAAATCTAATTATTAACTATTGTAAATGCAGTAGTAAATCATGCACTTCCTAATATGTAATTAGATTTGAATTACAGACACCTAAAATGTTACCAAAATTATAAAAAAAAGATGTCATTCATTGGTGCCACCATAAATAATGACCTTTGCCCTGTACCCAGTATTCAGTCCGGTAAACCAGGAGTTTTACTGTCCTGTGCTTCAGTTCCTCAGGGAAGAAACATTTGAGGAGGAGATCGCTCTCTGGCGCCAGTTTCTCAACAACAAGGTCCTGCTCAGCTGTGGTAAAGCGTTTGAGTGCAGCAAGCCAGGATGGTTCCGAATCATCTTCACCGACAAGATCTACCGGCTGCAGTTAGGTGAGTGTCTGCTGACTCCACACAGTCAGGATACAGTATCGCAACACAATCCAAACATGCATGTGATGGAGCCACTGCACTACTTCTGTATGTTTAAGAAGATGCAGTGTTCTGGGATATTCTACTCAAATTCCAGAAGGTCTGATGAACCCAAAATCTCTTTTGTTTCAGGTTTGTTGTTCTATTGCAAAAATATATGAAAAATCACTGATTTATAAAAATAATGGTGATTTTGGCAAGTGGTAAAATAAGCCCTGACATTGCTACAATTAGCAAACACAATGAATAGGCTTTGCCATTCTGCAGTAAACCTGTCCCCAAAAATGACTTTGACCACTACATCTTCTAGGACAAAACTATTACACTGTCTCGACGTGCCTTTTTACAGTAATGCTTTCAAATCTGTGTTGTTAATGTTTGGGGCAGATGTATTCCAGAGTCAACCCTTATTAGGTACAGTGACTCAAAGTATTCAGCCACTCCTGCTGGTTAACAGTGACATGGGGTAGAAGACATCCCACATCAACTAGCAAAGCTACTGGCTGCTTTCTTGCTCTGGGTTACTTATGCTTAGAGTTGCAGACTCCTGAAGCCTAGGGTCTCATATGTGAACATTCAATAATTGGAAGTGCAAAATCAGACCCTACTGTGTGTCTTGAAACTTACACTAGCCCTACACCAAGTCCTGGGTTTAAGAACTAATCTGAATTAAATATATATAGATATAAAGAAGTTTTTAAATCATATGCTGAAAGTAAATTCATTAGTGAATTTAAAAAAAAGTGTCACTGGAAAGAATCAAAACCTCCCAGTGTTGCAGAATGGTATATTCATAAGACATGGTAGAAATGTGTTTTTGAAATGAGTAGGAGCCAGGAGTTTGATGTTAAGTAAAGTGTTCCTGCCTTACAGCTACACGGGCAACTACTGTTAGTAAATCTGCAGACTGTGTCTTTATGCTGTGATGAGAAGCACGATCAGTTCAGACTCGGAGCAGATTTACCAGGAGCCTGATTGTTCAAACTCCTGGGGCCTGGTCATTTCAGTAATATACGTGAACAAGGAAAGTTCTGAAACCCAGGACTGGCTGCAGGGTTAGAGTGAATATACAGCCCTGCTACTATTCTGCCTTCATACAGTACAGATGTTAGTAAATGCCAGTTCATGTGGAGATATTCATATGGAAACTCTTTATTGCGTTAACCCCCTAATCAGAACCCCTGTTCTCTTATAAATCACTGTTTCTATGTCTGTCTAGGAATGCAGAGGCTAAAGGAAGTTCTGGATGATCGGAATCTAGATAACCAATTAGACGGCCTGAAGAAATCGAGCCAATCAGAGGAAAAAACGAAGCCCAGTCCATCAGAAGACAAAAAGAAGCCTAGCCAATCTGAAGAGAGGAGAAGTCTTGGCAAATCAGAGGACAAGAAAACTGCTGTGCATTCAGGCCCTGATCACGCACTTGACTGCAGCAACGATGATATTGTGGAAGACGCCCTCCAATCAGCGCCCTCCGCTGGAGGACTGGACAGCCTCATTGGTGTTCTCAGGAAGCAGATCCGCTCCTCCGATTGGCTAGAAAGGAACACCCCAGAATTGTTTGCGCATGAGAACCCAGAAGTGTTTGAGGTGTTTAACAAACTCACTGAAAGGTCAAAAGAATGAAATAAAAAGGAAAGGGCGATTTTTTTATATACTCTGGAACAGACACATATTATTAAGATTGTATTACAGAATTATAGCTTTACATACAATGTTACTGGTTTTCAGTTATAAACAGTACAATTAAAAACACCATCTAATGGCAAAATGTTTGAAGATTTTATTTTTATTTCTTTTTTAAATTTGCAATCGGCAATTGTTTTTTTTTACCCCGTTTTCTCCCCAATTTGAAATGCCCAATTTTAAGCATGGCTCACTGCTGCAACCCATGCGCTGACTCTTGTCATCAGCCATCCACTTCTTTTCACTCTGCAGGCCTGCTGTGCAGCTACCTCAGAGCTACAGCATCGGAGGACCACGCAGCTCTGGGATGCTTGCAGGCAGGCCCGCAGGCACCTGGCCAGTCTACAGGGGTTGCTGGTGCGCAGTGAGCTGAGGACACCCTGGCCGACCTAAGCCCTCCCCACACCGGGCGGCGCTCGGCCAATTGTGTGCCTCCCCCTGGGAACTCCCATCCACGGCTGGCAGTGGAATGGCCTAGACCCATATATATAGCAAATATGAACATTCGGGGCATAAACAAAATATGTCATGAAACATCGTGACACACTGTACAGTATTTCTTGTCATGACATCCTTTATAAACATAATTTCAACTGGTTTTCTGTTTTTGTTTTTTTACACTTTCTTGGCCATGAACCCTGTATTTTTTATTTTTTGTATTTGTTACATGAGTCGGATCACCCCGTTGCAAGAAAGTGCATTGATCTGGAAAATTTATATTGGAAAATACAAAATGATTGAGTTGTTTCTGTTTTGCATTATTCTTTTTGAAATACTAGCAAGCATGGCTGTGTGTGTTTTAGACAGCAGCACTGACAACAGCATGGAAAAGGGTTGAGCTGTGAATTTACTCTTCTCTGTGTGTAAGCTGTGATAAGTTGCTGGGGAAAAAACTAAATTAGTTTTTCTCAATAGATGGAGAAGTAAAGAATAAACACAGCTGTGCTTTGTTTAACAATGCTTTTAAAATACTCTGCTTTGTTCGGTACCAGTTTTCTTTCTGGAATGTACATTTTTAATCCTTTTTGGGTAACTTTTTTGTTTACGTGGATCCATCTAGTTGATTTAAACTCTCAAAATCATAGATTCAGAGTTAAAACTTCCATAAGAACATTTAAAAATGTGAGGAGGCCATTCAGCACATCTATGCTCGTCCAGTTACTGGTAGCTGATTGATCTCAACACTGTCAAGATGGCTCCTAAAAAGGATCAAAGTGATTCTGCCTCAACAGCATGGTTAGGTAACCCATTCCATACCCTCACCACTATCTCACAAGAGAGTAGAAAGATTGGGCTGTGCTCTTCACCTGTACACTAAGGGCATTGACCAAAATGTTTGTCTACAGTAGGATCCTTTTAAGTTTTACCAAGGTTTAATGTGAAACTGATAAAACACATGTTTACAAAGCTGAAAATTAAAAAAAAAAAATGAAATCTTGTATCCCTTTGTCAATATAAACATGGTTTGTCCTGTCCTCAAACACCAAGTGTTTGCTAGTGTTCTTACCACTAATGGAAATGAGCAGGGGCTTCCTTCAAGTGCTCTCCCTCAATCTGTACCCCTCTATACTGTAACAGAGCCTCCAACTCTCTCTCAATCTGTACCCCTCTATACTGTAACAGAGCCCCCGACTCTCCCTAAATCTGTACCCCTCTAATCAATGTAGCAAATAGCACACCCACTCAGCTCTCTCTCCTCTATATCAATGGCTCTACTTGGTCTGACAAGGGTAAATAATGTTTATTAAGGAATATTACATCCAAAAATAAAGCAAGTAAGCCAGTATGATATTTTATTGGAAGCGTACAAGTCTGCTTTTCTGACTTCCTGTTTTGTGTGGCAAAGAAAAGAAACTGCATTCTCATCAAGAATCTGCATAAAACTGTTAGCATCTTCTTTTGTGACGGTTTTGTGAAATCTCGGTACCTGAGTTGTTGTTATTGGTTCACAGAACGATTACATAATCAAACACACTGTTAAGGGCTTGTCTAGGACTGATTACATTACATACATGGTGGACACAAATCGCCACATTTTTATTATATAATATTTGAAATGCCCTAAGTGTAGGTCTACAGTCACAACAATTAATTTTTCTATAGTTTCAAATTCTTTTATCTAGACTGTGTAAAATTTAGTCAGAGTGCAGGAATGGCTACCTATGTGGGAAGGTTTTTGTGTGACCTTCTTAGCATTTGCAACTGTTGGATATGGAGCCATGAGTAACAGAAAGCCTTTGACAAAATTAAACTTGAGTGCCACAAGTCTTAGCACAATACAATGTTACAGCTAAGACTGTGGTAGCAGCAGATGCTTCATCATTCGGGATAGGGGCAGTGATGACACAACTGCAAGAAAATGATGAGTGGGGAACCAGTATCTTTTATTTCAAGAGGCATGACAGAAACGGAGCAGCGGTTCACGCAAGTAGAAAAAGAAGCACTAGAGGTAACTTGGGCATGCAACTTAAGATTAAGATGGATCACAAAACGTTATTAGCCTTACTAGGATCGAAAGCTTTGGCCAAGCTTCCACCTAGAATCCAACGGTTTCATCTCAGGTTTCTGAGGTTTTCGTACCATGTTGTGCATTCCCCTGGAAAAGCTCTCATTACAGCCAATGCATTATCAAGAGCCTGTCTTGCAACCACTCACGGAAGATGAGAAACAAATGGAGAGAGAAGTACAAGTCTACATTGATTTAATTCAAGAAAAACTGCCTACCTCCAAGTCCAAGCTGAAACATATCCAGGAGTCACAACAGCAAGATGATACTTGTCAGCGGCTGGTCCAACTATGTAGGAAAGGCTGGCCATGACTAAAGGCACTACCATTACACGTGAGACCCTATTGGACGTACCAGGGACAGCTTCATTGCAAGATATGGGGTACCTGAAGAGCTAATTTCCGACAATGACCCACAATTTTCCTCTGATGTTTTCAGATCATTTGCACTGGATTATGATTTCAGACATGTCACAAGTAGTCCACACTACCCACAGAGCAATGGAAAAGCAGAAAGAGAAGTGAAGACAGTGTAGAGACTGCTCCTGAAGAACAAGGATCCATATAAAGCTCTATTGGCTTACCGGGTCACACCACTACAGCACAATCCATCTCCTATTAATGGGACGAAGTTACTATCTCCTTTACCTATGTCTGCAGCACAGTTGAATCACAGATGGCCGACAGCAAGCAATTTCCAAAGGAAGGACAGTGTGTTAAAGAAGCAACAGGTAGAACACTACAACAAAAGATATCTCACAGCACAACAGCCGGCACTGAGATCAAGTCAACGTGTGTGGATCTCAGACTCGAAATCACCTGGCACGGTGATCAATAGAGCTGAAACTCCCAGTTCGTACGTGGTGAAGACTTCTTTGGGAGAGGTGAGAAGACACATCTCTGAGTTCTTCCAGAGGCGACAGAAGAGCATCAAAGTAACACAGAACCCCAAGCAGCAAGGTCAAGCCTGTGAAGAGGGGAATATAATGACTTGAGCATGCAACCCAAGAGGCCAGCGGGTCCACCGTCATGGCTAAAAGACTATGTCAGATAAATGTAAATAAAAAGAAATGAAGAGTTGGTGGTAATGATCAGCTCCAACAGGGGTTATGTACTCGTGACCCCTGACCCCATAGAATAGTTTGTGTTTGGGAAAATTAAGTGCAAACATTAGAAAGGAAACAAAATGGTATAATGCCTTCTCATTGGAGGGAGGGAGGGAGCTGTGGTAAGAGATAGTGCCACGGGCACATAAGAGTTAATGCTAGAAGCATACATCACTAGGATGGATGGCAGGGGGGAGGAGACTGCAGAAAAGAGTCTAGCTTGTTGGGAGCTGGGGCAGAGTTTATTCACATACCTGTGTGGTCCAGTGGTTAAAGAAAAGGGGCTTGGAACTAGAAGGTCCCCGGTTCAAATCCCACCTCAGCCACTGACTCATTGTGTGCCCCTAAGCAAGTTACTTAACCTCCTTGTGCTCCGTCTTTCAGGTGAGACGTAATTGTAAGTGACTCTGCAGCTGATGTGTAGTTCACACACCCTAGTCTCTGTAAGTCGTCTTGGATAAAGGCATCTGCTAAATAAACAAATAATGTGTAGACCTCCTTTTATACACACACCCCATAATACAGTTACATGTTGTGTAGTATGCCAGTTTAAAATAAGTTAGTATTGTTGAAATAGTGACTCTTGTCATACTAACGTATTGCTTATAAGCCACATTGTAAACAAACCCACCTATTATATTGTCATCAGTGCGGTAAATTGAACCATTTTTCTCTTTACCTTTGATTGAAGCCCTGAGAGTTATATCAATCTCTTCTACAGTTAAGAATTGATTGCATTGATTGCTTTGTCTGTCGCAGGTGACGCTGAACTAGTTATTCCATGTAGTAAAACATTGGACTCCATTGCATGGAGGATCTCAGTAAGCTACAGTAAATGGTTCATCAACTGATTCAGATTCAGTTATGCTAAGTCTGCCAACTGATGATGTATGGCAAGGCAACAACTGAATGCCTAACAATATGAATAACAGTGAGTTTTGACCTCCTTTAGTATTCTGGATGGAGGGCATACCTTGCAAAATGACCCGGTGTGAACAAAAGGAAATATATAGAAATAATATGTACAGCTAAATGTGTCTAAGTATCTTATAGGAATGAAGTCAGACCATGGAAATCCACACCTGTGCTGGAGAAACATTGAATCAAGGGACTTCTTGTGGAACCAACTAAGAGCGAAACCTGGTACAGAAGCTGAATCCTGCTGGGAACGTGGGGATATGCTGGACATGTACTAGCGATTTCAAATATGGAATGTACTTTAATATAAAAATGAAGGGTTAGAGGTTTTTGAAGGAAGGATAAAGAGAGAGTATCCTTGTATGTCAGTAGACGGCTCTCTTGCTCCATGAAATAGGTCAATCTACACGTTTTTAATTAAGTACTTAGTCATCTGGGAATTTCTAAGAGAATATATAATGAATGATTTACCGCTTGTATATCTTATCTTCAGAAAGCATGACGCTTGATAAAAAGCACCATTCCGGCTAAAAGTGAACATTAATCACACCTACAAACAAGATAAGAAAGAGATTCTTTACCACATATAAATTAACATTAAAACTGAACAGCCAAGGTCTTAAGAAAAAAACTTGTCTAGGCTGGATTTTGTATGAACAAAGAACAGGGTCAAGCGTAGTTCAGTCATTATAAAAAATATAAGAGTCGAATGCAGTTATACTGGCCTGTATTTGGATTTAAATCTTAAATCCAAAGAAATAAAGTGATATTATAAATTCTAGGAGCAACTGTTAAACTGAAGTAAATTAATTGAAAGTTTATCATTATAATACCACATTTATAGGTGCAGTGCTAATTGACACTGTTTATAGTTTATAATGATCAAAGAATAGGAATTAGACATAAAGGTATAAATTAATAAAATAAATGATCAACCCTTTTTTAGACAGCATGATATTTGAAACAAAAAAATAATTATTTGATTTCATAAGATTAATAGTATGTTTTAAGTATTTGCTATAATAAGAAAACATATAATTTAAAAACTGACAAGTATTATTGCTTGTTCATGACTTTGTTGTAGTGATAAGAAGATTAAAAGCTCGAGCAGTGTTTCTTTCTCCTTCTATTGAACAACAAGACCACTAGACATTATGATATCCATTGAATTATAGAATATAAAAGATGTTGTGTTATGTTTTTGTGTTAAGTTTGTAATAATATACTATAATGTACCTTGTTATTAATCCACTATACTATTGTCTAATGATGGTAGATGGAGTCCTTATAATGTGGTTCTTTGAAACTGCTGCATTGAGGGGCCTCCCTCCTTATTGGGCTGTAGAGAAAGGAGGGGGTCTTCTTACATTCCACGCCAGTAAAAGCTGCACGTCTTATAGATTTGGAGTGTTAAGGTTTATGGCTTAACCGACATTGATAGGTCATATATCTAAAAAGTGTTTGCACAGACTTTGGCTTTGGAAAAAACAAGAGACTGTGGAAATTGATGGCAATAGCATATACTCAAGAGTCAGGTACAGGTCAGAGCCTGGTTAGTGCATCTTTTAAGGGATAAATAATTCTAATGAAAACTATTACCACTTAAACTTAGTGAAACTAATTGACTTAAATACTGCATGAGACAATCTTTTGTCAAATACTCTGTTAGACAATGGTATATGGAATTAAAACTGACTCATTAACAAAATGATGAAACAATATGAGGTTAAAAGAAACACATACCTTTAATTTAGCAAAATATAATCAATTAGAAGATGATGTCACATATTAAGAACATCTCTTATATACAGTATATATCACATATAAAAATAGTGTTTTGCATGCACCTATAACAGTAGTGTTTTTATATTATATTATAAACAGCAGTGTGGAGTAGTGGTTAGGGCTCTGGACTCTTGACCGGAGGGTCGTGGGTTCAATCCCAGGTGGGGAGACACTGCTGCTGTATCCTTGAGCAAGGTACTTTACCTAGATTGCTCCAGTAAAAACCCAACTGTATAAATGGGGAATTGTATGTAAAAATAATGTGATATCTTGTAACAATTGTAAGTTGCCCTGGTTAAGGGCGTCTGCTAAGAAATAAATAAATAATAATAATAAACAAAGATCCTGGGAACTTTGGTTCACTTAACTTTTAGATAAAGGAGGGGCTCAGAGGAAAGCAAGGAGTGAGATCATAAAGTTTGGAGTTAGACAAATATGAAGTTTTGAATTTATTGAGTACATGACACCTATCAATTCTGAAAAGTTAGTCCGGATCTTTTGAAAACTATTATTTGTAAAAGGGAAAGGAGCTGTCTCAACAAATTAATGACTGGATTTAATTGAGGCGTCCCATGTATTCCAATGAGACGAAAAACCTATAAAACTCCAGAGTAATTTCAATGGAGTACCACACTCATCCCAGACAGGGTAAGGTGGTCCATCTTCTGCCAACCAACACAATTGAGCTGATTGAACTCAGTTTCATTTGCCTGGTGAAGACAGTCGTATTCCTTTACGATTTATATTAAAGGGTAAGCATTAATCAATTATTATTTTATCTCAAATGTATTGCATGTATTGCTATAAGGGACTCATGCTATGTTTAGAAGATAGGAGAACATTTGTTGAATGTGCTGAAAAGAGGCTACTGGGTGTATTTAGTGTCGTGGTCGTGGCCAGGCCTGCAGGCTGCACGAATACATAAAGATGTATTAAAGTGTTAACGTTAATATCTGTTAAGACACTGGACTGCCCAGAACGTCTGTCAGCTGGGGATATGAAGTAGCCTGTAGCTACTCAATCCAATATTTAACTGTTAATAAACCGAAGGAGTACTGGCCATACTCTGATTCGTAAAAACACTTTAGATACATGAGTCTGTCAATTTCTTGGGTACTATATTAGTCATCTGGATATATTGCGGGTCCAGAGCACGAACTATATCCCACTAGGAGTAATAACATCTCTGTCCTCCTAACGTCTCCCCTGAGATAAGAGTGTGTGCTGAGCAAATAAAAAAGAGTACGTACAGAAATCCGAACCCGCGGATTTCGTGACATGTCCCTGTCAGGCACGCTTGTCTGGGAAAGCCAGAACTGCCTACAGTCTGATTTCTCAACCACAATACTCCCTAATAGTAATGTATCAATCTGTTAGGACCACTGAATCACAGAGGAATGAGAAATAATTATGATGATAAATATTTGTTGTGAACTTTCAAATTTACTGATGTTGAACCAAAACAGCCACTCTGTGTTGTGGATTGTGACGAACTCTTGTCAAATAATTATATGATGACGTCACATTTTCAGTGAGAAAACTGGTTGTAATGGGAATATGTCTCTGTTTTAACAACCGTTTAATGGTTGCTGATACACCTGGTGGTCCCTGTTGGAAACACTGGTACTTGAGATGAAAAGGTTAAAAACCACTGGCCTAGAGGATCTGATCTCGACCTTAAAGGCTCCTGACCTCGGCCTCTGCTTCAACTTGGCCTTGTGGATCCCAGTCTCGAATCCAAGACTGCTTGCTTCATTGTATATGTGTGTGTGTTGTGAAGCTACAAAGTTAACCTGTAATCCAAAAATATATCTGTACCTATTTCTTTAGGTGTAATTCATATGATGTGATTACGACTACACCCCAACTTCAACCTACTCCTGTAAGCAGGGGTACTGTGAATGCTTACCCATTTCAAGTGGTAGGGTTTTGCTATACCTCTTTCACTTGTTTAGGCTAAAGACTGTGGTTTACAGATGCATTCTACAAGTTTATTACAACACTGATATTGTTGCTGTGCCAGCTTTTGTACATTCAACAAAAAAAAAAAAATACTAACAGAGAATGCATTCATTTACATGCACTATTTGGCTAATTTGCATACCATAGCGTGCACACTACATTTAAATACATTATCATGCATTACCATACAAATCACATATTCATTCTGATTACCATAGTGTGTGCCATAATATGCCCACTATTTCGCACAATAATTAATAAAATTGCCATAGTAAATACGGAAATCATGATTTCAATTGTCGCACACCATCAAGTTTAGCACCCTTTAGTAAATCAGGCCCAAAAATGAGCAAACGTAAACTTAAGAAAAATAAACCATAATGGTTTAATAGATTTATTAAGCTGGGTATTAAAAACAAAAGAAAATTATGTTGTTCTATTAAAAAAAGGAGTAGCCTCACAAATAGAATATAGAGAGCCCTGTAGAGACCTTGAAAAACAGACAAGGAGAGTAAAAAGGGAATTAGAAAAACAAGTAGCAGTAGATCGTAAACTTAATCCAAAAGGATTGTTTTCAATATGTTTATGCTAAAAGGAAACTAAAGAGGAAGTCAGTAGTCTACGTGACAGCAGTGGTAATTTAGTGACTAAAGACAAACAAATCACAGATGTGCTTAATCAATATTTCATACAAATATTTACAGAGGAAGATTTAGAAAATATACCTAAATTAACAGAATGGCTACACCATGATGAAGGCACTTTTGTGTCGAAACGTTGATGATGTTTTTATGAATTAAAGATGCACATTGTTGAAGCGCAGTTCAGTGTGCAGTTCTCTCTAGACTGATTATGGCTTCTGCCTTGTGAATGTGCACCTTGTCTACTTTGGTGTGCAAACCCCTTTTCTCTTTAATTATCACAGAATGTACACAAACATCATTACAGAGAGAACAGATTTTTCAACAAATATGTTATATATTCAACACATCTATAAATAAAGGAGCCATTCCACTGGACTGGGAAATTGTCAATGTTTTTCCAGTATTTAAAAAGGGAGATAGATTTGACCCTGGGACCCCGCAGGGCGGGGCGGGTGTGCTGGGGTGGAGATTGCCAGGCGTAATCCCGTTCAGTGAACAGACTCGGACACATTCAACTTGTTCGGTGCGGAACAGGAACAGATTTTAGCCTTTTCGTGAAATCAGTTTGTTCTATTTTTTCTGTTCTAGCATCATGGATGACAGCGATTTGGGGATGCTGTTTGTGCTTTGTGATGATTGTTTTTCAGTCAGCAAGCTCCAAGCTCTATTTATATCATATGTAATAAAATACAACATTAATAATATTATTATGGGTCAAATATATACAACAAAGTACAGTACCATTGTAAATCATAGTTTGCCAGTATTGCATGTACAGTTGTCATGTGTCTAATTCAATAATCCGTTGCATATCCGACTGCACTGGGACCAGAGTAAGGGCGGATATGTAAAAAGGCGGATGAATGAATCCTGTTTTAAATACCACTATACACAGCTGTAACAATTTTGAGATTCAGCTTTTATTAGGGAGCTCCCCTAAATCTCTTGTTTAGAAGGATACAGGGTAATAATGCTTGTGACAGAGTAGCCGTTTGCCATGTGGGTGCGTGCATTCGTTGCTGAGTGACAGGCAGGAGATCGAGACGGAGGTTGAAGTTGATACGCCCCACAGGCGAACAGGATTTATTTACATATCAACACACTGAACAGCTCACGTGACACTACAGCACTGGCAGCGCACGGATCACATACAACACAGTGTACGAAAACTTTGGTGGGATCTACAGTCTCTGAACTAATCTTCTCTGCTCAATAATAAACTAACGTTGCTGAAGAGATTGATCATGGCGGATAAACGGCTAGGGAGGATATGTGACGGGCAGATACTCGACAGGCGGATATCTGACGGGCAGATACGCGACAGGCGGATATGTGACAGATTACTGTACAGCTATGGTCAAAAGTTTTGCATCACCCCATAGAATTAACTATTTTTGCTTCATATAGTTGAATGAACCCTGCTGAATAATGTTACATTAACATATAGAATTACACACCGTTTTGTAGTTTTCCATATCTTTAACAAAAAACTGACAAACATTTAAAAATATGAAATTTCAGTATCTAACATGAAATACGATACTAGTACTACTTTTATGGCTTCCAGTAGACTTTTGCGATATTATTTTGTAGTTTTTTTGGTTACATGATGTTAAATAAAAGATCTAAATAATGAACATATAGATTTTTTAAAAATTATGTCTCAATCCTAAAATTCTAAAACCTTTGAACATAGCGATACCTGTGGGGCCATGCTTCACCGTGTGAAACTGCTCCTGGAGCAGACCAGGCTGTTCGATTGAACAAGCAGAACACGTTCCACGGCAGGAAGGTGGAACGGTTTCACCAAATCAGATTGTCCAGTTCTGTTCGGTCTCATGAAATGACACCTTATGTATCACATCTTATGTTGGGTTAGCACTGAATTGTCCTCGACTATTCACCAGTCGAATATAAAAGTGGCAGTCGACCTCAGAAACTAATTTCAATTCTGGTGACTGAAGTAATTGTGAAACAAGTGGTTTCAGAAAGTGCACTTGGGATTACAACACTAACATATAAATGGCATTTTAGAATTAATACAGTTGAATATTACTATTTTAAAAAATTCTAAGCAGCTTTAAAATACAGTGCACAAATAGCAACATGTTACAAAATAGTGTGTTCACAAAGCACCAGGCATTATCAAACATGTGATATATGTATGTATTTTTCAGTTCTGTAGTAGTAGTCGTTCTACCCCACGTGCTGAGTCAAAAGAGCAGCCAATCTTCCCGTCATTTTACCTTACATGTAAGAAAGATAATCAAGGGCTAGCCTATATATGGTTCTTTAACTAGTTAGGTAAAGAACTGGGGTGATAGCAGGCTGCGGTTATTTTTCAGTATAGATGACGGACATCACTACACGTGGGCCAAAGAAACACACCCGTGTATTGTGTGTACTTTCATGGGTTTTTCTGTTAGAGAATGGGTTTTCCACTCCCACCATGTGACCCCCTGCTTCTCAGATTTTCCCCTTCCAATCTGCGTGACGGTTTCGCGTATGCTTTTCTATAGGACTATACGACTCTATTTTGTGTGAGGATGTAATTATTATTATTATTATTATTATTATTATTATTATTATTATTATTATACACAGTGTATTATTCTGTACGTTTACTGTGCTTGCTTGGTTGAGATATTGTTTACCAATCACAAGCTGTAACAGGACTTTGCCTTTTTATTATTTTAGTTTCACTTTTAAAACGCAAAACACTGTAAAGCTTCACTTGGTTAGAAGAACGGCGGTTTGTTCCCACACAGCGAAAGCTGTTGATGTGTCACACGGCTGGAGGCTGTACCACGGGGAGGAGGGGGTTTGTGGTGAGTGGCGGGGGTTTCTGGGGGTTTCCTACATGTTTTAGAAAATAGAAATACTGTACTTACACAAATAATCAACTCATTTATTCTTCTACACTGCTGCTAACGCTCTGGACGTCCTGTGAATGTAATTTAGCTCCGTCGCTGTTTTGCCTTAATAGCTACATATCGGATTTAACATCTTACCTAGAATTTTTTCTTCAGTTTTTTTGAAGAAGTGAACGACTCTGTTACTGGCAGACTTCGGTGAATGCTTTGCTTTTTAGTTGGAAAGTACCGGTTTTGCAGCTGTTTTCACTCATTTCTGAAACTTAGGTAAACACACAGAACATCATGAAGGCATGCGAATGGGAGAACTTGGCCAGCCGCTTCAGGAAAATCGAGTCTCTGCTTGGTCTGGCTGGCTGCCTCCTTTTGCTCTATGCAGTGTGGAGCCCGGACTGGATCAGGGGCGAGGGTCTGTGGGTCACGTGTAATGACACCTTCGCAGACCCTGCTGGAGAAAGCGCTCTGAAGGCTGAATGTCCCAGGGGAGAAGGTGGAGGTGAGTGGTGGTCATTTGAAATATCTCAGCTTTATTGTTATTTTATGGAAATTAATATTTAAATATTTGGGTTTATAGGTCAATCCTAGCACCTAGGCATTTCAACACTGAAAAATACTAAACGATTTCTCAACTCTTATCAGTGTACCATTACTAGTACTATACCACTGTGTCACAGACTTGAGTTCTCCCTTTGCCCCCTCTCTCTCTGACAGTAATGTTTGCTCCCCCCTTGTCTTGTGCAGTGATGGAAGCGGAGCGGGTGTTTGCAGTCCTGGCCTTCATCTTGGCTTTGAGCTGCAGCTGTGTGTGTCTGCTCTTCATTTTGTGCTGGTCCTCTTACACCAGCAGGTCATACACTTACACTTCCTCCCAGTTGAACGGGGGCCAGGTTCTCTTCCCAGGGACGCTCCTGCTGGTCATCCTCTTCCCTACAGGTACGGTTACCTACAGCCTTGCAATGCACTGCACTTCGTGATGAGCTACACAATTATTACACACCTCATTCGTTATATAGGTCTCAAATGGGCAGAGCTTCAATAAGAGTTCTAGCAAATCACCATTAGAAACAAAGGTTTTGTTTCTTTTCATTTTCAATCATATGCTCACTCTTATCACATCACATGTGAAATGCTACTGTTCAACAAATAATTTCCTCCTTACCACCGTTTGATTTCGACTGGCTATATATACCAGTATTGTATTCATAGTCTCAGTTAAGTTTTAGATTGAAGAAAAAAAGTTACATATCCATTGTAAACAGAGCAGTTTGCTTAGATACTGTTTCCAATATACAAGCATTGTATAACTGATGCATTCACCCCCCATCATCCACGATGAAGTGCAATGAATCCACTGCCATTTCAAGATATCAGTGTTGCAGCGCCCTCTGGTGTCCAGTTCCATTTCACAAACTGCAGTTTCAAAAGTCTTTCTATGGATAGAGCCACTGTGGTAAATCACAGCTTAGTAAAGCACAGTGTAAACAAGAAAAGCAAGCACAGTAAATATATAGGGCAGTATATGAATAGTTCAACTGCAGAATTACTGGCAACTTAACATTCATTTACTGTACTTAGTAAATTCTTACCAGGGAAAAGTCTCAGTCCAATAAGATGTTACATTTAAATAAAAAAACAAAACTAAGACAATGCATTACACATTTTACAAATGTATTAGTATGTGGATAGCTGCTTGTCCTCTGACTAGTTTACACCCACAGGACATACAGTACAGGTGGGTTCAAGCTTCACAGGACTGATCTACAGCCATGCACTTCTGCATCACCCTCTATATAGAATTAACTAATTTTGCTTCATAAAGTCGAATGAAACTTGCTGAATAATGTTACATTAACATAATGAATTACATACCGCGTTGTAGTTTTCCATATACTTAACGAAAAACTGACAATAATTGAAAAAATGTGACATTTCAAAATCTAACATGAAATATTGTTCTACTATTATGGCTGCTGGTAGACTTATACTAGGAGCAACAGTGACACCTTGTGACCAGACATGAATAACGCCAAAGTCACTGCTGCACCATTCCAAAGAATTAGCTCTGGAACATGTGAACCTTCTTGTGTATTCAGTGTATAAACATACACAAATGAAACTGTTAGTTCAAAGGATGTTTAAGTTGTTATTGTATTATGTAATATAGCCAAAGAACAAACACGTGAATTGCTTGGTGTAAGAGATGAAATATAGCTTCTTTGTGGCTGCAGTTCTGTTTTGTCTGTTGCTGATTATGCACATAGTATTTTAAAACACATTTGATGTAAAACTATAAGAAACTAAGTCAAGTAGAGAAAGGGGAAGTTTCTTCGAGTGTATAGTCTTATTGAGCATTTTGAAGTTAAGGATATACAATGCATTGATAATTGCAGAAAATACAAAACAATTTGAGCCTATACGTTCCCCAAACCAAAATTAATTCAAGTGACAATTTTTATATTCAGTTGCATATACATGAAATTTGCAAACAATACACCTTAGGAAAAACCATTATTACAAAACATGCCTTCCGAGCTGGATGGGTCACAGAGACCCCCCTGCTTAACAGACATGGGGCCCTTGGAATACTGCTTGTGGGGCCACAAGTCAGGCCAGATTAAGAAAGAATGTGCAAAGCACCACAACCTATATTGTGATCTTACTGTAACTAACTGGAATCAAAGGGTTTCCATGTGTCATGACAACGGCGGAGCTCAGTTTGTCCTGTAATAATGTTTTTCTTTCATTGTTTATGAATCACCCTGTGTATAAAAGGTTAAGATGAAAGTCCACATGTGAGCTGTTTTGCCCTGCTTTGTTCCAGGTCTCACTCAGTAACATACCCTTCCTTTCTTTCAGGTCTTTTCTTCCTCATCAGCTGGTCTCTCTTTACCAGACACCACAGAGAAGAGCTCGCCGATGACATCACTCAACTCGGCTCCTGCTATTGGCTGGGAGCCCTGGCTTGGGTGTTGCTGCTTGTGGCAGTGCCTGTCACCTTTGTCATTGAGCAGTTTGTCTGCCCTGTCCCCCCGGCGGACACATCTGCCTTGCTGGAGCCACACCGCCCCTCGCAGCAGAGGACTGGAGCAGGGTCAGTCTACAGGGTGGTGTGATCAACCTCAATCGGAAGGGACACAGCCTTAAGATCAGAACATTACAAGAGACCCTCGCTAATGAATGGGAAGAGACCACGTGGAGGGATATGTCACGGGACAGATTTGTCTAATTTGTAGCACTTTATTGTTGTGTACTATAGTTATGTGTTGTAAATCGTTGTAACACATAGACATATTAACTAATAGATAAGTACCTACATTAACAAAATATCAAAGCTTGGCTGCTTAAGACAGGTCATTATGTCATTTTACACTAAAACAGCAGTTATGAACCAGTTGTATTATAGAGTGGATACATTGGAACAAGTTCAAGACATGGTGTTACTTGAGGTTACTGTAGTAACGAGGTCTGTCATGCATAACTAATGTTAAAGTTGCAGGATTGTTTGTAGCTGATTGTGAAACTCTGCATCTTGCACTACTGTCTGGAATGGCACTTCGGGGGCTGATCCACTTTAAGCAGATAAACTAACTGGGACTAGCAAGAAACAGACAATATGCATGTACATGTGCTACTTTAGACTTTTGTAACATTAACTTTTCATTTAGAAAAATAACATATCTGTAAAACGAAGCATGATATGATTTGCTCTAAATGCAGAGCAAAACTGAGAACAGTTGTTAAAGAAGTTATAGGTTCTGTCCTCTTCAACCCCAGGGACTTATTGGATCGGTTTCGTTTTGTATTGTATTGTACACAATTGCAAGAAGATATGGATTGATATAGATTGTTATTGTGGAACTTTGGGGAGGGGGTCATCATTTGAAACCCTCCCAAAACATTTACAGCTGTCTATATATATATATATATATATATATATATATATATATATATATATATATATTTGTTCTGTGCAAAGATGTATAACTGAATTTTGATTAAATATAAACTCAGTGTCTGCATCCTGGTTGCTTCTTTGGGCTGTGGGTGATGTCAGTGCTTATAGATTCAGCTGCTGGTCCTGCACTTGAAGAGGAGAAGGAAGCCAGCACCCTCTGAAAGAGGAACTGATCTGACAAGGCCAGGTCAACAGGGGGGGTGCGTGACAAATGCACACCCTGCCTCCCATCAAGGGGACTGCCTGTAATAAAGTAGAGGTTGAAATTATAACTCGTATTGCGTCGGATTTCAATGTTATGGAGAAGGAATCGATAGGAGAGGCAAGCCACATGGATCCCTCCCCTGAATTATATTGTAATCACATTACCTCCATCTGTAGTCTGGTGTTTCTTACATCCACAGGACAGCTTATTGGTTACAATCTGAGGCAACACAAGGGCATTTAACTGATGGAATGACTGAAACAGAAAATCAGATACAATGTGATTCTAAGGAGAAAGAAGACATCAGTGAAAGTGCTAAGAAAATAATTCCATAAATCGTACCTGTTGTGCACTTCTATGTCAAATGTAGTTTGTAAGAAACGCGTTATAGTGAAGATGTATTTATTTTAACACATTGATATCTGGTACAGTTGGCGCCGCTTTATCGGGAAGTAAAAATATCCTGAATAAGCGGCTGTCCCAATTAAACGAGGCATTTGAGATGACCTTAGTCACACTTTTTTTGTTTCTAAATTAAAAGAAAAATAATGAAATGACATCACGTGATTAAATGTTAAATACATAATTTAAAATACAAGTCAATTGAAATTAAAAAGAATGAAATCACATCTTATCACAAGGCGAGACACTTGCAATGTTGACGCGCCAGTTTTCTTTGCAACAGCAGCCTAAGAAATCACAAGAGACTCCAGCTCCTTCAAGAATTTCGCAATTTATTGTCACGAAATCCGCGTGTTCAGATTTCTTTACGTACTCTTTTTATTTGCTCAGCACACACTCTTATCTCAGGGGAGACGTTAGGAGGACAGAGATGTTATTACTCCTAGTGGGATATAGTTCGTGCTCTGGACCCGCAGTATATTCAGATGACCAATATAGTACCCAAGAAATTGACAGACTCATGTATCTAAAGTGTTTTTACGAATCAGAGTATGGCCAGTACTCCTTTGGTTTATTAACAGTTAAATATTGGATTGAGTAGCTACAGGCTACTTCATATCCCCAGCTGACAGACGTTCTGGGCAGTCCAGTGTCTTAACAGATATTAACGTTAACACTTTAATACATCTTTATGTATTTGTGCAGCCGGCAGGCCTGGCCACGACCACGACACTAAATACACCCAGTAGCCTATTTCAGCACATTCAACAAATGTTCTCCTATCTTCTAAACACAGCGTGAGTCCCTTATAGCAATACATGCAATACATTTGAGATAAAATAATAATTGATTAATGCTTACCCTTTAATATAGATCGTAAAAGGATATGACTGTCTTCACCAGGCAAATTAAACTGAGTTAAATCAGTTCAATTGTGTTTTTGGTCTGCAGAAGATGGACCACCTTACCCTGTCTGGGATGAGTGTGGTACTCCATTGAAATTACTCTGGAGTTAAATAGGTTTTTCGTCTCATTGGAATACATGGGACGCCTCAATTAAATCCAGTCATTAATCTGTTGAGACAGCTCCTTTCCCTTTTACAAATAATAGTTTTCAAAAGATCCGGACTAACTTTTCAGAATTGATAGGTGTCATGTACTCAATAAATTCAAAACTTCATATTTGTCTAACTCCAAACTTTTATCTAATTTTATATGTGTTATATATGAGAGATGTTCTTAATATGTGACATCATCTTCTAAGTGATTATATTATGCTAAATTAAAGGTATGTGTTTCTTTTATCTTCATATTGTTTCATGATTTGAGTCAGTTTTGATTCCATATACCATTGTCTAACAGAGTATTTGACAAAAGTTTGTTTCATACAATATTCAAGTCATTTAGTTTCACTAAGTTTAAGTGGTAATAGTTTTCATTACAATTATTTATCCAAGAGATGCACTGACCATCTCTGACCTGTACCTCTCTGGGAATATGTTACTGCTAGCAGTTTCCACAGTCTCTTGTTTTTGGTCAGAGTCTGTGCAAACACTTTTTTAGATATATGACCTGTACATTAAGCCATGAGTTGTGCATATTATTTCAATACATTTACTTATCAGTACTAAACCACTAACTCCATCTCTATGAGGCTTGCAGCTCTGCTGAAGTGGAACCCAAGGACATTCCCTCTTTCTAGATAAGAAGAGATGCCCTGGTTTCACTGTAGCAGTTTCAAATCACCACATTATAAGGAATCCATCTACCATCATTAGACAATAGTATAGTGGATTAATAACAAGGTACATTATAGTATATTATTACAAACTTAACACAAAAACATAACACAACACCTTTAACTTCTGTACTTCAATGGATATCATAATGTCTAGAAGTCTTATTGTTCAATAGAAAGAAGAATAAACTTGTACCATTTTCCCACTTAAGTAAATCGAATACTGCTCCAGGTTTTAATCTTCTTATCACTACAGCAAAGTCGTGAACAAGCAATAATACTTGTCAGTTTTAAATAATATGTTTTCTCATTATAGCAAATACTTAAAACATATTATTAATCTTATGAAATAACTGTTATGAACTATAAACAGTTTCAATTAGCACTGAACCTGTTTCATTATAAGATAATCTTTCAATTAATTTACCTCTGTTTATCAATTGCTATAATATTATTTTGGTGAATCCCTTTTAGGATTTAAATCCAAATATAGGCCAGTATGACCCTTCTCTTTGTTCATACAAAATCCAGCCGAGACAGCATTTTTTCTCAAGACCTTGGCTGTTCAATTTTAATGTTAATTTATTGTTGTATAGAATTCTTTTCTTATCTTGTTTTTGGAAAACATAAATTTGTCGGTGTTATTAACTTTCACTTTTTGCCGGAATGGTACTTTTTATCAAGCGTCATGCTTTCTGAAGATAAGATATACAAGTGGTAAATCGTTCATTATATATATGTATTTTAAAAATTCTCAGATTGCTAAATGTTTAATTAGAACCATATGTAGACTGACCTATTTCATGGAGCAAGAGAGCCACCTACTAGTGGTACAAGGATACTCTTTCTTTATCCTTCCTAATATCTTTGACACTTCATTTTATAATACATATATAATGCGAGGTACGCCTTCCATCCAGAACACTGAAGGAGGCCAAAACTCACTGTTATTCATATTTTCTGGTATTCAATTACTGTTCTGTTCCACATCATCAGTAGCAAACTTAACATAACTGAATCTGTTTCATTTGATGAACCATTTACTGTAGCTTACTGAGATCCTCCATGCAATGGAGTCTAATGTTTTACTATATGGAATAACTAGTTCAGCGTCACCTGCGACATTATGCAAGATCTCTGACTGTTAGTGTTGAACTTGATTGATCCATCCTGAGGGATTGAAAACGAGAGCTTTCATTATCCTAAAGTAGTACAGTAATGCCTTTAAGATAACTGATATTTCATACCTGTAGCAAGATGATCTTTGAGAGAGAGAGAGATAGAGAGAGAGAGAGAGACTTTTTAATTAACAAAAAGCAATAAATAGACAATTTTCTCAAATCAAAACAGTCTATCCCCTACAACATATCATATGAATAAGTAAAACCACAAAAAAAACCCTGCAATTTAAAACCATTAAAACAGCAGGACTAGCTCATTATTTTGCAGCTCACACAGAGCATTATCTACACACCACACACATTCAAGTGTACCTGTTAGTGTATTATTCATCATTTTAAAAAAAACTGTGTTCCAGCCTAATCCTAGTGGACAGTAATAATCTAAACATACTGAGCAGATTAATGTTATCATTGCCAGCCACTTTCCTTTTTCTGCTCTTTAAAATTGACAGTTTGGCCTCTCCCAAGATAAAATTTGCAAGCTGACATGCACCTCTCCTGCTCTGCCTGTACTGCACTTCCATGATAAAAATTGCTTCACTGAAACTCATGGAGTCTTTGAAATAAAGTGTCTAGCAGTGTGAACACAGGTGTAGGTGAGGACAGGCCATATAGGCATGGGTGTGGGTTTACAGAGATGTATCTAAAATGAGTGAGACAGGGAAAGTACTAGAATTTTTTTTTGTTGTTTTGTAAATACAATTTCAAATCAAGCATGTGGTATTGTACAGGTCAACACATAAAGAGGGAAATGTAATTATCAATAATGTTTTCAACTATATTATGTTGCAAAGTATGGAATCAGAGACACAGAGACTGCACTGCAGTGCATAAAACCCACACCACAGGAACACCTTTTAGAACTCAGAAAGCTTGTGGTAAAATGTTATTTTTTCTGAACCCCACATCCTGTAGGTTAAGGGTTCATTTTGTAAATGATCACTGATTGAGGTCTATTCAAAACACCCGTACCCAGATTATAGAGGGGGTGCGGGCAGGAACACAACAGCAACACTGCCAGATATACTGAGGTAATAGAAAACCCATTCCCTGCCTTTGTGTTTACAGAGAAGGTGTAAGCTATGAGGCTTCACATCCCAACTCATTTGAAACCCAAGGCTGTGTAAACTAGCCTGGTTAGTAACCAGGGCATAGTAAAGAAATCCCTCAGTTTTATTGCCACCCTATCTTTTAGTGACTGTCCCACCTATAATGTGCTAAAATGTTTTTGTTTTGTCAGGACATTCCTGTTGCAGGTCACATGACTATGTTGACAGAAATCATGTAGGTTACGTGATGTTATCTGTTACATTCCCGACTTTAAACAAAAGCATGTGTTTCCAATGTAAGGAGAACTCACCTCACCATAGGAGCTCCTGCTGAATACCTCTACAATAATCATACAGAATGTGTGTTGGAAAAGTGTTCATTTTTTTCAATAACAGTTTATAATTTTACACATCACTGGTTCAATTTATCTGTGTCATAATTAAGGTACCCATATGGCTCCATGTTCAGCGAGACAGTTCAGGCTTTTCAGCTCACAACCCAATGCATTCTGGTAAGCGTAGTCCTGCTTCTCTTAAAAGGAAAGAATGTTACCTGAGAGTTGAAAACCCTGAACTGTCCCTTCAGTACAAACTTAGAAGAAAAGTGAATTCAAAATGCAGATCTCTCTCGGTAAGAGTTAGTTTGGATGTACATTGCCATCTTAAAATATCTCCAACCCACACTTATTCTAACCCCCAAAATAATACATTTTGACATCAGAACCACAAACCATCAAATATTTAAAATGATGTAAACAGAATATTCTAATTCAGTGAGTTAAAATGGTCTTTGTATCTGAGATATTGTGCATTTCTGTCATAGCTGAATCCCTAAATATTACTTGTAAATTAGCATTTATATGGTTTAAACCAGCAGGTGCCAAATACCAATTGTTAACACTGAGCCCTGATCTTATTTCAATGGAAATTATTTAAAATGTGTGATTAATTTAGTCCTCCTGGTAGCTGACAGGCTGGCAGCACTGAATACTAAAGACATCTTTCTTTTATCTGCAAAGCAGTACAAACTTCCCCACACATTGGCTCCGTGCTGATGGCAGTTTTGTGAGACCGGTGATGTTTTTTGTATAAACTGCCACAAAATTCACTCTTCTCCTCTCTACCATGATTTACATGGAGTCTACATAAAAAAACGATTTTTAAATCTTAAAATGCCTAACACAGACATCACTGAGTGGCACACCTGGTAAAAGCACGGCTGCATGCTGTGCAGGGTGTGTCAAAGTCAAGGGAGCATCCTAGCTCCGTGAGGTCACCGCTCTTCACTGGGGATTCCAAAGGGAGCATTGGCTTTGGAGTCCTTACGGGTTAAGGGGCAAAACCATCCAGAACTGTTTCTCCTCATCATTCTATAGCAGACCCCACTGGACAGGCGCCTGGTGAGCTCAGATGGACACCTGCAGGGCTGGCCTTTGTCCTCCAGAGGCAGTTGGCTTGCTCGTGGGATTGAAGGATGCTAGCTGAGCGTTAGTTTTCTTGAGCTGTGTGGGGAATGTGTAACACAGCCCAACAGCTACTAAAATAGACAGTTCACATTTCTTTAAATATTTATCAACTAGCTGGTGATGCAAACAATCATCCAGGATTCATGTTGACAAAATATGCACACAAGTCTTTAATTTGTTTTATATACAGGAAGATATTACTGGCTTGTGTGTAAGTAATAATTAAGACTGATGTATTTATTTTGCATAGGATTGTTTTTATTCCACACACACAGACACAGGCTGGATTTATCATTTCAATATTATCTGTGATGATCATCATTCAGTGAAGGGACTGACGCATTTACTGCTGCGGTAATAAACATACATGCCCTACATAGGAAGACGACTTAGTTTAACATGAAATATTACAAACAAACCTTTAGTACAATATGTTTGCATACCTTCATTGGCAAATAAAAGTCAAACAAATGTACAGAACTGCATTGCAGTCACCTTCCCTGCAGAAAATGACATGTTATCCTCCATGTTATTTACTGTACCAAACACACTAGCATCATTGCTGTGCTGAAAAAAAAAACATATTGAGCTAACCAAATACCCCCCCCCCCCCCCCCCCCCCGACACGCCAAGCTAGAGATCTAATGTGTTTCTTTTCATTGAAACTACACATTCATTAATAGGAGCTTTTCTCCAGTCAATGTTGTCAAGAAGACATAGTGTAACATAATTTACAGTATATAAAAATCCAATACCAGGATTAGAAGATGTAGATTATTTATAGAAGTGTGACAGGGCTGTATGCAAGACCCTAAAAATCACTGAGATCCGGTAGTTATTATGGATGATGATCAACACCTACCATCTCCTTCTGCAAGGGCAGGGAAGTCTAACAGTACCGATCTCACCCTGGAGTAAAGAAACAAGATCAAATAAACCTAAAAACAAATACATCATCATCATCATCATCATCATCATCATCATCATAATAACAAAGTAACTACTATAATTTTCTCATACTATGCCGCAGTCTTTGTCACTCAGGCTACTCGCTTCACTACGTTTTACATCCTTGTAATTATCTCTACAATGATAAACTATATTTCAACTGCATAGCCTACAAGCCCATCATTGCTTTGTGAACAGTAATAGAGAAGGAGCTTTATGTATGTTTTGTTTTCATTTGGTCATAAGAACATAAGAACATAAGAAAGTTTACAAACGAGAGGAGGCCATTCAGCCCATCTTGCTTGTTTGGTTGTTAGTAGCTTATTGATCCCAGATTTCCATTACAAGAGAGTAGATGTTAAAACTTCATGCTGATTTGAACTCGGCTCTCGCCAAGATAAGCACCAACTAAGATGTAGCTTTACAGTAAACTAATGTGATCCATATGTGTCTCCATCCATTTACGTTTCCTTCCATATGATGATGTAGATATCCTTCTGTCTGGTGTTAATGGCTGAAGTGTAATGCTGGCTCCGGGGATCAACCACAGTGCGGCCTCCCCAGCGCATCAGCATGACAACCGTCTGGATTGAGCTAAGTAGGGTACATCTCTGGGGTCTTCAAGTGGGCACCTTCCATCCTCAGTGTTTCGTCGACTAGCCCACGACACCTCAAGAGGGCTCGACAGTGATTCTGGCGTCCCAGCATCACCCCCCTCCGTCCCCCACTCAACTCAGCCCAGCTTACTTACCTGTACATCAGCGTTTCTTTCTTTCTATTTTGCTCGAGATCCCCAGCCAGAATCTTTCCGTCTCAACCACAGCCAGTTGCTGCTCCTCTCTGCTGCTTCAGATAAGTTCTTCACTGTGCGACACAACTCTTGGCCACTGAATCCGATGTCTGAGAAACCGGGTTGTAGAGTGTGCCACAAATCCTCGACAACCCACTTCCAATGGGTAAACCTGGACTCTCCATCCTCGCTGTTCCGCTTCAGTGGCTAGTTGAGCATACCGCAGTTTCTTCCTCTCATACGCCTCATCTACAGCATCCTCCCATGGCACTGTTAACTCTACCAGGTGAACAAGGCGTGCTGATCCAGACCACAAGACAATATCTGGTCGAAGGTTAGTGGTGGCAATCTCAGGTGGAAAAATAAGCCGTTGACGAACATCTGCCAGCATTTTCCAGTCTCTAGCAGCTTCCAGTTGTCCTGGGTGAGGATTGGTTTTAACACCTTTTCTTGGTGGTTGCTGTCCTGGGCGGAGGAATGTTGTCTTTTGTGTGTAATGTTTTGATGGAACAGGTGGCAACTTATTGGTCATGTTACGCTTGTCTTCCAATGCTAAGGCCAAACATCGCAGCACCTGGTCATGGCGCCAAGTAAACAGTCCTTGGCTAAGAGCCACCTTACATCCTGTCAAAATGTGCCTTAATGTTGCAGGTGTTGAACACAAAGGACATGATGGATCCTCTCCTACCCAGAGGTTTAGGTTCTGTGGTGATGGGAGAACATCATATGTTGACCTGATGAGGAAACTGATCCTGCTCTGTTCCACTGACCATAGGTCTTGCCAGCCAATCTTGCGTTGTTCCACACTCTCCCATCTCATCCATTCTCCCTGCTTAGCCTGGGAAATGGCCTTTATACACCTCATCCTCTCCTCCTGCTTTTGCACCTCGTTGACTACCAGCTTCCTCCTTTGAGCTGGGGCTGCCTTGTGCCATGTAGGAGGAGCTGAACTGAGACAAAGACCCCCTCTTCCATGCTGAACTTGCCCCATGATATCACTAATTCGAAGGGCAGCCTTTGCATCTTCCACAGCTTTCTTTGCTGCCCACTTTCTTCCAGTTTTCAACACAGGTGCTGCCTCCCTTACGCATTTGTCGCGTGACTCTACTAATGTCATTTCCAGTCTGACCTTAAACTCCTCGGTTAGAGCGGAGACTGGTTGCTGCAGTATTCCTTTACCATAAAGTCCCACTCTGCTGAGGCAGCGGGGAACTCCCAACCATTTCCTGATGTATGAACTGATTAAAGCTTCCAGCTTCTCTACTGTTGTCAAAGAAACCTCGTACACAGTCAGTGGCCACAGCAACCTCGGCAGTAGACCAAACTGAAAGCACCAGAGTTTTAGTTTGCCTGGTAGAGCGCAGCTGTCTATGCTCTTCAACCCTTCCACTGCTTGTTGTCTAACTTCTCCCACACGAACTGTGTCCTTTAGATCCCCATCGTACCATCTCCCAAGACTCTTCACTGGCTTCTCAGACACTGTTGGTATTGCCTCACCATTAATGAAGAATGTTTTATCTATTACTTTGCCTTTAATTATAGAGATGCTCCTTGATTTAGTGGGCTTGAATTGCATTCGTGCCCATTCAGTGTTATTGGTTAATTTGCCCAATAACCGATTAGTGCAGGCTACTGTTGTAGTCATGGTTGTCATGTCATCCATGTATGCTCGAATTGGTGGTAGTCGCATTCCAGAAGCCAAGCGCTCTCCTCCTACTACCCATTTTGATGCCCTAATGATTACTTCCATTGCCATGGTAAAAGTCAGTGGAGAAATGGTGCATCCTGCCATTATTCCAACCTCTAGGCATTGCCATGTAGTGCTGAATTCTGAAGTTGAAAAACTAAATTGCAAATCTCCAAAGTAGGCTTTCACTAACTTTGTTATTCTCATCGGTACACTGAAAAAATCAAATGCTGCCCAAAGAAGTTCATGTGGTACTGAACCATATGCATTAGCCAAATCCAGGAATGTCACATGGAGCTCCTTCCTCTCCGTTTTAGCTGATTGAATTTGTTGCCAGATCACATTGATGTGTTCTAAGCATCCTGGGAAACCTGGAATGCCCGCTTTTTGTATTGAAGTGTCAATGAAGCAGTTCTTTAATAGGTAAGTTGACAATCTCTGAGCAATAATGCTGAAGAAAATCTTGCCTTTTACGTTTAATAGGGAAATAGGACGAAACTGACTGATGCTTGTAGAATCTTTTTCTTTAGGTATAAAAGCCATGCCACTTTCATCAATTTCCACAGAATTCGTAGAACTCCTGAAGCACTCTTGTACACTCTGTACGGAACTCCATTAGGCCCTGGAGATGATGAAGCCCTTGCTTTTTTCACAGCTTGCTCTACTTCTTTCCACTTAGGTGCACAGTCCTCCATTTGGTATTCTGGTGGATTGATAGGTGGGATGTCTGACGGAACTGACATAGGCTCCTGCCTTTTTGAATCTGTATGTGTTTCCTCCAAATATCTCTCCAGCTCAACCTTAGATGCTTTTAGTGTGCCATTCTTCTCACTGGTGAATAACTTCTTTACAAATTTGAATGGGTCCTTATAAAAGTTAGCTCTCGCACGCTCCTTCTTTTTGTAGCGTTTCAGTAGGCGCTCAGCTCTGCGCAATGTTGCAAGCTTATCTTTTATGACCCTTTGTAAGAGATTGAGTCCCTCCTTCTGACTTTGTTCTGCTCTTCTCCATTACTTCCTCAGCTGTCTCCTTTCTCTAACTAAGCGTTCAATCTCCTGCTGCCGTCTAGACTTTCCAGGAATAGTTTGTACTTTTTCCTTCCTTTTTTCAACTTCAAACCTCTCACTTCCATATGCGTAGATGATGTCCCTAAATTTATCCAGCTTCTTTTCAACTGTTCCACTTAATCTTTCCAATGCAAAGCAGAGATCTGTGTTTACTGTGTCCCATGCAGTTTTCTCACAAGCTCTTGGCCATTTAACTCCAGGCTTATGCCCGTTAAGGTTCTTTTCTCTCTTATGCTGGTTTGTCTGACCGGGTTCACAAGGATCATTAGGTTAATCACTAACTGTGTCCATGCAAGTCCTCCTCATGTCTATGACAGGGGTGCTGATATCCTGCGAACTGTGGTTTGCTTCCTGTCGCTGGATTTCATTCGACTGACTTGAATCTCATCAAGCAGCTTCTTGAAGGATCCCAGGGTGTCAGCGTCAACAACATTACTGGGGAGTTGGTTCCATACCCTCACAATTCTCTATGTAAAAAAGTGCCTCCTATTTTCTGTTCTGAATGCCCCTTTATCTAATCTCCATTTGTGACCCTGGTCCTTGTTTCTTTTTTCAGCTCAGAAAAGTCCCATGGGTCGACATTGTCTATACCTTTTAGGATTTTGAATGCTTGAATCAGATCACCGCGTAGTCTTCTTTGTTCAAGACTGAATAGATTAAATTATTTTAGCCTGTCTGCATACGACATGCCTTTTAAACCCGGGATAATTCTGGTTGCTCTTCTTTGCACTCTTTCTAGAGCAGCAATATCCTTTTTGTAACAAGGTGACCAGAACTGAACACAATATTCTAGGTGAGGTCTTACTAATGCATTGTAATTTTTTGACATTACTTCCCTTGATTTAAATTCAACACTTCTCACAATATGTCCGAGCATCTTATTGGTCTTTTTTATAGCTTCCCCACATTGTCTAGGTGAAGACATTTCTGAGTCAACATAAACTCCTAGATCTTTTTAATAGATCCCTTCTTCAATTTCAGTATCTCCCATATGATGTTTATAATGCACATTTTTATTGCCTGTGTGTAATACTTTACACATTTCTCTATTAAATGTCATTTGCCATGTGTCTGCCCAGTTCTGAATGCTGTCTAGATCATTTTGAATGACCTTTGCTGCTGCAACAGTGTTTGCCACTCCTCCTATTTTTGTGTCGTCTGCAAATTTAACGAGTTTGCTTACTATACCAGAATCTAAATCATTAATGTAGATTAGGAATAGCAGAGGACCTAATATTGATCCCTGTGGTACACCACTGGTTACCTCGCTCCATTTTGAGGTTTCTCCTCTAATCAGTACTTTCTGTTTTCTACCTGTTAACCACTCCCTAATCCATGTGCAGGCTGTGTGGTCCAGTGGTTAAAGAAAAGGGCTTGTAACCAGAAGGTCCCCAGTTCTAATTCCACCTCAACCACTGACTCATTGTGTGACCCTGAGCAAGTCACTTAACCTCCTTGTGCTCCGTCTTTCGGGTGAGATCTGAAAAATCTGAGTGATTGGATCCATATTATTGTATTTTAAGAGTGTTATTTTTCATTATAAGATCAAAATCAAACAAGATCAAGATCAAATTCTTTATTATTGTTTTTTAATTTGAGTATAAAGAAACTGGTTCCATCAAGGCAAACAGCTCGTCGATCCGCAGGAAGAGGGTACTGCTCCAGCTGTGACGCCGCATTGGCCATCAGTTTGTAGTCTCCGCAAATCCTGATTGAACCATGTCCTCCAAGTTTCAGGACTGGCACGGTTGGTGCAGCCCACTCTGAATATGTTACTGGCTAGATAATCCCTGCTGCTTGCAGCCTCTCTAGCTCGGCTTCCACTTTCTTCTGTAAAGCCACGGGCACTGGTCTTACTTTACAGAACCGGGGAGAACCATCTGAATACGAACCTCTGATCCCTTGAACTCACCCAGCTTGTTACGAAAAACAGCGTTGTGTTTCTCCAGTATGTCTGACAGCCTGCTCTCAAAAACTTTAAGCACCTTGCTGAGCATCTCCTGCCAGTCTAGCTTTAGCACTGTCATCCAATCCCTTCCCAGCAGGCTGCTTTCTAACTTTGTTTTTATTTTGAACTACTATTGTATTTGATGACATTTTAAACATACTTTTAACCTTTTTATTCACTGTCTTAATAAATACAATAGATTTATAAATACATGTGGACCTCATTCTTTTTGCTGGCTACTCAAGTTCAAATTGCTGCTTCCCTGAAATACAAAGAACCTAAACTTTTGATAATTGTTCGTTGTTTATGCAATGGATTTTTTAGGAAAAACCACAACAGAGTCCAGAGATCCTTTATTGCAGAAATATCATAAAAGAACCTTCTCCTTACTTAGCCACGTCAAATACCATATATTTAATCATCCTGTGAAACAATCACAACAAGACTCACTCTGATTAAGTAAGTGATAAAGGAATAACATATTACCACCCTTTTATGTTATTTTTTTATTTAACTTGTGGAGTTCAATACACCACAGTGACGGTCTGTAGCAATGAAGTGTAACCAGCCTTTTACCATGTGGTTACTTCAGAAAACACTCTTACATCCTGACTTTTATGGCTTCAAGCTTAAACCACAACTATTTTTAAAACAGTTTTTTGTAATGAATATCCTTACTTTTGTAAACGGTAGTACTACTAGTATTTGCTGTGTAAGCAATAACCCACGACAGGGTGTGTGGCAAGACATGTCTTATCACACGCCTGGGTGTGCTGACCCAGACGCAGTTGGCCCAGATGCCCTTTGATCTTTACGATTTTGAAGTCCATAATCTTATACCATACATTTCTAAATGTGTCTTAATGTAATTTAACTTTAATTTTTTAATGTTACAAACTCGTCATTTGAAGTGAATAATCTTTACAAAGAATGTCAGAAATATCAAAGCAACACAAATACAAAATATATTTCCAGAATGCTGTACTTTATGACATTTGAAGCCCCCTTTCCCCCTTTTATTTTATGAAACTTGACTATAGATTTACAGTTAGTCCATTTTTGTTTCTAGACCTAATGGACTGACCTTGATTTACAGTAGCTCCCGTTCTCATCTGCTTGACCATCAGGGTTTTGTGCTTTATTGTTTGAACAATACCAGTGGTGGGCTGACTAATCTGAGGAACAGGAGCGATGACATTGTTGTTATTAAGAACGCTAATTTGTTTGCTGTTTGGAGTGTAGAAAACTGGTCATTTTCTTACTCATCACATCCTAAAATATTTTGTTGCAGTGCACTTTTGTCATTCAATTCATGGCACAGGAAAGCATTTTCTGTATGTGTTATGTATATAGAGTTTTTTTTAATGGTTCATCATTTGAAAATTGTTTAATTGTCGCCGGTCAGATAAAAAGGTGCTGGATCTGGGATCCATTGCAATCTGGTAAAAATGGACCCCTGATATTGATACATTTCTATCAAAAGTACCAAACACTAAGATTCCAATGAGGAATACAAAGAGGCCATACCAGGGGTACACAAATCCGTCCTCGGAAATATGGTTCCTCCAGGTTTTATAGGCATCTTTAATACTGATTAGGAGCTACACATTTTTCAATGAAGTAATTTATGGTACAGGTGGAACAAGGACGGGCTTTGGATCTTGAGGACTGGAGTCTACACTTTTGTTTTAAATGAAAGTCACAGGATAGGTGTCACGTGGTTTGTCTTAAGGGTACTGATTTTATTTTTCCACTCTTACAGCTCACTGCAGCTTCAGCTCCCTGGAGAGCAGTTCATGCAGCCCCACAGATCACAGAAGCTTCAGCACCCTGGAGAGCAGTTCATGCTGCCCCACAGAGCACTGCAGCCTCAGCACCCTGGAGAGCAGTTCATGCTGCCCCACAGCTCACTGCAGCTTCAGAACCCTGGAGAGCAGTTCATGCTGCCCCACAGCTCACAGCAGCTTCAGCACCCTGGAGAGCAGTTCATGCTGCCTCACAGCTCACAGAAGCTTCAGCACCCTGGAGAGCAGTTCATGCTGCCTCACAGCTCACAGAAGCTTTAGCACCCTGGAGAGCAGTTCATGCAGTCCCATAGGTCACAGCAGCTTCATCACCCTGGAGATCAGTTAATGCTGCCTCACAGCTCACTGCAGCCTCAGCACCCTGGAGAGCAGTTCATGCTGCCCCACAGATCACAGCAGCTTCAGCACCCTGGGGAGCAGTTCATGCTGCCCCTGTGTTACTTACAACACTTCAGCCAGCGACTCACACCTTGCTCCATTGCTGTCAATCTCCAGTCTCTGACTCAGTCTCACTCACTGTCCATTGCCTGTGTGACATATAGAAGTGAGAGGCCCAACCAGGACCCAGACAGAGCTAGAACTGAAGTCTGTTAGCTCTGCTTTCTTACACTGGGACAGAAATTCCCTAGCAGAGCTGTGACACACATAATACTCCCCTTTAGACCCTTCTAGTTTGCATAACCTCAGGTTAAAAACAAATGTCTGTATGTCGACCCCACTGCTTTTGTGAATTAGAACTGTCAGAACTTGTTTGAAAGTTGGACTAACTAAATGCGTTGAAGAGTTTTTACATTTCTGCTAATCCCAACTGGAAACAGATTTTTATTTTTAGATGCTGCTTGGCATTTCGGCTCTTATTTCTAAAGGCTAAACTGCCTCCACGGTGTAATTTAGTGTGCTCAGAACTTTTGGCACTCGCCCACTGAGAGCAAGTCATCATCCTTTACATAACAGAGATTAATTTTACCATCAAACAGCAGCAAGGTAACACAGAAACTGGAGGACGTCCCCAACTGCAGGACTCCAGGGACTGCAAAATGAGATTTCATTATAGTTTGAAGTTTAAAATTTGCTTTAATCATTATAGGCACAAACTCAATGAACTTTGTTCTTATATTTCAGGCTTTCACACATTTTAGACGCAAATTAATAAATATACCCCTATATTTGTTGTATAATATTTAAATAGGCTAATTAGGAATTTTGATTCACAAATCATTTCACTAACTGATAGAAACCTTGTTTTGCCCTTATTAAGATCAACCTTATCAAAAATGGTGTGCTAGCATGTGCAGGGCAGTGGTTTTCAACCTGTGGTACACGTACCAGTACTGGTGCGTGACTGGCTTGCAACTGGTACACACCGGCAGTCACTCTTTATGGCAATATAATTCCTCAACCACAATACTCCCTTAATGTATCAGTCTGTTTGTACCAGTGAGTCACAGAGAAATGAGAAATGATGATGAGAGGTATGTGTTGTGAACTTTCAAAGTCACTGATGGGGAACTCTGTGTTGTTGATTGTGGTGAACTATTATCAAATAATTAGATGATGCCATCACATTTTCAGTGATAATTTGCAGACAAAAAAAGAAAAGTGGTTGTAATGGGGCAGGTCTGTGTTTTACAACAGCCATTTGAGATTGCACATCATTACTGGTACACCTGGCGGTCCCTGCTGGAAACACTGGTACTGGAGATGAAAAGGTTAAAGAGCACTGTGCAAGGGTACAGGCCACAATATAAAGGACACTTAAAGGAATCAAACCTGTTTTTATGCTGTATAAAGAATTTATTTTTCTGAGGATAAGAGCAGTGCTTGAAGCCGAGAGGAAGCCAGAAGACAAACAGGGATGTTTTGCACAAAATCATGTAGAATATCCAATGTCATATGACATATACCCAGAGTTATATTATATTTCTTCATTAGCCACATGCATTACTGTACATCAAATCAAACATGGAGTTTATTCCACTGTGATGGAATATATGGCAGTAAAATGAACTTCAATGATCTGGCACGTGTTGAACACCTATATAGGAATGTGTAAGCTGCTTGTGATGTAATTATGTTGACAAATAATGTTATTTGTAGCAGTACAGCAGGATAGCGGGGTTATAGCTTAGTTATGACTGGCTTGTGTTGAAGTGTTTATAATTGTGAATACATCTGTAGATATGAGGATGAGATCATTTTACAGCTATTTTTTTTTGACATACACACACACACACAAGCTGCATTTATTAAAATCCCATGTGATCATAATTTTAAAAAAAAAAATGTCAGATAATGTTTCAGTGACTGTACAATTTACTGTTATGGTAATAAAGAAGCACAGGCTACAACTCAGCAAAAAAAATAAATAAATAAATAATGTAATCAAACCTTCATATACCTTGATTTGCATTCACAGTAATTGCATTGAAATGGAAATAAGTTTGACAAATTAAATGTAAAGGAAAACTGAAACTCCGGCCACATTGTATTTCAGTTTGGAATGTAACTTACAACTAGTCATCTTATTATAACCCCCCCCCCCCCAAAAAAAAATCTTCACATTATTACACATTTCAAAATGTCAGCTTTTTATAGTAGGGGTCTGCTGAGTAAAAAGAGTAAACGAGTATCTATAACAATTAGGATGATATTTTTTTCTGAGTATGAGTTATACACAAGTACAAAGCTTATTACTCTTCCGAAGTAGTTTTTTGACAATAACAGTCCATTTCTGCTGGTAAAATGCACATTAGGACTTCAAATAAGTGCCAGAAATGCATGATAAGTCACTTTTGATTTTAGCCCAACCACTAAATACAAATACCTAAATGAGTATGAGGGTGCTTAGTATGTGTAATGGCTTCAAGTAACTTCCAGACCAAAGAGACAATGTTACTCTCCATTAAACTGGAACTGAGTTATGTTGAGTCCCGTGTCATTTTAAGTTTATGCAGTGCATACAGTTGACTCCACAAGGTACAGGGAGAGACATTGGGATTGTTCAGCAGAAATCTGTCTCTGTTCAATGGTCTTTATAATTGCTACGAAATCTGTATAGAACAGGATTATTTGCAAAAGCCAGAATCAGTCTCTATTCGTATTGCAACCAGGAGCTGATCTGATGCCTTTTTTTTCTTAACAAAGATTAATAATGTGCTACAAGAAGGTAATTATTCGAGGTGATAAAAAAGTTTCCCTACCAAGAAGGCTCTCTGGAGATTATGAGTAACCAACACATATTGAAAGACATTATCTCCCCCTCAGAGCTCCTTATTAAACTGGCAGCATTTATATGAATTCTGCCGAGGACAGTCTTGGATGGCATGCCAATAATTTATTGTGGGAACTTTAAAAGGCATTTTTGTTTGTATGAAAGAGGAAGGCTCTGAGTGGAACAGACAGGGAACATTAGGTTTGTGATGCTGAAACGGATTGTTGTGAAACAACAGATCCCTACAAAATAGCCTCAGGATAGACCTTAAAAATAAAAACACAGTCCATTTTTTAAATAAATGCTATGATAAATGTCATTCTCATGAAAAGTCCTGGATTGACAGTACTGGGACCGAGGGGGAGGAGCAGTGGGCATTGATGGAAGACGAATTCAGGCTGGAAGTTATGATGAGTTTTTTTCACTCAGAGACTGATAAATGTAAAAAAGTCGTGTAGGTGAGATGTACGGAGGCTCTAAAAGCAGTTGGACTCTGGGGGAAATGATTTACTACAATGTGACAAGCCTTGATAGGCTGAGCAGCTATTACACTCTTCTCAATCATAACTTATTGCAATAGGCTTCCAAACACAACTCAAATGGAAATACCTTTGGATCATTAACTATTGATGGTGAAACTGGTGACACAACCCAGAGGAGCAAATACGGCATGCTCTACTTTAAGAAATAGTCAGAATGGGTTCTAGAAGTTAGGAGTATTGTTAACTTTGTAAAATCACACATCACACATGTCAGTGTTGTATATTAATATAAAATGTAACATAATTCATGTATAACAAAGCTACATTTTTTTTTTTCTGTACTACACAATTTTGTCCCCAAAAAACCTAAACATGGTTCAAAGATGAAAATTTGTGCCAAGAATCAATTTGGTTATGCTCTGAAGATCTATGTAGATTGAAAACCAGAGTGTCTGTTGTTACTTCCCCTATTGTTCTGACACTAAATCGAGTTTGTTGCTTACGGCACCATTTGTTTTAGTTGTAGAGTGTGGTGGTGTGGCAGAATGGCTGAGTGGGTGACGTCACAGATCAGGAAGCTGACACACACAAGTACTGCGGGTGAGTCACCAATGCGCTCTTTTATTTATAATAAATAAATGACATTAAAATCTCTGTAGAAACACTGTTAATAACATTTGATGACCATTTTGTTCTTGTCTGAGTTTCCTGACTATTTGATAGGATGATATATACTGTATGTTTTGTATGAGTAAACTAACAAATGTGTACATGGTGGGGAGATTGTATATTTATAGTCATAATTAAAAAAAACAATGGGGACTCATGTGCCTTTCACATACTGTGTGCTTATTACGTGGTTATGAGGACCCTCTGTATGTGCGTCCACATTCTCACATGGCTGGCTTGTCTGCCTGTTGGAGTACAAGAAAATACTTTAAAACAAAAATACAATATTTACAATAATAAACCACACATGTCTGCCACGTACATGCATTCATTTACTGCATTAAGCCTTTTTAAATACTGCATATATTAATATCTATTTTTGTATTTGGGGATCAGTTAACCCTTTGCGGTCCTATGTTGGACCAGGCCCGACATTACAATTTTTTCTTTCCATCAAAAAGGCGTCATAGACAGGTCCCTAGTCGTTTTTTTCTCTGGAAAAAGCCAAGAAAAGCTTTCAATGGCTGAGAGAGGCCGATAGAAGCCAAAAAAATGGAGGTGGATCTGAGCAATACAAATAGCCCCATCACCACAGACATCACAGACATAAACAAACAAGATAGCTGCTTCCACATCCAGCGCTCAAAGAAAATCGCATAAAATAATAAATAATAAATAATAAAATAACATGGATAACATTATTGAGGAGTTTGGTGATAAATCGAGTGATCAGAATGATTTATCAGTATTATTATTATTATTATTTATTTCTTAGCAGACGCCCTTATCCAGGGCGACTTACAACTGTTACAAGATATCACATTATACATTATTTCACATATCACATTATTTTTTACATACAATTACCCATTTATACAGTTGGGTTTTTACTGGAGCAATCTAGGTAAAGTACCTTGCTCAAGGGTACAACAGCAGTGTCCCTCACTGGGGATTGAACCCACGACCCTCCGGTCAAGAGTCCAGAGCCCTAACCACTACTCCACACTGCTGCCCACTACTATGAAGAGATATGTGATAAATACAGCGAACAAGGAGTGGGGCAGGGCTGGAGATGCAGTACTGAGTGTCCTGTTGATATGCAGTGCCTTTTAAACCTGTTTTACTGTGAATAAAATTACTTTTAAAACAACGCATGTAAAATAAACAGCTTGTGTGAAACTAATTTAGACCTGACGCACATGACAGGTGCTGAATAAATGGACCGCAAAGGGTTAATAATAAGCAGGATTAGTGTTTCCTTGCAAGATCCCACCGGATCACTGAAAATCATTTTGAATTACAGCAACCTGGTGCTTCACAACACACCAGGGATCATGCATCAATTTATCTTAATGCCTGCAGTTGTGTGTTATTGCTGACAATTATTTTATTCTGGAAAACAAACCGAGGGATTCTGGTTGACACCTGGGCACAGGCGCTCGGGTTTTATTATTATTTTTCTTGCACCAGCAACAATACTATCATTAAACTAACTTGTAGAAAACTAAATTTAAACCTTTCATTTCCTTTTCTTGTAGTAAAGGCTTATACAGCCTCTAGTGTAATTCCTCACATGTGTTTTTTAACCCCAAATTTAACAAACACATTCCATTTTAAACAAACTATTTAGAAAGAAGAAAACCATAAAACAAACTAAACAAGATTATGCATTTAAGAACAAGATCAGGTTTCATTTTGAATATGTGCTTCTCTGTTTCTTGGATTTTCTGGCCTAGAATGTCATGTTTGTGCTTTATTGCAGTTTCATTTTGATTTATACCAGATATTTAAATCTGCTTTTATGGTTTATTACTTGACCTGGTCAAATTGACCTTGTGAGCCTTGGTTGGCAATCAATCTAGGGGGGTCCCATCTGATTATATCTCATAGAAAATAGGAATTGGACGCCAGAGTCAGTAGTGAAAACTCCAGTGGCACTATGCTCCTGGCCACTTGCATGGAACACCAGCTAGTCATCAACCAACAGCATGTTCCAACAAGCTAACAGGTACAAGACCACCTGGATGCACCCACATTTTGGCCACTGGCACCCGATTGACTACATTATTGTACTCCAGCGCGATATTCAAGATGCTACAATCACCCATGTGATGTGTGGTGCTAGTTGCCGATCTGACTACTAAATGGTGATGTGCACTATTAGAATGACCATTCATCCAACGCAACTCCGGCATCGTCAGTCCCCTTCAGTCAGACCACTTAATGTCCATGCACTTGAAAACTAAACCAATGGTGAGCTGACTAGTAAGCTTGAGAAAGTCCTGGAATCAAGAGAGCTATTGAGTGACATCTCCAAGTGAAGATAAAAGTGTGTGGATAGACTTCAAGAAAGCTGTATACAGCACCTCCACAGAAGTACTTGGCTTTGTTAAATGTAAAAAGCTAGATTGGTTTGATAACGATGAGGAAATCAGACCACGTCTGGCCTCTATACATGCTACTCACCTCTCCTGGAAGGAATGACAAAAGCTGCTTGGTGAAGGAGCAGCATACCAGCAATTAAAGCAGCAAGCTCAAACTAAGCTTCACTCTATGAAGGAAAAATGGTGAACGATGAAGGCTGACATGTAGTTCTTCTAAGGCGAGTGCTGATGGGTAAATGACATAGTGCAACTACCTATGCAAGACCAGCTTGCCATTCCACCTGACATGGCTCAAATCAAATGTCAGGTGGTAAAGCAGCCAGTTTGGACGGTATCCCTACAGAGATCTATAAGAACGGTGGCCACAAGCTTAAGACAAGACTCCTCATTCGCTACAATAAAATCTGTGAACATGAAACTGTACCACAGGATTTCAAAGAAGCCAACATTTGCATCTACAAGTAAAAGTGATAGCTCATGCTGCAACAGCCACTGCAGAATTTTGCTTCTATTGGTAGCAGGTAAAATTCTTGCCTGCATCATGCTCTGCCAACTAAACAAACAACAAGAGGAGACAATTCTCAGAAAGCCAGTGCAGATTTCGGTCTGGTCGCGGAACATCGAACATGATTTTCTCAGCCTGCCAAATCCAGGAATAGCGTGGAGAAGAGCACCATAACTACAATGTGGTATTTGTTGACTTGACAGAGGCATTCAATTCCATGAATCGTGATGCATTGTGGGAGATTCTTCTGAAGTTCCGATGCCCTGGAGAATTTGTGAACATTGTTTGGCAATGACACGTTGCTATGATGGACCGAGAAAAGCACATATCAAAACAAAAGCTGAATATCGTAACAGGCAGGCAGATGAAACAATATACATACACAGGGTTTGATTTTAACACCTGTCCCGGAACAATTAGTAAATTTGGTAGGACAAGTGCTTCCTAAGTAATCCGTGAGCCGTGGGACAAGTGCTTTAGCTAAAAAAATATTTAAATATATTTCTATCATGAAAATCGTAAATATGCTGTTCGTGCCAGAGACTCTTGCAACAGGCAACGTCACTAGGCAATAGCAGCTGCAGTCAGTGGCCAGTGTTATGGCATATAAATATGTGATTATTTTTAGGGTTTTTTTTTTCTTAGTTCAGATATGCAACATTTGCTTTTCTGTCGTGTTTAAAGTATGATAATACCATTATGGTAATGTTAAACTTGAATTGACTAAATTAATGAAGAGAGTGACGATTTAAAAAAAAAAAAAATTACATTAGTTCAGCTGACAAATGAGCTGGACCTGGAACAGTATTATAATGAATCATATTGCATTTAAAAACAGTGGAGAAAGTTACACACACTCGAGAAGACTATTTTGGAAATGAGAATCGACTCATTTAATTGCTTGTCATCCCTAAAACATTCTTCTGAAGTGTGTGTCACTTTCGTCGCTGTTTTTTGTTTAAAAAAAGAATGCCATTAGTATTTTATTAATTAAAATATGGTTCCGGGCTGTTTAGTCTCGTTCCATTTTTTTTACAAATTCCTACATTCCGCTATTGATATGAATAATTATGTTAAACAGGGAATGGAAGAGACTTAATGACAGTTAATTACTACTTTAAAGCTCTTTAAAGATACACAGGGAAGAATAAAAAAAGAAAGTGTAGGCCTATCCACCCCAATATAATCACTGTGCTTATAAAAACCAGCAAAACAGTAAATAAAGCAGCCAGATGGCAACCCTAGCAGTATACTGGACTTGCTATTCCCTGCCAATATACAGTTGTTAAAATACAGATTCAACAAACTACCCCGTTTAAAAAATAATAATAAATAGCTCCCCTGGTTCCACACACAGTGGTGAGGGTTCTTCTCTGTCTGCCTGCCCCAGTAAATAATATGGTCTTGTTTCATTATAAATATGGTTTGTTTGATTTGTAAATGAAAACGTTTCATTTTGGATATGACTGGGCTGGGATGCTAAACGTCTTTCCTTGCCTAATTGAAAGGAATGTGCAGCAGGTGGCCAGGTGTCAATTGAATGATGCCAGAAGGGGGGATAGCCTGACAAATGTCAATGCAGGAGGAGGGGAGAGAGTCACAAAATGTATTATATTTGTGCAGTTAAAAGTTTACAATTCCAGCACTCTTTATAGCATATGAATACTGTTTAGAATGGCACTTAGAGTAGATAGTGACTTTTGACATGATTACTTTTACATTGTAGTGTCTACACAAACCGTGTGAGAAATACATGCCGCTCAGATGTGTTATAAATTGCAAATTAACTCACCACTGAGTGAGTTAATTTGTACATAGGCTTCCTTGTAATACTGTACACCCTTGGAAACATGCTTTTGTTCAGGTTCTTAGATTTAGTTTTAATGTAAACTTCTACTGTGGAAAATGTTAATTTTGGCACAAAAGAGCCCACTTCACCAGCACAGGTCAATGGCTACAGGCCAATGTGCAATAGTACAGAATGCACTCTGACAGGCTCTGCAGCCCTGTTTGTACGTGGCCTTCTTCTGCATCCCTTCTTTTCAGTCACTAGATGTCACTGTTGCTACATGAAATACCATGAACCCTTGAGGGAGAACACCACAAAATAAATCTTTCAAAACAGGTCAAGAGCATCAGCCATGAAACATGATGTAGAGAAGGCATTTCAAACATGAACATGTAAACCAAAATATTTTGTACTCCTACAAACAAATGACCTGGGGAGAAATGGCAGCCAGTGAAGTGATGCAGATAAAGAGAGAGAGTGAGACCTAATTAGGAAGAGAGGCAGGCTATCCAGCACAGTTTGCATTATCTAGCCAGCAACTGAGCAACCTACTGCCAACACCCTGACCGCTGAGCTACTGAAACCAGCTACCTTCCTCACTGTAGCACAGTGCTCTAATCACTGAGCTACTGAAACCAGCTATCTTCCTCACTGCAGTCCGGCACTCTAACCACTGAGCTACTCAAATCAGCTATTTTCCACACTGCAGCACAGCACTCTAACCACTGAGCTACTCAAACCAGTGTGCTACTTAAACCAGCTACCTTCCTCACTGCAGCCTGGCACTCTAACCACTGAGCTACTGAAACCAGCTACCTTCCACACTGCAGCCCAGCGCTCTAACCACTGAGCTACTCAAACAAGCAACCTTACACACTGCAATCTAGAATTCTAACCACTGACTACTTAAACCAACTACCTTCCGCACTGCAGCCCAGCACTCGAATCATTGAGCTACTCAAACCCCTGCTTCAGTGGTGTAGTGGTGAATAAAAGAGTTGGTGAACGCCCCTGTTTGGTGGAGTTGAACAGATAGATTGAATAGATACATTGTTATTGTCCCTCAGCCAACCAGAGCCCCCCATACAGTCCTTTCCCTTGCAGGTGCTGTTCACGTGTGAAAAGTCACAGAGTCGACTGTGCTGTAAGCATCATTTCGTGGGCTCGGATGAAGGCTACTAGCACCGGCCTGCAGGTCCAGTCCAGTGTGTTTAACAACTGAACATTAACAGAACATAAACAACCAATCACAGAACATTTCTATTTATTACATTTTATTATTGTATTTGTTCTGTACATTTTTTTCTAGTGCAGTTTCTGCTTGGATCATTAGTGTGCTGTGATTAATAGATACTAGGATTTTTTTCAGCCACTTTCTGTTATTAAACTATTATTATTAAAGGTGATGAAATGTGTTAAATATCCTATCATTTGACTGTGTGCAATAAATGAAACCCACTAAGGATAAATGAAACTGCCCTGATTGCAGAAATTCCCCCTTTAATATGCTGTAAGCTGACTGGGGTCACTTAAAACAGAAAGGAACCTGTTACAAATGTGTTAAGCATGATGACATGTCCTGCCTATTCCATTTTTCGATACCAATCAATGAGCATGAGAAAGCGTCTTCTGACAATCTAAATTAGGTATATGAAGGCTAATTTCTTTGCTTATCTTGGCTGGAGTTTATTTTTTCAACAGTATAGGCTGAGACATGGATCAAGGTGTAATAAAATTAAATAATGTGCCTTTTGTGATCAAATGAAATGATGTCATTTCTTCAGGTTCTTAAGGAATACTATTTAATCTTCCTTAATACAAGCATAAGTATTAGCCTGTGTAAATAACGCTTTCTCATTATCATGGATTGTTACTGAAAAACGTAACATTGATTGGTACTGAAAAACTGCAAGACAATGGTACCTGTATGAGCCATTATTGTTAGACTACAGTAGTCTACCCTCTTCAGGCAGCGAGAGTGATGATTCTGGCGAGGATAGCCACCAGTTCGTTTTAGCAACATGGATAAACCCACCCGCAATTCTCTGATTGGTTGCAAATATGAACGTTGACGGTTCAGTAATTCTCCAGATTTGCACGGCGCTGTACAGCCGCCTTTTAATTCTACTGGTCGTTCAACATTCATTTTAGTCACATCAAGTGTCATTGTACTGTAGTAAGTTAGATATGGTAGTAGCACAGCAGCCTATATGAAAATACAATATTCTGTTACCTGAAAGTTACAACCAAAATAGCGTGAGAAAAAAGTGAGACTTATTCTTACTTTTCCATGGAAACACACGCACACACACACGCGCGCACACACGCACGCAGGCACACACACATCTTGAGCCTGTGTTTGTCCAGGCATTTCTCAGTTTTCACCCACAGGCAGGTCAGGACCTTATACTTGAAGTCTTCTGCTGACAGGGGGAATTCAGGTAACTATTAGTATTCATGCGCTACATTATTCTGTTACTACTTATGTATGAATTATGTGACAAAAGGCTTTTGAGCACAGTAATGGTCTCTCTGCGGGCTGATGAAAATATCAATGTCTTTAGAGAGGTCAGACTCAGAGAGGGAGGATGCTAATAACCCACACCTACAAAATCTCGCTAATTATTTCTAGTCTTTGTAAAGAATGCAGCCAACTCAAAAAACAGGTCAAAGGAACTATGAGTATTCACAGTAATTGGCACTGCATTCAAAATACGAATTGATATTTGTTCTGTGCATGCATATTTGTGCCACAGTAACACAGTTTACTGTCAGAAGGCAATGAACAACAGGGAATAGGGGACTCCTCATCTTTGCTTCGTAAAAGGATGAGGCATCGAAAATAAGAGAGCCTAAAACACAACCAAACTTAAAACAGCCTTCAGATCAAACATATTCACACAGACTATCTCTGTAGATACCCGTTATTCCAATTACAGGCTGTAATTCATGTTTGCGTTTGGTATTTTGAAGCATATCTCTATAAATTGATAACTAAAGTATTTTTTAACACAAGTTCTACACAGGGTAACTAATATACATTACAGGCATGCCACAGGGTCCCTGCTATGAACTTTCTTCTCATCATTGCTCTCTCTAGGCCAACGTTTCTCAAATGTAGCCACCTTGGCTGCATACGACCACCAGCGTGGTTTTGTGTGGCTCTAGCATCCCCTCACTTACTCCTCTCTAAATCAGTGTTTATCTTAATCGGCGTCGCTATCCAGCTTTCATTCTGCACAGTTCATGGCTCGCATTCTGATTCCTCATACTGCTTGTGTTTCTGTTAGCTGCTATTGGCCAGCATTAACGTCAGTATAATCACTGCATGTTGATTGGCTGAGCTTTCATTCTGATTAGATTTAATTTTGGCATGTGTCCCAAATCTCTGCTCATTTCACTTTGTGTCAGTGCTCATTGGTGGATCAACGAGAGTAGACACTGTGAGCAGTGTTTTGTGAAAATGTTTTTGTTTATTTTAATAAATATGCACACAGCGCTTCAGCCCGCAGTACTTGTCAGTACTTGTCCACGAAGCCGTCCTATCACAGTTAGTAATGCACTTTTATTTAGGTATTGTATGCATTTCTATCAATTTATATGATTGATTAACCTATTAAGTTTGACCGGTTGTCATAGAAAAATTTAAATAAATCTCGCAAAACACCTGATTTCTCTCTCCAATTTATTATTAGAAGGGCCTAGGAATAAAGATCCAGTACACAGTTGAGAGGGGCTGATGTATATATTTTTTTTTTGATGGGAAACACATCACAAAAATTTGAAGTGCATGTATCTATATTGTAGCGATCCTGGGGGGGATGGGGGTCAGGAAACTGTAGAGGGTGTGTGTGCGTTCAAGGGGTTGCATGGTGGTGTGTGCGTGCAGGGGTTGCATGTTGTGTGCATGTGTGTGCAGGGGGTTGCATTGTGTGTATGTGCGTGCAGGGGTTGCATGTTGTGTGTGTACATGCAGGAGTTGCATGGTGGTGTGTGCGTGCAGGAGTTGCATGGTGGTGTGTGTGTGCATGCAGGGGTTGCATGTTGTGTGCATGTGTGTGCAGGGGGTTGCACGTTGTATGCATGTGTGTGCAGGGGGTTGCAGGTGTTGTGTGTGCGTGCAGGGGTTGCATGTTGTGTGTGGGGGAATTGGGGTGCAGGTTTGGCGTGAAGGACGTAGGGGTGGAGGGAGCGAGAGGATATAAGGGGGTGCTTGGAAAAGACCAGAAGAGTGGAGAAGACAAGAGTGAGAGAGGAAGGTGTGCGTGGATAGATAGCGAGAGAAAGAGGGAAATGATAAAGGCAAATAAAAACTACTTGTAATCATTTTATTTCATTTCTGACTCCCAGTTCCCTTTTCTCACTTTATGGTTTTATTTGATGAATTATTGTACAAAAGTAAACGTCTATAGCCTTCAATTTAATCTACCCACGGTTTCAGTCTCATTTCTGTCCCAGAAGAACCTGAAAACGCTACAATAATTTCTTTATTTGTCAAATGATATACTTACTAGTTTTTGGAAAAATCACCAGTGTGTCCACAAGTAAGTGTTGGCCATACCTCCTGCCCAGGAGCCATACCCCCTGCCCACCAGCCATACTCCATGCCCACAACCCATACCTCCTGCCCACCAGCCATACTCCCTGCCTACCTGCTATACCTCCTGCCCAGCCATACCTCCTGCCTACCAGCCATACCTCCTGCCCACTAGCCATACTCCCTGCCCACAAATCATACTCCCTGCCCACCAGCTATACCTCCTGCCCAGCCATAACCCCTACCCACCAGCCATACTTACTGCCCACAAACTATACCTCCTGCCCACCAGCGATACTCCCTGCCCATCAGCTTTACCTCTTGCCCAGCCATACCTCCTGCCCACCAGCCATACCCCAAATAACATAATTTCAGTCATTTGGCAATTAAGTGCAGTCTCTTGTCATGCATTAAACATGGAATAAGATTCTTTATAAATTAAAAAGCTACTATAGAAAGTACGATAAGCACTGTAGCCACAGAATAATAATAATGCTAATAGTGATACTGCATGTGGAATGACAGCAGCACTGGGAATCTTTTTCATATATCAACCAGTGAATTTGGCGCATCATGACTTCTGAAATGATGTCACGTGTAGAGAAAAAGCCATCACAGATCCAGTGAATGTACATCTCTCTATAATATAAATTTTAAAACCAAGCCGCAGGCAGAGAGGAGTAAAAACAATACAAGCTAATAAAAGGCAGTTAAAAAAAACACCAAGAAGAAAGTCTTTACTTTGTCCAGATGATCTCAGTTATGTGTGTTTATTGTGTCTGACATTCTTGTTTTGTACTGCAATGATGTCTATACTAACCTGTAAACTACCCAGTGCTTACACAGCAGGACCCCCTGGTTACAGGAAACTATCCCAGCATGAACATTCTGTAAAGACACATTTCAACAAATAGATCGGTTCAGAGCATCATCTCTTCATTGTGAGAGCCCAGCGGAGGCAGCCTTGAAACAACTGTGCCGTCTGTCTGTGTTTCACTGCGTTGGCGTGCACTGAAGGAAGGCAGTGTGGAGAAAGAGCCAAGATAGACAAGAAACAGGATGAGGCTAACAACTACTTCTACGGATGCAGATGAATGCACAAAATATACAGTGAAATACCTTCAATGACCACCAGATGGTATAATATTAAATTCACTGTCCCTTAATGGCCTCAGGGTGGCAGTATACTCCTCATAAATGTACAATGAAAATATGTCCTTTGGCCTAATGCTGTTATAAATAAATCCAAAACACGTCTTTGACGTTGAAAAGGAATTACATGAAAAGTTACCAAAATATTATACTTGGTATATGAACTTGTAGTGCTAATGTAAAGAATACCCTTACAAGTAGCAGTGGGGATGGTAATGTAAAGTTCATATTTCATTTCTTAATGCCTTGACTGAGGAATTGACTATGTTGTAAAATTCAGATGTTTTAATAAATCATTATTTTAGTAGATTTCAAAAGGAGAGAGGCATAAGCTTTAATTGCACCCAGGTTGATAGCACTTCAAGCAAGAATGCTACTCAGAAGTGTAAGTAGAAGGAACTTGTTTAATGAGGTGGTTTACAAAGTTTATATCCCACGCAAAGGAAGCATCATTGTATTTAAAATGTTTTTGTTGCAAGAAAATAAGGGTTCAAACAACAAAGTTTCTATTGACTGGCCATCAAATAATTTCCTCATTTAATGGTCTAGTATACACAGTGAAGGGTTTTTTTTTTTTTTTTTTTTTACAAACAATACCAGGGAAATGTTACAATAGTCTATGGTTTTAAAACTAGTTTAAGACTAGTTTTTTATCATCACAACTGGATATTCGGTTTTCCAGATATGTAAACACGTATACAAACCACCTTCACTACATTCCCGTTGCCAGGGAAATGGGAATATAGCAGTTGTAAAGTTGTGTTAAACATAACCAGCCGCTGTGTTTTGTGTGTGGAAAACAACTTCTTATTTTATGCCAATATGCCTCATTGTAATAAATGACTGCCTTTGAATATCATGCACAGTGGTGCCAATAACAGACAAGGCCAATAACAGAGCCTTGAGATCCTCACTAGAGCAGCACAGATAAGGACAATAACAGAGCCCTGAGATCCTCACTAGAGCAGCACAGACAAGGCCAATAACAGAGCCATGAGACCCTCACTAGAGCAGCACAGACAAGGCCAATAACAGAGCCCTGAGACCCTCACTAGAGCAGCACAGATAAGGACAATAACAGAGCCCTGAGATCCTCACTAGAGCAGCACAGACAAGGCCAATAACAGAGCCCTGAGATCCTCACTAGAGCAGCACAGATAAGGACAATAACACAGCCCTGAGACCCTCACTAGAGCAGCACAGACAAGGCCAATAACAGAGTCATGTGACCCTCACTAGAGCAGCACAGACAAGGCCAATAACAGACCCTTGAGATCCTCACTAGAGCGGCACAGATAAGGACAATAACAGAGCCTTGAGATCCTCACTAGAGCAGCACAGATAAGGACAATAACAGAGCCCTGAGATCCTCACTAGAGCAGCACAGATAAGGACAATAACATAGCCCTGAGACCCTCACTAGAGCAGCACAGACAAGGCCAATAACAGAGTCATGTGACCCTCACTAGAGCAGCACAGACAAGGCCAATAACAGAGCCATGTGACTCACTAGAGCAGCACAGACAAGGCCAATAACAGAGCCTTGAGACCCTCACTAGAGCAGCACAGACAAGGCCAATAACAGAGCCTTGAGATCCTCACTAGAGCAGCACAGATAAGGACAATAACAGAGCCCTGAGACCCTCACTAGAGCAGCACAGACAAGGCCAATAACAGAGCCTTGAGATCCTCACTAGAGCAGCACAGATAAGGACAATAACAGAGCCATGAGACCCTCACTAGAGCAGCACAGACAAGGCCAATAACAGAGCCTTGAGACCCTCACTAGAGCAGCACAGACAAGGCCAATAACAGAGCCTTGAGATCCTCACTAGAGCAGCACAGATAAGGACAATAACAGAGCCATGAGACCCTCACTAGAGCAGCACAGACAAGGCCAATAACAGAGCCTTGAGACCCTCACTAGAGCAGCACAGACAAGGCCAATAACAGAGCCTTGAGATCCTCACTAGAGCAGCACAGATAAGGACAATAACAGAGCCCTGAGATCCTCACTAGAGCAGCACAGACAAGGCCAATAACAGAGCCTTGAGATCCTCACTAGAGCAGCACAGACAAGGCCAATAACAGAGCCTTGAGATCCTCACTAGAGCAGCACAGATAAGGACAATAACAGAGCCCTGAGACCCTCACTAGAGCAGCACAGACAAGGCCAATAACAGAGCCTTGAGATCCTCACTAGAGCAGCACAGACAAGGCCAATAACAGAGCCCTGAGACCCTCACTAGAGCAGCACAGATAAGGACAATAACAGAGCCTTGAGACCCTCACTAGAGCAGCACAGACAAGGCCAATAAGAGAGCCTTGAGACCCTCAGTAGAGGAGCACAGACAAGGCTGTAGTGGATTTATTCTCTGCTATCCAAAGAGACTCGGGATTCAGGTTTAATGTCAGCTCTGGATATTTTAATCAATGTATACAAAGGAAGAGTCTAAAAAGACTGTTAACGCAAGTGGGTTTACAGTTGATATTTATACAGTTTGTACAAGCTGGAAAGTAGGGTGTGACTGGTGTCTGTGTTACCAGAAATTTCAGTAGAACAATGGGATGGCCAGTAGCACAAGATAAGATCAAAACAGAGTCTTATCAGAGGGCCTTGGGTGGGGGGTAATATTGTCCAGAAGCTTGGGGGTTCAACTGTTAGGCTTCAGCTGATGTAATCACTGTCTGTTGTAGACTGAAAGGCACTTCATATTCAGTTAAATATATTTTGTCAGAATTCCATAATTTTCCTCCACAAGGCCAATAACAGAGCCCTGTGACTCACTAGAGCAGCACAGACAAGGCCAATAACAGAACCCTGAGACCCTCAGTAGAGCAGCGCAGACAAGGCCAATAACAGAGCCCTTTGACTCACTAGGGCAGCACAGACAAGGCCTGCGCTGGCACTGCCCCATTAAATTCCCATGCTATTGTCTTCACAGAATCACAGCCATGCAGTTGAGGAGGGTAGTTTGCTTTTAATTCTTTTATTTTTAATGACACCACAAGGCAAATTAATCTAGCAGCAGGGCTAGCCCGCAGCTGAATGCAATTTAATGCAAAAGCAGTGTGCTCGCGGCTTGCTAGTGCATAGTCTTTCATATTTATATAAGTCATTTCATATCATAATCTTGCATATTTATATACAAGTCATTTCATACCAGGATAATTCAGTTTTAATAACAAGGTCATACAAGTTTTAAAAGTTGGATTGAGCAAATTTGGGAAGGTTTTTAGGAAAGGCAGGCCTGGAGACAATCTCTGTATGATACATTCAGTGCAGCTTTAAACTAGGGATGTGCTGAGTATTTCATTAAATTAAGGATCGAGTATTTCATTAAACTAGGGATGTGCTGAGTGTTTCATTAAACTAGGGATGTGCTGAGTGTTTCATTAAACTAGGGATGTGTTGAGTGTTTCATTAACTTAGGGATGTGCTGAGTAGTTCATTAAACTAAGGATGGAGTGTTTCATTAAACTAGGGATGTGCTAAGTATTTCATTTTTATTCTAAAGGGTTTGCACATTGCTTTTTTTGTATCCTTTATTATTTGAGTGGTTCTGTCTTCTGTTTTTCCAATATTGAGTTAATATATTTTTTTCTGTAAATAATCAGTTATAATCTAAGTGTGATGTTATGCTATTTACAAAAATGTTTCTGGTGTCCGATAAAAATATGAATTCAAAAGTAGGCATTGGGTGTGTATTTGTAGTTATTTTATACATTTGATACTAATAAAGAAAAAAAAATCTTGTCAGTTCTTATTCTCATTATTTTTATGTTTGGAATCAGTGCATTAACTCACATTTTGTATTGAAATGTGTACAGCATTTTTGTGTACATGTTTTACGTATTTTTACATTTGGTGGTTCATTGTGTTATATACGGGGCAGCCTGGTGTTGGAGTTAGACGCGGTCAAAAGTTACTGTCGGCGATTATGATAATTATGTTGATATTTGAAACTTTACTGAGAAATAAGATATGAAGTATTCTGTGTTGATTCTGTCGTGTTATTGTATTAGACGCTCCATTGAACTATAACCAGAACTATAATGGTGTTTATGACTGAAATTGAATAAGTATTGTTTTTTTTTTTTTAATAGCTGTATTTATTTATTGCTATTAACTAGATTGGATTGTAGGTTTTTCTGTAATCTAAACCTTATTCTCTTCACGAGTACAATTTAGAGCCCTGTTTCTTTGCCACAACTGAATCAAAGTTTAGACGCCATAACTTTAAAACATGTATATTGTGGTGACAGTTCCCTGAAGCTCGCACTAAAACCTGCTCTACTCAGAACTGATAGTTTACGGATAAGATTGGCGTTAGATAGGATTTCCTATCTAATGTTAGGATAGGATGAGTGTGGCAGGATGACAGAGGTTTGAGGCTCAGAGACAGTGAAAGGGGCAAAATAATGATCTTTATTAAACAAAAAATAATCAAATAAATAGGCACAAGGGCCAACAAAAAGGTTCAAATACAAATAATACACGTGAAAACTTACAAAATAAATGGTCAGGTTCCAAGGCTTTTCAAACAAAACACTCCCTCCTTCCAAACACAAAACTCCCCAAAACCCAGCACTCCCAAACAGAAAAACACCTCTACACAAAGGGTTTCACCTGCCCTTTATACTCTGTGGCTGGAGCCCAATTAACTAATAATTAACAATTAAGCACTTAAGGCTCCAGCCACATTCTCAAATGTATTTACACAGGGAGGAACTTAACCCCTTCCCTGCTGATCCAAACCAAAACAAAAATCACAAAAAACACAATGAAAACAGTAAAACTAACAACAATAACAAACACAAATTTATAGGGGCGAGCTAGCACCCCATCACAATGAGACACTTAGGAAATTGTAGACACTGCTGACTTAGGAAATGCTTTTGTAATACCAAGTTAGGAAAAATCCTGTCCTAGCCATGAAAGATATGATAGGAAAGCAAGTTAGGAAATCGTTCTGTAATATGGCCTCTGGTCGGTATGGAAGCCTAGTAGACTACAAGGTACAAACACACCTAAACAAAGAACAAAATAAACTGACTTTACCTTGAGATTGTGATGCCACGCCGGATCAATTACAAATGGTAAAGTCTGGCTTGAGTCCTCCCTCGAGCTTCACTGCACCATTCATGTGACTCCATAGGCTAGTAAACTAAATAGATACCCATGAGAAAGTCCAGTCAAACTGATTAACTCTGCAGCTGAATAACATAGCCTCGCATATTTAAATAACAGGTCCCCCTTACAGCCACACAGCTGCTGTTTTATCATCTAGACACGAGAAACACATTTATATTATTTGTTTAAATGTAATATTTTAAATGTAATATACTTGACATGGACCCAATTGGTTTTAGTTTAAATGCAACACTCTGTGAATGTAACTTTATTTCTTACTGTAAATTCAATACTGTTTCAGTAAAGTAGACAGGTTTCTCACCTCTTACTATATTAGCTGGGTAAGCATGGGGATGAATACTGTATTAATAAAGAATCACAAGATGTACTCAGATATTCATATAGAAAATGCTACTGTCAATTAAATGAATGCATTCTGATAATCACTTCCCCTGTGTTTGTGCACAGCATGTATATTTGTTGCAGAACATTTTATTTGGATCAATATAAATAAATCCCCATTGTGTTATCTGTACTGTAGTTTTCAAGGGTTCTGAATTAATTGTGTTTATGGTAATTGTGGCTAATAAAACAATTCCACAAATCTTACCTGGTGTGCTGGAAGAAAGATCTTAGTTTCTATGCCTTTTTTCCGGTCATCTGTTATACTTGTACTTCCTGGGTCGTTTCATCTCAGCAGTGTGTTCTGGTCATGTTACTGGCTGAAAGCATGTCAGTCAATAGGGCAAGCTGATTGGTTATTGACAAGAAAGAAGGCCCTGAAGCAGTGGGGATAATGTCACTATCCAGGTCTAAAAGCATAGCTTGCAAACAGAGATTTTGTTAACCAAGTGTAGTACTAGAACTAGTTTCTATCAAAACTGCACATTTGAAACCTATAAAACGAATGAAAGTGCACAGCAGGAATTACACCAGCTCTGTTTCTAGCCCGGCGGCAGTGTGTTGTATTACATAAACAGTGCTTCATCTGTAAATTAATAAAACCTGGACATCTGTGCCGACATTTATAACCACAATCCTTCTGTCTCTCTCTCACTCTCTACCAGCAGAGTACCACACCTTTTTACAATTTTAATTAGACATCCTCACTCGTGTGAAAGGCACTCCATGAAAGCTTGTGGTGTGTCCTGGATGCAATGTTGGCACAGCACTGTGCAGGGCTGCTACAAGCATCAACAGCTACATCCACAGAAACAGCACAGTACCAGGAAGTTGTGGACCTGACAGGCTGAGCATATTGTACTGTAGTTTATGATTTGTCTATGCATGGTAAAATCGGTACCATTTAGTATAATAGATCACCTCCCTGCAGCTCCTAGACCTTGCAGCTCTCCCTGTGAGTTTGCAATGGCCTGTGGAATGCAAAATGGAAATGGGTTGCTATATTTATCTTTAAAACGTATAAATCATGTTTGTTAAAAAAAAAAATACAATACAGTCAGCACTCACTTTTCCAACCCTATAAAATTTTGACTTCAGTGAATATCTGAAAATATCACTTGCCAAAACAGACAACTGTGGACACACGGACTATAATATAGTACATACTTTTAAATCCGATACCTATTGTAGCAGTAGGTAAAATTCCCAATTAACGAGCCAACAGCAAAATAAAATCAAAATGCTACCTAGGCACAGAACTGCGTAAAACGTAAAAGGCAATGCAATTTAGCAAAAGAATAAAAACAGTATTCCAAAGTCAGTATTCAAAATTACAGAATATAGTGCTCGATAGGCCCTAATATCACAGTTCACTTGCAAATGAAAATGCACAAAAGCAACTAAAGATCACAGATTTAAAAAAAAAAAGCATCACAGTGTCTAAAACTGTTTAATGATGAACTTTTACATTCATGTAGTTTGTCTTGTTCCCTTTGTTTTTGCTGAATTTTCATCATGTGAAATTGGAGGAAGCGCTGTGTAACTGCACAATAAAGGACAGACTGATTTGGTAAAAAAACAAAACAAAAAACAAGCCAATCGCATGTGACGGGTAAGTGCATTAATTTATTACATATATATATATAATGAGGATTGATTTTAATCTTAATACAAGGCTGGTAAAACGTGACTGACGAGTATCTGAGTGCTCTTCAGACTCAAGTAATGTCTGCAAATAAGAACTCTTTAAGAACAGCTGCCTGAAAGCTATGGAGGCAATAACTGAGAATATGGATCACGCTGAGGAAACAGAGCGATCTTTCTGCAAAGTGCACATGGTATATTTCTCTGGAAGCTTGCACCCCATCATGCCTTTGGAAGGTGGCAAAACAGATGTGTCTTATACAGAGCCCCTTCATATTGGGCATACATTACTGACAATTCTGCATTTATAACGTTATTTGTTTGGTTAGCCTATTTATATATTATTAATTTACCATGTGCAAAAATATATTTATTTTTGTAATGTATGTTTGTACACAGTAGAGAGCTGGTGGCACTTCATGCAAAATATGCAGAATGGAATGTGTTTATTTTTTACTTTAAATAACTGTGTATGTATTTATAAACAAATGTGTTGTGTCATTTTGTTGCTTTTAGTATATTTTGTATTTGGGGTGCATTTGCCCACTTTTCCCGTCTGCCCTGTTTCCTTGACGTTAGAAATTGTGATTTAACACTCTTTGACATTTAGTGGAAATCTTATGTATTCTTCAAAATGAGGCCAGGATTCCCTTATTTCTTTATAAAAGAGGTGTTCTATCAATGATAGAATAGTTCTGTTTTATGAGCAGACATCGGAGTAGAGTGGCTCTTTTTTGGTATGTGTGGCAGCTTGTATTATCACATTGTATTGTTAGACTGCTTTAAAACAATACAGACAACAATGGTTATTGGTCTTTTATCTTCCTCTATTCTAGCTGGCTGGTTCCCTCAACAGTGGTGTTCATGGTTTTATTATTTCAAAGCGCTTTGTGATGGTGGTCCACTATGAAAGGCGCTATATAAAATAAATATTGATTGATTGATTGATTGATTGATTGATTGATTTCTCAATTCTGTCTCCCTAAATCAAATGCATGATTCGCAGTTCTTACATTAACGACAGTGATATTGTATAAAATAAACAGTAAATGTACCAATGAATACATTCTCTGTTAACATAGCTCAGTAGATAAAGTGTGCTGGGCTGCAGTGTGAGGTTGAGAAGCTCAGCCGTTAGAGAAAGTTCTGCACAGAACTTTACATTCCAAAAGGTCTGGAATTGTAGAGATAGCATAAGGTAGCTTCTTTTCTGTAGTTTGGTTTTATAGGAGTGGTAAAATGGAAGCAAGGCTGGCACTAGGTTAAGTATCACCCTAGGCAGCGTTAGAGGTGGCGCACCCTCTGAATTAAAACTAAAGCTCTGAAACTGAAAGCGCACAGCCGGTAATAAATACAAACTTATTGGCTTTGCAAACATGTATTCTGTACAATAATAGACATTATAGAAATGACAGCTGTCCAAACTTTTGGGCACCAACTACAAATAAAAACATGAGGTAAACTGGTAACCAGGAGAGGAGTGTAGTCATGTGCTGAGGGAGGCTGTGGGTGAATTTCTCAAAGTGAGGATACAGGTGCTTTGGCAAAGCAGATGGCACCGATTAGGCAAAGCTCCAGCCTTCATTGTCTATTTTTCATAATCTTAGCACCTCTGTTGCTTGCCTGAAAAATTAGCTTGTTAATTGATGTAGAGAAGATATGTTTTTGGAGTCACATCTGACCTTTGTAATAATGTATATTCCAAGTAACTTTTGTAACTTTTTCTTTTGAAGATGCACGTACTGTACTGCAGAACCACAGCAGAAATAAGTAGGAATAAAACTATACATTGTGTGCAGCAATTTGCAGGTCATGATACTGTATGAAAGGCCTTGAGGAGGTTTCAAGGGGTCCCTGAGAAATAAACCAGAGAATGTGTTATTTTCCCTGTATTCTTATGACACGCTGAAACCTATTAGCTTCAGCATGTCATAAGCATGCGCAGAAATTAACATGTTCTCAGGTTACGTAACACGTTGTTGGGTTACTCATGGTGTAATAGAGCTATTTCAGTGGAAGCACGACAGATTACAAAGCAGAGGGAAAATCGTTGGAAACACACACAATAAATACCAGATATGGATACATTTTTAATTCAACCATCAGCATCAAAACAACAAAACCCACAGAATGATGATACAGAACTTCCTTCAACAAGTTCAACCGTAAGGGCTGAAGAACAGCGAGGAGGTGGTGGTGTGAGCAAAAAAACATAAAGTCGTTATTAACCCTGCAAAATTAAGGAAATACAAAGACAGCTACTTGAATTTCGGTTTTATTTGTACTGGAAGTGAAGTACGTCAACCGCAGTGTGTAATTTGTGTACTGGCCAACGAATGTTTGAAGCCCTCCAAATTACAGAGACATTTAATTACCAAGCATGAAATATATAAAAACAAGCAACATTCATTTTTTGAGCGAAAGGCTAAGGAACTGCTTGCGGATAAAAAGCTGGTAGTGTCATCGTGGCGCAAAAAATTGCTAAAGCAAAAAAATTGCATACGATTGCTGATAATACCGTGTGCCATTGAAATTGTAAAGGAAATGTTTGGAGAGCAGAAGGCCAAGGAACTCGCAAAAGTACCAATGTCAAATGACACTGTCACATGTATCGCTTTTATGTCATTGAATATTGACTTTAACATACTCAAACCGCAGCTGGCCGTGCGTCTGGTTTCCTCAACAAATGTAATACTTACTTTCCTGAACTCACGACGGAACAAGCCGCTGCACACCTGCAGGCTTGTGGCAAAGTGCCCCGCCCCTGTGTGCATTTGTGTGTTCTATGTTGTATGTATGCGTGCGTATGTTAATGTTGGTGTATAGATTGGTACACGGGATATAAACGGGTCTGTGTTTCACGTGTGTTTAAATTGTATATTTGTATTTAGGCACGGGATTGCACATCACGCACGTGCATTTAAAATATAATATGTGAGCACGGGGTTGCACAGAATTAATTCACGTGCTGGGATTCAAGTGAATAATTAATTAGTAATTGAATCCCAGCACAACAGTATAAATAGGCACATTTTCATTCAGTCAAGGTTGGGTGTTCGGAAGAGGAGAACGGGTGAGAGAGAGAGGAGAGTTAAAATAAGTTAGATCGTAAACGTAAAGTGTTTGTTCTCACCGTGTCTGTTTGTCTGTCCGTGCACCGTTTGTTTAGTGTTAGTCCGTTTTGTATGTCTGCTTATTTTGGCGCAAGTGCCGTGTCCTGTTTTTGTACTGTTTACAACCCTTTTATTTGTTAATAAACGCTGAGTGCAGCCATTGCACTCAGCTCATCACAACCACTGGCTTTGTTTGAATTCCTTTCTGGTCTGACGCAACCCACTCTGGCCGTCTTTGTGACACGTGGTGTCATCGTGGGATAGCCGCGCCTCCAAGCGTCAGACCAGGAGGGGTCTGGATTAAAAAAAAAAAAAAAAAAAAAAAAATTACAAATATTGTTTTGGGGGAAAAAAACAAACAAAAAAAGTCAATGGCAGAAGACGCCATCAAACTGCGGGGCTGGTTCCTGGAGAATGCTGGGCTGGAGGCCCAGTCTCTGCCCATAGTCGTCCGGGCCCTGTGGATGATGGACAGTGAGAGATGGGAGGCCTATCAGCAGGAACACACCCCAAACACCTTGGAGGAAGGTGTGGAGTTTGTCCTCAGCTACCTGGAGGCAACCATAAACGGAACAGCAGCCCAGGTAGCCGGACCACCAGCAGAGGAGTACCTGCTGTCCCCATCTCCACCAGCAGAGGGTGAGTACCTGCTGTCCCCATCTCCACCAGCAGAGGGTGAATGCCTGCTGGTTTTGCCTTCACAGCCCAAGCAGGAGGCAGAGACGGATAAAGAGGTGAAGGACAGGGAGGAGGAGTGCCGCCTAAGGGCCAGGCATCCACGGCGATGTAACAAGCCATCGCCGGGGTGCCTCCTCTGCGACCAGGATCACCTGTTCGCCCACTGTCCCTTCCGCAGTTATGGGGAGGAGCCTGAGCGTCCACAGCCCGAGCGGGAGGAGCCTGAGCGTCCACAGCCCAAATGGGAGGAGCCTGAGCGTCCACAGCCCAAATGGGAGGAGCCTGAGCGTCCACAGCCCAAACGGGAGGAGCCTGAGCGTCCACACCCCAAGCGGAAGGAGCCTGAGCGTCCTGCGCCTGAGTGGAAGGAGCCCGAACATCCTACGCCTGAGTGGGAGGAGCCCGAACGTCCTACGCCTGAGTGGGAGGAGCCCGAACGTCCTACGCCTGAGTGGGAGGAGCCCGACCGTCCTACGCCTGAGTGGGGGGAGCCCGAACGTCCACAGCCCAAGAGGGGGGAGTCGGTGCATCCACAGCCCAAAAGGGAGGAGTCGGTGCGTCCACAGCCCAAAAGGGAGGAGTCGGTGCGTCCACAGCCCAAAAGGGAGGAGTCGGTGCGTCCACAGCCCAAAGGGAGGCAAGTCGGGGCTTCCACAGCTCTGGGACCCAAGCCACCAGCAGAGGGAAAATGCCTGCTGGTTCAGCCCCAAGAGCCGGAAGGGGAGGAGTTACAGGCCCAACCCCCTGAAAATTTTTTGGGGGGAGAGGGGCAGGAGGCTGGTGTTCCCCAGCAGCCTCTATTCATGCTGATGAAGGCAGCACGGCGCGCACCAGCCCAGCCGCCACAGCGGAGGGAGCCAGCGCCGCCAGGAGCAGAGGAGCTGCCTCTGTCTCCGCCACCTCCACCGGAAGGAGCAGAGGAGCAGGAGCTGCCTCTGCCTCCACCACCACCAGGAGCAGAGGAGCAGGAGCTGCCTCTGCCTCCGCCACCTCCACCGCTTCCTCCACTAGGAGCAGAGGAGCAGGAGCTGCCTCTGCCTCCACCACCACCAGGAGCAGAGGAGCTGGAGCTGCCTCTGCTTCCGCCACCGCCCGGAGCAGAGGAGCAGGAGCTGCCTCTGCTGCCCGTACCTCCACAGGGAGTACGGTGGCCGGAGCCCCAGAAAGGGGAGCTGCCGGCCACGAAGAAGGGGGACGAGGTCTGGAGACCACTTTCCCCAGCAGCAGTTTCGCTGCAGGAGTTCTTGTGGCCGGAGCCCCACAGGAGGGAGCTGCCGGCTACGAAGAAGGGGGAGGTCGGGGGACCACCTGCCCCCGCAGCTTTTTCGCTGCAGGACGGGACCAGCATGCTGTCAGCCGTGCCACTACCGGCAGGGGAGCTGACAGCATTTCCAGACATGGGCCCACTGAAGCCTCCCTTCCCAGCCCGAGACTTTGGCCTGGACTGCTGGGTATTTAAGGGGGGAGGTGGCCGTTGAGGCCATGTGTGCTGCGCACAAGGGGGGGTATATGTTGCAAAGTGCCCCGCCCCTGTGTGCATTTGTGTGTTCTATGTTGTATGTATGCGTGCGTATGTTAATGTTGGTGTATAGATTGGTACACGGGATATAAACGGGTCTGTGTTTCACGTGTGTTTAAATTGTATATTTGTATTTAGGCACGGGATTGCACATCACGCACGTGCATTTAAAATATAATATGTGAGCACGGGGTTGCACAGAATTAATTCACGTGCTGGGATTCAAGTGAATAATTAATTAGTAATTGAATCCCAGCACAACAGTATAAATAGGCACATTTTCATTCAGTCAAGGTTGGGTGTTCGGAAGAGGAGAACGGGTGAGAGAGAGAGGAGAGTTAAAATAAGTTAGATCGTAAACGTAAAGTGTTTGTTCTCACCGTGTCTGTTTGTCTGTCCGTGCACCGTTTGTTTAGTGTTAGTCCGTTTTGTATGTCTGTTTATTTTGGCGCAAGTGCCGTGTCCTGTTTTTGTACTGTTTACAACCCTCTTATTTGTTAATAAACGCTGAGTGCAGCCATTGCACTCAGCTCATCACCATCACCGTCTGTCTGTGTTTGAATTCCTTCCTGCTTCCGGTCTGACGCCACCCACTCTGGCCGTCTTTGTGACAAGGCTACACACCCAATTAGCGAGAATATTCAAGCTAAACTGCCACCCTCTGTCCCATCAAAGCTGTTAGAAGAGCTCAGTGACATTTCATCAGACAGCTCCCTCAGAACCATGTTCAGTGAAATGTCGCTGGAGACATTTTGGTGTGAGTGCTCCGATGAATACAGCACTGCTTCTTCTGCAGCACTGAAAGTGTTGGTCCCATTCAGTACAACCTACTTATGTGAAACCAGATTTTCAGCCATGACATCGATGAAAACAAAATACAGAGCCAGGATGAACATTGACCATGACATGACATGTGTGTGCTTGTGAAGATACCTCCATGTCTTGACAGAATTGTTTCTCAGCACCAGCAACAAGTTTTATGGGAGTCTAATTTCCATCCCTGACGTGTGTGTAATATATATATATATATATATATATATATATATATATATATATATATATATATATATATGTATGTGGTGGGCTGTGGAATTTGTATGGGGGGGGGGGCCTCAAAAGCTGTATTTTGTTTTTCTTTCATTTGTTTTAAATTCCCTGGAGCACTATGGTGCGCCGGGGAATTTAAAACAAATGAAAGAAAAACAACAAAGTGTGATTTTGTATAGGAGAAAATAATCAGAACCATTAGTACACTCATCTCACAAATATGAAATAATGCACAATTTTAGCATAATATTGCAAAATAATAGGTTGTAACATTTATTCCAGAATAATCATTTTAAGGTAAGCCTACACTGATCACTGCCAATGCAACTCAATAATCATATTCTAATACGTAGTCACTGGGGTTTCCTTATAAAAGTTTACCACAGTAATTTTGCAGTTTTTCCGTGGTTACAGTATTAATTTATCATAGTTTTCCATGGCTGGCCATGCATTTTTAGTATGCTTTACCAAACCTCTCTAAGCTTTACAATAATGAGCTATGCTTACTGTGATTGATTTCACTTTGCTATGCTTTTACTAAGGTAAACATGTATAAGGGCTTCCCAAGCAGAAATTGCTTGCAGACTGCAATAGTTATTCCACCAAATGAATTTAACCTGTTTTCTCATCTATACTTAAACCCAGGCCTCCAGAGGTGAAATGTTTGTCGTATTTCACTGCTACTGTACTTCAATAGCTTTTCATTTCAAACTGGCTTTTGAAGAAAAACAAAACCCAAGGATTAAGATCTTGCCCTCTAGTTGATCTGAACTCTGGTCTTAAGAAACAAAAAACAGGTTCTTTAGATCAGTTCTTCAGACATTCTCATCTCACTCATCTCTTTAGCACCTGCCACATACAAATCAAGTGGCAATCTCTTCATATGACAGTACCAATTTAGCAAGTGACTGAGCATTGAAATCCAGCAGAGAATATCAATTCAGTTTACACATTTATCCGTGCCCTCATTGAATCAGGGTTGGTTGGCAAGGTCATTAAGGTCATATTATTTATTTTGTTTGGTTTTTATAGACAATTGCAGATAGTATACTTGCTGCAGAGGCATTGCCAGCAAGCCACACATATAAATCATAAGCAATCTATCCTTCATACCCCCGGAAAAACTGATTCAGCTGATGGCCTGTCAAAAGATGTCATTTACATTAGCGAAAGTGTAAACGTTTTTAAGCCAGGCTTGTTTAAGACATGCTATTGATGCTCTGTTTCACTTTAATTTAATTATAGTTCTTGTCAGGCCTGAGAAAAGAGACATGAAGCCTCAATTAAAACACGTTCACATATTTTCTTTTCCATGTGCTGGCACAGCCCTGTATGCAGCCCTGTCTCGATAAAGGCTGATCCTAGGGCGTCTACAGGTCTAAGAGCACTCTCTACAAAGTGCACTGAGTGAATACAGAGCTGTGTAGCCAGCTCCGTTGAGAAAGCTTGAGGTCCAGGGCATGGGAGAGTCAGGTCACTCCGGCCCTGACAAAGCTGGCAAATAATCCTGGAGAGTTCAACACATGAAGAGGGAAGACGGGGTTGAAAACAGAAGCTCATCTAAACAGGAAGCAGTGCACCATGACTCCTCAGTAATTTTTAGAAGCTGCCAGGCATTCATTGTGTTCCTATAAAAAGGTGTTAAATCTGTATCTTGCAATTAAAAACAGCTGCCTATCCGCTCGCAGACACCCAGCCCTCATGAGCTAAGACCTATAAGGAAATTTGATAGTCCATATTAATATTTGGAATGTATGGTACTTTCAATGGAGAGATATTGAGCACAGAGTTTAGGTGGGGTATTTTGGAATGCAGGGTCTGTCTCAATAAATATCAGATTTGACTAGAGGGAGAACAACTATGACCATTTAAGGGCATTTGTGAAGAAGGACCCCTGTTCTACTGCTGGTTCGCATGGGGGGATGGGAGAATCTCAGAGAATCTACAGATGCAAAGGAATGTGTATGAGGCTTGGAGACTTGCCACCTACAGGTATAGTTAGGAGGGATCATAAATGACATAATTAAAAGGGTGTGATTTGGAATCTACAAAACTGAAGTGAATGCATTGTGTGGTGCTCAGTTCTACCAATCTCACTGCAGCCCAGAGTGACGCGACTCTGTACAATAGTGCTATTCTTGTATTACCGCAATAAACATATTTTTGACTTTCATTAATATTGTTTATCAGTTTTCATCAATTTTTCCTTACAGACCTCTTCTGAGTACAGCAGCCTTTGCACAGCCTGCAGATGGAGAGCTGCTACCCTGCTGGAAATGTCTATGATCCCCTGCCCTCCTTCATCTGGGGAGATATATAAAAGCAGGGCTTAGCCAATGGTGACCATTCCAAAATAACTGCAGCACATGTTTCTGAATTTCAGCTCTGATGTTTGACAGGGGGTCAAGGCAGACTAGCTTGTGCCACAGCATTGAAAGAACTTATTAATCACTAAAACTCTGCCCTTATAGGATAGCTGGGATAATAGCTATTGCCAATGGTTTAATCCTCCCTGGACTTTTTCCACCGTTCCCTCCCAGTCATGAGCTGCTCCTTCCCCAGCTATATTCCGAGCACCTTACCCTGTCCAGTCCAGTGTTTGTGGAAAGCAGGTGGGCTTGTGCCCTGCCAGCTGCCACACAGAAAAGTGTTGCACTCTGCTGAGTTAATCCAAGCTCAGGAGAGCTCTTGAAAAACCTGTAAACAGAATTGCAGGATTTCACATCATTGTTATTGGTTACTGTGGCAATGTGATCCACCCCTGTGTGCATTTCTGTGTTGTATGTTGCGTGTGTTAATGTTGGTGTATAGAGATTGGTACACGGGATATAAACGGGTCTGTGTTTCACGTGACTTTAAAAATGTAGATTTGTATTTAGGCACGAGGATGGCACAGATCACTTCATGTGCTGGTTAAAATGTAATGTGTGGTCACGGGAGTACACTTAATTCATGTGCAGTTGTACCGGGATTCCAATTGAATGATTGACTAGCAATCGACTCTCGGTACAACTGCATAAAAGCAGCATGTTTTCACTCACTCGGGGTTGGGTGTTCGTGAGTGGAGAACGGGAGAGAGAGAGAGGAGAAAGAAAGTAAGAAAGAAAGAAAGAAAGAAACGTTTGTTTTGCTTCACTCACCGTTTGTCTGTCCGTTCACCATTTGTTAAGTGTCTGTTCATTTTTGTTTACCTGTTTATTTTGGCCGCAAGTGCCGTGTCCTGTTTTGTGTTCTGTTTAAAACATTTATTTTGTTTAATAAACGCTGAGTGCTACCATTTGCACTCAGCTTCTCATCACCACCGTCTGTCTGTGTGTTTCTCTCTCTCTGGTCTGAGTTCCTCCCTGCAGTCAGCCTGTCACAGTTACAAACACATTCACATCATTAGCATAGGCTGATACTTTTACTGGCACAGCATTGGGAACTGTGCATACTGTAAGGCCTGTAAGATGGAGCAGTGGCTCAATGGACAATGTGTATAGTATGCCTAATAATGAGCACCACTGTCGAATACCTCTCTGAACTGGAAAAGGCCAACTCAGCCTCCTCCGGTTTGTAGAAAAGCATGGTGCAGAAACGCACTGCAGCTCTGCACACCTCCTCCGGTTTGTAGAAAAGCATGGTGCAGAAACGCACTGCAGCTCTGCACACCTCCTCCGGTTTGTAAAAAAGCATGGTGCAGAAATGCACTGCAGCTCTGCACACCTCCCCCGGTTTGTAGAAAAGCATGGTGCAGAAACGCACTGCAGCTCTGCACACCTCCTCCGGTTTGTAGAAAAGCATGGTGCAGAAACGCACTGCAACTCTGCACACCTCCTCTGGTTTGTAGAAAAGCATGGTGCAGAAACGCACTGCAACTCTGCACACCTCCTCCGGTTTGTAGAAAAGCATAGTGCAGAAACACACTGCAGCTCTGCACACCTCCTCTGGTTTGTAAAAAAGCATGGTGCATAAACACAATGCAGCTCTGCTCAGGTTTGTAAAAAAGCATGGTGCAGAAAAGCACTGCAGCTCTGCACACCTCCTCCGGTTTGTAGAAAAGCATGGTGCAGAAACGCACTGCAGCTCTGCACACCTCCTCCGGTTTGTAAAAAAGCATGGTGCAGAAATGCACTGCAGCTCTGCACACCTCCTCCGGTTTGTAGAAAAGCATGGTGCAGAAACGCACTGCAGCTCTGCACACCTCCTCCGGTTTGTAGAAGAGCATGGTGCAGAAACGCACTGCAACTCTGCACACCTCCTCTGGTTTGTAAAAAAGCATGGTGCATAAACACAATGCAGCTCTGCATACCTCCTCCGGTTTGTAAAAAAGCATGGTGCAGAAAAGCACTGCAGCTCTGCACACCTCCTCCGGTTTGTAGAAAAGCATGGTGCAGAAACGCACTGCAGCTCTGCACTCCTCCTCTGGTTTGTAAAAAAGCATGGTGCATAAACACAATGCAGCTCTGCATACCTCCTCCGGTTTGTAAAAAAGCATGGTGCAGAAAAGCACTGCAGCTCTGCACACCTCCTCCGGTTTGTAGAAGAGCATGGTGCAGAAACACAATGCAGCTCTGCATACCTCCTTCGGTTGTATAGCTGCTCCCTGCTGGCCAGTTTCAAGCAGTAGATCTATTTCTGGTGTTTTGCTTTCTTTTCTAGATTGAAAAATAACTCAATAGCAGCATCAGTGTCTTGGCGCTCAGTGAATCTGTACCTCAACAGCGCTCCCTTTACCTTCTCCTCCAGCAGGCACCCCAGGGTCTGCTTCTTCTCTTTCAGCTGCTGTAGCATTCGAACATCAGGATCGCCACTGGCCAGGTTTTTTCAGATTCAACAATATCTCTCCAAAGAACTGACTGCCTGACATTCTGGGTGTGCTGTTGACAGAAAAGCTTGAGTTGTATTTTACTGATATTCCACTATTAACTTTAATTGTGATTATTATGTTGTTTCTAAGAAGAGTTTAGTGAAATTAGCATCTTGTAAGAGATTTGTATTGAAATGCCAGTATGACTTTGCATGAGTAGCGTGTATGAAATAAGGGTGGTCAGATAAGCCATTAGGGTGCTGTTAATGAACTTGAATGAGACTATTCCAGTGAGTATAGAAGCGGTCCATTCTGCCACTGGATACGTGGTTAACATTACATTTTATCCAGGTGTATTATTTCTGTTTGGGGTGCAATTCCTCCAGATGTATCCTAGATCACTGAAGGTCATGTGATTGAAATAATTGTGAAGCGAGTGGCTTCGGTCATGTGATTGAAATAATTGTGGAGCGAGTGGCTTCAGTCATGTGATTGAAATAATTGTGGCGCGAGTGGCTTCAGTCATGTGATTGAAATAATTGTGGAGCGAGTGGCTTCAGTCATGTGATTGAAATAATTGTGGAGCGAGTGGCTTCAGTCATGTGATTGAAATAATTGTGGAGCGAGTGGCTTCAGTCATGTGATTGAAATAATTGTGGAGCGAGTGGCTTCAGTCATGTGATTGAAATAATTGTGGAGCGAGTGGCTTCCGGTGGACAGAAGTGCAGTTGCGATTGCGATTTGTTGATATTTTGATATTAAGTGGCAACTAGTCGACATTTTTGACTGTTTTTACCTCAGCTCTTCTACTTTATTAAATTAGTAGTCATTCTACCCCTAGTATGATCCTGGACTAACAACAATGACTCTGTTTTAGCTTGGTCTTCTAAAACTGCAAAACCTGTGCCTAAGAAAACAATTGAATGAAGAAAGCTTACCCTAGATATTGCTTTGTGCACTTCTTGAACCCGAGCGGCTCCTCCAAGAGTAAACCTAAAACATTACTGGCTTACACTAATAAGTATCTGTGCCATCTCTGAACCTTCTCAATTTCAATAAAGCATCTTTTATAGCGAGGTTAGCAGAACTGGAAGTGGTATTATAAAAGGTGTCTAACAAGAGCATTATATATTCACACTCCACAGAAACTGCCTTCCTTCCGGTAACTGACTGTCTCCTCTTTGCTCGGCTGCCTCCCTCTCCTCTATTCTAATTCTCCTTGACCTCTCTTCTGCCTTTGACACTGTCGATCATGCTATTCTCCTCTCCTCTCTCTCTGAGCTGGGGATCTCAGGCACTGCTCTTGTCTTGTTTTCCTCCTAACTTCCTTCAGGTTTCCTGGCATGGCTCTCTCTCTTCTCCTCACCCCCTCACTACAGGTGTACCCCAAGGGTGTGTCCTCTTGTCACTCTACACCCACTCACTAGGTACTTTTATCTCCTCCACCTCTGTGCTGACGATACCCAGATCTTCCTCTCCTTTCCCTCCTTTGACTCCCACATCTCCTGTTTCTCACTCTCTCTCAGCTATATCAACTTTGACTCAATTGCATCACGTCAAACAACCTCTGAATCTGATCTCAACTTTTCTTCTGCTTCATCTCCCTCCTATGACCTGTCCATCTCGGTCTCCCTTGACTCTATCACTCTCCCTCTCCTTCTCTCATCTCCTCCCCATCACGTACTTCTTTCTTAGCAACATCTACCGAATCCATTCATTTCTCACTACTTATTCTACTCAACTCCTGGTCCAAGCTCTTGTGCCTCTTTTCCATTGTACAGCCGAGCCGCGCCAGGGTGTTAAAAAACAAATGGTGTTAAAAAATTAATAGACCAACGGTACAGCTGTATCTTGTATCGCTATATTTTGTAAATATATTTAGGAATGTCTTTATAATCAACACGTTTTACTGATTATATCGACTTACTAAAGGTCAGTTAGTTCTGTTGAAGGGGAAAAAAGAAGGTTTTAAAAATATGACTTGCCAAAGATATCTTTTTTAAGGATAGTTGTTTTTTCTAGTTGTTGTTTTTTGTTTGGGTGCTTAAAAAAAAAGCTGCATGAGTGCAGCGAGAGCCGTATTATAGGCATGGTACAGCTGTGCAGTATTTTGTTTGACTATATTTTTGTAAATAAGTTTAGAATTGTTTTATTTAAGGTCAAGGATGAGAAATTTGGTAGAATTTTGTGTTTTTGAGTTTGTGAGTTAAGTGTACCATACCCGCAGTTTATGTCCATTTGCTTCATATTGTCAGAAATTCAGGCATAAACCTTGTCATTTCTGATGCATGACTCCAGATCTTCCTGAACACTTCTATCTGCCCACAAAGAAACTACAGACTGCACTTCCTCCACATCGAAAGGCTGTACTTTTCTCTCATCACACTCGCTGCCCGCCATGTTTGTTGTTTTTCTTTCTGGAGTGTACTGACTGACGCAATGTAATGACGAAAATCCTTAACCCCGCACCTGGCTCAGCTCGGCTCGCAGCTGGATTCAGATGTCTTGTGAGGCCAGAGTTTCACGATTTGGTTCTCACTCGGCTCGACAAATAGCCAGTATCGTACCGAGCCCTCACGGGTCGGTTGTGCCAGTGGAGAAGGGGTATAATGCTTGTTATCTAGACCACATTTCACAGTGTACTGCCCTCAGTATGGCTGCCTCTTTTAAGTGTGTACATTACTTGCAATATCCATGTGTATATGAGTACAACAAAGTCTTGATCAGCTATAAATCATTTACTGAGGCTGTAAGAGGTACTTTACCTTCAGTTTCTACATCTCACCTCAAGAAAACTTTGTGTAAGCTAGTGTATTTTATATACATATTCATCTAATTATTATTTACTAAACGTATAATTTATAAATTCCATAATCTGTGATCTGTGGACTCAGGTCCATGTTAGACATACCAGCCTTGTTTTACCTAAAGATTTACTAAGACCCAGTAATGAAATTCCTGCCCCCACATTTGTATTAACAAGACTGTGCTAAAAGGAATCTTTGAATATGAAGATATAACTTTGGTTAAATTCAGACGGCATGGCAATGGCTTCCTATCATCCACTAAACCAGGGCTTCTCAAACTCGGTCCTGGGGACCCACTGTGTCTGCTGGTTTTCATTGCAACCGAGCTCTCAATTACTTAACTAGACCCTTAATTGAACTGATGATTTACTTAATTATACTTTTTTACTCGTTTTCAGCTCTTGAACAGTTGCACATTTCAAGTTAGCTATAACATTTGATAAGTAACTTGAACTGCAACTGTTTAAGCTGAAAACAAGTAAAAATGTCTAATTAAGCAAATTATTAGTTCAATTAAGGGTATAGTTAAGTAATTGATGAATTCCTGATGGGTCTCCAAGGCGGTTTTACCAAGTTTCCCTGCTATCTTTGCCTTTGGGACAGCAGGGACACCAAGGCGCACTACCACAGGCGGGACTGGCCACAGCGGACCGAGTTCTCTGTGGGGAGGAACAACATCAAGTGGGAGCCACTGGTGGACCCCCGGAAGGTGCTGATGCCACCACTGCACATCAAATTGGGCCTTATGGAACAATTTGTCAGAGCTCTAGATAAGGAGTCGGCAGCCTTCAAGTACCTTCAAGACTTCTTCCCTAAGCTGTCTGAGGCAAAGGTCAAAGCCTGTGTCTTCGTCGGACCACAGATAAAGAAGATCCTGGAGTGCAATGAATTCCCCAAGAAGCTCACTAGTAAGGAGAATGCGGCTTGGAACAGCTTTGTCGCAGTGGTTCGGGGCTTCCTGGGCAATCACAAGGCCGAAAACTATGTGGAGCTGGTTGAGACTCTGGTGAAGAACTACGGCACAATGGGCTGTAGGATGTCCCTCAAAGTCCATATCCTTGATGCTCATCTTGATAAATTCAAGGAGAACACGGGAGCGTACTCGGAGGAGCAAGGCGAGCGCTTCCACCAGGATATACTGGACTTTGAACGCCGCTACCAAGGACAGTATAATGAGAACATGATGGGAGACTACATTTGGGGGCTGATTCGTGAAAGTGATTTACAGTATAATCGTAAATCTCAAAAAACTACTCACTTCTAAATCTTTTGTAGTCATTTTTATATTACTTTAGTATAAATACATGTTAATTTGGATTCATATGTTGTTTTTTTCTGACTTTATGTGAACGAAAAGACACAAATTCACCCGTTTTCTCATTGGAAATAGGTAAATTTCAAAATATCACTGTCCTGGTCACAAAAGCAAAGTTTGTGGGGAATAATAGCCATTTTCTATACTTTTGAGGCATAAGCAATTAGGAAATAACACTTACTACCCAGGAACAAAAATTGTGTTACATAGTGTTATTTGTCCATATTTTCAACTTTTGTTATACGCTAGGGCACTTTGAATGTGTCCTAATTGTTAAGCAGTTTCATGTGAAAATGTAATAAAAATGAATAGTCTTGCAATTATGTTACTATTGTGTCATCTAAATTAAATAGGTAAATTCTTCACAAAGGGGTATTGTTTTCACTACCACGTCAAGCAATGATCTGTACGTGTTACACTTCATTAGATTGTAATTGTATGTATTAATGAGATGTTTATTTTTGAAACTCAGAGAGTCTTGTGACTGGATGACTGACAGAGCCTTGTTTTATTTTACCAGGACTCTTTAATTTCTGTACATTCCACAAAGATTGTGACCATTTTGTTAGCTGGCTTTATTTTTGTTGTATTGTTATAGATACTGATTAATTTGCTATGTGTATGTAATCCCTAACATGTATTCTATAGTCCACCAGCCCCTCTGTATATCTCAGGCCTACAAAGGTACACAGTGGGTCTTAGTGCTACAGCAGAGCCTTCACCGCAAACAAGAGGGCAATCAGCGTTTCCCAGATCCCAGATGCTGCCATCTGTTTTGTCGTAATAGTCTGTAAATTGGTTAGCTTTTTTTAGAAAGCTCTCGGGCAGCTTACAGGTAAGCCCGCAAGCGCCCGGCCAGACTACAGGGGTCACTGGTGCGCGCTGGGCCGAGGACACCCTGGCCGACCTAACCCTCCCTCCCCCGGGCGGCGCGCGGCCAATTGAGTGCCGCCCCCTGGGAGCTCCCGTAGAAAGCTAGTGATTTATTACAACTTTCTATTGAGTGTTTAATATCTATGGATTTTACATGAATTATCAAAACACAACTACAATAAAACTGTCATGTAGTAGCTCTAAAAAAAACTCAAACAAATATGAAAGCAGTTGGTTTTTGTGGCATTAGTTCCTTCTGTAGATGTGTTTGATTTGAAAAGAATTGCGCTTGTGCTTTAAATGTCAATCCAATCACAACCTCCAATCTCTTATTAAGCCGTATTATGGGCACGGTTCAGCGCCCATCTGCCATTTTAGGAGAGCACCAGTTGGAGAGTCAGCGAGAAGGGTAATATCATTAGTGGATTTTCGGAAAGGTTACACCATTAGGGAAATGTCTTCTATGTCTACTAAAGGTCTGCTATTAACTTAAAGGCTATGGGAGAGAGGCACTATAATATGCCTGAGAGAGTTCCTGGAGTGGTTGTTTTAATGTACTGTAGTTTACTTTCTAGACAGGGGAAAAAGATTTGTAGGATTCTAACAACATGTTTGTGGCTCATTTGTAAGGTTGGGTAGCACAGTTCTCTCAGGTTTAAATAAGAAAGGGAGACATCTGATCACAAAAAACATTATTTAAACACATAAATGTAGCACTGTGAGGTCCTCACCAGCTTAACTTGTAAAAGCACTGCAGCTTGGAGTGTGGGGTGAGTCATATGAACGTAGTTCAGAGATCCCTTGTGGTCAGGCTCCTTCAGTCCGTTGACGATGAAATTGTCCCCACCCCTGCATTGACTTCTTTCCTGTCAATAACCAACTTCCCTTATTGACTGACATGCTTTCAGCCAGGAACGTGCTACGGTCCAGAAGACACTGCTGAGGTGAAATGACCCGGGGAGTACAAATACAAGCAGGTAATAGGTCATAGAACATGAGAGCTTCCTTTAACCGAAAGTAGTACCAGATATGATGTCAGAATGAAACCACATGTGAGCTATAACAGTTTAGACATGTACAGTAGCTAATGGAAATGCAAATCAGGTACGAGTTATGGAATTATCTAGTTAGAATCACTTTAACAAACCAGGAAATATTTACCACTTAAGATATCCCCAGATCTGAACTTCTTACCTATCCTCTCATATTTGTTCTTTATCCTTTTGTAAATTGTGATCTGGTAGTTCCATTCCCACCTTTGTCTAACACATGCAAAATCAGCACACACACACTCCCTTCACACTGTCGTTGAATTCATTTAGTATTGCCATTAAATATAATACAACTTTTCTCCTATCTAGAATAAATGATTCCCTCAACTAATCTAATTCTTAGATAATACACACCAAGAAAACCAAAATGGGTCCTTTTCACGGTGCATAAACGTAACAGCCATTTCATTTGTTCTTATTTATTCCAGTACCTTTACTCAATTTCTTAGCTCGCTAGTTAAATCATTCTCACATAATAGTATGTCAGCCAAATTGAAACAACATCTTAGATATTGTACACCCCTTTACATTTCATAACATGTACCCTTTACATTCCCCAAGTATATTTTTGTAACTCTTTTTTTTATTCTTTAGTTTAATGCAAAGTTGATTCTGGGGTGATGAGTGTTGGATGTTGTTAATTCAGGCCTTTAATAATGCTCTTCTTCATACAGAAATGACCATTCCGGTAGGCCAATTCAGTACATCAATTATTAACTTAGCCTTTCTTCAGTGGTCATCCAGGATAATACAGTTCTGTTTTACATCCTTTCATCAAGTTCTGTTCTATTTATCACCCTCTGTTAGAATTAAGATTGCTTGTGCAATTAAAAAGGTGTTTAACCCTTTAACTACTCTTATGGTCCTACAGTGTTTGACTTCATTGTTCTATATACAATCAATATAAATGATTTTCCATTATTTATCTCCATATGTAAACTACGTGTGACAAACTAACCCTAGAGATAGAGATGGACAGCCTTCATAGACCCCCAGATCATGATATTCCCAATAATTTGAACTGGAAATTGTTAGCAAGTTCCATCACAGTTGGACACCCAGTGAGGTGAACTTGATTTCTATAAAAAAAAAATGCTGAGAAAAATCTAGGAGTTCCAGAGAACTGTACGAACGTTGGAAGAGAATGGGGGGGGGGGGGGGGGGCAACTTTGGCAGCTTGGGGCTTTATTTAACTGAATTTGACAGTTAGCTCAGCTGAATCCTCAAAACGTCTTAATCCTCCACAGCACCAAAGAGCTAAAGAGTGCCTCTTGAATGGCCTCGCCGTAGGGCTGCAAGGCTACAGCGGATAATATACAAGGGAACGGTGATGTGATAATTAGCTATAACAAATGCGTACATCTTTTAATTGAAAACAGTGTACCTCAAGGAATAGTGTCAGCATCGGTAAAGGTTTCCAAAGTTATCAGTGTGCTTAGCAGCCATCACAGTGACAGATCATGTCATGCAGAATTAAAGCAAACCAAGTAAGTGTGTAAGAGATGTCGCAGGGAATGGGAGTCCAGATGAAAAGCAGTGCTGTAAAGGATAGGAAAACGGGCTCCTTCTCATTAACATAGCCCCATTATTAACATAGTGGGAATTAGTACTGTAGAGAATTCTGTCAGTACTGGAAAATAATATACTTTATGGAAAGAGCTGCACTTTCTAGCTTTGTTCATAAATGTCAACAATTTAAAGAACCATAAAAAGCATAAAGTGAACCTGCCCCTTCCCGTTACCTATAGGTCTGCTGCACTGTCATGCCTGAAGCCTGTTTTACCATTGACCTGAATAAAAAGTCATCGCTTGAACACACACGTCCATGCAACAACTTTGCCCTACAGCAAGTGATACCAAAGTTTATCACAAGATACAATTAACAAATAATGGAACACAGCATCAGATCGGTTTACAGCTGTACAACTTAATGTCTTCGCAGTGTCCAGATTTTTTGTAATTTAATTACATTATCCGAAAATAAATTAGGGATATATATTCAGTGGTAGGAATTCATTTTTTGTAAGTCCTTGATTATTGACACTACAGTAAGAAAATTGTGATGTTTCCATTATTGGGTAATATCCCTTTAAAAGCAAACTGTGATTTCCCTCAGGGTGGAGAGGGATTCTTTCATAGAGAACATTTTAAAGTTTAGGCTCCAGCATTGGAAGTAAGTTTGAACTGTGTATTTATTTCTTGTTTTTTGTTATTACTGTTCTCTTTTTGATTAGTTTTTGTGTAGTTTGTCAATTTTGTTTTAGTGGTTCAAGAGAAGCAACGATTGGATTTCTACAAACTTCAGTACCCTGGGAATGATTACAGGATCCTGCATCTTTTGGGATTTATTTATTTATTTTTTTTCAGTGGGATTTTTGGACTTTGTTTATCTAACATTTTTTTCCTGTCTTTTCTGTTCCTGATTTGTATTAGAGTACCACCCTCAAACCCATCAAACCCACTCATTGAGGGTGCATTCTAAAACTGAACTTTATTCATTAGGAATAAAGCAGCTAGATATATGAAGTTAAATAAAGCAGTTAGATATATGAAGTTGATGTCACTAAATTGTAGAAGCGACTGCATTGGTTACTTTCTAAGTGCAAAATGGTAAAGTCTTTTGCCAAGTTACATTGGCTGTATGTTACAGGTTAATATAGATACATAAAGTTTAAAATGAAGTCTTACACTTACCTACCAAGTGCCTTTGAGATGGTCTCAATCAACATTTAGTTATAGTGCCCCTATCCCTTATGGAACAAACATATATTTTTAATATATGGTAGAAAAGTATGATCCTTATATTTTTCATATATAGAAATTGGCCCCTTTTTTTATATATTTAAACTATATGGGATATATTTAAAATATATTTTAGTCTGTAATCCATATATTTTCAACATATAAAATAAATATATGGATTACAGATTTTTAAAATATATCCCATATATTTTAAATATATAAAGAAGGGGCCAATTTCTATATATGAAAAATATAAGGATCATACTTTTCTACCTTATATTAAAAATATATGTTTTTTCAATAAGGGATATGGCATGGAACAGTACAGTATCTAATCAGATAACTATTCCAGATGTCTCAGCTAAATGTACAATTCCAAGTTTCCAAGCACTATGGAAGTGTATGTATTTCTGATCCCATGTTGCATATATGATAATGTTTTTCATAGTATTTTGTTTTAGTGAAACTACTGCTGTCTGTTGTTGGTCTTGTACAGTGCTTTGAGATACTTTTTGTATGAAAGGCGATATATAAAGACCATTTTATTTGATTTGCAAGGACACCCTTGTAAATGAGGCTTAGGTCTTAATCAATTTATTCCTTGTTGAATTAATTAATTAAGACCTAAGGAGTGATGCGCTATCTATTTTCTGCTCAGTCAGGGGCAGGGCACTTTGTGGCACCCCAACCCATCGAGCCTACTGCTCTGGGTCTGGCCCCTGAACGGCTGCATTTGAGCCATCTGGGGTTATCGAACAGGGTAATTGACACCCTGCAAAATGCCAGGGCAGCCTCTACCCGTTCCCAATATGGGTACAAGCAGGGCGTGTTTCAGGCATGGTGCTTGTCTCGTGGGTTTGAACATGCCCTATGGCAGTAATGCTCCAATTTTTACAGGACCTTTTTGATGAGGGGAAATCCCCATCTACTTTAAAGGTCTATTTGGTATCCATCTCAGTGTGCCATGTGAAAATAGATTGTCCCCCCAGGAGCTCATTTAGATTGTGTTCATTTGATTTTACTACTGTACTGTATACTGTATAGACATACGTCAAAATGTTTTCATAATGTAATGTGTAGCCTACATTAGTGTTATTTCAGCTCAATGATTTATACGTTTAAAATACATTGAACACAATAAATATATGTGTGTGCGATTTTCTTGTATTTTTTTTAAACCCGACACCTCTTAATGTCAGACAAATATATCCGGTTTAGCGAGGGGCTACTGTATGGTTATGAAAAGCTTTTTGATAGAAACACATTTTTTATTTGGGGGTGAAGGTGGGGGCCACTATAGATTCGGATGGGATTAAACTGCCTTTCATTTTATATATATATATATATATATATATATATATATATATATATATATATATATAGTATATAGATAGATAGATAGATAGATAGATAGATAGATAGATAGATAGATAGATAACATTGTACAGATGATGTTTACATTTAACAAAAACAATGTTATTTTGATTCTTTCACCCTTGCATGTATGGACATTATCTTTCAGGCACCCCTCAACACCCGCTAATTATTTGAACAATGTCGCATGTATAATGCTAGAGATCTCGCTAAGAAGACGCAACAAATATTTAAATTAATATATTGCGGCTGTCTTCATTAACATATCTTCTCTTAGTACATACGACAAAATATTTAAGTGTTGCAACGAAAATGCAAATTGCGGTATGTTTACACTGCGACTGGTCCATCTTAGTAAACCTACCCCTAGCCCATCACCCTCTGCAACCCCTACTAATTTACCCTCCTTCTCCTCCTTCTCGCCCCTCTCGGACTCTGATCTTTGCTCCCTGCTCCAGGGCCACACACCCACCACGTGTGCTCTGGACCCCCTCCCCACTCACCTTGTCCAGGCTGCTGCCCCTGCTATTCCCTTTCATTTCTTCTAAACACCTCTCTGCTCTCTGGCTGTTTCCCCATCTCCTTTCAAACACCCCATCTTATAAAAACCCTCCCTTGATTCCTCATCCCTCCAGCCATACAAGACAAGACCAGCTAAAACAAATGGCTTACACTTTTCCACAGAAGCTCAGGCCTGTGGTACTGAAAGAAAGTTATTTAAAAGCAGCTGTGTGAGAGAAGGGATTTCATTGCATTCTGTCAGTATCTCAGACAGCTGTTTACATGTCCTTCTCCAGGGAGTGTCAGTGGTTCGGTTTGGTTCCTAATAGGTCCCACAGGGAGAGGCTGCTTATTCCAATCACAGAGTTGTGCTCCTTCTCACTTGGTGATATCCCAAATGAGCCCATTAGGTATACATTGAAGTTTGAATTTATTATAATCAATCTGTCTGTCGACCTACCTGTCTGTCTCTGACATTCCTAACACAGTATCACTGCACATCAAAGAGATGCACAGAATTCAATTGGATGCAGTTGTTCTTCATTGACGACTGTTGACCTGATTCATTATAATCTACTTCACTTGGTTAAATGTATTCATATCTTTGGAGGAATTGTATAATTCATAACCCAAACTCCCTAATTTAATGAGGCTAATTATCCTGTGTACAGCTACTTCTGTTATCAGTTAGTTTTCAGCAAACAGCTCACACAATCCGATGAAACATGTTTTCTAACTTTTTTGCACTAAAATCACATTACTGACTAACCAAACAGAATGTTAAGTGTTGAACTGACTTAAACAATTCAGTTATTACATACTATGGACTTGTAACTCACTTTCTTCCCTTTAAATAGTAATTACTGCCTTCTATATCCTTCAATATTTATTATCCCCATACTTCACACATTTTTACATACATCTGAAGAACCCCCTATCCATTTTTCATGTAAATTGGTATTAACATTATTGAGAATATCACATTATGGGGATAAAGGTGGGTGTCAGTCTGTTCGTCCATCTTTATGTCACATTTTTGCATTGATCTGGAGATCTATCCAGTTGTTTTTTCTTCTATACTATTCTGTGCATAATGTTGCTCTGTCAAGGTCAAATATTTAAATGTCATACTGTGGTGGGGACAGGTCCCGTCACTGACTCCTGGGGCGCATGCACGGAGCTGCAGGGAGAGCTCTGACGCTCGGCGGGAAACGGGTCAACAGCCAGTTGGTTGCACAGGGAGGCTTGGCCAGGGATAGGCTGACTGAGAATCCCTAATTGGCTAGGGGGGCGTGTCTCAGCGAACTGTGCTACACCCCTTGTTCTTTGTCTAGCGGTAAACCACGGAGATGAGAAAGAATCAGTTTGAATCAACTATGGCTACGAAATCACACGGTGACACCTTGTAATTACATTTAAAAAAAAAGAACTGTGCAACAAATAAATAAATCTGCGTGCCTGAGTGGCGTGGTCAAGCGCAACAATATATATATGGATGGATTGTAGGTGAACATTCTTAGAGAGTATAAAAGGGTTAGGCATAGGATGATTGCTGCCATTACCAATAAGTCAATATGGGAAAAAGTAAAGAACTATTGTATTGCATGGTGAAGGTCTCAATGGTCGGAGGCCAAGGAAAAAGCCACTTTTAGGAAAACGTCACAAAGACAATCGCTTAAAGTTTGCAAAACGGCATTTGAATGATGGATATGAGTTCTGGTTTTGTGGAGTGATGAAACAAAAATCAAGCTATTTCGTCACGCTGATAGTCATTATGTTTGGAGAAAGTCTGGTGAGGCGTGCAAAGAAAAGAACATACCTACTGTCAAGCATGGAGGTGGTAATATCCTTCTATGGAGCTGTTTTTTCTCAATAGCACAGGAAATATAGTTCCAATACATGGTAAAATGGATACCATAGCATACCAAAAGATATTGGTCAATCATCTGAAAACCTCCGCTACAAAACTTGGTTTAAAGCGCAACTGGATGGTTTTTTACACTTGGCGGTTCAACATTTACCTAACAGATAAATCTGAAAAACATTATCGCTCAGCAATTAAATCTGAAAAAATATTTATTTTGCCAGCTAAATCTTAAGCTAAATGAGTGCATTGACGCGTTTGATTTGGCATTGTATTCCCTGCCTCCTCTGCATACAACAATGCCAAAAGAATTTACACATTTCAAAACTTTTAAGAATGTGTTTGCTATCAAGAACTTTTTTTTTGGTTAAATCTAGGGAAAAATACACGATTTACATTAAATCTGGGAAAAAGACTGTTAAAATATTAGTGCTTTATTATTACACTTGGAGCCCCATACTTGAAAGCCGCCATTTTGGCTCTGTTCACTGCAGTTTCACTGACACTTGCCACTTCAAACATCATTTATTCGGTTCTACAAGTCCTAGAGTGATCGTCAATGGCTCATTTGAAAGGTAATAACGTGGACTAATTACCTGTCATTTATGTATTTATTTAAAATGTTCTTATCCTTTAAAAAAAAAATTACAGAACTGCCTCTTTCGTCATTGACACGTCCCCCTTACTGACTCAGGGGGGCGCACCCCACACTTTGTGCACCACTGCCCTAGACTTCCGACTCGTTTGTGACTGGTTTGCGACTATTGCGACAGCCGCAATACTTTAGTACATCTACCCCTGAGGGGTTTAGCCAAGCGCAAGCAACACATTTTTTTGTACTACGTTGAAAATGACTGTGATATTAGTATGGGGTAGTGTATTTTAGAGGAACAACAAAATACATATTGTGTTTAATATCATAATGTGTACTACAAAAAAATATTAACAATTGTGGCTAACCCCTCATGGACAGGCACCTGGGGAGCTGAGGTGGACACCTGCAGGGCTGGCCTTTGTCCTCCAGGGGCTGGCAGCTCATCATCCTCTGCTGTCAAGCTTTAGCTTGTGAGTCTGACTCAGCCGCTTATTCAGAATAGATGAAAGACCTCTTAGAGCTGGCTTAGAGCAAGCTAAGAGCCCTTCCCGAGGAGTGGACGTGACAGAACACAGAACTGGATGGCTGTTGTCACATCATGCTCAAAACAAAATGCTACCCATGTGGCTGTAGAGAATATTTAAAAATAAGAAGAATTATGTCTGCCTATTGTCAATGTGTTCCAGATATGCTCCTTGTGACATGCCACATGCCCACAGCCTGACCTGCAGAGGCAGTAAATACAGCGCTAAGTGTTCATTATATGAGTGGTGCCACTTACTAAAGCATGCTGAGAGGCCTGAGGAAATCATATCAAAATAAGCAGCTATTCTTTTAAAGTATGAAACAGACAGAAACATCTTCCCACGTCATCACCACAGGTCTCTGTACCCGAGTGAAATATCAAGCACATGAGCACAGAGGTTTGGAGTTTTCTTACAATTGTAATCCTGAATCCTTACACAGAAAAATCTAGCAACTGACTGTTAGTTTCTCCTGTCTTTTAAAAGTGGATGAAATCTATGTTGAACGTGCTTAAGGGACTACTTTAAAATACTTGCTTAGTTGATTGCATTTTTATAAAATGAACTGGTATTTCTCTTTCAAAAAATAATTGTAAGTAGCAGGCTTGAGTAAAATGCTTAATGAAATAATTCCATGAATTTTACCCATTCTGCACCACATTGGTCTCAAAGGTCCAGTTTTTAAAGAAACACAGGTTATAGCAACCATGTTTTTATTTCAAAATATCTGGTACTACACTGGTAAGGTCTCAGTTAGCTTGCCTGCCTTCAAGGAAGTCTGTTACTGCTTCACTTCCATTTCACCTCAGCAGTGTCTTCTGGGTCAAAGCATATTACTGGTTGAAGGCATGCCAGTCAATAGGGAAACAGCTGATTGGTTACTGACAGGAAAGAAGCCAGTGAAGGGGTGGGGACAATTTTATCCTACAGGTGAAATTACGCAGGAAACGCAAGACAGTCTAAAAACAAGACTTGCAAACAAGTATTTCTTTAACCCAGAGAAGTACCAGATATCATGTTTTAAAATGAAAATACACTTTGCTAAAAATGTGTTTCTTTCAAAATAATGGATGTGCATGGCAGAAAAAAAATGATGTAACTAGTTTGTTAGCTACAGTTACTTTAATAGCTCTTCTCAAGAACCTTTGGGCATATGTTTGATTTTGTACAACATCTACTGATAAATGACCCGTTTCTGTACTGTATAGAGCACACTAATACCCCAGCCCATTTTTGAAGAATGTATGCAGTTGTAACACAGATGAGTATGAGACCCTCTCTCTGCTGTCAAAGTAGTGAACTCTTAATATTTAAAAAATAATACAAAATAATAAAAATAGCTGCTGGAGTTCCCAGTGGCTCATTCAGTACAGGCACCACTGCGTCGTGCTCGTCATAAAATCCTGGTCCTGCTGCGTGCCAGTCATGGATATAGGCTCACAGGGAGAACTGCATAGAGAAATCAGTTTGAGATAATTCACCACATAACACTTTAGCGACTTCTACTGGCCAGGCACTCCAGGAGTCCAGACAGACACATCCCCCAGATTTCAGCAGCTTGGTAACATCTGTTGCTTTCATTCTGCAGGACACCCTTACAAAATGTTTTCCATTCTATCCATATACAAACTGCTAAATAGTTTAACCCGACTTCAGTTAATAATGGACTGAAGGGAAATTGTCACCAAAATACAATTGAATCCCAAAACTAAATTATTTTGTCAGAGTGAGTCCACTCTTTTTTGTAGTGTCACTTACGTTTACAGTTCACAGCAGATTTTCTCCACACAACACCAGCCACTGCTGGTCAAGTGGAATCCTACAGGCCTGCCCTTTTTGCTCCAGGGTCAAGTTATCCACTGTGTTGGACATGCTCATGGTGTCCTGATGGACACATTGTAAGCCGTTACCTGTATATTCTGGTTCAGACAGTGCAGTGCAGCAAATTTAGTACAGTAAACTGTCTTTAAAACAAAACGCTGATAATGTGAGTGTTGAACAAACATCCTCATTGTTGACTCCAGCTCTCTTTTGTTTACTACATGATGCTGTCTCTACAGTATGTTGGGGCCAAAACACTGTCAGTTTGATATCCTCCTGTACTCACCAAAACACTGTCAGTTTGATAACAATACATGCAATGCATTCTTTTTAAATGAGATCATGCTCTAAACTTTGTAACTTTAAACACTGGATCATACATCATCATTTAGTATCAAGACAGAAGGCTGTGGTCTAGCCAAGCCTCAACATGCTGAGTGGGATTATGCACCAGAAGGCTGTGGTCTAGCCAATCCTCAACATTCTGAGTGGGATTATGCACCAGAAGGCTGTGGTTTAGCCAAGCCTCAACATGCTGAGTGGGATTATGCACCAGAAGGCTGTGGTCTAGCCAAACCTCAACATTCTGAGTGGGATTATGCACCAGAAGGCTGTGGTCTAGCGAAGCCTCAGCACGCTGAGTGGGATTATGCACCAGAAGGCTGTGGTCTAGCCAAGCCTCAACATGCTGAGTGGGATTATGCACCAGAAGGCTGTGGTCTAGCCAAGCCTAAACATGCTGAGTGGGATTGTACACCCATCTGGATCTGCCTCCCCATACATGTGTTGCTAGACAGTGAACCTGCAGTTCTTATGGCAGTACACTTTTCATACGGGTTCCTGTGTGTATAGGGAAACTCCAAGGACTCAATGCTAGCAATGAAAGCCTAGACTAAATTTAGACTTATTATTTCTGTATCTGATGCTGAAAGACTAATGCATGCCTTTGTTTCATCTAGAATTGATTATTGTAATGCACTTTTCTCTGCTTTCCTAAAAAATGTGGTGTCTTGATTACTGCGCATTCAGAACACTAAGAACCGCTAAAATTCTAAAACCAGAAAAAGTGAAAATATTACTCCTGTTTGGGCCTCTTTGCACTGGCTAACTGTGCAGTTTAGCATTAATTTTAAGATCTTGCTTATAAGACTGTGATGGATTAGTACACAGTTACAGGAATTACTGTCCCTGTATACTCCTACCCGCACTCTTAGATCACAGGATGCGGGGCTGCTGGTTGATCGAGGGTGAATAAAAATAACACAGAATTAAGGGCCTTTTCTTGTAAAGGTCCTTGTGGCAGGATGACAGAGGTTTGAGGCTCAGAGACAGTGGAAGGGGCAAAATAATGATCTTTATTAAACAAAAATAATCAAATAAACAGGCACAAGGGCCAACAAAAAGGTTCAAACAAAATACAGAAATGTAGGCTGGGCATTAGCCTTCACTACAGTTCCTTTTTCAAAAAACTAAACAGCACAGCACACCAACAAACAAAGCACACCCACAAACTCCTCTCTCTAACAAAGGGTTTCAGCTGCCCTTTTATAGTCTGTGGCTGCAGCCCAATTAACTAATAATTAATAATTAAACACTTAAGGCTCCAGCCACATTCTCACATGTATTTTGCAGGGAGGAATTTAACCCCCTCCCTGCCAATCCAAAACAAAACAAGAATCACAAAAACATAATGAAAACAGTAAAACTAACAATAACAACAAACACATATTTATAGGGGCGAGCTGGCACCCCATCACATTTCCCCCCCCTTGTGCGCAGCACACTTGGCCCCAACGGCCACCTCCCCCCTTTGTCCCAAAGTCCCGGACGAGGGGAAGCAAGTGGCCCATGGGGGCGGCCATGGTGGGAGGTCTTCCTTCTCCCATTGCTGAGGATGGGTCAGTCCATAGCCCGGCGCCCTCTTTGCGGGACCGAGACCTGGCGAAAGGGGACCCAGGTGCATTGGATGGGGCGTCGGGAGCACAAGCAGGCGACCAGCCAGCTGCAGCCCCAGGCAGAGGTGCGAGCCCAGGCGACAGTGCAGCGACGTCTGGGCAACCAGGGGGAGCGGAGCAGGAGACCAGGCGACCTCCTGTGCCTGGTGGTGCTGCGACCTGGGAATTAGGCCCAGCGACCAAAGGTCCAGACATGGAGCCTGGGTGTCAGGGAGCCCAGGCCGAGGGATCCAACCCCCAGGCGCCGGGCTGTGGCACAGGGGTGGTGGTCGGGGCTGTGGTGGAGGTGGTCTCCTCACCTCCCCCCCCTTCTTCGTGGCCGGCAGCTCCCCTTTCTGAGGCTCCGGCCACAGTACTTCCTGCTGCCATTCAGGACTGGCAGCGACTCCAGGCGAAGCAGGACCCTCGGCGACCCCAGGCGAGGCAGGACCTTCGGCGACCCTAGGAGAAACAAAAACAGAGCAGCAGGCAACCCCAGGTGATGCGAGGCAGGCATCCTTGGGCGTGGCCAACATTGCAGGAACCTCCGGCCAGGGTGGCAGTGGCCAGAGTTCCTCTTCTCTGTTGGCAGCAGGAGGTGGAGCCCGCTCCAGCTCCTCTGGTGGCGGATGCGGGAACAGCAGCTCGTCTCCCTCTAATGGCGGAGGCGAGAACAGCAGCTCGTCTCCCTCTAATGGCGGAGGCGGGAACAGCAGCTCGTCTCCCTCTGGTGGCGGAGGCGAGAACAGCAGCTCGTCTCCCTCTGGTGGCGGAGGCGAGAACGGCGATGCTGGTCCTTCCGGCGACAATGGACCCTCTGGCGACGCGGGACCCCCTGGCCCCTCTGGCGGCGCGGGACCCTCTGGCCCCCCTGGCGGCGCGGGACCCTCTGGCCCTCGGGACAGTAGCTCCACCCCAGGCGACGGCGGACCAGCATCCCTAGGAGAAAGCACACTGAGAGTTTCTCTAGATGATGCGGGCAGGCAGGCAACCCCAGGCGATGCGGACAGGCAGGCACACTTGGGCGGTGCTGTGCCTCTTAGCCGCCGGGCAGTTTGTCCCCGCGCTCCCTTCAGCAGCCGGTACAGAGGCTGGGAGGGACCTCCAGCATCTTCTGCTGGCGGTGGAGGGAGAGACAGCGCCCGCTGTTCCCCCTCTGCTGGCGGTGGAGGGAGAGACAGCTCCGGCTGTACCCCCTCTGCTGGCGGTGGAGGGAGAGACAGCTCCGGCTGTACCCCCTCTGCTGGCGGTGGAGGGAGAGACAGCTCCGGCTGTTCCCCCTCTGCTGGCGGTGAAGGGAGAGACAGCTCCGGCTCCTCCCGCTCGGGCCGTGGACGCACCGACTCCTCCCGCTCGGGCCGTGGACGCACCGACTCCTCCCGCTCGGGCCGTGGACGCACCGACTCCTCCCGCTCGGGCCGTGGACGCACCGACTCCTCCCGCTCGGGCTCCTCCCCCTCGGGCTGTGGACGTTCGGGCTCCTCCCTCTCGGGCTGTGGACGTTCGGGCTCCTCCCTCTCGGGCTGTGGACGTTCGGGCTCCTCCCTCTCGGGCTGTGGACGTTCGGGCTCCTCCCTCTCGGGCTGTGGACGTTCGGGCTCCTCCCTCTCGGGCTGTGGACGTTCGGGCTCCTCCCTCTCTGGGCGACGGCAGCGGCTCCCCCTCTCTGGGCGACGGCAGCGGCTCCCCCTCTCTGGGCGACGGCAGCGGCTCCCCCTCTCTGGGCAACGGCAGCGGCTCCACCCCCTTTTCTTCAAGGAGGGGGATCTCCCCCATGTCTATCGCCAGGTATGCCAGGACCATGACGGCTATCTCCTGGAGGGACCCCGGCTGGTGCTCGCTCTCCCACTCCTCCCACCTCTCCCCATCTCGATACCACAGCGTGCTGAGGGCTGTGGGGAGGTCGTGGAAGAGGTCCGCTTCGGGGTGCACCAACCACTCCCAGATCTCCCGTGATGGTGGTGAAGGCTGCTCTGAGCCTCTAGGTGGATTTATCCCTCTTCTAACACCACGTGTGGCAGGATGACAGAGGTTTGAGGCTCAGAGACAGTGGAAGGGGCAAAATAATGATCTTTATTAAACAAAAATAATCAAATAAACAGGCACAAGGGCCAACAAAAAGGTTCAAACAAAATACAGAAATTTAGGCTGGGCATTCGCCTTCACTACAGTTTCTTTTTCAAAAAACTAAACAGCACAGCACACCAACAAACAAAACTCACCCACAAACTCCTCTCTCTAACAAAGGGTTTCAGCTGCCCTTTTATAGTCTGTGGCTGGAGCCCAATTAACTAATAATTAACAATTAAACACTTAAGGCTCCAGCCACATTCTCACATGTATTTTGCAGGGAGGAATTTAACCCCCTCCCTGCCAATCCAAAACAAAACAAGAATCACAAAAACATAATGAAAACAGTAAAACTAACAATAACAACAAACACATATTTATAGGGGCGAGCTGGCACCCCATCACAGTCCTACATTGTGAAATGCTCTGCCTTCTTTTGTCAGGGAAGCTGGGAAGTTGTTTATAAGTGTACATTGAAAACACATTTTTACAAAATAGCCTTTCTATCTCAGTGTTCCTATTTTATAATTTAAACTGCATTTTCTGTTGTGTTTTTTATTATCATTTTATTAAATTGGTGTTTTAGACGCTTTTCTATTGCTACAACTAGCTTTTTTTGAAACCCGCAGTTTGTATCTCTTTAATATTTCTGTTTTCATCACATTTTGTATTAGGTTTGTATTTTATTTGAATTGTTTAATTGTTCTTTTTGAGTGTGAAACGCTTTGGAATCCTTGTGATACAGAAATGTGAATTGCTGTTGTAAACAACAGATGGTGAAAATTTCACAGCCTACTGCATCAGCACTACAACTAGAACAATAAGAACATAAGAACATAAAAACGTTTACAAACGAGAGGAGGCCATTCGGCCCATCTTGCTCGTTTGGTTGTTAGTAGCTTATTGATCCCAGAATCTCATCAAGCAGCTTCTTGAAGGATCCCAGGATGTCAGCTTCAACAACATTACTGTGTAAAAAGGTGCCTCCTATTTTCTGTTCTGAATGCCCCTTTATCTAATCTCCATTTGTGACCCCTGGTCCTTGTTTCTTTTTTCAGGTCGAAAAAGTCCCCTGGGTCGACATTGTCTATACCTTTTAGAATTTTGAATGCTTGAATCAGATCACCGCGTAGTCTTCTTTGTTCAAGACTGAACAGATTCAATTCTTTTAGCCTGTCTGCATACGACATGCCTTTTAAACCTGGCATAATGTTCAGGACTTCCCCAGAGTATAGAATAATGTGGTGTTTACAAACCTTTAAGGACTAATACCATTTCATTCTTATTAGAAATTATATTATACCAAATTGTTTTTATTTTTTATCTTGCTTTTTTTTTTACTCTATTTCTCTATACAAATTGTAAAGTATTCACGCCAGACGTGTTTAATAAGTGAACTCTTGTTTTTTTATTAAACCAGCCATGCACCAAACCCCGTTCTCCAGACAAAACCTTTCCATCTCCCTCCCGCCTTCTGCCCTTTGACCTCTCTAGCATACATTGCTTAAAGCTGTAACACTCCAATACTCTACATTCCTCCCACTTTAAGTATTTGTCAACCCCTATATTTTCTTTTTTTTTTAAAACAAAATACTATTATTAATAATAACATGTAGAACAAGAACACAAACAATCCCTGACCCCACTATGAGGACAGGGGTGGACTACCCTGTTCCTCCAGACAATTATGAGGGATTATTCTGCCCTCTCTTCCGTAACTGCCTGTAACTATCTGGTTTTAGCTTTTACCAGTCCATCAGTACCCGAGGCTTCGGGATACGACTAGAGCGACGCAAAGGGGCTGTGTCTTCTGTTTGGTCCCCCACTGTAATGTCCTGATTCTCAGAAGTGTCTTCTAGAATCTCCTGTTCTTCTTCATAGTTTGCAAGCTGATCCTGTGTCTTTGTCCTTGAGTCACCCTGGTCCACACTGGGCTGGTCAGACACAGTGTCCTCTACGTCTAGTTGGGGACTGTCAGGCTGCGGCATATCTGTCTCAGGTTCTTTAGGAAAACCCCTACGGACATGGTCCACATGTCTCCGGCAGGCTCTACCATCTTGCAATTGTACAACGTATGACACTGGACCTGTCTGTTTGCTTATGGTGCCTGACAACCACTGCGGCCCTGTGCCAAAGTTACGAGCAAACACACTGTCCCCCACCTTAAAGAACCGTTGTCTGGCGTGTATATCATGATTTGCTTTCTGTTGCGCCTGTTTCTGCTCAACCCTGGCTCTCTCATCTGGGTATAGCAAATCCAGGTGGGTGCGAAGTTTCCGTCCCATCAGGAGCTCCGCTGGTGATTTACCTGTGGTGGCTTGGGGCGTCACCCTGTACTTGAAAAGAAACCTGATCAGTTTCGACTCCATATTCCCCTTTTCCATTTTCTTTAATCCTTCCTTGATTGTCTGAACTGCCCTCTCTGCTAAACCGTTAGAGGAGGGGTGATAAGGGGATGTTTTAATGTGCTTAATGCCATTTTGGACCATAAACTGCCTGAATAGTTCTCCCACAAACTGTGGTCCATTGTCGGAAACAACTGATTCTGGCAGCCCTAAAGCAGCAAAAGTGACTCTGAGTCTGTCAATAGTAGCCTCAGCTGTGGACGAGGTCATCGGGTGGACCTCGATCCACTTGGAATGCGCATCCACTATCACCAGGAGCATTTTTCCATTAACAGGACCAGCATAATCCACATGAATTCTTTCCCATGGTTTTTGTGGCCATTTCCAGGGATGTAGCGGTGCCTCTGGAGGGCCGTGCCGATTTGCTTGGCATCTGGTACATTCCTGGACCTTCTTTTCTAATTCCTGGTCCATTTTCGGCCACCACACATAGCTCCGTGCCAAACACTTCATGCGCACTATCCCTGGGTGTGCCTCATGCAGTAATTTTAGAACTTGCAGTCTCAGTGTAGGTGGAATGATGACACGTGCTCCCCACAGGAGACAACCTTCCATGATGCTTATTTCTTGTTTCCTGCTAAAATAAGGCTTGGTTTCCCTATTTGGCAACCCCACCCAACCATTTGTAACCATTCTGCGTATCCTTGATAACACTGGGTCTCTTTCGGTAGCCTTGCTGACCTGTCTCGCATCTAACGGGGACGTTGAGAGCCATTCCAATAAAAGAACTGTTTCGGTTGGCATTGGCACTTTTTGTGGGCCTTCTGGTAAAGGAAGTCTGCTCAGTGCATCTGCGTTGCCAAGGTCCTCCCCCGGTTTATATCGGAAACTGTAGTCATATGCAGCCAACGTTAGAGCCCAGCGCTGAATTCTAGCCGAGGCCATTGGGGGTATTGGTTTATTTTCATTGAACAAGCTCTGGAGAGGCTTGTGATCTGAATTTATTGTAAAATGTCTGCCCAGCAGATAGCAATGGAACCTTTTTACGCCAAAAATAACAGCCAGCCCTTCCTTCTCCAGTTGAGAATACTTTTTCTCGGCAGGTGCCAAAGAGCGTGATGCATAGCTGATGGGCCGCTCCGAACCATCCAACATCCTATGTGCAAGCACAGCTCCCAATCCATAAGGCGAAGCGTCACATGATAACACCAGGGCTTTCTTACCATCATAGTGCACCAGTACGTCTGAAGACTGCAGCAGAGCTTTTGCCTGCGTAAACGCCTTTGTCTGCTCCAAACCCCAATGCCACCGGACCTGTTTCTGCAACAGTTTATGCAATGGTGCTAAAACTGTGGACAGATTTGGCAAGAAACGTCCATAATAGTTAAGCAGGCCAAGAAAGGATTTTAGCTCAGTAACAGATTTTGGGGCTGGAGCTTCTGATATGGCTCTCACTTTCTCTTCCACGGGATGTAGACCGGCTGCGTCTATCTTATGTCCCAAATAGATGACTTCAGGAGCCTGGAAAACACACTTGTCTTTTTTTATACGCATTCCTGACTGTGAGAGCCTGTGTAACACTTCCTCTAAATTTGCAAGATGTTCCTGTTCAGTTCTGCCTGTAATGAGAATGTCATCAAGGTACACACACACACCCTGTATGCCCTGTAAGAGCGAATCCATTATTCTTTGAAAAATGCCAGGTGCTGCTGACACTCCAAAAGGCAAGCGGTTATAGCAAAACAGTCCCCGATGTGTGTTAATGGTCACATAAGGTTTGGATCCTTTGTCCAGTAGAATTTGCAGGTAAGCGTTGCTCAAATCAATTTTTGTAAATTTCTGTCCTCCGGCGAGCGTAGCATAAAGATCTTCAATCCTGGGAATGGGGTATGTATCTATCCTTGCCACTTGGTTAACTGTGACCTTGTAGTCCCCACATATACGTACACTGCCATCTGCTTTTAGGATTGGTACAATTGGGGCTGCCCACTCAGAAAACTGTACTGGTTCAATAACCCCTTCTGCTATCAATCGGTCCAGTTCTTGATCCACTTTGTCTTTCATGGCGTATGGGACTGGTCTCGGTTTGAAAAAACGTGGCCTAGCTGCTGGGTCCACCTGAATTTTTCCTGTCGTTCCCCTGAGTGTACCTAAACCACTTTGAAAGAGTTCGCTATGCTTCTCCAACAATGTTTGGTATCCTGCAGCTTGTGTCCAAAATAGCTCTGTCCAGTTTAGTTTCAACTGTTTTAACCAGTCCCGACCCAGCAGACTGGGGCCTTCCCCTTTAACTACAGTGAGTCGTAAATATATCTCTTGTCCTTGGTATTTAACCAAAACACTGATGGACCCCAGTATTGGAACTTGTTCCCCTGTATAGGTGCGTAGAACCACATCAGATGTGGTAAGTTCAGGTTTATTGTCCAAAGGCCAGTTTCTGTTGTAAGTTGATTCACTAATTATTGATACTGAAGCTCCAGTATCAATCTCCATGGTGGTTACTTGGTCATTTATAATAACCTCTACAGTGATTGGCTTTTCCCTCTGCTGCTTGCTTCTTACATTGAACATTGTATACACTTCACTTTCCTCCTCCACTACGTGCATCGATTCCTCCTTCCTGGGCTGTTTCAGTGTATCTTTCTTTTTACTACGACAGACTCTGGCAACATGGCCACGCTTTTTACAGGAGTAACACTCAGCATCTTTAAAATTACAGACATCAGGTGAGTGCTTACCCCCACATCTATAACATGGCAATTTGTGCTGGTTCTCTGAGTAACTGGTCTGTCTTCTGGATTTATCGTATGAAATCTCATTGACCGTACCTGTGCTTAACAGTAGAATGCCGCTTGTTGTAGCCTGTAGATCGGAAGTATTTTTTGCTGCAATTTCCATCCCTTGCGCAATATCCAGTGCCTTTCTGAAATCCAGCGTCGACTCTGACAGTAATCGGCGTTGTATGCGTTCATCGTTAATTCCACACACTAGTCTGTCTCTCAAACGGTCATTCAATGTGTCTCCGAACTCGCAATACTCTGAAAGTGCGCGGAGTTCCGCTACGAAACCAGCTACTGATATGCCTGGCTTGCGAGAACAGCTATCAAATTTAAATCTCTGTACTATGGCTGATGGTTTCGGATTATAATGCTCTGTAAGAGCTGCCACGAGCTCGGCAAATGTTTTTTCACTAGGTTTAAGTGGAGCCACTAAACTTCTCAAAAGGCTATACGTTTTAGCCCCGCATACACTAAGCAAGATTGCACGTTGCTTTTCAGTTTCTTTAATTTCATTTGCGATGAAATACTGGGACAGTCTCTCTGTATACTGAATCCAGTCCTCTTGTTCTGCCTTATATTCTTCAATTTTGCCGTATGCCGCCATTCTGTTTTTTTTTTTGTTTTTTTTTTGGAAACCTTCGGAGCAGTTTTATCCTCGTCGCCAATGTAAAGTATTCACGCCAGACGTGTTTAATAAGTGAACTCTTGTTTTTTTATTAAACCAGCCATGCACCAAACCCCGTTCTCCAGACAAAACCTTTCCATCTCCCTCCCGCCTTCTGCCCTTTGACCTCTCTAGCATACATTGCTTAAAGCTGTAACACTCCAATACTCTACACAAATATATAAATACAATTTGCTATATAAATACAATTTGATTTGATTTGAATGCAATGTCCCCTGCTCCTGGGGGTGTCCCTGTGAATGTGATTGTCTGATTGAGTGTGTAATTGATTCTGATTGAGTGCCCTGGGTGAGAGGGAGTAGTGTGGTGCTGACTGAGCGACAGAGTGACAAGGACAGCCTCCAGCATTCCTCGGCAGCACCCTGCAGCCCCCTGGATGAGATTGGAGCTGACACCACAGCTTCTACGGCCCTGCTGTTGCTTGCCAGCTGGGCTACCGCGTTCTGTCCAGAGCTGCTTCCAGTTTTTAATGGACAACTTACATTCTGAATATAGTTTCACACATTCTCATTTCCTGCCTAATAAAAGTTTCATTGATTTTACTGATCCGTTATTAATTAATCAAAAGTGGCACATAATAATGACAGTAAACTACAGATTCAGCTCCAGGTAGGATTGATGAAATGAAGCATTTACTGAAGAAACTCAAAGAAACTAAGATTCAGCTCACTGCTAGGATGACCTATGTTATTACCCTCTTCCATATCGGTGGTATTTATGTCCCTCAAAATAAGGTTTCCATTTCCCCACATTTTACTCGTTAAACACACTTTCTTAAATGTTTACTCCAGCAAACACCTAACCAACCAAGGGTCACAATTTGTCATTATTTTAGGGGTCAAACAAACCTCGAAATTGATACAAAACCTAGGGCTCCAGCAAATAGAAATGTGTACATGAGAAAATGTTACCGAGACACAGTGATCTGGAACTCCATACAAATTCATTTTTTGACTGCATTTTATTTTGATCTGTTTGTAGAGAAATGTATCCAATTCCCATGTCAATGTGACACGTATATGTAGTTGTGTGTTGCTAATAGTTGCAATAAGCATATGTCAGATTATATTTAACAATAAAACATTTTTTGAAAAAAGCTTTCATACCGGTTTGAAGCTCTGTATTGTATATTATTTAAGGGCATTTTCTTATCACAATTAACCAATGCAACAGACAGGCGATGAGTGATCATTTTTAAATGCATGGTATTTGTATAGTTTCACCAGGCTTTCCCCATAGTTCTACTATGCATTTACCATACAGTAGCTTACCCTGGTTTGCCATGTTTATTAGCCATACCTCGCTATTCTTTACAATGCTTCCCTATGCTTTACCATGCTTTCACCTTGCTTTATTACACTTTGCTATGTTTCACTAGGGTAAACTTTTATAAGGGATGCGCTATGAAATAATAATAAGACTAAAAGATTTGGAAGTGCCCCTATGTATGTGTTTTTTTAATGCTAAGGATCTGAATGGCCAGGTTACTATTGAGATTTGTGAAAGAAATCTGTCTCTAAACCCCACTCGTGGGATTAACAAATTATGCCAAACTGTTTTGTGACGTCAATACAAGTTGAGACCAAGAAACTGATTTAACTTGGGTCCTGAGAATAGGCCTCCTGGGGAAAGGAAAGGAGAAGGACAGGCTAACTCGCTTTGCATCCAAATCTATTTTAAATCGGTCTACTTAATTACACAACAAATTACATTAGTAATTGACTGCGCAAGTTAAATTGATTACGGAACTATATTTCATTTATATTTAGTGGTGTTAATAAAGTCCTCTCAAATACAACATTTATTTTGATAAGTGGCATAATTACTATGCACATTCGTTTACTAATTGAATTTCTTGTATAGTTTATTATATTAATCTAGTAGTGTATGAATGTTATTGAGTGGGCAGTGAAATATCCTCCACAGTTCTGTTTTAGTGAGATGTAAGATGACTTTTGAATGCACTGTATGACCTTTAAACACTGTATCCCCCCCCCCCCCCCCCCCCCCAACCTCCCCCCCCCCCCCATTTTGGTGGTTTGGCAGCTGAACTTACCTTCTAGTCAGTAGTCAAATCTCTTGGTTGTGCTTTTGGTGTCTATGGTAATGTTAACGTGCAATGTAATCTGTGGCAAGTGTTCATTCCAGTTTTGTCACTTGGTTTCGTTGTTTTAACTAGTGGCTGTGTGGTGCAGTTTGTTTCCAGCTGGCTCTTGCGTTTCCTGGTAGTGGCTGCTTCATTGGAATCTGTACCTGTCATTGTTTACTTTGATGGGTTTTAAAAAAAAGAAATCTTAGAGAGATTATTGTAATTTGAATGTGTGTTACGAAAATGAAAACCCTTTTCATTTTATCAGAAGTACAACTTTATAATTTGTATGTCAAAGATCTGGTGACTTAATACTAATCCACTCAAGCTTTACTCTTGTTATTTATAGTGTCACCAGAACCTTCATAATCATCTTCACTGTCATAAAGTGGTGATATAGGAAACTAAAAAAACACAGTGTAATCGTGCTGTGTCATGCCAGCCTCTAGGGGGAGCCCTGGTAGGCACTAGTGTGCTTTTCCAATATAATTGTTATCCTTTTTTTCCTTTTTTCATATGACATTGGCTGTTTTTATTTACAACAAATGAATATGAAACAATACAGCAATGGACTACACACCACAAAAGCCTAATTACACTTTTCTGAGGAACACTTTTACCATCCAGACACTTTTACCATCCAGAAACAGGTTTGTTATGGCAGTCTACCAAAAACAGACACACCAAGTGAGCAGGGATCTTAAATCAAAGATACTATTGAGCCTGTTACATCATTTCCAATGCTCTAACCCAGCACTATGGGAAATTCACAATCTTAAGCCTAATGGAGGCTCTTTAACTGACTGGAGGGGTCAATAAGCCAGTTGGCCCCTCCACTTGCTATCTGCGCAGTTGATAACCTTTCGTCTTGGCCGTCTGTCGGCTTGTTTAATTCCAGTCTTATATGATAGGCTGGTCTGTCAGTCAGCTAGGGAGGTGTGACCAAGCCTACTATTGGTCCAACATCCTCCCTATTTCTACAATGGACCTGCCCCCAACCAGGAAGAGGGAAGTTCATACTGGTGTGCGTGGTACTTAGCCAAAACAAGCGAGTAAACAAAAAAAAACTTTGTTTAAGTTTTAGAAAATAAACATGCATTAAGCAAACCAACAAACATCTCAAAATCTTTCTATAAAACATGAATGACAACAAACCAAGTGATAAGACACAATATATAAAAAGGAACCCAAAACATGCAAACAAAGAGTGCGCCATTCATACAAGTTTTGAGCTCACCCATTCAGAGTTGACACTAACCTGGCTGTGTGCTCTGACTGCAATCCTTTGTCGTGTTTTGGAGTTTTGAACTGACTGGGATCATACTTTGATGAGATTGTCATAAAGTGGGACATATTTTCAATGCGGTTCCTCCAGTCTTTAAATAACTCCTATTTTTTGAAAGCGGAAAAAATCATGTTAATGTTACAAAATGAGAAAAAAGCACCACCTGAATGCTTAAGAAAACAAGCATTATATTACTTAGTTCTTTGGTTCTCCTTTTGTAAAATGAACAGGCGTTTTACCGCTTTCAAAAAATAAGAGTTAATTAAAGACGGGAGTAAATGCTTTGAAAACATGGCCCAGTATGTTTTCAGACAGGTTCTATCACATCATTGCTAGCAGGCAGAATGTGTGCTCCTGAAGACTTCACTCCTTCCGACTGTTTATAGTAACTGAGTGAAAAGGCAGTGTGGACTTTTCAGGAGTGGTGGTAATATGCAAGAAAGTACCTGCTAGAACCTGCAGTCCCGTCGCTTGAGATGTCAGCTTCTGTATACTGCAGTTCTAAAGGGGGTAAAAAGAGTATATTTGCTTTTCTTATGAAAATGAAAATAATGGAGAATATTCAATAATTGTAAGAATTTGTTTTGTTCTAATTTAAAGGAGCTTCTGATTGTATGACAGTAGAAGAGGTTTTTAAATTGATTTTTGAATCTGGGCAAGTGGCGGCAGCTAGCTCTACTGCTGTAAGGTGTGCATGTGTGTAAGGTTGCAGCCACACTTATATATGTATCGTTTCTTTGCTTTCTCCCTTACACAGAAGCTTTCTTCACAGCCATTCATCTCTTTGCTAGCTCAGCAGGTAGGAGTTTTGTTCCAGTACGCTTTTATTATTATTATTATTATTTATTTCTTAGCAGACGCCCTTATCCAGGGCGACTTACAATTGTTACAACATATCACATTATACATTATTTCACATTATACAGATATCACATTATTTTTACATACAATTACCCATTTATACAGTTGGGTTTTTACAGGAGCAATCTAGGTAAAGTACCTTGCTCAAGGGTACAACAGCAGTGTCCCCCACTGGGGCTTGAACCCACAACCCTCCGGTCAAGAGTCCAGAGCCCTAACCACTACTCCACACTGCTGCCCAAGCTTTCTCAAGATAGTCTGGAGTTTGCTTAATACACATGTTACACTCAGAGTTAAGATTTGGTCACTGACCGACAAAAATAACCATTTTGCAATTTGAAGATTTAAAAATGATCAAAGAACAAAATGAAAGGTTATTTCAGTCTTTGAGCAAATTATTTAGCTCAAATTGCGAAATAGAAAATACCAAACAAGCAAAGAACGAAACAGAAAAGAAGAGACACGATTGTGAATGTGCTTTGAGCAAATGCACAGTTCTCGAACAGATTTTGAAGCTGCAGCTCAGTCTGCAAAGAGCAATTAATTGCGGGGTGTTAAAAATGGTTAATGCCCGCCCCCCCAAATGACGCCCCTGCATCCATCTCATTTAAGCTTGTTTTATTACTGATGCTATTATTATTATTATTATTATTATTATTATTATTATTATTATTATTATTATCAAAAAAACAACCCTGCATAAAAACCCTGTTTTCCTATTTCTGGATTCTGGATCTTATTTGTTGGTCCCTCTTTGTAGTTTTATATTTATCTACAAATCTGCATTTGTTGTTAAATTGTTTGAACCAACTGCTAAATCACAATGGAGTCAGTTTATTACTCACCTTACTGCATTTACAATGATCAGTTTCCTTTACTCATAAACTGATGTTTTTCATTGCCGTTTAAATAATAATAATCATTTTAAATTATCTTTTATTAATAACTTGAAATTGTCAAAATAAAACCAAACATTCACTGAGTAACGGTTATAGCCTCCATAATTGTAAATATTATCGTTTAAAATAAATGTGGTTATTGAAATAAAACAAAGCTACAATGTTCAAGTGTCTGCAGTCGGTAGCTATCCAACAGCACTGGATACAGTAGTATCGTACTTAGCTTGATTCATGGGTTTGCAGTGATTCTGAATTTCTAAAAGACTGACTGGTTTCATGTATTGTTGTTGTCTGTAGCAGAAGAACTACTAGAGTGTATTTTGAGAAGTGAAAGCATGTTTAGCACGCAGGTGGTACAGCAGACTAGATGCACTTCTGTGATATTGGAACTCACTTTGACAGTAGATACAAGTAACCCTCTTTCTATCCAATGAACAATGATCAAAGTTTTTTTTTTAAAAAAACAAACTTCCCATTCACAAGTCCTTCAGTTTGAGTGCTTTGCTACCTAATGACTAATATTATATTCAAACGATGACTGCACTCATTCAATCCTGGCATGCACTCAAGTGTATTCAAATGGTGCCGCAGGAAAGGCATTACGGTATGCTAAGAGGGACAAGACTGCGATTACATGCGTTAAAAAATGTATCTCCCAAAAAATGTACGTGTTAATAGCAGAAGTTAACTGCGATTAAATGACAGCCCTGATATATATACATTCATCTATCTTTATATGGCATACTAATCAAGTTGCATGATACTGGCCAGGCACTCTGGGAACTCAAAGCTGACACCTGCAGGGCTAACCTCTGACCTCCTGGGGCTGGTTCCTCGCTGACTTCCTTTCTAGAGATTCTTAGTGTAAAAAGGCTTGGTCGAGGATTAAGGGAATGCCCGTTGAATGTCAGTTCTCCTGAACTGTTGTGGGGATTGTAAATTGGGGAGCTCTATGAAAGAGTGATATTTATGCAGTAGGAGACCTTTAAAACTAGCAGATGAATTAGTTCTAAACATACTGGATACTGTGTATAGCAGTTCTGCATTCATTAGGCATGTTTGAAACATGCTCAAAGCAAACCTATAATTCAAATATCTAGAATAAACTACATTCTGCTGAATGCTGCTAATCCACATTATAGATCAACAGTGTGATTTCATTACACATTGTGATGCATTGCATCCTACAGCTTGCAATATGAACTGCTTTGCTTGTGGCAAAATGGGTTTTAATTTTGTAATTGGAATAACACATGTATAACGGTGGGTTTGCACTGCTGAGGGAGCTTAGCAGCAGGATGAATAATGTTTCCTTTATTTGTGCACAGTCCAGGACCAGCACTGTACTTCATCGCGTGCTGTTTGTATGCCTGATGACATCTGTCTAGAGTAATTTTTCAGCTTGCTAGTATGACCCAGCTGAAATAACCTTGACAGGACTTAGATTGTGGTTTGTGACACACTGTAGATCACATAGACCCTACATGAGACAAAGGGTGCAAAACAACATATATAAGTAATATTTCAGCTATATAATGGGAATAAGTAAATAGTACTTTACAAAAACGAAATATTCTTGTTTAGCGATATCACACTTGTTTTCTTTAAATGAATGCAAATTCAGAAAATAAATGGGTATAAGCAGAGTATTCAGGACGAGCCAGCAGAATTCAAAGGTCACAGCATAACATGTTTTTTTCTGGAAGGAAAAAGACAATGATCAGGCTCAAGATCTGCAATACAAATGATTTCAAACTAATTTGCAGCTAACAAAATCATGTCATATATCTTATCTGTCACTCACTTTTACTCATTTTAAAGGTTTCAATTGTGCAGTTTTGAAAGAAACACATATTATAGCAGACATGTATTTTCATTTTAAAACCTGACATCTAGTAGGAAAAAGGCCTTGAAGGGATGGAGACAATTTCACTCTCTAAATGAAAAGACACAGAAAGTGCAAGACAATCTGAAAGCGAACACATATTTATTTATCTTGTACCAGATGTCATGTTTTAAAATGAAAATACATGTCAGCTGAATCTCTATAATTAATTGGCTTTCTGAAATAAATACAGTTTTTTTTTTTTTCTTCTGTCCTCCAGTTCGATTGGTGTTCTAAATATTTTCTCATACTAAGAGTGCAATTCCAGCATTCCTTTTTCAGTTGTTTTTGCCAGCGTTGACCAACCTAAGATGTAAATTCTTCCCTTTTAAACAAACAAGTTGAATATAATTTGGGTCTTTAAAAGAGAAAGTGGAAATCTGTTGAAGGAAGACAGGCAGTGAGTGTGTGCACAACGCTAATGGGATGCTCAGTCCCTGTGTCTGATTTCAATGAAGTGTAAAATGTAGGCAACCAAGCTCATTGCAGTAACTGAGGCCTTTCAAACTCTGGAGTGGCTGAGTGTGGTAACATGGTACAGTATTAAGAAAAGGCTTATCCAGCCTTGTGTTCTGCTCTGCTCACTCCTCCAGCACTTCACAATTACGCTGATGTAATTCCTGTCTTGTGTAATGTAAAACCAAAAAAAACACAGGCCATTAGTTCTGCTACAGTTTCAGTTGGGGATACGTTATTTTATGTGTCTGTTGCTAAGCTCTGGCTGTGAGATGCTGTGGCAAAGTGGTTTGTAGTGCTCCGGTGTACAGGTGATTCAAGGTGCTCCAACAAAGGACAAACAGAAAGTTCACAGGTCAGGTTTCTTTAATTTTCCTTGACGAGGATTCAAATAATAAAGCTGGCTCTAACCAGCAATGGGTATTGCCAGCGAAAACTGGACTCAAATAATAAAGCTGGCTCTACCCAGCAATGGGTATTGCCAGCGACAAAACAAAGGGGTTGCAGTCCCGAAATAATAATTCCAACACAAAACACGTCTCCAGACTGTGTGCTCTGGTGCAGGTGCGGTGCTCTGAGTGCTGGTGCTCGTGCGCGTTCAGGTCCGGGCTGGCTTCTCGCTGCAGCTCCGGCTTCGTATCAGCCGTCTGGCAAAACAAACACAACAGTTTAATCAATGGAACCACACTTCATTCAAGGTTCCGTCCTTGTCTCCTCCCATTAACCACAACAAAGGAACCGATTACGGCGTCACGTCCCCCTAAAGTACCCTAAGCCCCGCCCCCTCTGATAGCTAGTTCAATCACGTCTCCTCCAATTCATGACTGAAACTTCGCTCACCGTACTAGGGCGATGACTCCAGGTACCGTAACGCCGCCCTCTTCCTGAATGATCGGCTTCCGACTGTCCCCGGAATGAACTGCCCAACCATTCAGTACGAAGCCCGCAGTTCCTTTTGTACAGTGCCCTCACCGGTCGAGAGGGAGATTGTTGATTCGGATTCATTCGCTCTCCGTCACATATCCCACCGCTCAGAGTGGAGCCGAAGGAACACTCGGCTGAATCTACCTTACCCATTACACCCCCCTCCCGGGAAAAGTAATCTGCATTTTGATGATCTTTCCCTGCACGGTGTGTCATGAAATACATGAAGGGTTGCAGCGCCAGATACCACCGAGTTATCCGGGCGTTGCTATCCTTCATCATGCTTAACCATCTGAGTGGGGCGTGGTCAGTGACGAGATTGAATGAATGACCCAATTGGTAGTAGCGTAAGGTCTGAGTGGCCCATTTAATGGCCAGACATTCCTTTTCTATGACGGAGTAGTTGCGCTCCCGAGGGAGCATTTTCTTGCTTATGTAGAGGATTGGGTGTTCTACTCCGTCGACCTGCTGGGACAAGACCGCCCCCAGACCAACATCCGAAGCGTCGGTGTGGAGGAGGAATTCCTTATCAAAATCTGGTGTGATCAGGGTGGGGGCTCGGCAGAGTCGTTGCTTAATGGTATCAAAGGCCCCCTGACATTCCCTTGTCCGTTTAATTAAATTTGGTGCGCTCTTTTTAGTGAGGTTCACTAGAGGGTTTACCACTGTGGTGTACTCGGGGATGAATCGACGGTAATAACCGGCCAACCCCAAGAGAGACCTCACCTGGGTCTTTGTTTTCGGGATTGCCACGTCCATCAAAGCCTGGACTTTGGTGGCGACGGGTTTCACCTGCCCATGTCCCATAATAAATCCCAAATATTTTGTTTCTTCTTTGGCAAATGCACATTTACCCAAGTTAGCTGTCAGCCGGGCTACCCTCAGAGACTGCAAGACGGCTGTGACCCTAGCCAAATGCTCCCGCCAGGTGGAGCTGTAAATCACCACATCATCAATATACGCTGCTGCATATTCATGATGTGGGCGTAAAACCTGGTCCATTAGTCTCTGAAAGGCAGCGGGCGCACCATGTAACCCAAACGGCATGGTTGTGAAATGAAACAGGGGTAGAAAATGCAGTTTTCTCACATGATCTGCGGGTTAATGGGATCTGCCAGTATCCCTTCGTCAGGTCTAAAGTCGAAATGAACCTCGTCATTCCCAGTCTGTCTAGAAGCTCGTCGACCCGAGGCATGGGATATGCATCGAACTTGGCAATAGTGTTCACCTTGCGGAAATCAACGCAGAAGCGGTTGGTGCTGTCCTTTTTGGCGAATATCACAATCGGACTACACCACTCGCTCCTGGAAGGCTCAATCACCCCAAGCTCGAGCATCGCCCGCACCTCTTTGCGAATGCCACTTCGTCGACTTTCTCGGATCCGGTAAGGTCTCTCCCGAACCGTGACACCTGGGGGAGAGATAATGTCATATTTAACGAGATTATTTCTGCTGGGCACATCAGAAAAAACATCCCTGAACTCCTCAATTAACCTGCGCAGATCTCTCTGCTGATCTGGGAGTAACTGTTCCCCCATCGGAATGTTCTGTATGTTCTGTAGGAGCCTCTATACAGGGTCCAAAATCATCCTCTACCTCGCCTGGGGCTATAAATAAGGCATCCCTTGCCTGCCAGGGCTTTAATAAATTGACATGGTAAATTTCCTGTTCATTACGGCGATCGGGCTGCCGAATTTCATAATTAACTTTCCCTATAGCCCGAATCACCTCATATGGCCCCTGCCATTTAGCATATAGCTTGGATTCCGACGTGGGAAGAAGCAGCATTACCTTGTCTCCTGGCCTAAAGGTCCGAATCCGTGCATTTTTGTTGTAATGCTGTTGTTGTCGGTGCTGCGCCGATTTTAGATTGTCCGGGGCCAAACGACCGACCAAATCCAGGCGATCACGGAGTAGGAGCACATGCTGCACTATATTTTTGGACGAGCCTTTATGCTCTTCCCACCCCTCTCTCAACAGATCGAGGATACCGCGAGGTTGTCAGCCATACAAGAGCTCAAAGGGGGAGTACCCTGTTGAACTCTGCAGCACCTCTCTCACTGCAAAAAGGAGGTAGGGGAGAAGCGATGCCCAATGTTTTTGCTCTTGATTCACAAATCGTCTCAGCATCTGCTGTAATGTTTGATTAAAACGTTCCACCAAACCGTCCGACTGTGGATGATAAACAGATGTCCGGATGGGACGTATTTTTAACATCTTATACACCTGCTGTAGCGTTCGAGACAGAAAGTTAGTCCCATGGTCAGTCAGTATTTCTTTGGGGACCCCTACTCTCGACATAATCTGTATTAGTTCTTTGGCTATTGCAGCGGCACTAGTGGACCTCAATGGAACTGCCTCCGGGTATCGCGTTGCATAATCTACCACTACTAATATATGCGTATACCCTGAGTCAGAAGGTAGCAAAGGGCTGACTATGTCCATTGCAATGCGCTCAAAGGGAGTGGAAATAATTGGCAGTGGGACCAATGGAGCGGGGCGCACTCGACCCGGCGCTACTCGCTGGCAGTCTGGGCATGTGGCTACATATTTCGACACTTCATATATGAAGCCCTACCCAATAAAATCGAGCCAATATGCGTTCCCTTGTCTTGTCAGCTTCCAAGTTTCCTGCAAAGGGGATGTCATGCGCCAGCCTCATGACCTCGGGTCGACACGACGGGGGAACCATCAATTGCGTTACAGGCTGTCCTGTGCCCATGGCAGGGTTTACCCTATACAGTAATTGCCCCTTGATAATGAAGTGCGGATATACCAGCATCCCAGCGCCTTCAACATCCTTACCTTCAATAGACCGGACCTGTCCCCAAGCGTGCACCAGTGTGGGGTCGTTTTTCTGGTCCCACACTAGGTCCGCGCTTGAGCCCCACATGTCCGGTACATTGAGAGGGGCTGGAGTAGCATCTGCCCTGGATGGCCCAGTAACCTCGCCCTCTCGGTCACACTGTGTACCGACTCCCTTTGAGTGGCATTTGATACCATCCGCGCTCTCTCCCACCAGTCCCCAGCCTCATTTCAGAGATGCACCTTCCAATTTTCGATCCGTCTCTCTTTCTTTGTTTTCCTAGGACGAAAAAGAGAATTAAACAGGTCGGCTTGCAGGGGAAAAATATCACCAATCGTTACCCCTGCTCTGTTGGCCACGTTTACGTGTGCGGTCGGGACTGCCTTTTGGAGCAATTGCCGATACTGTGGCCAGTCCCGGCCCAGAATTACGGGGTGCGGCAGCCTTTCCACCACCCCCACTGTGAGGTGGCGTTGTGTCGGACCTATCGACACGTATGCTTTTAGGGTGGGATATGTCGCCGTGTCTCCATGGATACAGGAGATCGCCACCTTGCCTTGTGGCTGCCACGACATACCGCCTAAGAGAGACGTTTGAATTAAGGTCTGTGCACACCCTGAGTCCACTAAAGCATGGGTACTCACATTACCAACCACTACATCAATAATACAAGGCCCCTCCCGACCATTTCCCCGTTCCTTACCTGCTTCAGATGCCAGATAACATGTCGCCACGTTGCACTCCATTGCCACGGGGCACAAGCGGGCGATGTGTCCAGGCTCATGGCACCTAAAACAGACAATCGGGGCAGAAGGCACTGGGGTTAGCTGTCTGTCCCGCTGCTGATACTGCAGCGGGTCGGGGGCAGTAAATCTACCCCAGCTGGGGGCCAACCGCTGTCTCCATGGTAAGGAGGTGGGCCGGCCCATTGAGGTTGGTGATCTGGGAGGTCTGGTTCCCAACTGGAGAGACGAGGGCACTGTTCCGCAGGTGATTGGCGCGACGAGAGGGGTCAGTAGTCCTGTCTTTATGGAGACCAGGGAGTCCTCATAATCCTCCGCAAGTCTGACAGCGGCCTCCAAGGTGGTCGGATTGTGGCGCCGTATCCATCCCTGGGTCTCGGCGCCGACCACATGGCAGAACTGCTCCAGGACGATGGCTTCTCCCATTTGCTGACCCGTCTTTTCTGCAGGGTTGAGCCAGTGCACCATGTGGTCACAAAGTTTTTGCGCGACCACCCTGGGGCGGGTCTCCCGTGGCCTCCGATACTCCCGGAACCGCACCCGGTGTGTCTCCCCCGTGATATTCAGGCGTCGGAGGACGGCTTGTTTGACAAGGTCGTACTGGCTAGCCTCCTCGTTGGTCATAGCCTGATACGCTGCCTGGGCTTCCCCGATCAGACAGGGACCCAGTTGGTTGGCCCAGTACTCCTTTGGCCATAACGCAGTGGTGGCCAACCGCTCGAAGGCAACCAAGTATGCCTCCGGGTCATCCTCCGCAGTCATCTTTTGCGCCAGCGCTTTAGGAGGCGCCATCACGGGTATTGCTGGTGTTTAGGGTGCGTTTCCGAGACCGACCCACTCGATCAGCGCCGTGTATCTCTCCTCCCTCTGTCTATCCTCCGTCTCCCGTCTATGCTCCAGTGCCTGTAGCAGCGTGGTTAGTGCAGCTATGTCCATGATCCCGATTCTGACACCACTTGTGGCAAAGTGGTTTGTAGTGCTCCGGTGTACAGGTGATTCAAGGTGCTCCAACAAAGGACAAACACAAAGTTCACAGGTCAGGTTTCTTTAATTTTCCTTGACGAGGATTCAAATAATAAAGCTGGCTCTACCCAGCAATGGGTATTGCCAGCGACAAAACAAAGGGGTCGCAGTCCCGAAATAATAATTCCAACACAAAACACGTCTGGTGCGGTGCTCTGAGTGCTGGTGCTCGTGCGCGTTCAGGTCCGGGCTGGCTTCTCACTGCAGCTCCGGCTTCGTATAAGCCGTCTGGCAAAACAAACACAACAGTTTAATCAATGAAACCACACTTCATTCAAGGTTCCGTCCTTGTCTCCTCCCATTAACCACAACAAAGGAACCGATTACGGCATCGCGTCCCCCTAAAGTACCCTAAGCCCCGCCCCCTCTGATAGCTAGTTCAATCACGTCTCCTCCAATTCATGACTGAAACTTCGCTCACCGTACTAGGGCGATGACTCCAGGTACCGTAACGCCGCCCTCTTCCTGAATGGTCGGCTTCCGACTGTCCCCGGAATGAACTGCCCAACCATTCAGTACGAAGCCCGCAGTTCCTGTTGTACAGTGCCCTCACCGGTCGAGAGGGAGATTGTTGATTCGGATTCATTCGCTCTCCGTCACAGATGCAAAGTGGATTTTTAATAAAGCTTTTTGGTTCAGTACTAATTTCTCTCATGTCTCTAGTACCTATGTCACTGTCATGTGTTTTTCTGGCTCAAATGCCACATTTATATTGAACTCAATTAGATCTAATTCCAATATGTTGGTAGTCCTAATGGCAGTCTACAATCCAATCTGCAACTATTCATAGCATACAGGTTTGACATTTTAGTAGAAGTGTTATTTATAAATTCCTTTAGCTGCAGTACCTCCAAGATTTCCCTGAGTGTAGAACTAATTCACAGGCCTCCGTTGTGACTGCATGTTGTTCTCTTCAGTGTCTTTTGCTATGGGTGCACATAGCCATCTCCCAATTCAAACCAGTTTGAACTTGGTCTGGTGCTGAAGGAAACAGAACTCATTTCAAATCACATTTCAAAAACTTGGTTTGGATGGTAGCTAGAAACCTGGCCTAAGATACCTGGCACTGAGTTATCTGTATGTTATTTGCTGTCTCTATTGTATTTGTATAAATACAAAAGATGTGACTGCCCAAGTACACAAACAGCAACGTGACTGACTGGCAGTTGAAGGGTTCCCTAGTAGTTATCCTGCAGAGCAGACGCTCTCCTCCTCGATGTAAACAAAGCAAACTTTTGCTCCGAGCCTGCCTGTGTAGCTAAGCCGTGGTGCAGTAACCTTGAACTGGTGCTGCTGCATTCTTAAACAGGCGTAAGCTTCCCGGGCACCCCCCTAGCCAATCAGAACCTCCCGATCAGCTCAGCTCCCCGGGCACGCCCCCCAGCCAATCAAAACCTCCCAATCAGCTCACCTCCCCAGGCACTCCCCTCAGGCCAATCAGAACCTCCCGATTAGCTCAGCTCCCTGGGCACGCCCCCCAGCCAATCAGCACCTCCTGATCAGCTCAGCTCCGGGCAAGCCTTCCTGTTTACCTCAGCAGCAGCGCAGTTGAACCAGAGACAGGGTCCTTCCTGTCACAAAATGTCATTAGCTTCCCCCATATTGTTCTACTTGCCAAGCAATACCACAGTTCACAAAAAGGGAGAAAAACGCGTGTGAGTAATCATTACTGGAAATGAGAAGCCACGCATACTGTAATGCTGTGTGACAGCAGACAGCTGCAAACTGCCTCAATACGTAGTTTGCTTATATGAGTAAATGCATTTTTCTAAAAGTATCTTTATTTGATTTTTATTTTTTTCCTCAAGTTGAGGGCATCTTAAATTAGAAGAAATACAATATATACAAAATGTTTTTTAAAGTCACAAAGAGTGTGATTTTAAAATAGAGAGAAATATAAGTTTGGCTTGAAACCACTTTGTGTCCTTTTAGAATATCATTAAAAAAAATAAATAAATAAATAAACAAGTTAATTGAATACTTGAGTTTTTTACATAGTTATTTAAAACATTTCCAGGTCTAGCATACCAGGGCTGTATATAGCACATATTAAGAGCAACCTAGTATGTGTGATAGTTTTAAGTCCCTGATGTCACCAAAGACTATGAGCAAAGGCAGAAGTGTTCTGGTACACATTAGGTTAAGAACCATATACTGCACAGTACTGCAGATACTGGAACACTGATGCGTATCAAATACACTGCTCTGTATCAAATACACTGCTGCTTATCTAATGCACTTGTTCTTATCTAATACACTGCTGATTTCTGGTAACATATAGCTTCCCTGTTGTAGGCCAGCTGAAGCAAGTTACATTAAATACTAAAACATATTTGAAAGATCAGAAAATCCTGAATTACATAGATAATAAGCATACAGCCAGCAAAAAGATAACAGATCTTGAACACAAGAAAAGGAAAGCAGTGATAATGGTAAAAGGTATATTTTAAAGTGATTTTAAAACCTTGGTTACTTCAATATGACTGAACAGCTATGTCTTTTCTATGTTTTTTTTTCAATTGAACAAGATTTCAGCACAATCTGCCCAAAGGTTTTATTTTAAACCAGTTAGCAGAATGAAAGATGTCCAGGAATACCTCTATCCACCAGCACATTGATTGTTTTTCTGTTGCAGTTGCACTGGTGGCCAGTAAGTGGAGGCAAAGACACACGGTGAGGGTATGGGAGAGCTGTTGAGACTCAGATGAAGGCACAGCTTGCTTGTTGAATACACTGCCTGATACAATGCATGTATCTTTCATAGCTGTCATTTATTTCCATAAATAAGTTCAAATAAAAATCGGAGGGTGGAGAAACTGTTGGACATGTACCTGTGAAGAAAGGGAGGTGTGGTGGAACACATGGATTTTCATTTCAAATGAAATCTTTCATACACATACAGTATGTACAGTATATACATCCACTGATTAGCTTTACAGCCATCATTCACAACCCTCCTGATCACGTACCACACCTCTACTTCTCCCTGTGTCCCCATCATTCCTTTATAAGCTTTCTTTGTTTCATTTCCTCTCTTTGTCTTTACAGGGGTTGTAAAAACACTGGAGCACACATGACTCTCACATGACTGTCCTCCACTCCACCACCATGCAATGGTTTGCTGTTCCCGGGTTTATTTGTGAAGTTCTGCCTTCCCATTCTTTTGCCCCCAGAACCCCTGTTTGGAAAGCCTGAGGCTTGGGGTGACAGCAAGCCTAATGCCCCTTAGGATATGGAGTTGATGTCAAAGCTATTTCACAATAGTCACAACTATGGCATACTTACTATTCCAGTGTGGAGTAGTGGTTAGGGCTCTGGACTCTTGACCCAACTGTATAAATGGGTAATTGTATGTAAAAATAATGTGTAAAAAATAATGTAATTGTATGTAAAAATAATGTGATCTTGTAACAATTGGAAGTCACCCTAGATAAGGGCGTCTGCTAAGAAAGAAAGAAATAATAATGTGTTTGCATTTTCTTTATTTGTCAAAATACAATTCACATTTTAATCTGGTCTAATAGGTAAAAATACTTTTTGTCTCGTTCTCTATTTGTGCATATTTTCTTCCGTATCGAATGTAAAGTATCTTTGTGTCTCAGTGTATTTAAAAACTCTGCATCTCCCTGCTGTATTTTCAGTCACAATGGACAGGAAAGTATATCTAACCTGTCTTGGTTTAACAGGGGGATGCTCTTCCTCAGCCAAGGCTGCTTATGTTAACCAGGTTTAAAGAGGAACTGTCTCCATACTCTTGTCCTTGAAAACAGACTTCAATCAAGATTTATATCTGTGGCTTTCAAGAACAATTTTACCACGTTGCAGACTTAGGGCAGCAGTGTGGAGTAGTGGTTAGGGCTCTGGATTCTTGACCAGAGGGTTGTGGGTTCAATCCCCAGTGGGGGACACTGCTGTTGTACCCTTGAGCAAGGTACTTTACCTAGATTGCTCCAGTAAAAACCCAACTGTATAAATGGGTAATTGTATGTAAAATAATGTGATATCTGTATAATGTGAAATAATGTATATGTGATATCTTGTAACAATTGTAAGTCACCCTGGATAAGGGCGTCTGCTAAGAAATAATAATAATAATAATAATAATAATAATAACTTAATCCCTGTGGCCCTACATCCTATTAACTGTGTAATGGCAGGTTTTTTATTCTAAATATATGTCCACTCTCAGTTTAGTTTCATTCAATTCAAACCATGTTCTATCAGGATAACAAATTGCCAAAGATAGGACATTTACAATTAAGTTTAAAAATAAGAAATAGTCTTGTTCAGTGAAAATGTTTATGTCCACTAAATATCTGAAGGAAAAACTAAACCGATAAATCTAAGTTAGATGCTGTGTGTCGTATGGATGGTGATACATTGCCATAAACTCTGCTGCTATTTAATCTCAGTCTCTGTTCTCACCACTAATTCATCTCACCAAGCAGAACTGCTAATTTATCTTCCACGTTCAGCTGCAGAAAATCTGAATTTTTATTAGGATCAATTTTGGTAAGTAATATATAACTCGTTCTCACTGTCACACACCCTCAATCAGATTCTTTCTTGCCTCGCACACCCTCCCATCTTGTTTCTCTTGCTCTGCTGAACACACTCACTTATTTAATCCTTTTATCACCACTACATGCAGGCTATTTTTTAATATATTTTTTTGCGGAATAGGTGAATGTTCAATTTCAAATGTTACGCTTCTGAGCCAGACACAAATACACAAATTAAAATGTAAAAGTGAAGCCTCCTGCCAAGAGCACTGTGATGGAGGAAAAAGAAGACAGTAACTCAACAGAAGTGAAAATATAGAAACACCACACAATGAAGTGTATAAAATGCCAAAGCGCAGGAAGAAAAGACCTCCAAAATCCTCCAAGACACCTGACCCTGCGAAAAAAAGCATCAATAGAGACGAGTCAGCCCAGGGTGGAGATAAGGTCTCTGTCCAGGTGGAGGAGTCTGTGTGGGGGGATGTGGGATGTGGTGTCCTCTGTCCAGGTAGAGGAGTCTGTCTGTCTGGGGGGATGTGGTGTCCTCTGTCCAGGTAGAGGAGTCTCTGGGGGATGTGGTGTCCTCTGTCCAGGTAGAGGAGTCTGTGTGGGGGGATGTGGTGTCCTCTGTCCAGGTACAGGAGTCTGTCTGGGGGGGATGTGGTGTCCTCTGTCCAGGTAGAGGAGTCTGTGTGGGGGGATGTGGTGTCCTCTGCCCAGGTAGAGGAGTCTGTGTGGGGGGGATGTGGTGTCCTCTGCCCAGGTAGAGGAGTTTGTCTGGGGGGATGTGGGATGTGGTGTCCTCTGCCCAGGTAGAGGAGTCTGTCTGGGGGGATGTGGTGTCCTCTGTCCAGGTAGAGGAGTCTGTCTGTCTGGGGGGATGTGGTGTCCTCTGTCCAGGTAGAGGAGTCTGTGTGGGGGGATGTGGTGTCCTCTGTCCAGGTACAGGAGTCTGTCTGGGGGGGATGTGGTGTCCTCTGTCCAGGTAGAGGAGTCTGTCTGGGGGGATGTGGTGTCCTCTGTCCAGGTAGAGGAGTCTGTCTGGGTGGATGTGGTGTCCTCTGTCCGGGTAGAGGAGTCTGTCTGGGGGGATATGGGATGTGGTGTCCTCTGATCCGGTAGAGGAGTCTGTCTGGGGGGATGTGGTGTCCTCTGTCCAGGTAGAGGAGTCTGTCTGGGGGGATGTGGTGTCCTCTGTCCAGGTACAGGAGTCTGTCTGGGGGGGATGTGGTGTCCTCTGTCCAGGTAGAGGAGTCTGTGTGGGGGGATGTGGTGTCCTCTGTACAGGTAGAGGAGTCTGTCTGGGTGGATGTGGTGTCCTCTGTCCGGGTAGAGGAGTCTGTCTGGGGGGATGTGGTGTCCTCTGTCCAGGTAGAGGAGTCTGTCTGGGGGGATGTGGTGTCCTCTGTCCAGGTAGAGGAGTCTGTCTGGGGGGATGTGGGATGTGGTGTCCTCTGCCCAGGTAGAGGAGTCTGTCTGGGGGGATGTGGTGTCCTCTGTCCAGGTAGAAGAGTCTGTCTGGGGGTATGTGGTGTCCTCTGCCCAGGTAGAGGAGTCTGTCTGGGGGGATGTGATGTCCTCTGTCCAGGTAGAGGAGTCTTCTTTCTCTTGCACATGCCGAGTCTAGACCTCCTCAGTTCTATATTCTAGTGTTTTAAGTGTCTGGATGCTTTTAAATGTTTTTTAAAGTTCTGATGTTTTCAGTTGGTTTTGGTTTATAGATGAACCCCTGGTTTTTACCACTAGTTTTAGAATAGAGCTTTTAAACTTCAATCTCATCTCATTACAAGTAGAATCAGGTATTAAGAAGGTGAGGGACCTTAATGATTTTAATAACTTTTGTTGGATAGATGCACCTTTGCCGTTAAATTAGGATATCGTTTCCAGATAATATTTCTTACAAATAAAAATACAAACTTACTCTTCGGTACTTTCTGTTACACCAAGTAGCATGTGTACAGTAAAGTAGAGGATTCTAAATAAAATGAACTATGTATGTGCTGGTGTGTTTTTATTTGGCCTGTGTCCTGTGTCCTTGGCTGGCTGTGGGCTCCATGCTCTGTGTTGTAGAACAGTCTTCCTTACACTGTGTCATTAGTAACCACAGCCACTCAACTCTCTAGCTCAGCTAGTGTGCTGTGGTGTATTATAGATTAAGCTGGAACTGCAGCAGAGCACTTGAGGCCCATCATAACAAATGGTAGGATTGCAGGAGTGGCACTTTCTATCGAATAGAGTTCCACACTCTGTCAATGCCAGACATCTACAGCAGGACCAAGGACTGCTTTCCCAGTCTAGAGAGAGAGCAGGTGACGAGCAGGCAGACAGCAACCCAAGAAACTGAGCCTGAGCCTTCCCTGAAACACCGATTTTACACAAAAATGTGGCTCTCATAGAGGCAATAGGGGGTACTTGACTTTACACTCTCCAGTTTTACCTGTCTTTTGCAGACAACAAACCAGGCTTCATTTATCTGCATTATAGGTCAAACGTTTGGAATATTTATATATATAGATAGATAGATAGATAGATAGATAGATAGATAGATAGATAGATAGATAGATAGATAGATAGATAGTGACACAGTAGGGGGAGGAAAAAGGGTAACGCAGTCCTGGTGTAAAGTGTGTAGCAACAATACCTTGGGAGTTGAAATCCAGAATTAGAATCATATTTTTAAAATCAATACTAGTGATTAAGCAGGCAGGTATAAAAGCAGGTCAACATTTGTGTGCAAAGACCAGAGAAAGGATAAAAGGTATTTGATACTTTTCTGGTATTTTTGGTAAATCGATAAATGGCTTAGCTGTCTGATTTGCAGTTAGAATTGTATGTAAGTTTAGTTAGTACTCCTTGGTGGAGTTAGACTTTTGTTTTGTTTGTTTATTTTGTTTTTTTGAAATTAATAAATATACAGGCCCCGCCCTGTTAACTGTAACTACTGTGGTCCAGAGTACTTCATTTTATACTAGAAGACAGTGATGAAGGTCCTGGAAGTGGCAAACCAATCCCCGGTTTTATATTATTATATTGGAATTGCAAGCATAGTTGCTTGCAAACAGTGATTTTTAATACAGTGTTTTATACAGTACCATATTGTTAAATTAAATAGCCTCTTTTTTTTAGAAATTATAGCACCCTAAAAACCCTGTTATTTTTATGCCATTCATTTCTGCACATTTTTCATGTCCATCATGCATGCATAACCCCGTGTAAAACTTTCTTTTTCACAGCTTCCATTTATGCCCTCTCATTCAAAGTACTATGCTAAGTCTAAAGTAGTGATTTGGGTTAACTTTAATTATACCATTGAGGATTTTATAAACTTCAAATAAATACTGCTTTCCCATCTGTGGCTGGTTGGGTGGTGAAAAAATGCACAGTGCAAAGCTGAGATTGTGAAAAAAACAATACATTTTTATTTACAGCACAAGCTGAGCTATGTACAATCCAATGAGGAAACAGGTCTTGTCAAAGATGGCTGACTAGAGTAACAGTGCCCGGACCACGTATGCTGCACTCAAATGTGATACATCATGGTCCTGCAGATCCTGGTAAAGGAAACTCTCTGCTGGTTCAGCGCCTCCTAATGTCGGGAGGTCGAATCGCAGACGGGACCCACTTCTGCCCACCACACCATCTTTTTTTCTAGGCTGAAGAGATTCCATTCTTTTAGCATATCCTGATGACTCCTGGATCCGTTTTTTCAAGTGCAGTAATATCTTTTTTGTAGTTGACCCGAACTAGGCACAGTATTCTAAGTGGGATCTAACTAGAGCATTATAAAGTCTTAGCACAACTTCCCTGGACTGATATGAGTTCACTATAACCCCAAGAACCCTTTCCAAAGTCTTGGTTCCTTATTTCAACCTCATTCATTTTGTACTGGGTCACCAAAAAAAACCCAACATGTCTGACATTTTATGCATTCTTGACATTAAATAATTACACAGTTATCAGTTTTTGGTAATAGGCACTTTAATTTAAAAAAAAAAAAATTATACGAATGGAAGCAACATAAATCGAATCCTAGGATAGGAGTGTGTGGAACATAGGAGTTTTTTCTCATGAGCCCTCTGTAAAGATTTTGAAGGAGAAAGCTGAGGGAGGGGGAGGGGGGGGGGAGTCTGGAGGCATTGGGCTTAAGCTGGGAAGACCAGGGAATCATGTCAGTATTGAATGTAACCTGGCTCTCGTCTCCAAAGAAACACTTTGATTTATTACTTTTATATAAAACGTGTCAAAGCGCTGAGAAGTGAAGGATTGCAGGAGGGCAAGAGAGGCCCAGGCCGGCAACAATAATATTTGACATGTCCAGTATTTCACAGTGAAGGTAATCACAGACACTGGCTGATGGGGCAAAAACAAGGAAAACATGTATATCATGGAAGCTCTCTGTCTGTCTGTCTGTCTATCCACTGCTCAAGTACAGTAGGATGGATTTGAAGCCTGTGAAAGGCAGTGAGAGCACTAGAGAAGCTGGATGTCTCGGTATGCTGAGGAGTATGACTTACTGTAGTTAGAGCTTATCAGTCTTTGGGGTGCAAAGGTAGATGAGTACTCCCTGGTTTGGGAACCTGGAGGGTGAGGATACTGCAAACTCAGTAATGAGGAAAAGTGCCTAAGCAGGAACTTTCCAAAGAGTACGTCATCAAAATGGGGTGAAGCATCCTTGGTCAGACTGTTTGGGGAGCTGAGATAGTGAAGAACCAAGGTAACTTTCTTACATCACCAAAGGAAGCGCTGAACTGTGGCAACTGTGGTAGTTCAGTGATCAACATTTTCCTGCAGGTTTGTAGTAACGCATGGCAACTGTAATTAAGTTGCTAATATGTATATACAGACGTGCTCAAATTTGTTGGTACCCTTACAGCTCATTGAAATAATGCTTCATTCCTCCTGAAAAGTGATGAAATTAAAAGCTATTTTATCATGTATACTTGCATGCCTTTGGTATGTCATAGAATAAAGCAAAGAAGCTGTGAAAAGAGATTAATTATTGCTTATTCTACAAAGATATTCTAAAATGGCCTGGACACATTTGTTGGTACCCCTTAGAAAAGATAATAAATAACTGGATTATAGTGATATTTCAAACTAATTAGTTTCTTTAGTTAGTATCACACACGTCTCCAATCTTGTAATCAGTCATTCAGCATATTTAAATGGAGAAAAGTAGTCACTGTGCTGTTTGGTATCATTGTGTGCACCACACTGAACATGGACCAGAGAAAGCAAAGGTAAAGGCTACAAGACCATCTCCAAGCAGCTTGATGTTCCTGTGACAACAGTTGCAAATATTATTAAGAAGTTTAAGGTCCATGGAACTGTAGCCAACCTCCCTGGGCGCGGCCGCAAGAGGAAAATCGACCCCAGATTGAACAGAAGGATAGTGCGAATGGTAGAAAAAGAACCAAGGATAACTGCCAAAGAGATACAAGCTGAACTCCAAGGTGAAGGTACGTCAGTTTGTGATCGCACCATCCGTCGCTTTTTGAGCGAACGTGGGCTCCATGGAAGAAGACCCAGGAGGACTCCACTTTTGAAAGAAAAACATAAAAAAGCCAGACTGGAATTTGCTAAAATGCATATTGACAAGCCACAATCCTTCTGGGAGAATGTCCTTTGGACAGATGAGTCAAAACTGGAGCTTTTTGGCAAGTCACATCAGCTCTATGTTCACAGACGAAAAAATGAAGCTTTCAAAGAAAAGAACACCATACCTACAGTGAAACATGGAGGAGGCTTGGTTATGTTTTGGGGCTGCTTTGCTGCGCCTGGCACAGGGTGCATTGAATCTGTGCAGGGCACAATGAAATCTCAAGACTATCAAGGCATTCTGGAGCGAAACGTACCGCCCAGTGTCAGAAAGCTCTGTCTCAGTCGCAGGTCATGGGTCCTCCAACAGGATAATGACCCAAAACACACAGCTAAAAGCACCCAAGAATGGATAAGAACAAAACATTGGACTATTCTGAAGTGGCCTTCTATGAGTCCTGATCTGAATCCTATCGAACATCTATGGAAAGAGCTGAAACTTGCAGTCTGGAGAAGGCACCCATCAAACCTGAGACAGCTGGAGCAGTTTGCTCAGGAAGAGTGGGCCAAACTACCTGTTAACAGGTGCAGAAGTCTCATTGAGAGCTACAGAAAACGTTTGATTGCAGTGATTGCCTCTAAAGGTTGTGCAACAAAATATTAGGTTAGCGGTCCCATCATTTTTGTCCATGCCATTTTCATTTGTTTTCTTATTTACAATATTATGTTGAATAAAAAATCAAAAGCAAAGTCTGATTTCTATTAAATATGGAATAAACAATGGTGGATGCCAATTACTTTTGTCAGTTTCAAGTTATTTCAGAGAAAATTGTGCATTCTTTGTTTTTTGTGGAGGGGTACCAACAAATTTGAGCACGTCTGTACACCCCTGGATCCGTTAAACTCTCGTCCACTGCTGCACACTGGATGTCAGCTCTGATTTATCAGCTAATGAAACGTGTTGTCATGTTGTGCTAGGACATAAAAAATTAAATCATTTGAAAAAAACATTTCCTTAAGCAGCTCAGTGGTGACATAATCTGTACTCTTAACTGCCGCTCACATGGCGAAATCTATTTCCACCAGCATCGCAGCAGTAGGGAGTGTGTCTGCAGGCGTAACTCAGCTGTGAAATTGGAACAGCAGATAGACAAGAAATTTACATCTTTCACACTGTTTAAACCAAAAAAGTGTTTCATTCATTGTCAGGAATGTACTCTTGAATTCAGTATCCAAGGGAGCACATTAAACCCTATATTTGCTGCTGTACATCTTCTCAGCCCACATGCCAAAGAGATACAAATAACTGCTGGAGATTTTTGGAACAAAACTGTATGTTTTGATACAGAATTTGTTTAGTACCTAAGAAAGACATTTAGGTAACCTATATTAACAAACAAATACAAATACAATGTTGTTGGTACCTGTAAGGGGTCGTCCAAAATTATCATCAAACACAGCAAGCGTACACAGCATGCTGTTTTTCAAGACACCCCCCACCCCTCCAAAATGGAATTTCTCATAGTGAAAGTGAAAATATACAATTTTGACTGGTTTATTGTATTATATGCTGTGCACAAACACATAGGCATTCAGGTAATACTGATACCCCAAACCTTTGTTAAAAAAATGTTGAAGTTGGACGTTTTTTAATAAAATAAAGAAAGAAGTGGGCGAGTCTGTTGCGTCGGTTAGTGATTGTGTAGAATAAATGGTACATAATAATGTATGCTGAGATCAGGAAAGTATGACAGGATCAATAAGAGAAGACAACAAATCTGCAAGACATGATATTTATCCCTTTAGTGTTTGTGACAGGGCGCAATGTTATAGTGCTGTTCTTCCAGTTTGGCAAGGATAAGGTTAATACTATCCATGCCAAATACACGTGCACACTGTGGCTGGGACTTCATTGATTAATTAATGATCAATTCCACAGGTGTATTTAAGGTGCAGTCTCTCCACTTGTGAGGAGGCGTACCCAGGGCAAGGAGCAGAGCTAGACAGCTAAACCAAGGCCCACAGCTCTCCTGTTTATTTCCCAGACTGAAAGCAGGTAACTACCTCCAGAACATCCAGAGAAGAATACCTCCCAGCTCAGCCTCTACAGCTGTGCCTGCTAACAAGGATTCCACTTGTTTCCCATTTATTTTGTTTTATTTTCTGTAAATAAATACGCACAAGAGTGCTTAAGCTGCCTCCTTCACCTCTGCCTGCTATTCTTACAGCGTTAAAGGATGCACCACGATTTTAGGTATTTTCTATGTTGAAATCTAATTCTGAATAAAGATTTTGCACATAATTGTTAGGTTACTTAATTGTTAGCACTGTGTCACTCTATTTTGATTTAAAACAACAGAACACTGAATTACATTTTTTTTATGAAAAAAACTAAAACAGAAAAAATAAATCAGAAAAAAAAAATTAAACAGATTTCATAGGGCCCTACGACTGTATTTTCATTGCATACACATTATGACGAATGTGCATTAGATATACTGCATGACTTCGATTTTCCATACCCCAATTACGTAGCAAGATCTGTGCCATCTTCAGACTATATAAACCATTGTGCTTTCGATTATCGCTGGACTTCAGAGAAATACATTTTTCAAACTTTCTTGCATGCATTAACAAATACAAATTTAACAGGACTGTATAATACTTTGATTCAGAGTATTGAATCATTATAGCTGGAAGTGTACAAGTACTGTGTTGGTAGTATAAATACATATTTACATTAATAAAGATAAAGCTATAACCCTTCCTGTTTGAATGATTGTGAACCATCAATTGACATTGGAGCATAACTCCAAACCATGCACAGTTTATCTGCACTCTGACTTTCCCGATTTTCTTTAAAGCTTATTCTTTAAGTCCACAGCACTCCCTGTTTTGTTTAAATAATGTGTGTTTTTTGGAAAGCATATTCTTGTGAAATCCACTTTTCAAAGTGGAGGTGTGTAGGATTTTGATGTGTAATGGAGGATTAAGGTGTAGCTCAAATTTTGTGCTGATGATTCCTCCCCCTATGTTTCTCTATCTCGAGACTTGAGATTGACAGTTGTGACTTGCCTATTGGAGCCAGGAGTTCATTCATGTTCACTGTATTTCTTACTTTTTTCTACTCAGAACAACTAATAATAGCAAGATGACTCGTGTATTACTCATACTCTGAAAAATGCCCATACTCGTTACGATTTTTCGTTTGTACTTGTTGCTCGGCACGTCCCTATCTAATATAAATTTTGTTTGTGTATAAATTTTATATTAATTAATAATCTTTGTTCCAATTCCTTATAATTAGAATTTGTATATATTTGTATATAATTCGAATTAGAGTCTGTCACACACTTGCAGACACATGCAACCTGTGCGTAGAAGACTGTATCAATATATGCCAGTTCCCTGTCTCCCAGGCCCTCAGTGCAGTCGAATGTACAGACTGTGTGCACAGAAACTGCGTAATAGAAGCATTCGATTATATCACGCCATGTAATGGCAACTAGATTATTACTGGTGTCTAAACAACACACATGATTTGTACTGCTCTGCCAGTTTTCTGAAGCCAATGTGTCAAGGAGAATGACTTTCAAGTAAGTTTTATTATACCTTTTAATTGAATGCATTTATTTGTCTTTTAAGAACCACTTATTTTCCTTTCTATTGCTTGAAACCCTGGCTACTGATACCTGTGTTGAAAGAGGATATTGCAATACTATCAAGCACATCACTCCACCAGAAACAGCCTTTAAACAACATTGTGTAAAGAAGCCTACCCTCTGTCCTACAGAAAACCTGTCTGTAAAGAAGTGTCTCCTACTCTCTGTCCTACAGAAAACCTGTCTGTAAAGAAGTGTCTCCTACCCTCTGTCCTACAGAAAACCTGTCTGTAAAGAAGTATCTCCTACCCTCTGTCCTACAGTAAATCTGCCTGTAAAGAAGTGTCTCCTACCCTCTGTCCTACAGTAAATCTGTCTGTAAAGAAGTGTCTCCTACCCTCTGTCCTACAGAAAACCTGTCTGTAAAGAAGTGTCTCCTACCCTCTGTCCTACAGTAAATCTGTCTGTAAAGAAGTGTCTCCTACCCTCTGTGCTACAGTAAACCTGTCTGTAAAGAACTGTCTCCTACCCTCTGTCCTACAGAAAACCTGTCTGTAAAGAACTGTCTCCTACCCTCTGTCCTACAGTAAATCTGCCTGTAAAGAAGTGTCTCCTACCCTCTGTCCTACAGTAAATCTGCCTGTAAAGAAGTGTCTCCTACCCTCTGTGCAACAGTAAATCTGTCTCCACAGTGTCCTTGGTCCCGGTTTCTGTACTGTGCTTAAAGTATTGACTAGGATTAGACTTCCATTAAGTTCCCATTCTTCTTTGTTTTCTTCTCTAAATAGATTCAGCTCCCTCAAACTGCCATGTTTTTTGTGTGTTCATTCTTTGTCAGAAGTCATCCCCAAGATCTTTCTAACAAGAACAACTGTTTGACAATGGTGTGAGATTAACCCCACTTGGGCTGTAACTAGTTCATGGATCAGGTCTATTTGCTGCAAGTTGTGTTTTTTTATTTTCATGATATCCAAACAGTTCCCTTTATTAAGAGTGTGGGTAGGGCCAAACCAGAGGTTCTGTGATGTTGACTAATATCTACGGGGTCTAGGTTGAGACCACCAATGGCTACTACTACCTAGCCTCCCTTGTCCTGTTAAAAACAACTCTCAGATAATTGCCTTGTGGTATAAATAGAATTAACAATACAGACAATATACAATAAAGCGCAGAAGGATTACTTACCCCACTCTATCTTCGTTTGTGTTGTTTATCCTCAGTATGCTGCTTTAAACCCATATGGGTCTAGGGGTGCCTTTGAAAGTGGAGCTTCCAAGACACACAGAGATGTGCTGCTCAGTCCAGTTTAATAACCAGAGTGCAGTACTGCTCATTTGTCTCCAGCACATAACTGTCTTGTAGCATTGAGCTCATAGGAAAGAAAACAAGAGTCTCCTTCAGTTTGTAAAGTCTGCATCATAAATCTTGGGAACACTCCATAGAGGGATGGTGGCTGCCAGCAATTCATCTTTACAAGCCTCCGAACAGACATGTTTATTTTTGTTTGTGGCTTTTTTTTATTTTTAGATATTGTTACAAATTGCTGTTCCAGTCAGCAAAGTCAGGGCAGTCTTTTGACATTCCATCGTCTTTTCAAAGCACAGTCAATCACAGGTAGGGTTTGGTTCACTTTAGAAAGATGGATCTAACTTAACATAAGTATACAACTAGGCACAATGCTGTCTGCTTTTCAGATTGTGACTTTAATAGGGTTGCAGTGGTATACTGGTAAGACAGTACTGTGGTAAAATAACATAAACTGCGTCCGTAATTGCCAAAACTTTCATAATATACATCTTACAGGTATATCATTTCTATGCAGGCTTCCAACCTAGTTTCACATGGGTAATGCTCTATACAGACTCTGTGAAACATGAATACCGTGTGCATTTCCTAGATACCAGAGTGACCTTTACTTGACCACGTTGTTTCTCCTGCAAGAGTGTGCCTCTTCAAAACCTTTCTGAAGTTATTTTAAAGTCGTTAAAACTGCTTCACTCACGGTTTATTTTTTGGTTTCACAGCCTCATCTATGACGCTTCTTCAATACTGTTTGTAATCTGCTACAGTAAGAAGCATGGAATTTTCTGAGATACATGGACAGAAAAAGTAGTCTCTAGTGGGGAGTTTATAATATTTTAAACATCATTTAAAGGCACAGTAAAGAACAAACCCTAGTAGTTGTAACAGGGTCTCAGATGTTCAGATAACTGGGTCCTCTGTTTGAGCAGAGCCACGAGCTGCGTGTGAATGCGAGGATTGTTAGCGTCAGGTGGACGTAATGCATTCACAGCCAGTGGGCATGGCACAGCAGGGACGCTGAGTTTGAAAAGGCACCCATTTGAAGCTGACCCAGCTGTGTTCACATATGAGAGACACCTGCAGATTGGTGCAATGCGTTTTCAAACAGACGGTGGGTGTGGCTCAGCAGTGACACTTTTATAAGTAAGCTGGTAGAGAAGCGAAGGTTCAACGGCATGATGAGTGGGCTTTGTAAGCTGGGCGGCTTGAATTTCCACTGAGGCAAACAGTAAAAAAGAGAGAGATAACAACATCCTTGTGCTCCGTCTTTTGGGTGAGATGTAATTGTAAGTGACTCTGCAGCTGAAGCATAGTTCACACGCCCTGGTCTCTGTAAGTCGCCTTGGATAATAATAATAATAACAACAGAGTAATGAGCTACTAACTGGGTCTGTACAAGTGGCTTACTATATAGGAATAGAGAGTATTCCTGACTGTGGGACTCCTCTTTAGGAAGACAGGGCACAGCCTGTGCACCGCAGCCTTTTATTTGCATAGGATTTTTGTGAATGTCTGTGCTCATTAGACAGACACTTTCTTACTGTAGTTTTGAGTATTGTGAAATTGATACCGTGTGTAAATAAACCATGGGAGCTTGTGCTGTGTTTCCACTACAACCCCTCTCTCTTAAACCATGTCTACCAGCAGATCTCGAGACCCTTTTACAGTACTATTTCAAGTACAGTCGGTGCTGCTTTATCTGGATGCCTCAGGAGATGTAAAAATATCTGTCCAAGCAGCTGTCCAATTAGAGGCATTTGTGAGGACCTTATTCACACTTATATTCATGATATGGGAACACAATTCAAAATGATACTTTCACATGCTAGAATGCAGATATGTGATAGATAATATAATGATATACTGGAGCTTAATGAAACCTAATACTGGAAAGCCATTCTGTGTTTCATAGTCCAAAATCTTCCCTCCCCCTTAAAACACTTAACTTGCATTTGTTTATGTAAAGAAAGAAACAGATCTAACCTCTTATCTGCCAGACCACAAGAAAATGTCACCCTCTCCAAGCTTCAGAGGGATTTGATTAATTTATTATTTCCTCAATGCTTGTAAGAATTCTAATTCAGGTGTGGTTTTATGGTATGTCATAAATACCATTTTATTTGAAATCCGCCTAACACAGAGTACAATGGAGGTACGTTTGTCCTCTTTAACAAATTAACCAATCGTAAAAGGTTGCCAGGAGCTTCTCTGATTGGTTATCCTAAATGCATTTAAGCTTGTGTTTGTCCTATTTTCTGGGTGCTGTCTTCCACCTAAGGGTGCTCTCTCCCATCCAAGAGATGCTCTCTCACTCATCCAGGAGGTTCTCTCCTATCCATCCAAGGCATGATCACTTCAAGGAACATGCTCTCCCTTCATTAAAGGTACTCACTGCCAACATCCTACGAAGTCTACGTCACAGCGTGAGTGACCATCTGGAAACCATCTGATACGATCTTCCAAGCAACGTGCCTGACTGTCTACCTGAAAGACTGCCTGCTGGTTGACACCATTAAACTGGGCATCTCCAAAAGAAATGTGAGCGAGATCAATCACTTTGTTCTAGAAACCGCCATTTCTCCACTCAAGTAATTGAGTGCACCTTCCGAGAGCCATAAGAATTGTGTACTCATGGTCTTGTATCTCCAAATGACTGCATCAGCTAAAGTATCCTGTTCCTGCTCGCAAGATTGCAGTTCTGTTTGAACTTCCTGCTGCTGATGTCACCACAAGACATCCAGCTGCCTGCAACATTGGGAACCCTGTCAAGTAACTATTAAATATAAACTCTACTTTTCATATTACTTCAATTGGCGCATAGATTAAGCATATTATTCCTTATATAAATAATGTTTGTTGAAATGTATATTAATCCAACGTATTACATATTCTGAATCCAAAGGATTTATATGAAAGCATTTCTGACTGTTATGTAAACGTATAGTATGAATTCAGGTGTCATATGCAATACTGACTGTTAAATTTCCTTTCTTCTCACATTAAGCTAGTTTGACCACTAGTATTTAGGAATATTTTGTGTTGTTAGTCTGTACTACAAATATATTATTATTATTATTATTTACTTCTTAGTAGACGCCCTTATCCAGGGCGACTTACAATTGTAACAAGATATCACATTATTTTTACATACAGTTACCCATTTATACAGTTGGGTTTTTTACTGGAGCAATCTAGGTAAAGTACCTTGCTCAAGGGTACCACTACTCCACACTGCTGCCCCTTGATGTAGTTATACTTTTAAACCAGTGTCTGCATTTGTTTTTGCACTCTACAAATTAATAATCCAGTCTAATATTGTATTAATGTTAAATTTTCACTAGGATTGATGGATCTGAACTCAGTGTATATTACTGTATAGAGTCCATTGTGTGTAATATTACAATTATTTCCATTTGGGAGCTGTGTGGTCCAGTGGTTAAAGAAAAGGGCTTATAACCAGGAGGTCCCCGGTTCAAATCCCACCTCAGCCACTGACTCATTGTGTGACCCTGAGCAAGTCACTTAACCTCCTTGTGCTCCGTCTTTCGGGTGAGATGTAATTATAAGTGACTCTGCAGCTGATGCATAGTTCACACACCCTAGTCTCTGTAAGTCGCCTTGGATAAAGGCGTCTGCTAAATAAACAAATAATAAAATAATAATAATAATAATAATACAAGTTAAAACAAATTTAGCAGTTGGGATTAATTCCCTAGATAACTAAATGAAGTAAATATCCGCTACACATGCTAGGCCTTGCTGAGGAAAAACAAATCCAGTTATTTTGTTATTTTTAATCTTGCTATATCTGACAAACACGCCTTAGACTTGAAAGCTCAAATTCCAATTCTAAGAATTTGTTAAGGATTTAATGAAATTCTTCAGGTTTTATTTGTTGCTGTGAGCCTAGTCTGCATGGAACCCTGTAGATTAATGTCAACTGCTTGTGCATCATTAAATTGACGTCTTTATCATTGTTGTGTAAATCTCTGTTTACTCCTGTGACTGCCTGAACGTGTTCTTTGTTTTCTCTACTATCTAATGACAATGTCATGTAATTAGGCGTTCTCTGCTTGTTCTGTAACATATTGTCCCTGAGCTCCAGGCGTATATTACACCTGTGCACAGGTTGCAGATGTACCAGTAGAATGATTTTTAATTTGCACAATATCATCCAAGCCCTGCTGTGAATATCTGTGATGGAGTTAAGACCTGTCACTTGTAAATGGTGTGTATTTGTGTGATGTATTGGTTTCATTCTAAAATGTACCGGTGTGGTGTTAATTTGTGGTACGTGTTAAAAAGTGGTACACCATGTACTGCGCTTGCCCGGGCATGCACAAATAATTTTAGCTCAGAAAACAAGGAAACGCCCATCTGAACGGGGTACAATGTACTGAGTTTGGCCCTTAAAGTTCTTTTTAATATGTATTTTTTTCACAATTCAGCAAATTTATTTGACTTTAACTGATAAGCAACAAAACTGTATTGTATTCGATTGCATATGATTTTGTGGGTGAACTACAGTTAATCTTGTTCATAGTGATTTGTGCAGTAGTCAATCACAACATTGACAGCGTACCATTTTCTGCCGTTACATGGGTCAAGTTTTGGTACGTGTACCACATTCTGACCATGTACCACTTTCTGGCCCTACACCGGTACTTGTTTCCCCTATTTGCCATATTCTATTGTATACTTGTGTATTATTCCACCAATACATAAATAACAATAGTATCTTTATTTTCATATTCAAATGTCTTTATTACTCTATAAATGTGAAATCGTTTTTGTTAAATGTGTTATCTAAACCCATGAAATGAGTAATTTTGAACATTGATTTACATACTTGCTTTCCATATGAGGATTTGTCTGGATCTGAAGAAACTGTGGGCCTTGGTTGGTTTTACTGAGGCAGGTGTCTATAAAAGGCTGCACCTGGCCAGTATGGTCAATTCTGTTTTGGACTCCAGGGAGAGGCTAGCTGCCTGGGAGTGGCCTGGCCTGGCCTGGCCCGGCACTGCCATTTTATTGGAAACCTGATTGGCAGCTTTTGTTTTTATAGTGTTTAAAAGTGTTTTGTTTAAAAAAAAAAAAGTTTGTTTTATATTGTTTAAATGAAAGTGCTTAATAGCAATTCAATTTCAACGGCTACCTGATTTCCGGTTATTTTGCTAGGTCATGTGTGCTGAACCCTTACAATATCCATCATCAAAACAAGTCTACAGGAAATAAAAAAAAAAAAAACTATTTTATGTTATGAACTTGCTTTTTGTTTTTCTTTTGAACATTGTTGTGAAATATGTTTTTATTGTTTACAAGTTTGCTAGGGTGCCAAGCCAGGTGGTATTCAACTAATTCTGAAGAAACTTAGTTTTCTAAATAAGAGCAAACTGTGCAATGAACCCCTATGTAAAGAGGTACTGCACATTTAAGGTGTTATAGTCTGGGACCACTCCCCTTTAGTATCTTCACCCACCACCACACTCCATCCCACCCCACCCAAACACCACCCACCACCCTGACTGTATGGAGCAGGACAGAGTGAGAAGGGAGCATTGTACTATGGTTAGGGTTAGGTGGAGACACCTGTAAACATAAGCCAGTAACGGAACCAGAACAGGCCTACTTGTAGATTGTATGTGTTCCTGAAACTAACCTGCCTAGAGTTGTGAATGACTGAAGGATCCTAGAGATTTCACAATAAATCTGTGACTTGCTGCGACGTCTGAGCGTCTGCCTGCTTCTTATGTGCCTGATGTGCCTTGATCTACAAACACATTCCTTATAACTGCATCCATTTTTTTTAAAATGAGTCACCTCTAGTTGATGATGGCTATGTGATCTGAACTTTGGGTTGCATTGTGGAAGTTTTTTAGCCAGGTTTACTGTGTCCAGGCCCATTGGAGTATTGTGTAGAACAGTGGTTCTCAGACTGTCTTGCTCTTTTAGCGAATCGGGTTTGAGCGTGTGACAGAGAGTGAATGAGTCCTAGTCAACAATTTCCCTCCCAACTTGTGAGGGCATGGTATAATTGGAACAGTGTGCCTCGTACTGGATGGTTCGGCAGTTCATTCCAGGGTAAGTCGGAAGCCGGCCATCCAGGAAAGGGGCGAAGTCACATACCAGAAGTCATCGCCCTAGTACGGTAAGCGATGTATCAGTCATAAATTGGAGGAGACGTGATTGAACTAGCTATCGGAGGGGACACGACTAAGGGTATTTCAGGGGATGCAATCTGTTCCTTTGTTATGGTTACGAAAGGACCTGTAAAGGAGTGAAGCGAAAAAGAACCGTGAGTGTTTTGTGTTGTTTTGTTTTGTTGTATTAACTAATATTTGTTTGTCATTATTAGATGGCTAAACTATCCAGGAGCTGCTGCTACAAAGCCAGTATTAAACCCGGACTGCAGTGCACCATTGTTCACTATAAACTTGTATTGCACTACCTGAACAAACAGCACTCACTATGGATTAAGTGAATGTGTCTGTATTTGTGTGTGTCTTGCTTAGTGTCTTATTATTTCGGGACTGAACCCTGTGGTTTAACTGAGCAATACACATTGGTGTGTAGAGCCAGTTATTATTATTTATCAGCCAATAAAGGGCTGTTTAAGCGTGACCTGTGTTGTTTCAAATCATTCCTGAGCACTGCATCACCTCTACACCTGCGCACTGCAAACCAGTTTGCCGCAGAGCGCTATTATTTTCCTGTGTTGTGGGTCGAGCGGACATAGTGGCACAGTGTGTGTGGAGCAAGTCAGGGCTGCGGCGGTTCGAATCCCAGTCACCTGCTTAACAGCAAATCAGAAGTGACGTCTTTGGCAGATAAAATTGCATCGATAGAAAATCTTTTACAGTATGTGAGAAAATGTTTTATCTGAAACGTTCTCATACAAGGACTGCTAGTGCTATTTGTGCTGAAGTCATGGATAGTGCAGAGTCCAGTATTAAGATGCAAAATAACAGAAAATATGACAAATGTTATATTGATTTTGGATTTGTGGAATGTGATGGACTTGCTTACAAATTGTATTAAATGAAACAATGAAACCTGCAAAATTGAAACGACACCTCACAACAAAGCACCTTGAGTATAAAAGACAAATCCACAGATTTCTTTCAATGAAAGAAAGAAGAATACAGTTGGCAGAAAACTAAAATGACAAATAGAACAGTTTTGGAAAAGGCTCTCAAGGCATCTTTCTTAACAGCGCTTTGGATTGTAAAAAGTAAAAAGGCCCATACTATTGAGGAAGAACTGATTCCTCCAGCTGCTGTAGAAATGTGCGAAGTGATGGTGAGTGAAGACGCAGCAAAGAAATTGAAGGTCATACCACTTGTAAATTACACAGTTTAGAGAACTGATGGTCTTTCAAAGGATACAAAATGTCAACTGACAGAAAGGCTATGTGCATGTGAACAGTTTGCAATTCAGCTTGATGAGACAACTGATGTTGGTAATGCAGCACAATTATTAGTTTATGTTCGTTATGTTTGGCTGGGTGAAATTATGGAAGATTTTCTTTTCTGTCAGGTGAGGAAATATTCAAATTACTGGATCATTTAATGAAATCTGAATCGCTCAAGTGGGAGACGTGTGCTGCTGTTTGCACAGACGGTGCTGCTGCTATGACAGGCAAGTGGTGTGGTAGCAAGAAGAGCCATAAACCCACAGGTAATTGTAACACATTGTATGTTGCCTCGGCAGGCCCTTGCATCAAAGAGAATGGAGCCTGAATTACACGCTGTGCTAAATGCAGCTGTGACAGTTATGAATTTCGTGAAGTCCAGGCCTTTGAATTCACAGCTATTAGCAGTTGTGTTAAGAAATGGGTGCAGAACATGAAAAATGATTGTTTCATACAGAAGTACGTTGGTTATCTCGCGACAGAGTCCTGGAAAGAATTTTGAGCTTCGCAAAGAGCTGCTGGCGTTTCTGACCCGTTATGGATTCCGAAGCTTGCATACCTCGCAGACATTTTGAACCTGTTAAATGCACTTAACCAATCCACACAAGGGGCAAGACAACCATGCTCGAGGTGAGTGGCAACATTACTGCATTTAGGAAGAAAATGGAGATTTGGAAAACTACACTGAGCAATGGAATCTCAGATATGCTCACCTTTTAATGTTGGCAGAGTCTTCAGTGTTTACTTTGAAAATATAAACATGGATGAATATGATTGGGTTTGGGATCCATTGTCAAATTTTGCTATGTCATCTTGTGGCTTGAGTGGAAAAGTAAAAGAGGAGCTGGTCGAACTGTCCTGTGACCGCTCGCTTCAGGAACAGACACAGTTAATTGTGGCCATCTGTTGCTGCAGTGTACCCAGCCTTTGTAACAGAAGCAATGAAAGTGTTGCTACCTTTCTCAACAACATGTACTTATGAAACATAATTTTCTGCTATGGCAGCTATGAAGACAAAGTTTAGGTCCCAACTGGAAGTGGAGAATGATTTATGAGTTTAGACACCTAGGATAGACAGACTGCAGTGAGAAATAGGCACATCCATCTCACTGATATCTGTACATATAAACCTTTTTTCTTACCTTTTTTCTTAAAAGCATTACTGACAATACGTCTTTATATGCAGTACACTTATATCATTAGTCTTATATACTATTATCACTTAGTTGGGGGGGTCCATTATTATTCGATTTGAAAAAGGGTACATCAACAAAAAAAGTTTGAGAATCTTTGGTGTAGAACACACTTGTGTTCCACCCCCACTCCCTACCACTCGGAGGCAGCAGCCCCTCACCCGCACTCCCTACCCCTCGGAGGCAGCAGCCCCTCACCCCCACTCCCTACCACTCGGAGGCAGCAGGCCCTCACCCCCACTCCCTACCACTCGGAGGCAGCAGCCCCTCACCCCCACTCCCTACCACTCTGAGGCAGCAGCCCCTCACCCCCACTCCCTACCACTCGGAGGCAGCAGGCCCTCACCCCCACTCCCTACCACTCTGAGGCAGCAGCCCCTCACCCCCACCCCTACCACTTGGAAGTGAGTTTGACGAATGGAGCTAATTGTTTTATTGCTGGGGCCCGATGTGAGCTGACTAATAAGGCTGAATAAAAAGCCTTGGGGAAGCCATTACCCTTCTATTGTTTGAAAGGACAGGATAAAAGGGCAGCATTAGGGAGCTCCTGGGAGCATGTGAAAAGAGTGATGGCCAGCCTGGTGCTTTTACACAACCACATCTTTATATTATTGAGAGCCTTTGCAATGTATTACAGGGTAATGCTTAAGTACTTTGGCTGTATTAGCCTTTGGATAGCCTGCCACATATTAGATTTGAAATGACTGCAGCACGTCACGTCAGGCATTTAAAACATGTTGATGTCCCTGGGAAAGAAATGGGGCACAGTACACTGTGTGCCTTTTATTTATTTCAAATATTTAAATTCTATATATAATCTACTGAAACATGCTGGTTTTAAGTAACTTCAAAGAGGTGTGGTAAATTACAGTTTATAATCCTTATGTCATTTTTCAAGGAGAAAGGAAAACAGAGTTCAGTGGTTTATAATTGCAATAAACCCTGAGCATTACCTTTATAATGGATCATCTCTGATTGCTAACCGTCACAATATGAAGAACTACCAGGCAGTAATGCCCTCCAACAGCGTTCACTCAAATATATCCTGGACTGACCAGTTGAGTCTAAAAAATAATGCATTCCTTTACAACTCTCATAATTTCTTATTCTTAATCTATCTTATATTATAATAAACAACATAAGAATATTGTGGTATAGTACAAGTAAGACTAAATAACTAGTCAGCATTGAACAGATTCGCTGGGGGTTCTGTGGTTGGTTGCTTTCATGACACAAGCTACCTCAGAGGGCACTTTATGCAGGCTTCCTCATGGAAACTGAAGCCTGCAGTGGATTTGAAAATACATAGTCCTTATCACAGCAATACCTTATGCAATATGCTGCTGGTCCACACAGGTGACAGAAGCATGGATTTTAATGTATTACTTTGATTTTCTCCTCTTTCCAACCCAACATCATTCTTCTTTGTCCCTTCAAGCAGAACAGTGATTACAGGCAAGAATAAGCCCGGGCTGTACTGGGGCAGGTAGAGTTTAGACCATGTCTCTGCAATTATTCATACAGAGTTTAGACCATGTCTCTGCAATTATTCATACATAGTTTAGACCATGGCAGTGTTTACATGCAAGTTTTAATCGCGCTACTATAGTGCATTCATGACGTGTCACGCGCAAATGACGCATGATTGTGCTTGCTCCAAAAGTGCAAGTGTGACTCAAGTGTCATTACACTTTGGTAAAGCACGGTAAAGTGCAAGCTAATTGGCCTCATTAGTCCCATAGCAACACAGTCGTGCAAAACACTTAACGATAGACTTTCATGAAATAACACGATACCTCCTCCACTTCCCCTATGTAAAAGCATGCTCTTCTCTGGGATACGGTTTTTATGTCCTCCTCTGTAGCGTAAGTAAGATTTTCCTTATCCCAGTCTTACTAATACAAATCAGTTAAATATCCATCCATCCATTATTATCAATCTGCTTCTCCTGATGAGGGCCGCGGCTAAATTATTTATAAATTGCATATAGAGATGTTGATTTATACCATTATTTATTCATTTCAGTGTATCATGAACGATGCATGAAAACTATGACCAGCATTATTATCATAATAATAATGCTACGAATAATGTAGCTTTTTTCCTGCAGGATGTTTTAAGCTTCCACCCTTTCTGACAGCATGCAACACCAGATTGACCAATTGTGAATTGTTTCACAGTCTCTGTTTTACATGTGAATCCTAAGAATAATTTCTGGAAAATAATAACATACCGCACATACGCACACAGCCTCAGCCACACGTAAAAGGGCTTTATCTCCCCAACCACCGTAACTAGAGCGTCCAAACCAACTTTAATGTGAAGAAGACCAATTGTGAATTGTTTCACAAGCTCTCCTTTACATGTGAATCAAACAAATACATTGTGAAAAACAATAACATACTGCATATACGCACACAGCCTACCTGACACGCGTAAAATGGCTTTATCGCCTCAACCACAGCAGTTACAGCGCTCAAATCAACTTCAACTTAAAGGATGCCAAATGTGAATTGTTTCACAGTCTGTGTTTTACCTGTGAAGCCTAAGAATAATTTGCGAATGCAATAACATATCGCATATACACACCACCGTCCCAGCGTCAATTAAAAGTGCTTGATATCCCCAACCACAACAGCTAGCATTTTCATAACAACTTTAATTTAAAGAAGACCAGTTGTGAATTGTTTCACAGCTTCTGTTTTATATGTGAATCCTAATAATAATTTGTGAAAAAACAAATGGTTGCGGATATCAAGCCATTTTACGCATGTCGGGCTAAGTGTGCGCATATATGATATGTTTTGTTTTTCACATGTTATTCTGAGGATTCACATGTAAAACAAAAGCTGTGAAGCAATTCACAACTGTTCTTCTTTAAATTAAAGTTGGTTTGAACGCTGTAGCTGCTGATCCAGGAGCATCGTCTGATGCGCCTGGAGTACAGAAGGATGTACCGTCTGATTGCACGCAACACTGTCAGGCAGGATCGGCAATACAGTCACCTTTTGGAAAGGCTCGACCACGCTGATCAACAGCACCAAGAGGTGGTTGCGTTGCACGCCGAATTTCTGCGCACAATACGATTCCTTTCCTGCAAACCCATTGCATGGGACTGAAGGAGTTCTTCCCATACAAGACTTTATCTAGCCAGTGTTTGTCTGCGTCTTCTCCATCCATCAATTTGTGTCGCAAGTACGTTGTAAGTAGGCCTTTGATTTTATATACCCTTATAACTAATTAGCAAATACACACACATTATGGAGTTATTATATTAACAGCGTTTGTGTAAGTTTCCACATTTTCTGCATAATTAATTTTAATATTTTAACAAAGTACCTGTGTTTGAAACCAACACATCATGAGTTGTTTTCAATATATTTGTTCCACATTAACGCATATTTGTGATTATTGAACGCATAATCCTTTTGGTTAGCACATTAACAGTTACGCAGTTGGCTAAGACTAATATATATTGGTGTGTGAAAGGACATCAGTAGCCTAAGAAGCATAAGAAAAGCAGTAATGGGAATTGGTGAGTGCTGTCGGTTTTTGTACACATGCTACTTCTTCCATTTCTAGAACAACTAATTGTCAACAATAATAGTAATAACTATTATTATTTTCTTCTTCTTGGCAGCATGAACAGTTTTAACTGCAAGCCTTTTGCATTCTAGACAGATGGGGGTAACCTCTTCATCTCTGCCTCGTGCGTAAAGCCTCATGTAAACCCCTATGCATTATTTGAACAATATCCTTTATCGCGCTGCATCTCTTTTCAGCGCGTTTGGTGATATTTCAATAAACCCTCCCATTATTTTATTATTAATGAGGTCGTTTGCATTTGGACGACTAAATTCTCATGTAAACATGGAAGCAGAACTGTCATGACCATAAAAGTGCGAGAGATCTGTTGTCACACATTTCAGTTTTTGCTTGTAAACTGCCCCCATGTCTCTGCAATTATTCATATAGAGTTTAGACCATGTCTCTGCAATTATTCATACAGAGTTTGACCATGTCTCTGCAATTATTCATATTTAGAGGAAATTAGTTTATTTAAAATATGATATCTGGTACTACAGTAGGTTAAAGAAATCTCTGTTTGCATGCCATATTTTTAGACTGTTTCGCACTTCCTGGAGGGTGAGATTGTCCCCACCCCTTTACTGTCTTTTTTCTTGTCAATAACCAATCAGGTGCTTTGACCCTGTTTCCTTTCAGCCAGTAACATGCTTTGACCCAGATGACACTGCTGGGGTGACTAAGGAAGTAAAGTAGTAAAAGACTTACTGGATTGCATGTTTTCGTTAACCTAAGTTGTACCAGGTGTTTTAATATGAAAATATCTGTTTGCTAAACACGTGTTTGTTTCGAAACTGCACATTTGAGACCTAGGTAGATAATAGAAGTGCAAAATAGGTAAGATTTAAGGAATTGTTTTCTTAGTTTAAAATAAGTGGCTGCTACTCATCTCTTTTCTGTCATTTCTACTTCGAAAAAAAACTAAAACATATGCACAGGGATCTTGGCACATGCAGAAGCACTGCATTGCCATTGTAGTGTAAGATTTGTTTTCTTAACAATAATAAGTCAGTCTTCCTCAGGTAATCTTCAATCAGAATAGGTTTATTCAGGAACAAAGCAAATCCAAAGACAGTACAGGATGCAATCACAGGATAATACTGTAGGCAGTTACAGGTCTCAGCAGGTGAGATCTTGAGCAACCAAGCTGCAGGTAAACCTACAGGTCTCGAGAGGTGGTCTTCGAGCCCCGAAACAATAGTTAGAGACATTAATATACTGGGCAGGTTACTGTCCATTAGGAGTGGAACTCTACCTTCACCAATGAACAGAGTTGGCGCCCCCTTTACTGGAGGCGCGCCAGCTGGTGCACCAAAAGCACAGAGTGTCACCCTTAGCAGAAGTGTGTGGATACTAACCAGTTTTAGCTGGGTTGATTGTGGTTCACAACTATTGATTAAAATTAGCTTTTTAAGTAGAACCAACTTATGCATAAACAAGGTTCCTCCACCCGAGGCCACAGCTGCTCTTTGAGCCATGAAAAAACACATTATCACGACTCTCATAGAGGAACATCAAGCTGCAGCAGAGACACAAGGAGAGGACAAATCTAAGAGGGAGATTTGAAAAGCCTTACACCAGACACAGGGAAATCACACAATGTTCAGAGACAGTTTCAATGATTTCTCACTAAAATTATTACAATTTATAAAGAAACTTACAGAAGGAGCAGTATGTTAAACCAATGATAGAAGCAGTGCATTGCCATTGTAGTGTCACTGTGTTAAACCAATGATAGAAGCAGTGCATTGCCATTGTAGTGTCACTGTGTTAAACCAATGATAGAAGCAGTGCATTGCCATTGTAGTGTCACTGTGTTAAACCAATGATAGAAGCAGTGCATTGCCATTGTAGTGTCACTGTGTTAAACCAATGATAGAAGCAGTGCATTGCCATTGTAGTGTCACTGTGTTAAACCAATGATAGAAGCAGTGCATTGCCATTGTAGTGTAACTGTGTTAAACCAATGATAGAAGCAGTGCATTGCCATTGTAAACCAATGATCAGTTTGTGCAAAAATGTAAATAATTAAAAAAAATTACAAAATTAAAGTTTCTTCTGATTTTTTCTTTGCTATTGACATTTAGCTTTCTAATTTGAGATACATTCCACTTTAATTTCATTATACTGTGTTACGCAGCTCCAGTAGAAAAAGTCTCCATTCCATTTGAAGTTTAATGGTAATTTTGTTAATGCTGTGCACTTTGTTTAATAGTCTATTGAAACTACATTTGCAGTTTGAAAGCTCATTTGAATCAATGTGCTTTGTGGTGGCTGCAGCATTATTGAGATAAATAGCTATAATTTAATTTCTTTTCAGTTTAAATTCTGCAACTCAGTTTCTTTTAATCTGTAGCTTTTTCAGACTTAAGGTAAATTTGTGTGCAGTTAATTTGTTGCAGTTACCACAATGAAATAGAAAATTGCTGTATTACTTTTTATAATTTATAGTATATTATCCTGCTGCCTTTGATTGCTGTTTCAAAATCTACATAAGAGCATAAGACACAATGAGAATAAGAAGGGGTCCATATAGACATGTCTCTTGATTGAACAGTATTTGTCCCATTTTTAATCTTGATTTTATATAAATGAGGAACATTCTAATTCCATTTATTCTCCCGAGTGTCGAGTTTCTATGAGATTCTGCCACATCCCTTACAAGTAAGCCTTCTTTAAATTCTGGACCTTTCTTTGTGTTGCCTGTTTCCAGGACTCTCAGTTAAGTACAAGTTGAATTGTTTTGTAGTCCCAGTACAGTTTACATAGTTATTACTTTGAAAAACATGTAACTAGTTACAGTTACAAATAGTTACATCTCAAGGGTGGCCAATCCCTGTCCTGACAGACCATGTCCAATTCTTTTGTTCTATTTCTGTATTGTAGTCTGGTAAAGGTCTTTTCACACCCAGCTTGTCGCGTCAGTGTCCGGCGTATTAACCGCAAAGCATCAGTCTGAAGCGCTGTCACTGGACATAACATGGCCTTAACAAAGTACACCATTATATATATATATATATATATATATATATATATATATACAGACGTGCTCAAATTTGTTGGTACCCCTCCACAAAAATCGAAGAATGCACAATTTTCTCTGAAATAACTTGAAACTGACAAAAGTAATTGGCATCCACCATTGTTTATTCCATATTTAATAGAAATCAGACTTTGCTTTTTCATTCAACATAATATTGTAAATAATAAAACAAATGAAAATGGCATGGACAAAAATGATGGGACCCTTAACCTAATATTTTGTTGCACAACCTTTAGAGGCAATCACTGCAATCAAACGTTTTCTGTAGCTCTCAATGAGACTTCTGCACCTGTTAACAGGTAGTTTGGCCCACTCTTCCTGAGCAAACTGCTCCAGCTGTCTCAGGTTTGATGGGTGCCTTCTCCAGACTGCAAGTTTCAGCTCTTTCCATAGATGTTCGATAGGATTCAGATCAGGACTCATAGAAGGCCACTTCAGAATAGTCCAATTTTTTGTTCTTATCCATTCTTGGGTGCTTTTAGCTGTGTGTTTGGGGTCATTATCCTGTTGGAGGACCCATGACCTGAGATTGAGACAGAGCTTTATGACACTGTCAGTACGTTTCGCTCCAGAATGCCTTGATAGTCTTGAGATTTCATTGTGCCCTGCACAGATTCAATGCACCCTGTGCCAGGCGCAGCCCCAAAACATAACCGAGCCTCCTCCATGTTTCACTGTAGGTATGGTGTTCTTTTCTTTGAAAGCTTCATTTTTTCGTCTGTGAACATAGAGCTGATGTGACTTGCCAAAAAGCTCCAGTTTTGACTCATCTGTCCAAAGGACATTCTCCCAGAAGGATTGTGGCTTGTCAATATGCATTTTAGCAAATTCCAGTCTGGCTTTTTTATGTTTTTCTTTCAAAAGTGGAGTCCTCCTGGGTCTTCTTCCATGGAGCCCACTTTCGCTCAAAAATCAGAAACTGACGTACCTTCACCTTGGAGTTCAGTTTGTATCTCTTTGGCAGTTATCCTTGGTTCTTTTTCTACCATTCGCACTTTCCTTCTCTTCAATCTGGGGTCGATTTTCCTCTTGCGGCTGCGCCCAGGGAGGTTGGCTACAGTTCCATGGACCTTAAACTTCTTAATAATATTTGCAACTGTTGTCACAGGAACATCAAGCTGCTTGGAGATGGTCTTGTAGCCTTTACCTTTACCATGCTTGTCTATTATTTTCTTTCTGATCTCCTCAGACAACTCTCTCCTTTGCTTTCTCTGGTCCATGTTCAGTGTGGTGCACACAATGATACCAAACAGCACAGTGACTACTTTTCTCCATTTAAATAGGCTGAATGACTGATTACAAGATTGGAGACATGTGTGATACTAATTAAAGAAACTAATTAGTTTGAAATATCACTATAATCCAGTTATTTATTATCTTTTCTAAGGGGTACCAACAAATGTGTCCAGGCCATTTTAGAATATCTTTGTAGAATAAGCAATAATTCATCTCTTTTCACAGCTTCTTTGCTTTATTCTATGACATACCAAAGGCATGCAAGTATACATGATAAAATAGCTTTTAATTTCATCACTTTTCAGGAGGAATGAAGCATTATTTCAATGAGCTGTAAGGGTACCAACAAATTTGAGCACGTCTGTATATATATATATATATATATATATGTTTATCTTTTAGCATAAGCACTGTAACATAAATATTATCACATGATACCTAATTAATAAAGTTCTGTCTTTTGCAAAAATAAAAATAGTATAATTTAAACATTTCATTGGTCTGCTGTGCTATCTTTGCCACACTATAGAGTCGTTCTTTACTGTTGAATCTCAAGTGCTTCCCATTTAACACACAGACATCCACTTGACTACTATCTTTATAATTACATATAAAAGTGTTTGAATGTTTCCTACCTCTGTTGCTGATTGACTGATGATATTCCAAATACAGATCGTTTGTAATCTTCGGTTGTGATCTTCAAATCTCTAATTTATTTTGTAAACCAAAAAAGTAGGCTTGCACCCTTTATAAAATAATAATAACTTCATACTTTATTACTTGCAACTTTTTTTCCCAATACAATGTGCCCCTGAGAATCCAAACAGCTATAACGAGTACAGGCACAGTGGCGGTGCTGGGATTTACTGGGCTCTGGTGCACGACGTGAATTCATTACAACTCATAAGCGAAAACACTATGAACACACTTAAATTAATATAACAGAAAAGCATGTCACTTTTTTTAAATGCTGAAGTTTTACCATCCGTTACTTAAGGCGTAATTTCATGAGGCAGGCAGACTCGGACACATTCAGCTTGTTCGATGTGGAACTGGAACAGGTTTACCCGTTTATTTCCATTTCTGTTCTAGCATCATGGCTAACAGCGATTTGGGGATGCTGTTTGTGCATTGTGCATTTTTTTCAAACAGAAAATTCCAAGCAGTAGTTATATCATATGTAATAAACTATAACATTAATATTATGGGTCAAATCTATAAACACATCTCGCTATACAGTACAGACCATCCAAACAGCTATAATGAGTACAGGCAATTCATATAGTTTATTTGCAACTACAAATGGATAGATTGTATTCCTATAATTGAAAAGCCCAAATGAGACTAGCTGCAAAGGTGGCCCTACTGTTAGATGTCTCTACACATCTCTATATCACAATGCTTTTTTTATAGAGGAAACTATTTGGAAGTGTCCCATAGTGAATTGGGTTGCAATAATGCAATGATTTTGCAATGCTGTCTGTAAGCATTCCTAGAGGGAATGCAACACATTTCAGGCATGACTGGAACTTGATTGATGCATGTCTGGGTTGAGTAGAAAAAGGAAATACAGAAGTCAATGCTTTAAACATCTTTCAATTGTCAAATGTTGGGAAAGAAAACAGATTACGCCTGCCCCTGATACTCTGAAAGCCTTCTTTGCCTGAGGGGAATGAATTACTCATACCCCCCCACCCCCCATTTTCTAATTTATTATAAGATGTCAATTTTGGAGTAAGCAGTCCGCTGGCATAGAGTGATTGCAGAGAATCCCACACTGTCTAATGTAGGAAGCGGAGGAGTGGAGGAATCCATGAAATTGAATGCTAATCAGTCCTCTTATTCCCTTGCTGCCGGCCACACATTTTCTCTGCTATTTGCTTTGCAGCTGTAAAGAGTGGAACTAGCTGCTAATTTATCCAAAATGACTCATGTCCCCGAGCAGTGAAGCCCTGCCCTTTTTTCTTTAGTCCTATGTTGTTTTGTTAATAGCATATGTAATGGTCCTTTTGATGGGGTTTCAGACTATATCAGGGGTTTTTAAAGGCGTGATGCATTTAAAAGCAGGGGACTTTCTGATCGCATGTATTTTTTTTTTAACATTATCCTTATCTTTTTTATATTGTGTTTTAGAATTTAGAGCTATTAAATTGACTATAATATCCACATGCGGGGAATCAGCCAGTTGAACAGATTAAAAAAAAAAGATGGCTTAAAAAAGCTGGCAACAACAACATGGATAAATATATTATTAGTACATGTATTTCAGTAAAGAAATCAGCTTTTATTGTAAGCATACACCGCTCCTTATAAGAACATAAGAACATAAGAAAGTTTACAAACGAGAGGAGGCCATTCGGCCCATCTTGCTCATTTGGTTATTAGTAGCTTATTGATCCCAGAATCTCATCAAGCAGCTTCTTGAAGGATCCCAGGGTGTCAGCTTCAACAACATTACTGGGGAGTTGGTTCCATACCCTCACAATTCTCTTTGTAAAAAAGTGCCTCCTATTTTCTGTTCTGAATGCCCCTTTATCTAATCTCCATTTGTGACCCCTGGTCCTTGTTTCTTTTTTCAGCTCAAAAAAGTCCCCTGGGTCGACATTGTCTATACCTTTTAGGATTTTGAATGCTTGAATCAGACACCGCGTAGTCTTCTTTGTTCAAGACTGAATAGATTCAATTCTTTTAGCCTGTCTGCATACGACATGCCTTTTAAACCCGGTGTAGCAGGGTGATTGCCCTGCACGTGTGTATTTAGTGTGGATATACTGGCTGTGTGGTACAGTGGTTAAAGAAAAGGGGCTTGTAACCAGGAGGTCCCCGGTTCAAATCCCACCTCAGCCACTGACTCATTGTGTGACCCTGAGCAAGTCACTTAACCTCCTTGTGCTCCGTCTTTCGGGTGAGACGTAGTTGTAAGTGACTCTGCAGCTGATGCATAGTTCACACACCCTAGTCTCTGTAAGTCGCCTTGGATAAAGGCGTCTGCTAAATAAACTAATAATAATAATAATATAATTTATATGGGGAAATGGGTTTATTGTGTGTCGTTGTGGAGTTGATTTGTTTAATTGAATTATTGTTTTACAGACGGGTGCTCGATTGAGACTTGCTGCCTGCTAGGTTTGGTTGAGAGGAAGGGCAGCAAGTGATTGGCTGTGCTGGACCTCAATCAGCAGGTGGGCGGGTCTTGACCGAGTGTCCATCAGTTCAAAAGCATCCGCGGGAGATGGTTCGAGGCAACTGTAACGCCATGCCAGAGGGGAGCGGCGTATACTCGGGAGGAGAGGGTCCGTTCAGCTACGCAACCCTGAGACTGCAAGCGGTGCTTGTGAAGGCAATGCCCAGCCAAGGCCGTTTGAAGCAGCACGAGTCGTTGTATGCATACCGGCTCATGAGTAGGTTAGTTAGGGGATAGTGATCCCATGTGATGTATAGTGAGGGTTACATAGTGTAGCCGGTTCCTGGAGCGGGATGCCTCGTTTTAAGGCTAGCGCTCGCCCTCTGGGGCACCTTTTATTTGTAGTTTTTGTATTGTGTTTTATTTTGCCTTTTGTACAGCTTGCTGTATGTGTCCGTGTGTGTTACCATGGCTGGTAACGTCACATGACCACCTCTTATGTCGTTTCTGTTTGTATTAATAAATCCTGCGCGCCTGTGCCGGCGTTTCAACTCCACCCCCCAATGTCTCTCTGTAGTTTGTAAACAGCGGTGATCCACGCACGTGACGTAAGACCCGGTCACACCTGGGATAATTCTGGTCGCTCTTCTTTGCACTCTTTGTAGAGCAGCAATATCCTTTTGGTAACGAGGTGACCAGAACTGAACACAATATTCTAGTTGGTCAGTTAATAAAAGGAGCAACATTTCTGTAGCTGTGCTTTCCAAGGTGGAACAACGCTTCACTGCACCCCTTTCAGCTGCTGTCGCCTATAGCTAATGTCAACAACAGGTGCAAATAATTATTTTTCTTATTACATTACATGTATTGTTTCTTGCCTTTACCTGTGAGAATGGAAACAGAGTAATTGTTAAATAAAATTCAGTCCTGCATCTAATAGCAACAATGCATGGGTAAGGATCCTGGGGTCCATTATCTGTAAAGATCGACACAGCTTTTATTATTATTATTATTATTATTATTATTATTTATTTCTTAGCAGACGCCCTTATCCAGGGCGACTTACAATCGTAAGCAAAAACATTTCAAGCGTTACAATACAAGTAATACAATAAGAGCAAGAAATACAATAACTTTTGTTCAAGCAAAGTACAAGTTTGACAAACCACAATTCAATAATACAGCAGGTAATAGTGATAGTTACATCAGGATATGATTAAATAGTGATAGTTACATCAGGATGTGATTAAATACAAAGTACTACAGGTTAAAAACTTGGCAGATTACAGTATTCTGAAGTACAGGATTAAATGCAGTAAAATAGGGGGCTGATAAGAGCAAAATAAAGCACATTTACATGAAGGGTGATAGTGTCCCAGGATACAAACAGAGGAGTTCTACAGGTGCTCTTTGAAGAGGTGAGTCTTAAGGAGGCGCCGGAATGTGGTCAGGGACTGGGCAGTCCTGACATCTGTAGGAAGGTCATTCCACCACTGCGGAGCAAGGGTGGAGAAGGAGCGGGCTTTGGAGGCAGGGGAGCGTAGCGGTGGTAGAGCTAGTCTTCTAGTGCAGGCGGAGCGGAGAGGTCGAGTGGGGGTGTAGGGAGAGATGAGGGTCTGGAGGTAGCTGGGTGCAGACTGGTCAAGGCATCTGTAGGCTAGTACAAGAGTCTTGAACTGGATGCGAGCGGTGATCGGGAGCCAGTGGAGCGAGCGGAGTAGTGGAGTAGCGTGGGCGAAGCGAGGCAGAGAGAACACCAGGCGGGCAGCAGAGTTCTGGATGAGCTGGAGCGGACGGGTGGCGGACGCAGGGAGGCCAGCCAGGAGGGAGTTGCAGTAGTATAGGCGGGAGAGTACCAGGGCCTGGACCAGGAGCTGGGTAGCATAGTTGGTGAGGAAGAGTCGGATTCTTCGGATGTTGCTCAGGAAGAATCGGCAAGTGCGTGCCAGAGTGGAGATGTGCTGGGAATAAGAGAGGCAGGGGTCCAGGGTGACTCCAAGGTTCTTAGCGGAGGAAGAGGGAGAGAGTGTGGTAGATTCCAGAGGAACAGAGATAGAGAGATCAGAGGAGGGGGAGGAGGAGGAGGGAAAGAAAAGGAGGTCAGATTTAGAGAGGTTGAGTTTGAGGTGATGCGAGTGCATCCAGGAGGAAATAGCAGACAGACAGGTAGAGATACGGGAGGAGATGGTGGAGTCAGAGGTGGGGAAGGAGAGGAAAATCTGAGCATCATCAGCATAGAAATGGTATGAGAAACCATAGGATGCGATGAGGGGGCCCAGGGAGCGGGTGTAGAGAGAGAACAGGAGAGGACCCAAGACTGACCCTTGGGGGACTCCAGTTAAGAGAGGGTGAGGTGTGGAGATTGCTCCACGCCAGGTTACCTGGTAAGTGCGGTTGGAGAGGTAGGAGGAGAACCAGGCCAGAGCAGTGCCAGAGATCCCCAGGTCAGCAAGAGATGATAGTAGAATAGAGTGATCAACAGTGTCAAAGGCAGCAGAGAGGTCGAGGAGAATTAGGACAGAGGAGAGAGAGGCAGCTCGGGCACATTTAAGTGAGTTGGTGACAGACAGGAGGGCGGTTTCAGTGGAGTGAGCAGAGCAGAAACCAGATTGGAGAGGGTCAAGCAGAGAGTGGTTGGACAGGAAAGCAGAGAGCTGGCGGTGTACAGTCCGCTCGAGGGTTTTGGAGAGGAAGGGTAGGAGGGAGACAGGACGGTAGCTCTGGAGGGAGGTAGGGTCGAGGGTAGGTTTTTTGAGGAGGGGAGTGATAGAGGCTTTTTTGAAGGCAGAGGGGAAGATACCAGAAAGTAGAGAGGTGTTGAGGAGGGAGGAGATGAAGGGGAGTAGAGCAGGAGCAGCAGCTTGAAAGAGGTGAGTGGGGAGGGGGTCCAAGGCACACGTGGTGGGTTTGTGACCCTGGAGCAGGGAGGAGAGGTCAGAGTCTGAGAGGGGCAAGAAGGTGGAGAAGGAGGGTGAGTTAGTAGGGGTTGCAGTGGGTGTAGGAGTTGGAGCGGGAGGGGGTGCGGGGGAGGGAGAGGTGTTAAAGAGTTTGCGGATATCTGAAATTTTAGAAGAGAAGAAGGAGGCAAAGTCATCAGGGGAGATAGAGGAGGGAGGAGGAGGGGGGGAGGGTTTAGGAGGGAGGAGAAGGTAGAGAATAGTTTACGTGGGTTGTTAGTGGAGGCTTGGATTACAGATTGGAAATAAGCACATTTAGCAGAGGAGAGAGTAGAGGAGAAGGAGGAGAGGAGAGTGCGGTAAAGGTCTAGGGCAGCAGGGAGTTTGGTTCTCTTCCATTTCTTTTCAGCAGATCGCAGTGTGATTCTTGCCGAGCGGAGCGCAGAGGAGAGCCAGGGATGGGGAGGGGAGGGGCGAGCAGGACGGGAGGTGAGGGGACAGAGGGAGTCGAGGGAGGAGGTGAGTGAGGAGAAGAGGGTGGAGGTAGCAGAGTCTACGGAGAGTTGTGAGAAGGAGTCGATAGGAGGGAGGTGAGAGAGAGCAGTGGAGGCAAGGACAGAGGGGGAGAGAGAGCGGAGGTTACGGCGAGAGGTGACAGTGGGGGTAGGAGGAGCAGGGAGAGGGGGGAGAGACAGAGAAAAAGAGATGAAATAGTGATCAGAGACGTCCAGGGGGGTGACAGAGAGGGTGGAGGGGCAGCAGGCCCTGGAGAAGGTGAGGTCCAGTTGACGGCCAGCTTTGTGGGTAGGAGGGGACGGAGAGAGACAGAAGTCGAAGGAGTGCAGGAGAGGGAGGAATCCAGCAGAGTGGCTGGGGTTGGAGAGATGGATGTTGAAGTCACCCAACAGGACAGTCGGGGTAGACAGGGAGGGAGGAGAGTAGAATTTTAACACTGAATTCTCATCCCCAGTACCGGTGGTCAAGGACTTCAGGCTACATTGTTCTTAAAAATCAGGAGCTCTCTGTTTGAGTTAGCACAAATGCAAAGCACTTTATTTTAGTGTTATATTTTTCAACACCCATCCCAACCTCTTCACAGTTTGGCATACGTGACCCGTAGCCAAAGGCCTGTAGTTTTAATGTATAAAAACACTACCATAAAACAGGTGGACTCATTACCAAAGCAGCTTTTGTCCGCTGGACTTAATCTGGTTTCACAAACACCAATCAACACAAGGAAGAGTAACAGACGGAGGCTGAATGCGAATCGGGCACCCTACACATCACAAGCGTCTTAACCACTATGCAGAAGAGCCAGGCTCATCTGCATTCATGGTTTGACAGAGTTTAACCTCATCTCAGGGGACATAACTGTAACAGCAGTGCATCACAAAACATGGTTACAGTAGCACTAGGTAGTCCAAGAGTTATGCTACCCAGTATATGGGAAATAGATAAATACACGTAAAGGATGCCATTTGCACAACGGTGTGGAGCAGAATATCAGAAACGTTTCTATTTCTTGTCTAGCTCCAGTAGCTGTGGCTGGCTCAGAGGTGCAGTGGGTGGATGTTTCTTGCATTAAAGCTCCTCCTTGTAACTGGGGGACAGCATAGCCACTTGAAGAAGTAGGTCTCTAAAGGTCTACCCTTTTAAATGCAGCCTGGGGTGTTTGCTAAGCAGTGGAGCCTGACTGCTGGAACATAATGAGCTTGTGGGGTGGGGGTGGGGGGGGGCATTGGGATAACCTTGAGAGGGAACAGACAGATAAAGACATTCAACGAGGGAAATCAGCCAGGTTCTGGGACAGTCTGATGGTCTCTCAGGTAGGGTAGGGGCAGTGCAGAGGCTGACTGGGTGGGATAGAGACCAGCAACAAACATTTTCACACTTTCTGGCAGCAAATATTAATCATTAATCAACTTGAATTATGAACCCATCACTGAAGAGTGTGTACATACAATCATATGTTGATAATTATGAACGTCAGTTTTTTAGCCAAACAGTGATCTCATGTATTATTTTTATTTTGTGGGTTGTACAATGACTGTCGAGGGTCTGTGGGTTTTAATGTCAAATTGCGGGTCACTTAGGTGTGATACATGCCCATGTTCATAGAATTGTTGTTGGAGCAGTAAAGCGCTCTCCTGAAGTATGGGCCCTCATGTGCACTACATTGCCAGATGTTGTTTTTGCTCGCCTTGTCTCTTAACGTAGCACCACAAACACGTGACACTACACTTGAATATTGCAGATCACATGTGTGTGTTGAAAGCTATGCCCCAGGCTGTAAGTATACAGTTACATGACTATTATATATGGTTGTCGAAATGTCCACTGTAAAACAGATATTTTTATTCGTGTCAAATATCTATTTTGCAGATACTGCTGATGTTAATAATTCTGTATGTTTTTTTTTCCTTGAAATGTATTTTAATGAGAGTTGATTTATGAGATTAATATCTTTTAGGATAACTATGTGCAACAGCCAGACCTGTGTTTTGCACGGTAAGGCATCATTATAATTGAATCTCTAGGAATTTACTCCGGTGCTGCATTTGTACTTGTTATTAAATGAAAAATATATACCATCTTCCTTCGAATTTAAGATGCACTTTTTAAACCAATTCTTTCTTCTCAAAAATGGCCTGCATCTTAAATTTGACTACAGTGATATGTGTATTAAAATTGCTAAAAGACATGACTGCCCAAGTACACAAACAGGAACATGCCCGAGAGCAGATGAACAAAACTGTTACTGCCCGATCTCAAATCAGCCATGACATAAAGGCAGCCATTTTCAAAGAGGCAGGAGTCAGTCTCTGGGAAATGTCAAGTAATAAAGAGGACTCCTCCAACTCAGAGGATGATGACTAGGAGAGATTCGGTGTTGTACAGGCATGTTAATGTACCAATATACCATATGCTTACCAATATGTCCATTAGATGAGTTTGTAGCATTCCATTGTAAGAAAAATAATATTCCTGTGTATAAATGGCTCGTATATGCGTAATTTAGGTTGTATCTTTGAAAATACATATTTATTTGATGTTTTATTTTTTCCTCAGTTTCCTTGAATATGCTATATATACTATAATGTGGTAAGACATATATAATTCAAAGTGTTAGTTTTAAGGTCTCAATGTACACCCACGTTGGTATTTGATAAGTGTAACTTTATCAAATACAAATACAGCACTAAAGTTGTGAGTGTAAGCCTCCTTGCCAGCACGGCTCTCAAACCTATGTCCTCTGCATGCTGGCTGGTTCAGCTCCCTCCTTTCCAGGCTGCATGCCTCCCTCAGAGGGCAGAGAAATTAAGATACTTTGTCATTATCAGACACAGTTTGAAAGGAATTTAATCAGCCCAGCGCGACTAGCGAAACCAAGTTAGATTACAGAAAAATAACATTAAAACACACCACGGTAGACAAATCCCTCCCATTAATCAGAGTGTTCTGTGGAGAGGGAGCACTGCTCCCTCAGCCCCTCCAAACCACCACGGACAGGGAGCTTCTCTGATTCAGCATTTCTAAACCTGTCTATCTGCCTGGTTTTACTGGACACAAAATCGCAGTGCTCTGCAGTTTACCAGAGGACCATGCAGGATCTTCATGGTATTCATTTGGGAGTTCAAAAAGTCAACCCCTGTACCATTACTGTGTTTCTTGCTTACCACACATTCGTTTATCACACACAAGGGAGTTTGACTCTAAAGTAATTGTAGCTAACAAAATAATTCCATCAATCTTTCCCATTTTGAACTTCCGTTAGCTACAATGTTTTTGATGCATTTTTCAAAAATAAACCCATGTTATAGCAAATATGTATTTTACTTTCAAAACATGATATCTGTTTCTACTTTAGGGTCCGAGCTATTTTTGCTGTTTTTTTTTTTTTTTTTCTTGTTTTTTTTTTTACTTTTGTTAGATTTGTGGCTATAACTCTTTAACTATAAAGGTTATAGGTACATGTCATACATGAAATGAATGTGCACACACTAGGCTTTCATAAAAACAGTGAAGTAGTCTGAAATTCACCCTGTTCAATACAGACAAAAAACACAGAAAAAGACTCTTTTTAGAAAAAAAAAACACATTATTTATTGTTTGTAAAAAAATATTTCAGCATGGCCAGCTCAAATCTAACAGTGCACAATGAAACTTCAACATGTAGGGTACATGGACATTTTTTTTTTAACAAATTGGATGCAAAATAAATTCAAATTATTCGTCCCAGGCACCCTGTGGCACAAGATGGGTCTGTTCACTGTGGCTTGAATGGCCAGCAAGGTGGTGACCAGGGCAACATAACCCTAAACAGCTCTGGTCTCATTCAAATGATCCACAAACATGAAAAAAATAAATAATAATAAATATATATATATATATATATATATATATATATATATATATATATATATATATATATATATATATATATATATATATATAATCTGAAAATAGGTCCTTGTGCCTTCGATGTCACCATTTCTCTTATCTTGTAAACATTCCAGAACACTCACATTCAAGGCTATCTCTTAATATGGTAATCTACCGGAAATACACAAGTAGGTCCTCGTTTTTTTTAACTTTTATTTCTGAATGAACAAACAGTATACAACACTTGAACAAATAAGAGGTACAGAACAAAAAACATAGATACATGACAATGTTAGGGTTCATTTACAGTAAAGATAGTGTTAACAATTTGGGGATTTAATGAACAATTATCAAGAGTATTCTGAAAAAAATGTTCCAGATATTGTTTATAAAGCCTAAAGATAGGACTATTCTTCATAAACTTCATAACTATTTGATTTATGAATATGAAATTTACCCAGCAATATAACTAAATTGACAAGATTGGACAGCCTTGTGTCAGTGTTTTCATATCCAAAAATAACATTTTTTTTATGTCAAATGAAACAAACTGTGAAGTTTTCCTTAAAATAAACAAGGAGACATCAGCCCCAAAAGATATAGAGTAAATACAGGCCAAAGACCTAATATTATAATAATAATAATAATAATAATAATAATAATAATAATAATAATAATAATAATAATAATATATTCCTGATCAAAGAGTGTACAGGCATTGAAAACCATAGGGGTAAATTTAGAAATAAACTTATTACAAGGATAATACTTACGAAGTATTTTTAAAATGAATTTCTTTTACTTTATTATAAATTACAAATCTATAGGGAACCAGCCAGGAAAAAGACCAGTTCAGAGGGCCCAATGTTTGTACCCAATAAATTCTAGATTTTGGAATATGATAATAGGGCAAGCAACGATTACGAATAAATGTATCATTATAATTACACAATAGATCTTTACCATCAATAACTAAAGCAGGTAAGACATTATAGTTTATAGCAGTATAAATTAAACGGTGTTGTATTAAAATACATAAGGCTGAAGGAATTGCATATTCTTTAGTTGTAAATGGATAATTATATTTATTTAAAAACTGAATATAACTTAACAGTGATCCACCTTGATTAAATAAGTCTGTTAGAAATATAATGCCTTTACTAACACAATTTTCAAAGTATAGGGAGTGACGTTTGTAGGTAATGAATTGGCTATTCCATATACAGTATTTATGGGGTGGAAAATTATGTTTGAAAAAGATCTCCCATGAAACCAGTGCCTGAGCATTGAAATCGGATACCTTTAAGGGAAGTTTTTTAATATCAAAATCACATTTTAATAGAAATTCTACCCCTCCTTAAGATGGGAATCACAAACAAAATGGATCCTTTATCACACAGAATTTTCTTAATCCAATTCATTTTAAAAGTACTATTGATAGAGGAGAAAGATATTGCATTTCGACCCCCTTCATCAATTTGTTACAAAGCAAATTTCTATTTATATATTCAGTTTAATTACACCATATAAACTTAAAAATCAGACTGTCCACAGATTTACAGATCAGGGGAGCTACAAAGAGACAACGGGCTGGGTACACAATTCTGGAGATGCCTTTTGCCTTACCCTACCGTAAATGGATAGATCCTTTCTCAACCACTTATCAAAAATACATTAGGCTTTTTTTATTTTTTCTTGACAATTATGCATATTGCTAAATTGTTTATCTTTACTAATTAGAATTCCAAGGTAATTAACTTGATCTTTAATTTCAATACCACAGATTCCTTTTAATGGAGTACCATGAATAGATCAAAGCTCACATTTATTAACATTTAATTTTAATCCTGAGGCTTACGAGAATACAGAAATGCTCTTTAGAGCCAGAGAAATTTGATTTGGATTGTGCAAGAATTAAGTGGTGTCATCAGCTTATGATCAGATTCATGTCCCCAACCTTAATACCTTGAAGAGTGGAATGTTTTATATGAATAGATAATAATTCAGCAGCTAAGACAAACAGGAAGGGAGCTATAGGTCATCTCTGTCTAATTCCCCTTTCTAAAATTGAATTGGGACGCTGTACCGAAAGGAAGAGAAGTACTGCTGTTAGGCATTTTATGGAATTCATGAAAAAATCTCCAAAGCCAAAAAGTATTAAAGCTTTAAATAAAAAGGGGTGTACAACAAAATCCAAAGCATTATAAAAGTCAAAAGTAATCTTTGTCAATTAAGGAATTGTAATATAAAAGATCTATCGCAAGGCTGATATTATTGGATGTATGGCGACCCTTCATAAATCCAGATTGAGAGTCTGAAATGATTTCATTTAAACAACCTTTAACCAAGTGTAGTACTAAAGATCAGTTTTGAAGTAACAATGCATGTTAACAATAGCAAGTGTTTAAAAGCTGGACGTTTGAGAAAGGTTCAGGAAACACTGTGCTTCTGAATCACCTTGTGTGGGACCCAGGGCCATATTTTCAAAGTGTTTACTCCAGACTAAATTCCTGTATTTAAAAAAAAAAAAAAATGAATAGATAAAACAGCTGTTAATTTTACATGACCAGAACCAAACTAAATAATATCATTTAAGTAGCATTAAGATGATTGTTTCCCCTTTCAAAAGATAGATTTGCCAAAAAGTTCAGTCTTGTATATAAAGTCACAGTAGTTTCTGCCTTTTATTCTAAAAACTTAATTTAATCTTTCATTTTCTGGGGAGGCAAAAAAAAAATTATTATTTATGAAGGTAAATGGTCTTTGAACCTGGTTTGTTCTTTGTTTTAAATAGTAATTATTTTTTTTCAATGATTTCTTTCTGCTGTTGGAAGAGATCAAGGTTAATACATGTGATCATTTTAATGTAATTTTTCATTTTTTGCAAGCAGCAAACACCTACACATTAAAAAAAGTACTCACATTACCAACAGAGTCCTGCTAATTTTAAGGTTAAAACATTAATCAGCACAAGTTCTTCAGTAAAGTCTGTAAATTGCTATTCTATGCCGTGGTCCACCTGTATAGATTGTGGTGAAGTGGTTTAAGAATGAAAAGAGCTGTTTCCTGACTTTGGATAAATGGGTTACTGAATGTAATGTTCTGTTTGTCCTCTAGATCAGGGTTTCCCAATCCTGGTCCTGGGGACCCCCACTGTGTCTGCTGGTTTTCATTCCACCTGAGCTCTGAATTACTTCATTAAACCCTTAAATGAACTGATTATTTGCTTAATTAGACCCTTTTACTTGTTTTCAGCTCTTAAACAGTTGCAGATTCAAGTTAGCTATAACATGGTATAAGTAACTTGAACTATGCAGCTGTTAAGAGCTGAAAACAAGTAAAAAGGTCAAATTAAGCACATATCAGTTCAATAAGGGTCTAGTTAAGTAATTGAGAGCTCAGCTGCTCAAAATGCATCCGTCTCTGCAAATAATTTTAAGAAGTAAATGCTTAGGACGAGCAAGCAAGCTAAGTTAGTCTTATTCTTCACAGTACTAAGTTAAACCACTTTAACAGGATCATCAGGAATCTGATTTGGTACACTGCAATCAGGATCTTATTTAGTCTCATTTAGCAGATGATCCACCTGTGATGATTAACATCTGGTATGCTGCAATCAGGATTTGAAGGTGTACTAACTTTAGTCCAATCAAGGGGACTAAACCTGCTTAATCCCTAGTTAGAGACATCAACTGGATTAAATATGGTACACTGCAGTTGTGTTTCTATTCCTAGGGAGAAGCACTGTGTAATTGTTTTCTTGTGGGGTAAACGGCTCAGCTGTCCTGACTGTTTAGGCAGGGACAAGAAAACCACTGTATAGTCAACACTCAAACAAAAGCTATGCTTATTTTGTTTATTTATTCCCATGTGGGGAAATTAAAAAGAAACCCTGATTTGCAACTGTAAAACGAGTCTCCAGCCGGTCACACTATCACAAGATACATAGATCAGTCTTGTTCTAACAGATCAAAAACCTGCTGCAGTGGATACAGACACTGTCTGGATTGACTATACAATTATTTTGTAGAGGATTATAGTTACTAAATTTCTTTGATTGTGTTCCTTAATATACAGACCTGCTCCCCATAAAACATGCAATAGAAGATCTGCCAATCTGCAGAATATTTAGTAGCACTTTCATTATTAGATTTAGTACTGTGCAATTATTTACCTCTGTGTTACCTTATATGGTGCACTGCCACATTGACATGGTTTATTTCATATTAGAATGGTGATTTAAAAACGATGTGAATTCATAATTATACCTGCTTTTGTTATGTGGCGTTTAGGGTTTCTGTATCTTCCAGTAGGACGAAGTGTTGCTCAGGACTAGAAACAAGATCCACGTTGCTGTTCTCAAGAATACATGTGGTAGATTGCATCAGGCATTCTAGTCAGGTATAGTATACTGCAAGGGTATACAGAGGGTCTGATATGTAATGGAAATTCTTTGATCAGAGGAGACAAGAAATCTGCAAGAATGAATTTGTATTAATTATTTATTAGTTATTGAGGTTTTGTACAATAAAAATTGCAGGTGGTTAAAAAAAACAAAAAAAAAACTTCCTGTTGTAAAGGAAGCCCTTGATGTAATGTAATATTCATGCAAGTCTGTGGCCCAAATCTTATTTTTTATATCAATATTTTATGTAGACTTACACTGAACAGCGAAGAACAAAAAGTATTTTCTAAATGGATTCAATAGAAAATCCTGAGAAGGTTGTAATGGAGATTTTTTTTAATCAGGGGCAAAAATAAATTGTGCACAGGGCTTGGGGAGTGGGGGCAAATGCATCCCACATGATATAACTTACATAAATGCATTTGTGCCAGTGGTCTCCTATATTATTGCTGTGACCTACCGACCTCAGCACCAGACTTTAGCAACCGTGTGTAGAGCTGAAATAAAATCTCTAAAACCTAATTTGTAGCGCAAGATTTGTGCCATGAGAACGAAAACATGAAAAAAGACAAATATTATGTTTAATATCAATATCAAATCTGCACTGTTCCTGTGTGTGGCAGGATGACAGAGGTTTGAGGCTCAGAGACAGTGGAAGGGGCAAAATAATGATCTTTATTAAACAAAAAAATAATCAAATAAATAGGCACAAGGGCCAACAAAAAGGTTCAAACAAAAATACAGAAATGTAGGCTGGGCATTCGCCTTCACTACAGTTTCTTTTTTCAAAACTAACCAGCACAGCACACCAAACAAACTCACCCCAAAACTCTTCTCTCTAACAAAGGGTTTCAGCTGCCCTTTTATAGTCTGTGGCTGGAGCCCAATTAACTAATAATTAACAATTAAACACTTAAGGCTCCAGCCACATTCTCACATGTATTTTGCAGGGAGGAATTTAACCCCCTCCCTGCCAATCCAAAACAAACCAAGAATCACAAAAACATAATGAAAACAGTAAAACTAACAATAACAACAAACACATATTTATAGGGGCGAGCTGGCACCCCATCACATTTCCCCCCCCCCCCCTTGTGTGCAGCACACTTGGCCCCAACGGCCACCTCCCCCCTTTGTCCCAAAGTCCCGGACGAGGGGAAGCAAGTGGCCCATGGGGGCGGCCATGGTGGGAGGTCTTCCTTCTCCCATTGCTGAGGATGGGTCAGTCCATAGCCCAGCGCCCTCTTTTCGGGACCGAGACCTGGCGAAAGGGGACCCAGGTGCATTGGATGGGGCGTCGGGAGCACAGGCAGGCGACCAGCCAGCTGCAGCCCCAGGCAGAGGTGCGAGCCCAGGCGACAGTGCAGCGAAGTCTGGGCAACCAGGGGGAGCGGAGCAGGAGACCAGGCGACCTCCTGTGCCCGGTGGTGCTGCGACCTGGGAGTCAGGCCCAGCGACCAAAGGTCCAGACATGGAGCCTGGGTGTCCGGGAGCCCAGGCCGAGGGATCGGGCTGTTGCACAGGGGTGGTGGTCGGGGCTGTGGTGGAGGTGGTCTCCTCACCTCCCCCCCCTTCTTCGTGGCCGGCAGCTCCCCTTTGTGAGGCTCCGGCCACAGTACTTCCTGCTGCCATTCAGGACTGGCAGCGACTCCAGGCGAAGCAGGACCCTCGGCGACCCCAGGCGAAGCAGGACCTTCGGCGACCCTAGGAGGAACAAAAGCAGAGCAGCAGGCAACCCCAGGCGATGCGAGGCAGGCATCCTTGGGCATGGCCAACATTGCAGGAACCTCCGGCCAGGGTGGCAGTGGCCAGAGTTTCTCTTCTCTGTTGGTAGCAGGAGGTAGAGCCCGCTCCAGCTCCTCTGGTGGCGGACGCGGAGGCGGGAACAGCAGCTCGTCTCCCTCTGATGGCGGAGGCGAGAACAGCAGCTCGTCTCCCTCTGGTGGCGGAGGCGAGAACGGCAATGCTGGTCCTTCCGGCGACGCTGGACCCTCTGGCGACGCGGGACCCCCTGGCCCCTCTGGCGACGCTGGACCCTCTGGCGACGCGGGACCCCCTGGCCCCTCTGGCGACGCTGGACCCTCTGGCGGCGCGGGACCCTCTGGCCCCTCTGGCGCTCGGGACAGTAGCTCCACCCCAGGCGACGGCGGACCAGCATCCCTAGGAGAAAGCACACTGAGAGTTTCTCTAGATGATGCGGGCAGGCAGGCAACCCCAGGCGATGCGAACAGGCAGGCAATCCCAGGCGATGCGAACAGGCAGGCACCCTTGGGCGATGCGGTGCCTCTTAGCCGCCGGGCAGTTTGTCCCCGCGCTCCCTTCAGCAGCCGGTACAGAGGCTGGGAGGGACCTCCAGCATCTTCTGCTGGCGGTGGAGGGAGAGACAGCGCCCGCTGTTCCCCCTCTGTTGGCGGTGGAGGGAGAGACAGCGCCCGCTGTTCCCCCTCTGCTGGCGGTGGAGGGAGAGACAGCTCCGGCTGTTCCCCCTCTGCTGGCGGTGGAGGGAGAGACAGCTCCGGCTGTTCCCCCTCTGCTGGCGGTGGAGGGAGAGACAGCTCCGGCTGTTCCCCCTCTGCTCGCGGTGGAGGGAGAGACAGCTCCGGCTGTTCCCCATCTGCTGGCGGTGGAGGGAGAGACAGCTCCGGCTCCTCCCGCTCGGGCCGTGGACGCACCGACTCCTCCCTCTCGGGCTGTGGACGTTCGGGCTCCTCCCTCTCGGGTGACGGCAGCGGCTCCCCCTCTCTGGGCGATGGCAGTGTCTCCCCCACTCTGTGCGACGGCAGCGGCTCCACCCCCTTTTCTTCAAGGAGGGGGATCTCCCCCATGTCTATCGCCAGGTATGCCAGGACCATGACGGCTATCTCCTGGAGGGACCCCGGGTGGTGCTCTCTCTCCCACTCCTCCCACCTCTCCCCATCTCGATACCACAGCGTGCTGAGGGCTGTGGGGAGGTCGTGGAAGAGGTCCGCTTCGGGGTGCACCAACCACTCCCAGATGTCCCGTGATGGTGGTGAAGGCGGTGGTGGTGGGGTGGCTGCCGACGACGGGGTTGGTAGCTGCTGCTTTCTTCGCTGCCTTTGTTTTTCCCCATTCTGCGCACCGCCAAAAAACCTCCAAAAATCCCAAAATTCAAAAATTCAAAATTCAAAAAAAAAATACTGCTCTGAGCCTCTAGGTGGCGCTATCCCACTTCTGACACCACGTGTGGCAGGATGACAGAGGTTTGAGGCTCAGAGACAGTGGAAGGGGCAAAATAATGATCTTTATTAACCCTTTGCGGTCCATTTATTAATCGCGCGTCAGGCACGCCAGGTCTAATTAATTTTCACACGCGCAGTTAATTTTATACGCGCTGTTTAAAAGTATTTTTTTTCACAGTCAAACGGGTTTAAATGGCCCTGCATATCAACAAAGCACACACTAGGCATCTCCAGCCCCGCCCCACCCTTTCGTTTGCTATAGCGTTCAGCTATGTAAGAAATAAATAATAATAATAATAGTCGTACATACCGATCGATCATCTCCGGATCACTCGTTTTATCACCAAACTCCTCAATAATGCGTTCCAAGTCATTATTTTATTACTATAACATCTGAAAAAAGCTCTGCAAATGTCCATGATAGTCTCAGTGCGCTGACGCACTCAGCCAGCTTGTTTACTATGAACGCCCCATTATCTGATACCTGATACCATGTATGACTATTCATGAGATACGCCTTTTTTTTTTTTTTCCGACTTGTCTCGGCTCCTGTCGCTCCCACTCGGCAATTGAATGGTTTTCTCGGCTTTTTCCGGAGAAAAAACGACTAAACACCCGTTTATTGCATTGCTAAAATGATGTCGGACCCAGTCCGACAAAGGACCTGTGAGGAATAATTGCAATGTCGGACCCAGTCCGACAATGGACCGCAAAGGGTTAAACAAAAAAATAATCAAATAAATAGGCACAAGGGCCAACAAAAAGGTTCAAACAAAAATACAGAAATGTAGGCTGGGCATTCGCCTTCACTACAGTTTCTTTTTTCAAAACTAACCAGCACAGCACACCAACAAACAAACTCACCCCAAAACTCTTCTCTCTAACAAAGGGTTTCAGCTGCCCTTTTATAGTCTTTTGCAGGGAGGAATTTAACCCCCTCCCTGCCAATCCAAAACAAACCAAGAATCACAAAAACATAATGAAAACAGTAAAACTAACAATAACAACAAACACATATTTATAGGGGCGAGCTGGCACCCCATCACACTGTGGAATTCTCATTCAGGTATTATTATTATTATTATTATTATTATTATTATTATTATTATTATTATTATTATAACATTATTTAGTGTAAAATATGGGTGAGTAGGATTGCCTGTTGTAGATTCACTAACATTATTTTGAAAATGTATTCTACTAAACACCAGGACTGGATATATTTTTATATAATTAACCTAAAGTGCAGGATTTTAGCTCTGTTCGTAGACTACCATAAGGATCAAAATTGTTGAAGCTAACCTCCTTTAGGAAACCATGTATATATTATATATGTATGTGTATAATAATATATATGCAGTCAAACAAGTTTAGCCAATAATGCATGGAGAGAGCAAAGTGCTCTCATATGGAATGTTAGTGTTTTTTTTAGTATTTGTGTAATGCTATGTCTAGGTTTTTGTTTTATTTCCCTTGCTTTTTTATTATATTTTTTGGCCCCCGTGTGAAAAAGTAATCGCCCCCTTAGACTCAATAACTGGTTACGCCACCTTTAGCAGCAATAACTGCAACCAAACGCTTCCTGTAGTTATTGATTAGTCTCTCACAGCGCCGTGGAGGAATTTTGGCCCACTCCTCCATGCAGAACTGCTTCAACTCAGTGACATTTGTGGGTTTTCGAGCATGAACTGCTCGTTTCAGGTTCTGCCACAACATCTCAATGGGGTTTAGGTCTGGACTTTGACTAGGCCATTCCAAAACTTTAAATTTCTTGTTCTTCAACCATTCTGATGTAGACTTGCTTGTGTGTTTCGGATGATTGTCTTGCTGCCTGACCCAGCTGCGCTGCAGCTTCAGCTCACAGACTAATACAGAGCAGAATTCATGGTTCCTTCAATGATTGCAAGGCGTCCAGGTCCTGATGCAGCAAAGCATCCCCAAACCATGACACTACCACCACCATGCTTAACCGTTGGTATGAGGTTCTTACTGTGGAATGCAGTGTTTGGGTTTTGCCAGACATAACAGGGCCCATGTCGGCCAAAAAGTTCCACTTTTGACTCATCTGTCCATAGAACATTGTTCCAGAACTCTTGAGGATCATCCAGGTGCTTTTTGGCAAACTTGAGACAAGATTTCATGTTCTTCTTAGTGAGCAATGGTTTCCGCCTTGCTTCTCTGCCATGAATCCCATTTTCGCCCAGTGTCTTTCGGATGGTGGAGTCATGAACACTGACCTTAGCCGAGGCGAGAGAGGCCTGCAGATCCCTGGATGTTGTTCTAGGGTTCTTTGTGACTTGTCCCAAACTTTCTCCATTTGGACAATATGGCTCTGACTGTGTTTCGGTGGAGACCCAGAGCCTTAGAAATGGCTTTGTAACCCTTTCCAGACTGATAGGCATCAACAACATTTTTCCAGAGGTCTTCAGGAATTTCTTTTGTTCGTGGCATGATGTGCCTCTAGAACTTGTGTGCTGACAACTTCATTCTGATGGTAAGGGCCAAAGTTAGTCAGATTTATATTGGGCAGGGCTGGCCCAAATCAGGCCTGGTTGTTAACCAAAGTACTCTAACAGCTGATCCTAATTATCCCTTTAATTGGGTTGAGTTAACTGGGTGGGGGGGGCAATAACTTTTTCACACCTGAAGATTGCATGTTTGATTACCTTGCACACCAAACAAATGAAAGAAGCACCAAACTTTGGTGTCATTTTTTCTCAGACTCCCTCTATATACTACTACAACACGCAAAAAAATCTGACGAAATGCAATGTGAAAAATGTGCAAAAATGCAGAAAATCAGACAGGGGGCAAATACTTTTTCACGGCACTGTATGTACCATGTGCAATTTGACTTTTCCAGTTTCCTGAGTCAGACAAGGAACTGCTTGGTATCAAAATAAAGGTAATCGATTAATCAAATACAAGGTGATCCTGGGGACTTCAGAGTATTTTCAGATACGTTAATTTGAAACATCCCATTGCAACTGATGAAGGGTTAAACATTTGACGAACAGGAAAGGTAGAATTCACAGTTCTGACTTTGTTGTCATAACCTTAGTACACAAAGCAGGGCCTTATCGAAATGATTTACAGGGCCCCAGTAAACAGAGTTATAGAGACTCCTTGAGTCTGCAGCATGATCTGAATCAGAGACATAAAGAAAAGCTCATGAAATATAGGAAAATTACTTTTAATATGCTGTCAAGTACACTTTAAATATCTCATAAGTTAAATGAGAAAATAATTGATGTTAAACAGCTGCTGAGGATGATTATATAGAAAGAGGCTATGACACATAAGAAATCATCAGGGAAGTAAAAACAAAGAACAGAGGCAAATTCATTTCACAGAAAAAAATCCACTGACTTGTCGACAGTGAGCTTCCAGTAAACTTTTGTTTGCACTCTGACAGAAGGCTAAATATTTGAGTGTTCCCTGGAGACAGCACAGGCTCCAGTTTAATTGGTCATCTCTCTAATTGCAGGGTGCTATCGTGCTGTGAAACACAGCAAGCTCTGTGCCAGCATCAGCCACTCCCTCTTGCACACCCAGCATGCCTCTGATTGGTTGGAATCCCTGAAGTCATCTAATCAAGCACTAACAATGTGCTACGGGGCAGCATTTAACACTGAGGTAGAATATTAAACAGAACAGCTTGACGTTTCATCAGCTGTTTAACACACTCATTTCTGTATTGTTGTGGTTTCTGTCAGATTCAACAATGATTCCCATACGGATAGAACTTATATTTTGCATATATTAAAAGCAACATATGTAGTGTTCCGCGTTTCCGGTTTATTCCGAATTTTACCGAAAAATTACAGGATTTTTTTATAACTGGATGTCGGCTTTTAGTGATTTATACCTGATTTTCCCTGTTATTTTCTAGGAAATACGCAATATTTTGATAAAAATGCTGTTTTATTTTGACTCCGACATTGTAATAAGCAGCCCTACACTGTATTCTAATATACAGCAGATGTTTAGACCTCAGAGGACAAATAACTTTCAAACATGGTTCTCTGTCACTTCACAAACACAAAATCAAAGTCTGATTTATTGTGGCAATTGGTGGGCATAGTAACTACTAGCCTTATCAAAAACTAAATTGAAATACTTACACAAAAATATAATATTTTTAGTGGATGAGGAATGGGGAGAAAACGTAAATCAGTTTATGCATATTCAAAAGAAAACAAATACTTAGAAGTATACAAAAATCAAAAATAGCAGAAGTGGGTCAGATGAGGCAGAGGATGCATAGCGCTGCAAATACTGCTGCATTGAGGTACATGTTTGCGCTGACAATAAAAGAACATACTGAAAAATAAGAGGCACATTAAACTAAAACAATAAAGTGAACTGATAGACAAGCAATCCATTTATGTAGCTTTTACACGTGCTTTAATAAAAAGAAAACACAGAATGACTGTGTTAATGAGTTTGTCAGGGCGCTGTGTTTTGCTGGACAGCCACTGTTTATTGCAGAGGTATGTACTGGTGACTTTGTGTGACAGTACTGTCTGTCTATCAGTTAAACACTAAGCCGACAATCTTAATTGTAAATATTTGACAGAAAATGGTGATGCTTTAGTTGCTAAACTGTACCGTATGTTGTTATACTGTATGCATTGATGGAAATGTCCAGTGTGATTTTGGACCTGTCTCCCGATGGCTTGCACCACCCAGTTCTGTCAATGTTCTTTTCTTTTTATGATTTCAAGGCGAATAAACCTGGCTTGTTTTGTGCTGATGTCATGTTCATACCATCTGTAGATGATATTTCCTTCAGCACAGCGATTGCCCAAACGTTCCAAAGTACTAGCTAACTTGGGAAAATGTGGCTTCGACTTGCACAGATTCTGCTTCATCATACATACCAGAGACATTATTAATCAGAAACCAGAACTGCTATGCATCATATTTCACCCCAATTTCGGTTTTTAAAGATAAAAACCCAAAACGCGGAACACTACCTGTACAGAAGTGTGTTGTTGTTTGTCTTCATAAAGGGTGGCTGGCAGGTGTAAGCAGTTTACTAACCAGTGGCAACCTTGAGCCCAAAACCTATTACACACTTACCTGACAGTCCTGACCTCGCAGCGCCATCTGGTGGGGAATCTCAGAAGCCTGAAAGGGAAATACAAAATCCAGAGAGGCCGTTCTTTTCTGTTGCTGCAGATGCCTCAAACCATGGCAATGCGAAACTGTTTCCCCTTGCACTCCGATTTTGGACACCCAAACTTGGTGTACAAAATAAATTGCTGAACTTTTATGACGATCATGAAGAGACAGCTGATGCCATATTCACTCAGATTACTGCAAGGCTGCAAGAACATGACCTGAGTTTAGACAAGGTTTCTGCCTACACAGCCAACAATGCTAGTGTAAATTATGGGAAACATAACTCTGTTTTCTAAAGGTTCAGTGATCAGAATAGTGGCATGTGGCATAGTGGCAGTGGCTGCTGATTAGAAACAGGTGCAGAGGTGATGCAGTGCAGAAATAATCACACAACGAAAACTGTAATCCGGTTTGGAAAAAGGGGTTATTTTATTTTTAAACTCCCGGTCTGGCGACCAAACAATAATCCTCCGGCAATACACACCACTGTGTAAAGCCCGGAAGGAAACGATAATAATGGTTTGCAAACCAAATAATAACACTTTATCCGCCCCACAATAATACTAAACACGGTCACCAGTCCGGGTGTGTGCAGTACTGCTCAAGGTGGGTGATAACAATAGAACAGTGACTGTGGTGTTGTTGTTCCGGGTAGTGTTGGCCCAAGGCGACAGCTCCAGAGACGTGTTAGCTGTCTAGTGAATTTACAAAACAAAAGACAATTACTAACAGTGCTACAGACAAACAAAACACTCACAAACTAATACAATAATATAATAATACAATTCAATGGGGATCTCTACTGGTCCTTCCAGTTCCATATCACTCTGAACCAAGCGAAGGAAAAGATTTAAAATCCTCCGTCCCCTTTATGCTATCACGCATGACCCCTTGGAAAAGGAATGCAGCTGTCTCTATTGTCTGCAGCTGCTAGGATGGCGAGGGAATACCGAGTGAACTTGAAATCTACCTGACATTCCTACAGCATACACTGAAGATGTTCCATGAGTGTGTTCTCCTTGTTGAGGGAAATGAGGTGACAGCCTGTGAACTATATGAACAACCTCAGACTGAAAATCTAGCAAAGAAAAACAGATTCTTTTTTTGGATATGAGACCAACTCTCTCCTGAAGAAATTCCCTGCTTCACAGGCTGCCTCGATCAAAGAAGACTTCAATATGCTTTCACGTACCTGACAAAATGGTTTGACTTCTCTGATGAGAATCACTTGAAACAATTGGCATGCCTAGCACTGAAGAAACAGTTCAACTTTTCTGAGCTCTGTGAAGCAGTGGAAGCCCTTCAGATGTCTGCCAAACTCAACATGGATGCTCTGTATGACGGGTTTTGTGTTCTGCTATGTCTGAAAGAAATCGCAACCTCAACAGATCCCGTGGGAAAGAAAAGGTGTACTTTATTGAGGAGGAGCCAAACATGACTGTTCTGGTCTCATTTCTTTTGAGCATTCCTGTCACCAACACCTTCTTTGAGAGACTAAGAGACAGTTGCATGGACTGACCAGCGGAACAGGAGCAGTGTGGACCTCATCAAGAGTGAGAATCAGGTCAAAGTGAACTATGAGCAAGACTGCCAGCATGTACTGAAGGAGAAGGCTCTGCTGGAACCTGCTTGGTCTGAGAGGAAATACAAATATAAAGTTAGGAGATTGATGTAAGTAGACAGCTAGCTAACTATAGCTAAGAATTAAATGTTGAGAAATAGTGACATCCAGGAGAGGAGAGTTTAAGCACCACTACTCAGGCAGCAGTGTGGAGTAGTGGTTAGGGCTCTGGACTCTTGACCGGAGGGTTGTGGGTTCAAACCCAGGTGGGGAATTTTTTAATTTTTTAATTATTTTTCTCTACTGGCCTCGGGTACATCATTTTTCACCAAGCAGACATATTAGCAAGTCCCACAAATACGTGGACGGGTCTGGTTCACAACATATATACACACACATCAGGGATGGAAATAAGACTCCTATTGCCCCAGAGTGAACAAGTTCAGGTTTGTCTTATTAAACATATACTACTAAAACCAATAATGGATCAAACTGCTATCCCTGATTTATATATATATATATATATATATATATATATATATAATATAAAATTATTTTTGTTTTAGTTACTCAATGTGAAACTTGTTGCTGGTGCTGAGCAACAATTCTGTCAAGACATGGAGGTATCTTCACAAGCACACACATGTCATGTCATGGTCAATGTTCATCCTGGCTCTGTATTTTGTTTTCATCGATGTCATGGCTGAAAATCTGGTTTCACAAGTAGTTTGTACTGAATGGGACCAACACTTTCAGTGCTGCAGAAGAAGCAGTGCTGTATTCATCAGAGCACTCACACCAAAATGTCTCCAGCGGTATTTCACTGAACTTGGTTCTGAGGGAGCTGTCTGATGAAATGTCAATAAGCTCTTCTATCAGCTTTGATGGGACAGAGGGTGGCAGTTTAGCTTGAATATTCTCACTAATTGGGTTTGTAGCCTGCAGGTGTGCAGCTGCTTGTTCCGTCGTGAGTTCAGGAAAGTAAGTATTACATTTGTTGAGGAGACCAGATAGATGCGCTGCCAGCTGCAGTATGATTATGTCAAAGTCAGTATTTCGTTCCTGAATGCAAGAATGTAAGAGCTCGTACATATCAGTAGTCCCCCCAAAGACACAAACTTTTCAGAGTTGTAGTTTCCTTTTGAATGCATCAATTTTTTTCACGCTGGGCAATAAAATGAGTGCTCCCACCTTGCATAGTTTTGTTCAGCTTATTCATTTCACTGAATATGTCTGCAAGGTAACCCAGTTTTGCCAGCCACACCATCTTTTAGCACTTCAGCAAATTCAGGTTTCTTATCAGATGAGGAAGTACGTAACTCTTCCTTGAGATTAAATATACGGGTAAGCTTTCCGCCTCGAGATAGCCATCTCACCTCGGTATGCATGAGCATACAGAGACATAAAAGCAATCTGTCGTTTGACAGGTTAATTTGCTATTTTTGCATCAAACCTCCATATTAAAGCAGATGTTTATTAAAATGTGTTATTCATTTAGTACAAATATATTGCAAATTTCAATTACGAAAGCTCAAAGTCAGCAGCAGAAGTGTAAAAGAAAATCGAAGATAGCAACCAGATAAATAAAGAAGCTATATTTGGTGTGTAAAAAGGTAGTATTTTTACATGTTTTCATTTGAGATATGTTTAAGTTATATGAAAACAGATTACAAAAATTGATTTGATCTTTTTTTTCATATATATAATCTAAAAGTACATTTGACCACCCTACCATTAACAACACACAGAAAATGTGGCTAAAAGGAGAGAATACTTTAAACATTTATTTTTTAGGGTGAATATATGAACAAAGGTTATATTAACGAAAATATAGGCAATATGGTTTTAATTATAACTAATCTAATATCTTACTGCCAGAGTACTTTCACAACTGATATTATGTTATTTTTGTTTAACTTTAAACACAGGCATACTTGTTTCTGGTTCATGCTCTTATACTGTAAAGGATCACTGATTAATGGAAATATCAGCATGCTTCCAGTCATTTGTAAATGGGCACAAACAAAGCTGTTACATTATTATTGACTAGTGTTAACAGTAAATTGCTACATACTGAATGAATGTATGAAATGTTTGACTTGTATTAAATACAATCAGAATCAACCAAACGGAGGCAGAGTAAACACTCCCACCTGTTATTTACCTGCAGTTACAGGACTCCTCAGACACTCAGCTACACTCCCATCGGTGTGTGCTTTCCTGTAATTTACCTGCAGTTACAGGACTCCTCAGACACTCAGCTACACTCCCATCGGTGTGTGCTTTCCTGTAATTTACCTGCAGTTACAGGACTCCTCAGACACTCAGCTACACTCCCATCGTTGTGTGCTTTCCTGTTATTTACCTGCAGTTACAGGACTCCTCAGACACTCAGCTGAGACCTTTAACATTAAAAACGTGAGGACGTGTGACGCTATATTTTTTGGAACCCAACTACTTACTCTTTAAACCTAATTCATTGAGCAAGATTTGTTTTAAAAATAAAATTAACAGTTAAATTACTTTTTAATTTCTAGGTGCCAGCAGGGAACATTTTATTACTGTACATTAAAGTACATCAGAGTCACCTACTATTACAAATGCAAATGGGAAAAGAAAATATGTGCAGAGTACAGTACTTTCAGTATTGAACGACAGTCATTTCAGTTTATGGTAGCTGGGAAAGGGTAAATTACCTTGAACTTTATTTCAGTCTGCTTTATTGTCCTTGTTTGTTTAATTTGGCCAATGTGACTGTCACGTTCGCAAGCAAAATTAGTGCAAGACAGAAATGTGTAATTAATTTTAAGTTTGAGTTAGGACTTTGGAGTTTACACTAATGGGGTTCCTGTAGTTAAACCAGACGCAGACCATAATAACAGTGAGTAAGTTAGAGAATCAGAGAACGATGGAGAATCCGCCATTACCTTATTATTCCTGTTTCTTGTGCTCCTCCAGATAGAGAAAGAAAGATATATAAATAAATGATTGTTCATTTTGAAGCCAGACCCGCGTTGATCATTTCAGTACTATACTGGTAATATTATACTTGTGATATTATAGTATTACATAGCCTTTCGATTGCGTCTCCATCTTCTGACACATCTCAGATGCTGCAGTTTCTCTTTTCTTCAGCAAACAAAATTACTTTTCTTTTAAAAGCTGCATTAAAAAGACGCTTGTGGGGCTCCCGAGTGGTGCATCCGGTAAAGGCGCTCCGCATGGAGTGCAGGATGCGCTCTATAGTCTGGACGTCACCGGTTCGAGTCCAAGCTATTCCACAGCTGACCGTGGACTGGAGCTCCCAGGGGGCGGCGCACAATTGGCCGAGCATCGCCCGGGGGGGAGGGAGGGTTAGGTCGGCCAGAGTGTCCTCGATTCACCACGCACCAGCGACCCCTGTAGTCTGGCCGGGCGCCTGCGGGCTTGCCTGTAAGTTGCCCGAGAGCTGCGTTGTCCTCCGACGCTGTAGCTCTTGGGTGGCTGCATGGTGAGTCCGCAGTGTGGAAAAAAAGCGGTTGGCTGACAGCACACGCTTCAGAGGACAGCGTGTGTTCGTCTTCGCCCTCCCGAGTCAGCGCAGGGGTGGCAGCGGTGAGCTGAGCCTAAAAAATAAATGTCCATTCAAAATTGGGAGAAGAATAATAAAAAAATAATAATAAATAATTGACAACGACTAAATTTATTAATTTTTTTTTAAAAAAGAGGCTTGTGAGTCTATTTAACAAAAGATGTTAAATGTTTACATACAAACAACATAGACATACTGTATTTAATTTATATTAGAACTGTATTTTTAAACAAACTATTGAAAATGTATATTTTCTTAATTGATAACATGTCAATAAAGTTTTCTTAAAAGATAAAAATTGTTTGTCGCTGCATTACATTTTGGTGTAAAAGATAATAAAGAAATCTTGTAATTTCTTATTCGCATTATGTTTATGTTTGGAATCAGTGCATTAACTCACATTTTGTATATAAACATGTCCAACATTTTTAACATATTCCTTATTTTGTGCATCTATCCATCTGTCTATATCTATCTATCTATCTATCTATACACAGTGCTACCCCATTATAACGCGGTTGTCGGGGTCCATAATTGGAGATTGCGTTATTCGCCTTACAACAAATAGTGGCATTTTTGTTCCCAAAATGATTTACAATGGCCAAATAAATATTGTAGCGTACGGTGGAAAATGAAGGAAGGAGACACACACAATTTGCAGGTTAAAGTCTCCCACACACTCTGTAGAAAATAAAAATAACAATCGGATGTTCACAGCCAACGCTACAGTGAAATTTATGTTGGGGCATACACTGTATGCCCCTAAGCACTTTATGAGGACATTTTTAGGGCGTACACCGTACGCCCCCTAGCACTGATGGGGTTAAATAAAAGGCTAGGATGTGAATTCTAAACATTGTGGATGCGTGTGTCAAGCAGAATCATACGAACCCGAAATAGCAATTTAGGCAACAGCTAATAACAGATACCAGGCTTAGAGAGCATTAAAAGCAAGACAGAACAAGTGGGTCTTGACAGTTGATTTGAAGCGAGCGATTGTGGGAGTTGCATGCACTAAAGCTGGGAGAGAGTTCCAGAGAGTCGGGGCCATGAAGCTAAAAGAGCGCTCTAGAGTGTGGTGCACTTTTGCTTGCGGGCAGGGACATAGCGGGTCAGCAGGTTGGAGAGATACTCTGGACCTGTGTGATGGAGGGCCTTGTAGGCAAGCAGGAGAATTTTGAAAGTAATCCTGAACTTTACAGGTAGCCAGTGCAGCTGGACAAGACAGGGGGTAATGTGATCATGTTTTTTACATCTGGTAAGGATCCTAGCAGCGGCATTTTGGAGCATGACGGAAGACCACTGTAGAGAGAGTTGCAGTAGTCGAGTCGAAAGGAGTATCTCTGCATCTGGGAGAGAAAGGTAGGGATGGACCTTTGAAATGTTTCAGAGGTGGTAGAAGGAGGATTTGACTACAGAGGAGAAAAGGAGAGGTTACTATCCAGAAGTACACCAAGGCTCCATACAGTGGGGGAAGGCAGCAGCAGACAGTTTCCGAGGATCAAGGCAGCAATTTTGAGATTCTTGAGTTGAGTTTTCGATCCTACTAGAAGAAGTTCAGATGTGTTGGTGTTGAGCTGAAGAAAATTGGCAGACATCCAGGCCTCAATGTCTTGAATGCAAGCTGAGAGCTGAACCATGGCAGAGGGACTTCCAGGGTCTAGTTTTAGGTAGAGCTGGGTGTCATCTGCATAGGCGTGAAACATGAGGCTATGTTGGCAGATGAGGTGACCGAAGGGAAGCATGTAGATGTTGAAGAGAAGAGGCCCAAGAACAGACATAAGAGTGCCTGAAAAAGTTAAGAGGGGCACGGTATGATCTGAAGTGCTGTCACTCTTTTTACAGGCAGATAGACTATTGACCATTCTGAAGCAGGCGGAAAGCAAACCAGTGGAAGTTTAAAGCACTGACCACTTTGATCTTTGGAAAATAGACACAGATTATCTAACTAATTAATCAAACTAGCAGGTAGAGTCCCGCTGTGTTTTCTGCAGTTTTAGAAAATACTCAATCAGTGGGAAAAACAGAGGTGCAGAAAGAAAAGTGGAAATAATAGCATATATCGCTATCCTGCAGTGGATCTCCTCTGAAAATAACCCCCATTGTGTCTAAATTGAAGACAATTTTTGGTATATTTGTTTAGTTGTAATTTGGTCTGTTGTTCAGAACATTACTTTCACTATAAGTGAATGAAACTTGCTGAGCTTGAGCTACTGTGCCTGAGGACAGCAGTAACCATGGGGGCCTGGGTGTGCCCTGTTAAAGCTGAAAGGATCATTAAGGTTACAGTAGCGGTCAGTGGCGGCAAAAATCACAAAATATTTATTACCACCCCCCACCCCCCAATGGCTAACGTACTAAAAGTAAATTCATTTTGTTCAGCTGATTTCATATGCCTATGCTGAAAGCATTTTAATGCATTTAAACAGTAGACTGCAGTCGCTATGTAAATATAGCCCCATCAATACAAAAAAGCAACATTAGTGCTTTAAACAACACACAACTTACAGAATTGTGGATAAATGTTTTTATAATCAATCGGCAAATCAGAACCTTAAAATCATTATTTAGTTCTACAAGTCACTACGTCACACTAGCGTGGAACATTCGCTATAAAGACACAAATACAATATCACAAAGTCATTCACTCAAAACGAACAAGGCAGTTTGCCATGCCATGGCACGAAATTGACAGTTTTAACGCGATGTAACCTTACCTTATTTATAGTGAAGATCAATCCGCCTTTCTTTTTTTTTTAAGCAAAGTGTGCAATCACATTATCGTACCAGTTCGGTTGCTTCTCCAGGGAAGACAGCAGTTTTTTTTCAATGGATATTGTGGCTAGCGCGCTGAGACCACCCTGATCCATAGTGTTCCTCAAGTATGTCTTGATGCGCTTAAGGCAAGAAAAGCTTCTTTCCATACTAACTGTTGCTGCGGGTATAGTGGCAATTAAGCAGAGAAAGCAGTACACTTTAATTGGCACCTCACGGTCACAAATTGTGCAAGGCTGAATTAGCAAATACAAGGAAGCTGCAGCAAGCTATACATAGAAAAGAAAAACAAGTGGTGAAGGAAAGGCTAGTACCTGCTGTTGACCAAAGTGATATTGGTCCATTAGCGCCTAGAGGTTCAAGAAGCAGCTGTGGTATCTTTGCATGAAGCCTGAAGACAAAAAACATCCTGGTCATGACAAGTGGTGCTTCTTCAATAGTTGGATGCGTGGCAGATAATCAAGGCACATACTGTATACCTGGATGAAGCTGCAATGCGTGACAGGATCTTAGCTGTCATCAATTCGACAGCAGATCCTTTTGCTGCTGAGATCTGGTACCATCGTTCCTGCTGGAGGAAATATGTTTCTCCAATGTATCATCAAGATCAAGGTAGTGATGCTCGAATGCACCTTCAGATGATACGACTTGCAGAGGTTCAGCAAATTTCTTCAAGCACATCCGTTATGTGATATTTGAGCTGAAAGAACCAAGAACACTACAGGGTCTTCTCAAGGACTACTCCAACCTTCTTACAAACTTTGACTTTGATTGTAGTGGAAAAAAGTCAAGCATCATTTAAGGAGATGCTTCGGAAGGAGTTCCCCAACACAATTGGCTTTCATGACTGTTTTCACAAGAACGAGAGCACCATAGTTGAAGAGCACAAGGGCAGAGGCGAAACTAATGATCTCCTCCATAAGTTTCTCACGTGGCTCAGGAATCCAGCCGTTAGGGACTTCAGAGCCACCTGTGATGATCCACAGATTGTAGCTTTGTCATCAACAGTGTGTCACAGAATCCCACATGAAACAGCGTGTGTGTCACTGAATCCCACATGAAACAGCGTGTGTGTCACTGAATCCCACATGAAACAGCGTGTGTGTGTGGCACGGATTCCCACATGAAGCAGAGTGTGTCACTGAATCCCACATGAAACAGAGAGTGTGTCACTGAATCTCACTTGAAGCAGAGAGTGTGTCACTGAATCCCATATGAAACAGAGTGTGTCACTGAATCCCACATGAAACAGAGTGTGTCACTGAATCCCACATGAAACAGCGTGTGTGTCACTGAATCCCACATGAAGCAGAGAGTGTGTCACTGAATCCTTGAGGAAGATGTATCTCTCTGCAGGCCATTAAGTATTGGAAAGTGATTAGCTGCTGATTAATACTGAATGGAATCCATTGCAGGATTCTTTGTACATCAGCCAGTGTCTGCCTGTGCTCGAGATTAATAGAACGTCTGGGAGGAATTGATTCGCTGTATTCTGCTTCGGGTTTGGCAAATTGCTATAGATTCTAAACTCTAAACGAGATTAGCCATCATTCATAATCCTTAGAACAGTGCAATGCTAGTTTAGTAGTAAGTGAGATACTGTATCCCTCTCACCTTTCTCACTTAACCGTTGCATGTATACAGCCACAGTTTATACATAGGATGAGATAAACTAATAGTTTGCCTAACAGGCAAATGTTTAATTTGAAGCAACATGTCTAGACTAGACTAAGGGGTTGATTTGGTATGCCTTTACCCCACTGGGATAAGAATATTTTGTTGTGGCTTTTACAACACAAAAGAATACCCCTGGAAACAAATTAATGATGCAATCCGAGAAGATTGACCAGTGCTGAAAAATGCTCTTATAAAATCCAGCTGTTGCTTAACCTGGAAGCCCATAGAATAATCAAATCAAGAGTGGTGAGGGTATGGAATAACTTAGTATTACCTAGCCTTGGAATCCTTTAAGATCCAATTTGACAAGGTTTTGAGATCAATTAGCTACTAGGAATCGGAAAAGCCTCCTACAGTTCATACATTTTCTGATGTACTTCGGTTCTAAGAAGCTACTTTAGTTTTAGTCTGGTTTTATGATTGGATTTGTAAGATATGGAAGAAGTATATGTTGACGTTTTAGCATGGACCAAATTGGGATTCATATATTTATAGTGGGCTCGATAAAATAACCCCAAGCCCCGTAGCCAACTACACCACTCAGGTACAATTTATTTTTTAGATCTTAATCACATATCACAATGTATTGTTAAGTGTCTCAATACACACAGGAACTTTATATTCGGGGAAGCAGCACTGTGACAGAGTGCCAATTGAGGCTAGGTGGTGCACTTCTATTTATCAATAATGAAAGAAAAGAAACAAAATACATTCAAAATAATACCCTCGCCAACCCCGATCCTTCATGCAACTTAACATGACCCCTTCTCTTGCCAACCCTGACCCCTCCTTCGCCATATTTGACACAGTTTTGTCTGAAACAGCATGTCTTATGGCCTGGCCTTCGCCAATCTGATTCCTCCTGCAACCTGATTCCTCTCGTTGCAACCTGATTCCTCACGCTGCAACCTGATTCCTCTCGCTGCAACCTGATTCCTTGTGCTGCAACCTGATTCCTTGTGCTGCAGCCTGATTCCTCGTGCTGCAATCTGATACCTCCTGCTGCAACCTGATTCCTTGTGCTGCAACCTGATTCCTCGCACTGCAAACTGATTCATCATGCTGCAACCTGATTCCTCTCACTGCAACCTAATTCCTCGTGCTGCAACCTGATTCCTCTCGCAGCAACCTGATTCCTCGCACTGCAACCTGATTCCTTGTGCTGCAAACTGATTCGTCGTGCTGCAACCTGATTCCTCTTGCTGCAACCTGAGTCCTCGCACTGCAACCTGATTCCTCGCACTGCAACCCGATTCCTCGTGCTGCAACCTGATTCCTCTCGCTGCAACCTGATTCCTCGCACTGCAATCTGATTCCTCGTGCTGTAACCTGATTCCTCGCGCTGCAACCTGATTCATCATGCTGCAACCTGATTCCTCTCGCTGCAACCTGATTCCTCTCGCTGCAACCTGATTCCTCTCGCTGCAACCTGATTCCTTGTGCTACTACCTGATTCATCGTGCTGCAACCTGATTCATCGTGCTGCAACCTGATTCCTTGTGCTGCAACAGGAACTGGTAAATCGAGATTAGTGTCCATTATTGCATATAAAGACCCTGAGAATAAACGTGTATTATGTCACTGCAATCACTCAGGTGAAACAATGTCTTGTAATCTGCCCAAACATCAATATTTTTCAATATAAATTTCAGGAAGTATTGTAAGGTCCCTCGGGTCATAGAGACAGATGTGTAACAACACGTTATTCTAAGCAGAATAAATAATACAAAATACTTAACTTAAAAATATATATATATATATATATATATATATATATTGTGTTGGAAAAGAAAGCGAGAAGTTTGTGTGGTTTCTGAAATACTTTATAATGTTCCCCAGAGTGTTCTGAAAAAAAGGACACAATTTCCAAGATGCTACTGTAAAAAAATTATTTTTTGTGAATTTTTACAGGACGAGAGTCAACCACAGGGGGAGCATCCCCCTGAAAAAATAGGGTTAAATGTGCTTCAAGGAGTTCAATGCTGAGCGGAAGAAAATGGTCTACTATTATATAGGTTCATTCTATGTGAAGAGTGCTGTATCAGCTAGTAAATCAAAACCGGATGTAAGAGTATGGAATTCTACAGGATTAAGCGCATGTGCAAAGCCAAATTAAATACAAAACAATATAAACTTAGGGGAGACTATATTTCAGTGAATCGCTCAGGTTGAAAATGGACTGGACTACCTCCGGACCTGTTCTGAAAGGGTGTTCCCAGTTGACGGTAATGGCTAATTACTCTTGACTGCAAGTTAGGTGACTACCGTTATTTGACTAGAAGAATGGGTTGTAATATTTGTGATGTTTCTGTATCTTGAATCACCAATGAATGTAAACAAATGTAATCATGTATGGACTATATCATCTGTTAAGAATACTATTTCATTAATCAATAAACTGTGTAATTCGAAGTAGAATTGTGTGATTCATTATAATAAATAATAAAGTTACCACACCCTACGCGGGAGTTGTATGCTTCTTCACGAGCTGTGTGCTTAAAGGGCTATATATTTGTTCAGATACATTGAGATACATTGAATAACACTTTCCAAAGTGTGCATTTTCGAGGCTGCAGATTCAATAAGGAAACCACGGCCTAATATTAAAAATAAGCATTTCTTTTTTGTACACAAGCACCTCTCCATCTCAATAAATACCTAACATCCCCAAATAACACTCAAATAATAACCAGTGTGTCTTGTAAATGTGTTCTCTGGCTGATATTAACATACTTAGCTGATCTCATCATATTTTACTAGTATGTACTGTACACAACCCCCCCCCCCTCCCCCCAACACACCAATCACAAGCTCCCAATCACAAGAATCCCCAAATAACCGGCACATTCTATTGCACATTTGCAATCTGGTCTAAGTGGTCGCCACTTCACTATGTACATTAATCACCACCATACATCACAGACACCTCATATAATTTCATAATAAATAAATTATTGCGCAACAAGACTTAAAATGACACATAAGGACTTTACAATGATAAAGCGCATTGTTAACCCTTCGTCAGCGCCAAGGGATGCACATCCCTTCACATTCTTTACCCAGAAGACTCTGCTGGGGTGAAATGAACAAGGAAGCAGTAACAGACTTCCTGAAAGGCAAGGCATGAAAACTGGGAACTATCTTTAACCTCGGGTGTTTTAAAATGTAAATACATGTGACATATAGTGTGTGTTTCTTTAAAAAACTGCACATCGTAGTGAATGCGAAATGGGTAAGATTTATGGAATTATTTTGTTAGCTACAATTACTTTAAAATCCTATAGAATTATGTAAGGTGCATTAAGAAATGTATTACTAACCCAATCAGTTTTGACTAAGTAGCACATGCAATGTTACTCTTACTGTCAGACAGCATCGTTTAGTGTTCACAACGACATGTCAAATAATGTCTAATCAGGCCAGGAACAATTGGCTAGACACTGTTCACCTCAGCGACCCTCTACTGGTCTCGGCCACCTTGATTTCTTAATTAAAAAGCTGATTTTTCTCTCTCTTTTTTTTGTTAAACAATTGTATTTACTTTTTGTATGTGACAATTAAAATTGACTATTTTCTTTCTTTCCCAATGCATTGGTAATATGTGTAATACATAAAAATAAAATAAAATAAATGAGTTAAACATAGCTACCATGAACCCTTACCAGTGAGTTTTGTTTACTATGGCTGTATGCAAATTATATTATGCAGTTTATAAGTGTGTGTCTGCAAAGTTTAAGGAAGTAAAATCAAAACAGTCACAGTGTAGATGATTAAATGAATTACACTTGAAGGTGTGCTTTCTGCTGGCGTGGTAGTAGATTAGATAAGGCTTGCTAGCAGATGGCTGAAGAACATCTATTAGATCCATTCAATCTGTTTTAGGAAAGATATATTTTCTATTCATTGTTTTATTATTATTTATTTCTTAGCAGACGTCCTTATCCAGGGCGACTTACAGTTGTTACAAGATACCACATTATACATTATTTCACATTATACAGATATCACATTATTGTTACATACAATTACCCATTTATAATAATTACCCAGTTGGGTTTTTACTGGAGCAATCTAGGTAAAGTACCTTGCTCAAGGGTACAACAGCAGTGTCCCCCACTGGGGATTGAACCCACAACCCTCCGGTCAAGAGTCCAGAGCCCTAACCACTACTCCACACTGCTGCCACACTGTTTTCCATGTCCTTCACTGGCCTACATGCAGTATGCAAAAAGCCGCTTTTATAGTAAAAGCATTTTTCCATTGGAAAGCATGGTGATACTTCGAGCCCTGTGTTTTTCACAAATATGAAATAGCACAAAATAAAGCTAAATGCAACCTATAAAACTAAATAAAAATAAATGCAAACCTGAAACAAAAAGTAATTATAAACCAAACATTGAACAGTGTTTTTTTAAATTGGGAGGTTTATACAAAAAATACTTTAAATAGATATACTTGCAATCGTAGTTGTCAAGGCTCAGCCGTTACCATAGACACGGTCTGAAGGGAAACGGAAGCTCTGAGACTAGAACTTGCGCAGATGTATAATTTGTAGATAGCCACTAGGGCATCAGTGGATAAAAATATATTGAAGGAATCTATTGTGAACGTGCCACTGCTGAGGGAAGTGGACATCAATTATTTTGTGTTGTGGTACATGAAAACTAAGCTACAGTGTGAAAGATGCAGTTAAGAATAATTTTGATGGCTCTGTAGGAATTATTGGCTTGCTGTTTGGGCTCAGGCGCCAGAATGCCAGCTTATCCAATACCGTGATCTCTTGTCTCATGTACCCTGTGGTTTCCGTTGACCATGAACGTTTTTTTTCAAAGTATTCACTGATTGTAAGTGACATGTCCTGTTGTATGCTTGCGTTTAATTCTTAATTTGAATATTTGTGCTAGATTGAAGATCCTTATAAATACATGTGTAAAATATCAGAATTATCAGAATGCTGATTTGATTTCCATTGTGCAGTAATATAAATATTTTTGTATTTGTATTTTATCTTATTGTATTTTTATAGAGGGCATGGGCAGTATGTACTGTAAATAGGCAGTTCATTAAAAATATTGGGGGACTTCACATACGTTACTGTTATTGTCGCTAATGAGAAATTATGGTAATTGAATTATTGTTCTGTTCTAGGTCTGTTTATGTCAAAATAATAAAAAAGGATAACGTTTTATAAAAAATATGTATATAATTAAAACATGATGTATACTTTGTTTTTATTTATATACATCTATTTGAGTTATTTTATTAATGTCTAACTAATAAAATTAAATAAAACAATATTATTAGTGGATAAAACAAAATAAAACAAAATTTGTGAATTATAAAATGAAAAAATTATACAAAATAAAAATAATTTCGCTGGGCTTTAGTGATACTGAAGGTACACTATTTTCTTGCCTGGTAATTTAGAAAAATGTGACTACAGTAACATTCAGCACATAAGATAACGATTTTTTAGTTAGCATCTTTGCTGTTAGGTACATATACAGTATATTGCCTTAGTTACGAGTTAAGATGATATTAATATCATCTTCTGACAACCGTTACGTGATTCTCTATTAATCTGTATGGCAAGATAAATACAGAAGACTCTTTTGTTTGTATTTACTGTGGATGGCAAAAACTATTAAACGCCAGCAGAATTACACATTTTTTCATGGAATAAACATGTTTTCACTAACGACAGTGTTAACAACATGTTTATGTCTGTTAAGAACTGTTAGCGCTCTTTTAAAGGATACAGTCTCTTAATAGATTAAGCAATTTCTATTCATAAGGCACCCACATCCAAAATATTCTGTATTTCTGCAAATAAAAAAAGGTTATTTTTCACTTAATAGTATTTCAGAATCACTGTATGGTTTTCTTTTATAGTTTCCTAAAAAGTTAACACTGGGGAATGTTTCATTTCAGCATTGATTCTGGTCTATTTTATTGATGGTTCATAGCTCATCCTTTGTTGCAAAAACACTTTAAAAAAGGCTTCAGTTCCAGCATGACCCCCAGTCTACTGTTTGCTTTTTGAAGACCAAATGTTGTTAGCCACATATTATTTTGAAAGCACCAGCAAGTTCAGATTTGTCTGTTGTTCACATATAATAAATATGTGACTTATTTAAGTTTTGTTTTCCTGTGTCTTCAAATAGTTCACATCGTCACGCTCAGTCTAACTTACTGGTCAGTCGGCCCACATTTCCAGGCAGATACTTCCCGGACTGGGCCCATCCCTCGGGGTTCAGTAGCTTGGTAGAATCTGTTTCTTAGGCTCAGTGTGTGAAGAGGTGACTGGCTTCACAGCATGAGGCTGTTTTCATTTCAGTGTTTCAGATAGATACATGGATTGCTGCTGTGATGGGCATTTTAAATCAAGGGTACAGTTGGTTTAAGATAAAAATAAATAAAAACATCCAAAATAAAATTAAAATGCATGGCAGTTTTGGGGATTATTAACATCTCCATCCCTGCTGTGGATGTAACTTTAGAGGTCTATTGAATATATAATGAAGGCAATCTCTCTGTAAAACTGCTGATTTGGATCCTAAGGCTAGATGCACATATAAACTAATTGGAAAACAGATTTTAGAAAGAAAAACACAAGCCGCTTATATAGTTGGCACAGAGTCCTGTTTAATTCATTTGTCTATTCCTTCACAAGACAAAGCGGATTGTTTGGGACCTGTTTTAATTAACCAGTGCAGAGTGGAGGGAAACTACACTTCAATTAGACACTTAATGGAATTGTATAATCATAAAACACAATTATAGTTTCAGCACAGTTGTTCATCTAAATCAATTATAGTAAACATAGCAAGTACGGGACTCAGTTCTCATCGCTTACCCACAGAACAACAAAAAACAAATAAAAACGTTTACTCCTACATTTGTGACCTATATGCAGCAATGTTTTACAAACGCAGTCTGTATGAAGAAATTAGTGATTGTGGCTTTTTAATTAATTTGTATGAGAAATACTGGCGATTCAGTGAGTAGAGAAGTACAAAGCTTTACCTTGAAATGTATTATATTATATTATAAAAACATTTTAGAAAATATATTTTAGAAAATACATTTAAAAAACTCAATCTGTCTATTTTCAGAGTTTAGATAACAAATTCAAAAAGAAAATCTTGTAGCATATATTCCAGAGAATTGCAATACACTTATTCGCAGGGAATATTCCACAAACACCTGTATGCAGATATTTAAAATGTGAAAATGTGATGCAAATCATTTTTCATTTAAAATGTTTCATTATAATTGCAGACACTAAAGAGCCTTTTTTCAAAGCGTTTTCTCCGGTCTTTAATTAACTCCCAGTTTTTGAAAGGAGAAAAAAAATCATGTTAATGTTACAAAATGAAAACTACTAAACTACTTTAAAGTGTTTGAGAAATCTTCACACATAGGCCTTAGTTGTTGGGTTCTAGTTGTGTAAAATGAACAGGTGTTTTACCTCTTTCAAAATAAAGAAGTCCATTAAAGACTTTGGACCAGGAAAGCTCAGTGACCATCAAACTACCTGATGGACTGGGGTTCCATATTGTGTAGTGTCTTTAATGAACAGTGAAAATCAATACAACTCAAAGCATTATGCTTTATTATTTTTTAATAAAACAGACACTGCCGATTCCTACCTCATAAATGGACTAGGGCTCACTAGAAATAGAAAAAAGTGTTGATGCAAGCAAGGCTTATACACATAAACCAGGGGGATGAAGTCAAGCACTTTAGTTTTTCCACACAAAACAAATGGTTTGAAAGAGCTGCAGCTTTCCTTGATACAGACTGACAAACTCTGGAGATTTCTTCCTACTATCCCTGTGATCCACCAATCACAGTCTCTTACAGGATTGCTAGCCAAGACTATACAGCATGATATCACCTCCCCCTCCCCTTCATTGTGATGAAAACCCATTGGTTAATTAATTGCTTGTTTATTTATTACATTTTATTTTGGCATATCCTGATTTGTTAAAAAAATGTAAAAAAAAAAAATGTAAAAATTTTTTATAAAGAATGATGAATGCATAGAAAACTGCAAAAAAACTGCAAAACCTTTTTTTTAATAGGCTCCAACATAATTCACGGCCGTGCAAAATATCACAGGAAACGTGAAATCTGTTTTTGCAGCATATACAATTGGCCTATACATTTTGTTTTGTCTGAAAGAAACATTTTGTCAGTCCATGCTTACCCTAACTAAATGCCAATGAACATGTGCATGACATGTGTTGACTGCTTGTGTTGCTGCACCTTTAATTGCTGTTTGTTCATCTTTGTATGAAATAGTTTCTCCTCCCCTGTAAAGTTACATGGAGATTTATATGTAGCACAGACAACAGATTTTTTTCCAAGTAAAGGAAACTCTTTTTTTCCCTCAATGACTAGCACTATACTAACACAGCTGGTCTTGTTGTCGGTAACACGACTTTGGAAATGTTTTTACTGTTAATTAAATGCCTGATTAAACCCGTGGATTTTAAAATGCAATATGCATACCAATGAAGCTATTTTTCTATGAACTAGGATAGGCTCCAATTATAGTGGTAGGCGGTCCACTCCTAAGCAGTCGGTGTATATAAACTTCTTTAAAAAGGTTCCTGTCCGCTTAGTTCACTCCAGCAAGGCTAACAGGCTTTCAATGTGAGAGAATTTCTGACAAGTAGTAATTAAAAAAATAAAAATTGCATTCGCTACTGTGTAACTAATTACCTATTGAATGAGGTGACATTAATAGACTTTGCTTTTTTTGTTTTATAATAATAAATCATCTGACAGGCACAAGCGCTTAATATCTTTCACACCATGAAATATAAAAAGGGAAGGGGAAACATTACACAAGCGTACTTCTGAAATATTAATAACCATCGCTGCCTTGCTGTGTGGAGGGTATTGATTAGTGTTTCAATGGAGCAATAATTTCTACATCTAATAAAATCATGATATTCATAACAGCACCCTTAATCTTTAATGAGGACTGAAAACCTGGAGAGAAGCTGCGTGGGTTTGCTAAAGTGGGAGTTTAAGAAAGAAATATTTAATAATCCAATGTATTTCCAGTCATTCCCATTTCAATTGAAATGCATTTAAAATAAATAGTGAAAATGACATATGAATCTCTTTCACTTCTTCCTCATCTCTTTCTGATGTCAGTTTACTTTCTTCCACAATGTTTGGACACTCTTCATGACTATACCTTCAGGATTTATTGTTTATGTGGTTATATACAACTAAAATAAATAAATACATAAATAAATAAATAAATAAATGCAGAAATAAAAAATAAAAAAAAAATTATATAATTCAATTTTTTTTATCCATTATAATATTCTCCATTCCCACATACCTTTTGACATTTCCTTTCAACATTTCTTTTTACAAGCTGAACTGGGTGGTTGCTACACCACAAGTTAATCCACTCGTGGGTATTTGCAGTTGATTGCACATGACTGCAAGCATAGCCTACTTAAATCTGCACAAACAAAGCTAAACTGTGCCTATCTCACATTTAGATGCGTTCAGCTAAAAGGGTGTTTACGTCGGTTTATGGATACTGGTTGACGTTTCATTAAAAGCTCTGTTAGCCACACGCACTTAACTCCAATTTGCACGTGTGTAACTCTTAGCCAAGGTTAAATGCCTGGCAAATTGTTTTCTTGTGCATACTGTGGCCGAGTTACAGACGGGATGTATGTAAGCTTAAGGATGAAAAGAGCTATGTTTCCATACAAACGGCAATGACAATGGGTTGACCACCAGGGGATAGTATTGGGTTACAGAAACTGAACACCAGGATACAATAGAATGATTGGTGTAATAAGGATTTGATGAGTGTCAATTTTTGGCAATTAGCCACTGTTTAAAAGCAGGGGAATCACTGTAGCCAGTGTGGGGGGGTAGTGGAAGGTGTACTACGGAGGTGGAGATGGAGATGGAGATGGAGATGGAGATGGAGATGGAGATGGAGGTGGAGGTGGAGGTGGAGATGGATGTGGAGTGGAGTTCGGTGTGTTTGGAAATGTGTACTGTGAGGAAATTTGCAACTGTGTGCTGTAAGTTGTATCTGCACATCTAGTGTGTCAATAAACACTGAAATACAAGACGGTCAAACAGCTAAGCTGTACTGCCTGGTAGTTAGGGAACAACTTCAAAAGTTCAGTTAGCACTCCAAAGAAGGAGTTAGGTTTTTGTTTTGTTTTGTTGTTACTTTTGTTTTTGTGACAATAAAAACCGTTGATGTATTGCAATTCAATGTTTCCAACATTGTTTGTGTGTCTAGCAATCTTGAACCACGCTACCACAATATAAAACAACACATGCAGAAACACAGTCTCAAAGACTGTAGCTGCAAGGATTGGTTTAGACTACATGTTTAAGCTAAACAATGTCCTTAGCAAGTGTCATCAGTATTGGGGTTCTCAAGTGTGTGGCCAGACTCCATGCACCCCAGATTATTACACTATAAAGAACCTGTGCTAAGGAATGTCTTTATCAAGTTTCATCACAACTGGATGTAACTTCTGTAAAAATGTCATATAAACTGCTGGACAGACAGACAGCCTCCATATACCTCCGCATTATAATACACTCAATAATTTGTACTAAAGAATGTTGACAGTAATGTGAACATGTTCTGTACCTAATGTAAGAGCCCATTATTATTGTTAACCATTCACATAAAAACAAAAGCAGTCGCAGTCTCAGGCTATTTTACAGACACAGATACTCACAGGCTGTCGGGCTTCAGAACTATGCATTAACTTCTGCACCTCTAGAAGCTGAAGCAGCTCACTACACAAGCTGTGCCTACAGCCTACAGTACCACCTGGCTGTTCTACAGTGTTTTTCTGACAGTGTTGGCACTCGATAGCCACCCCTATGCCAGCGGGCAGGACAAATGGCACTTGGCCACCTTCCCCCAAAAGATAGTGTTTCGTTTTTGGTCCTGCTTAGTTCAAGGAACTATGACGCTGCCCAATGTATTTGTATGTATGAATGTGGATGCCAGCGGCGGGACAAGTGGCACTCAGGTCACCTTCCCCCAAAAGAACAAGGCCATCTAAGACTCCCCCACCCTGCAGATCTAAACCACTCAGCGCTCAGGTAAGGAAAAAAAACCCTACTCACCAGAAATAGGGGGAAACCTTAAGGAATCCATGGCCGAGGTTACCCTTCCTCCGGGTTCTAAAATGACAACTTCAATAGTCCATAATTAGCATTTTCTGTGCCGATAATAAGTCTGAGACATTCTCATGTAGAGTTCGTATGCACCGGAAGTCCATCTCCCCATAGCCTTGATTAGGTGTGGAGAGATGTTCCTGGAAGCAGAAGTTGCGGCGCCGATTCTGAAAGAATGTCCGGAGTAGTTGTCTGGAGGAAGCCCAGTGTGAAGGAGATGCTGACGAAGGTGGTCACAGAACCAGATCCCGGGGTGAGAAACGGGATCCTGATTGCTGGCCGTCGGACGCAGTGACAGATAGCTGAAATGAGCAGAAACAGGACAAATAATACATTGTGTTTTTTATAAATAAATATACACACCTTCCTTTTCTTGGTCTGATTTTAAATGTAAAGATTATGTGACCTGGGATTGACGCTGGAGATCTCCTTTGCAGAGGTCCGAGGATGGGTCGAATGACTGGTTCCGGCATGTGATTTCGCCACATCGTAGGAACCCGCAGAAGGCTGAGATGAACATTGCTTCCAGGAGGGCATCTTTGTATAGAGAAAAGCAGCCTGAGCGTAGAGTGTTGATCATGGATTCCAGGACTTCCTTTGTGATAGGCAACTTGGAAGATGAAGGTTTGGAAGCAGTTTGTTGAATCCCATGGAGCAGCATTTGTATCCGAGGAAGATGAGATGGAGGAGGGATAGTGATTCCGAGCAAACGAGAGTGAAACTGTAGTCCTGACAAGTATCAGCGTATGGTGGAAAGGGAGAGATTGCATTTTAAAAAGCAATAAGTAATGAATTCTATGATGGAAGATTCGGAAGTAAGGTGTGAATGTGACAGGGAGCAATATTTGATGTAAGACTGCCACCCTGTATTATAAGTGGCACTGGTGCTTTATGAGACTGATTGTTTCATGAGATTAACTGCGGATTCGGAGATCTGGATGTTGAGAGATGTTTGATTTAGTACAGCATGAGGGCCTTGAACCCTGAACATGGATGCAGTAGGGGGTCTCCTGAAAACAGTGCATGGAATTTCTGAAAATTAAAATGAGAGGGAGAGTCAGTGATTATGTTTTTTAACCCAGGACATGATTTGCTTGGATTCTAAAGTTCCCCAGCATTGAAACCCAGGTGAGCTTTCTCATGAACTTCATGATTGGAGGGGAAGAGGATCTGCCCTGGTTGATAATAGCTACTGTAGAGGGGTTGTCGCAATTAAATGTTATGATCTTTTTTGACCATTTATGCCTCCAGATTATGGCCGCAACAATAATAGGATACAATTCAAACAGCGTTGAAGATTGCTCTGTGGAAGGAAGGGACTAGATCTCGGGAGGCCAATTCCAGTAGAACCACTTGGAACCTGATATACCACTGAAGCCCCGAGAGGGGGCAGCATCGGTATAGAGACTGATAGAGTCTGCAGAGGTAGGTAAGTCGTTGTAGAATAAGGAAATGCCGTTCCAGTTGGAGAGGAGGTGGGACCATAGGTTGATATTGGCCCGGCACCCCACATTGATATTAACATGGTGTTGTAGTTTTAAAAGATGAGAAACCAAAATTGTACCAAAATTAAGATGACCCAGTAGAGAGAGGAGTTTGCATATGTGCAACATTTTCTTTACTGAAAGGATTTTAAGGCTTTTCTTGCTTGAATATTTGCGAATTGCGAGCCCCAGTGGACTAATATGGAATGACGGGAAGGGGGGTTCGTGAAATGGACCGATCATGAAACCTTTGGAAGTTTCTTTCTTGAGCAAAATATCAACAGAATCGGGATCATTTAGAGCAGATCTTTGATTACTGCAAACCTTGGAAACAGGGGGAGGAGTTAAGATACCATTCGGGAAGCCATCGTTGAGACCTGAAATAATATAACTTACAAAAACTCTATCTGGGTGATCTATGAGAGCAACCGGCATCGCTACTATATTGATGGGCGTAGACGGAAGGCCTAGTCATTTCTGCGCAGACGCAGTGCGGGCGGGTCTGGGACAGACGCATTTGCTGTGGCTATCACTGCAGAAACTACAGATGTAGAGAAAAGTATATGGGGAATATGCACAGACGTTCTCATTAAAGTGATTGCAAATTTATCTCCTGGTAGGAAAGAGAACCTGCCTCCCTCATTTGTCGTTAGATTGGGCTGGGTAAATGAGCAGTGAAGGATTATGAGGAACCTGACTGGCGAGGTAAATTAACTGAAAACTGTGGTTGGAAAGAACTACAGCTTGGAACTGACGAAACATGGGAATGCATTTGCTGGTTTAAAGTGGACTGGGCTGAAAGGGGGCAGAGGTTAGTTTTGTGGAAGCTGGAGCTGCAAACCATGCACGTGAAAGCTCTCAGGCTGGCGAAGTGGTGATAAAACAGCTAGAACTAGATTTATGTCCCTACCTTCTTGAATTTGAGTACAGAGTTTGCTGGAGACTAAGGCTGGTCTGGGCAGCAAGGAAGCCAGGTTGTGGGAATTGGAGCTAGCTACTGCTGTAGAAAGATTAAAAGAAGGGCCGGTAATGAGTGAGCTTGAACAGGGTGCCGAGAGATGGAGTGGCGATGAAAGCTGATGCAGAAGGACTGAGAGGTACGGGATGGCGTTCAAGGTAAGAGAGATGTTTACCCAACCCGGAGACTGAATCTTGAATCGTTTGCAGGGCTCGGAGGATGTCTGCGTTGGAAACAGAGTTGGCATGAATGGGGAACTTTACGATGATGTCAGGGGAATCCGACCAGGACTGGGGAGCTTGAAGGGTGGATGCATCAACAACTGGAGATGGGACCAGAGACTTGGAGGTTGATGCATCGGATTGATTTAGCAAGGAGATGAGATCCTCCCGGGAAGCACCAGTGCTGTAAGAAATGTTCCTGGAGAACAGGGTATTGAGAAGCTGAGGAATTTTCCATGACTCTTATTTCCTCTTTTTATTGGTGCAAGCGTGTTGAAGAGACAGCCGAGACATTCTCGTGAGGCTCGGTCGAACTGGAGTTGCTGGGCTCTCAGGAGCCGAAATGCGACTTTCAGATCGAGGAGTTTAATCCATAGTGCCAGGTAATCGAACCAAACAAAGAAACGACAGGGGTTTGTGGACAGAGAGACCTATTTAACTGGTTAAATTGGTAACGTATGTGATTGATGGGTGGAGTCTCCTTTTGGAAAGACAACAAGTTTCCAATTCTTAAAAGCTATTTCCCCATCACTAATATCGATGACGATAAAGAAATGTTTTGTTACTTTTTTTTCTCTGTGCAATTAAAAAATCCTAGGAGACCAAAAGAAATAGAATTAGCAAACTCCCACTGCAATTGAAAAGGAAAAACAATCTCAGTTGACTTTTGAAAAGTCTTCAACATCACAAAGCTACAGAACACCTCCATTCAGCTGGCATTAGGAATGAAGAATAGAACCACTAATGATTTAGAGAATGACATAAGACACCTATCCATAGACACAGGGAAAACTACAAGAACACTTTTCTGTCACACACAGGTAGAGAAATTGTAAAAATAAAACTAACAGCTTCTGCTGCAGTGAAGTGATATATGGGAGCAGGAGGTGCAGTATTGATCAGGGAACAGCAGGGAGACAGATGCTACTGAGTGCTGGAGTTTGCTGCTGAACTTGCCTCCTTGCAATCCTGTTTGTCTGTTTATGAAGGTTGCAGGTGTTGATTAATGCCGTTCCTCTGCCTTTCGTCTCGGAGGATTTTGTTAGCACTGTAACAACTTTGTAACACCTGGGACTGTGTTTTTGCCATCTAAAAAGCAATACAATAAACAAAAGCAATAGACAAAGGGTAGTAAGGGGGCTCCAATCAGGATATATACACCCCACCTCCTATCCCCTCCCCTGGAATATACCATTCTGGAAACACATAAAAACTATATACAAGGCAGATTTAAAACCAGCAATATTGTAATCCAGGTAATCCATATGGTAAATCACTTGTTAGCAAACTAGTATGAACCATTTAGGCTTGTAGCGGAATACAGGATTGGAAAGGGATACAGAGAGAAGCACTTTGGAATGAGTAGTCCTGTGAGTAACAGTAAATCAGCCGTGGTGCTGCATGCAAGTGAATCTCCTAATATACACTACAAACATTACACTTCAGTACTTCCTCTTAACCAAATAAATTGTATTGGTTCTCACATAGCAGGACTTTAACAATAATCCATGATGTCACCAGAAGTGGACAGAACTAAAACTGGAAGTGGCAGAAAGTGCATTCCAGCAGTTCAGCTAGGACAAACCCTCACAGCACAGAATTTGTAATGAATGGTATTTATTTAATGATTATGGTGCATGTTACAAGATGGGAGATTTGGCCCATAGCCCACTTGGTTTGAGGAGGCATCACCTGGCTGTTAGGATGAGACAATAGACCCCCTATAGTTCCCTGTAGACAATGAAAAGAGGCATTTTAAATAACAGTTCCATTTATATTGTTTCCGATTGGCTGAAAGGTCATGTAATTATAAGGTCGTGGGTTATCTTCGGTTCTCAGGGATCCGTAGCTTGGGCAAATGAAGCAGGTCAGGCGCTTGATCTTGCTTACATTCTTGGTCAGGCTTTACTAAACAGTGACTCCAATATAGAGGCTTAGCAATAGTAGAAACACACAAAGTAATTGGACAGCAGATAGTATATAAACTGTGGTAGGATTACAGTAAGAAAATAATAAAAGTAAAGAGAAACAGTCGGGAGCGATCTGCACACCACCACATCTCCCTCACAACAAGCCCCTCCTCTTTTTCTCCCAGCATTCTCTCTCCTCTCTCTAGCTACGGGAGCTGTTAAGGTACACAATAATATACGTACACTAACAAAATCAATCTAAATATTGTAATTACTGCTAGCTTCATTATAAGGGCTCAAATAATGTATATAGAGGCGCAGTCCTTCCACCCGAAATGGAGTTTAAACGTACATGTCTCTGAAGTGAAAAGACGGTGCTTTCATATATATAAACATGTAATGTTTATAATCCAGGATTGATGCAATCCAGGTGGCATATAAATGCAATAAGAACCATTCTAAATGATAGCAAGCATCCAAGAAGAAAAAAGTGACTCTTTAAACTAACCTCAGAGATATCGGCCACAAATCATTTGTTTGCTTTCTTACAGAAAAGTTTATTTTACTATATACAGTATTAAATCTGAAATCTTTTTTTTATCTTTTTTTTTGCATTTGAATGTTATTTTACCTTTTAATTGTGTGAGCTGTTCCCTATGGGCTTCTTTGTCAATCGGTCAATCTGTGTCTGAATTGTAAATGGTACAGCGTAGTTTACTAAAGTTAGTGTTAAAAATACTAACTTTATCACCTTTTGATTTTACACATACAACATTAATAACAACACTTTTAAATTCACAATCCATGTGTTGTACGAGTACACAAAACAGCTTTAAAATATCTACTGTTAACAGTACACCTTGAACTGATACAAAGCACTTGAACCTGGCAGTCGCTTTATCCTGGGCCTACCTTCCATACTACAGTTGTCTTATAAACTGCTGGAGGCTGGCTGGTTGGAAAATGAAAAGCAGCTTCTGTGTCACCTGTGACAGGAAATGTGATGATGGAGCTGATTCCAGTGCTGCCGATTGTGAGCCCACATGATTACAATTTCCCCACATAAGCATCAACACCCAGGTGGCTGCAAGCCCCATCACAGTTTCCAATTGAAATGCACTCGGTCTGCTTTGTGAGAAATGTACCTGTGCAAGCCGGAGTTACAAATGGAAAGCACTGAACTGTGAATATTATTATTATTATTTATTATTATTTATTTCTTAGCAGACGCCCTTATCCAGGGCGACTTACAATCGTAAGCAAATACATATTACATCTTGTAGCTGTCGAATGTGCATACATTCTAGAAGTCTGTAAAACCACCAATATGGGGCATGTTACACAGACAGAAGGCACAATATATCACAAAGATACCTGTATCCAGCGACTGGATAACCAGCTCAATACACTTACAGTCGCTGGTTTTGATGGTGTACTTCCAATCCAAACCTGACTTAATGGGGTAATAACCCAGGCTTTTAAACCAATTTGCTTACCCCATATTAGCATTAGAACTTTCACAAGCCCGTTATCAGTTTGCCATTTAACTAACAGTATTTTATTTTTTGACTCAAGTGTATTCAGTTCATCCTGCTGTTGTACTGTGAGGACATGATGGACCCGGTTTTGATGACGAGACAAACCCTAAACATGTTTGTTCCTGATTTTGATTAAAACACCTTTGCTCTTCAATGCATTTTGATTTGACCTTGTCTTTCTTATTTACGTGGTAACTGCAAGCGATTTTGATACCTCTGCAGAGGGAGGGACTCTACGTGTCAAAAAGACTACCTAATTGAGAGACACATATACACTTCCTTTTATATTGTTCTTTATATATTACTGCAGCACATGGCTTGTTTCGTTTAGATAGCATTGGTTGTGCTTTATCTTTAATATCAGAATAGCTGGTCCAGCATATGTATCATTTAAAGTAGCTGATAAATATTAAGAATGGTTATGTTTAGCCCAGCCTAACACCCATGTTTCCAGGTACTGCTTGATAGCAATGCATAAACCGTTGTGTAGAATGTTTTTTTAGACTTGCTAAATATGTAAAGTGACGCAATTAGGCCTGTACGCCATTGACAAATCGACGAATACAGAATGCTGAGATACTGCTTACATACGTAATAGTATTCTATGAAAACTGCATGGAAAATCTTAATGTAAAGTAACGTTGCTGAAACAAAGATTGCAGGGATTAAGGATATGATCAGTTTGCTGAAAACTGAAAGAGTGCCAGAATCTCGTTGCTGCGTTTGTTATATATACCAAAGCTTTAACTGGGTTGGCTGAACAAGCCACCTCCATCACAGGAAGCCTATAAGAGGAAGTGCCTGAGCAGCCAATCCTAAACATTTTCCTTTTCATTTCTGTCTTGAGAGGACCAGCTATTCGGGTGAGAGTATTCCTTTGCCTTGCTGAGCAACTAGCACAAACTAATATCCATAACGATTACGGGCAATTTCCAGAGTATGAGGAATACACAAGTTATTTTTATATTACTCGGAGAGAAAAAAAACTATGTATAAAAATTTCAAAAGAAAGTCTTTTCGTGTTAAAGAATGATTTTGTTTCCAATGTTTGCAAAAATGGTTTTACTTTTTCCTTGTGATTCCTCAAACAAAATACTTTCCTGGCAGGGTCCTTCCCAAAGTTTGCATTGTTTCAGAAGCTGGACACAATCAGCTGTTCCGCCCAACAGGCCTCGCAGCATTGCAGAAGAAGCCAGTCATATGCTGTAGTTTCCAAAGTTGTCTCCCCCTTTGAGAGATGAGGAGGAAGCAGAGTTTGTGGAGAGCTGATGTTGAATGGCAAGAGTGTTTTCAATGTAGAGAGAGAGAGAGAGAGAGAGAGAGTCCCAAACAATTCCTTACAAATGATCCAATTGCATAGCTACATCTGACAGTCAATGGCTTCAGAACACATATGAATGATGGGTTCTAATCGAAGCCTGGGTGTACGTAAAAAGACACGTGATACAAACCCACACCACAGCATCCAACTCATTGGCCAGTTTGAAAATAAACAGAGTTGTTCATTTTAAACAGATGGCCATTATCTCTATATTGTAGGGAAAACAGATCTCAATACATAAGTGGTTTCTGAAGTAGATTCCAGAGAGAGACTAATTGCCTAACCAGATAATTATGTGTATGCAAAACAATACAACTACCTTGGGCTCACAACTGGGAGTCTCTTTGAATTCAAGAACATCAAGGGGGGTCTGTTTGATCAAATTGTCCTTTGGAAAGAGAAGGCAGTCTGAGAAGAGATAGGCAGGCATCTTGCCTGAGAGCAGGGTTTTCAAACCTCCCTCAGCCAGAAGAGACTTGTTTGCAAGTTCCCACCTAGGTTTAGCCAAATCCAATAATCTATACAATATATTTAAACATTTATAAATTGTATACCTTTTATTCTTCATAATTTAAAAGGCAATGGCTAGCCAACAAGCTTTGATTACACCATGTAACAATTTTTTTTTTTTTTTTGGTTCCTGGGTAGTAAGTGTTATTTCCTAATTGCTTATGCCTCAAAAATATAGAAAATGGCTATCATTCCCCACAAACTTTGCTTTTGTGACCAGGACAGTGATTTTTAGAAATTTACCTATTTTCCAGAACATTCCAGATAGATTCAGTGCTGAGTAAACTTGGAGTAACTTCTAGAACTTTCTAGAACTTTCCAGTAATATAAATAGCTGCTCCATAATGGTAACAAGTACCCGTCTCTTCCCCTGGCTCACTCGGTGCACCTCAAAGGATTACAACAGCATCAAGACCTTGCTGGACGCCTTGAAGTATGATGAGTACGGCTGGGAGGTCATAGGAGACTTCAAAATGGTGGCATTCCTGATGAGTCTCCAAAGCGGTTTTACAAAGTTTCCCTGCTATCTTTGCCTTAGGGACAGTAGGGACACCAAGGCGCACTACCACAGGCGGGACTGGCCACAGCGGACCGAGTTCTCTGTGGGGAGGAACAACGTGAAGTGGGAGCCACTGGTGCACCCCCGGAAGGTGCTGATGCCACCACTGCACATCAAATTGGGCCTTATGAAACAATTTGTCAGAGCTCTAGATAAGGAGTCGGCAGCCTTCAAGTACCTTCAAGACTTCTTCCCTAAGCTGTCTGAGGCAAAGGTCAAAGCCGGTGTCTTCGTCAGACCACAGATAAAGAAGATGCTGGAGTGCAATGAATTCCCCAAGAAGCTCAGTAGTAACGAGAAAACGGCTTTGGAAAGCTTTGTCGCAGTGGTTCGGGAATTCCTGGGCAATCACAAGGCCGAAAACTATGTGGAGCTGGTTGAGACTCTGGTGAAGAACTACGGCACAATGGGCTGTAGGATGTCCCTCAAAGTCCATATCCTTGATGCTCATCTTGATAAATTCAAGGAGAACATGGGAGCGTACTCGGAGGAGCAAGGCGAGCGCTTCCACCAGGATATACTGGACTTTGAACGCCGCTACCAAGGACAGTATAACGAGAACATGATGGGAGACTACATTTGGGGGCTGATTCGTGAAAGTGATTTACAGTATAATAGTAAATCTCGAAAAATTACTCACTTCTAAATCTTTTGTAGTCATTTTTGTATTACTTTAGTATAAATACATGTTAATTTGGATTCATATGTTGTTTTTTTCTGACTTTATGTGAACGAAAAGACACAAATTTGCACGTTTTCTCATTGGAAATAGGTACATTTCAAATTATCACTGTCCTGGTCACAAAAGCAAAGTTTGTGGGGAATAATAGCCATTTTCTATACTTTTGAGGCATAAGCAATTAGGAAATAACACTTACTACCCAGGAACAAAAATTGTGTTTCATAGTGTTATTTTTCTTAGTGTACTGTATGTGTTTAAAACTTTTCTTAGGCCTATCAAGTTCCTTTCTGATGAAATGCGTTTATCTAAAAAACATAATAGTGTATATTATGGGCGATAATTTGAATGGCAAATGTTAAACATTACAATTAAATGAAAATACTGTTCATTGTTCAATGTCGGAAAATGTTTTTTTATTTGTTATACTGTATTATAATACTATTTATTTATGTATTTATCTTGCTCTTAATTGTATTATTACTTGTACTGTGATACTTGAAATGTATTTGCTTACGATTGTAAGTCGCCCTGGATAAGGGCGTCTGCTAAGAAATAAATAAATAATAATAATAATAATAATAATAAAATAATAATAATAATAATAATAATAATAATAATAATATTCCGTTTCATTGCGGATTCGGATTACAAAACAATTTTTTGTAGTTAAAAAAAGAAAACGTAGTTGCTAAAAAATAACCGTTTGTACTAACTAGCAGGCCTGCTGCCAGTCCACCAAAAACATGTGCAATATTCTTGTTTAATATGCTATTTATTATATTATTATTATGACCCATTACTATATTAATACCTATATTATGACTATTAATTATGCTCTTATACATGAATTCAATCAATGTACCGACAGAATGCAGCAAAAGTAATCCGACCAACTAAACTAATTTCATGTCTCCAACACATAAACAGTAAATGAAACTATCTGGCTTAATAAAAATAAACTGACCTGCTCAGAGAAGCAGCTGATTTACTGTGCAGCAGCTTCCAGATATTTGCACTAAAACTCCAAGCAGTAGGCTACAAAATGCCTCTAAATTCAAGTGCTTATTTCAACTAATTTTGAAAGCAGGTAACAAGTCTTCCTCACATCACTATCAAATTGTTTTTGGGTGATGCTGCCCATGTCCGTTGCATCCCTTTCACCTGTTCTGCGGCTTCAGCCAGTTCACTGCTTATTCCAGGTTCCCTCTTGTTCAGGACCTCAGCTAACATTTTATTTTCTTTCAATACTTTTGAATGATTAGTTTTATTTCTATCTGTAAATACAGCACACATTTAAATGATGTCTACACACTTAACCACCCAGCTGCTTATCTCGCGATTTCCATGTGGAGCACAAGCAAAGCCAAATTTGTCACTCCCATGAGAATAGCATGCAGACGTTTCTCTGTGCATCTGAAAAGTTTCTCAGGACTTTTTGACATGCTACACTAAATCAATAAGCAGAATATATATATATTGCAGTTTTGTTTTTCACTGGCAGATGGCAGCAGTCCCTAAGAAATGTGCTTGACAGACCAGCCCATCCTTAGGTAAGCACAGTTGGGAATAAAAAAATGGATGCTTGCTACAGAGAATGAGATGAGGGTATTTATTTCTTTGTCAGTATTGTAAGGAAACCTTGTCAGGATTTATTCTGCTGATGAAATACCCTACACTTTACAGATGATAATGCATATAACAGCGGTACACACCCGTACCTGAAACTGTGGAATATACAGTATAAGACATGATTGAAAAATTGTGCTTTTGAGTTTTCTGATGTGTATATGCTAGATAAAGACGTTAGCATTGATGAGAGATCAAAGGGTGTCTGGTTTGAAATCTATGACACAAAAAATAATTTCTAAGAGGTGATATGATAGCACAATGATGTTTTGCCGCACATTTATTATTATTATTATTATTATTATTTATTTATTTATTTATTTATTTATTAGTAGACGCCCTTACCCAGGGAGACTTACTGTTGTATACAAAAAATATATATCAAGAATTACAGTACAATTAAGAGCAAGATACAAAATACAATGACTTCAGTCCTAATAAGAGCAAGTACAAAACATAGTACGATTTGATATCGGGGCAGATAACAGTGTTGATAGTTACATCAGGGTTAGATACGAGTGCAAGTGAAATACAAAAGTGCAGGATTAAATACAGTAAAATAGGGAGCAGCTAAGTGCAAGTTAAAGTGCATTAAAGGCAGAGTGCTATATTGTCCAAAAGGGAAAAGTTGAGTTTTACAGGTGTTGTCTGAAAAGGTGTGTCTTGAGGAGGTGCCGGAAGATGGTCAGGGACATCCTGACATCTATAGGAGCTGGAGTGGACGGGTGTTGGACGCAGGGAGGCCGGCCAGGAGGGAGTTGCAGTAGTCTAGGTGGAGAGTACCTGGGCCTGGATGAGGAGTTACATGGAGTAGTTGGTGAGGAAGGGTCGGATTCTTCGTATGTTGCTCAGGAAGAAACGGCAGGTGCGTGCTAGAGTGAAGATGTGCTGGGAGTAGGAGAGGCAGGGGTCCAGGGTTACTCTGAAGTTCTTGGCTGAGGAGGAGGGAGAGAGCGGGGTAGATTCAAGAGGAATGGAGATAGAGAGATCAGAAGAGGGGGAAGATGAGGAGGGGAAGAAAAGGAGGTCAGATTAAGAGAGGCTGAGTTTGGAAAAAAATGTATGTTATGTTGTGATTTATATTGTTATAATGCTACAACTGTAAACACATTGTTGTTATTTTGTTATTTATGTTCTCTTGAAATAATATATTTCCATTTTTCATAACAACAATAAAGAAGGTGTGTATTTCTAAAAAAAATATAGCAACATTTTTTTGTGTCCGAATTGAACTGTCCAAATTGCTTATTTGAGGGCTAAGAATGAAAAATCTGCAAAATAAACCAATTTCTGACATGGAAATTGACAAAACAAATGAGCAGCGGGTGGGTAACTAACAGGCCCAGCTTCAGATTTCCACTTCATATGCTGCATTTTTTAAACAGTTTTTATCTGAATGTCTTTGTGTTTGTGCAAACTAGGCTCCTTTGATTTTAGCCCTGTCCACTTCTGATGATGTCATCCGAGTAAAATGCAATTATTATTCGTACAAGCAGGGCTTAAGCAGCCGCAGCACCTTGACTTCAGCCTGAGGCTGTTCTGTAGTGAAAACAATACAAAATAAAACTTTACTATGAATAATTATGAACATTTATTTTCACGAGGACTGTAGCAATTTATTTTCATGGCAATTATTACAAGTGGAAATATTTACGTATAGTATATGGGGAGCAGCACAGCATGAGTGCCACTTCTGTATGTGTATGTCTGTCCTTTCTTTCCCTGGTTGTCGCTAGTGCTGTGTGTGTGTGTGTGTATCATTGCAACTTTAAATGAGTTGACTGCTTTGTAAACTTAACACAATGTATTTGCTTTGACTCCGTGATAGAAATAAGTCACTACTATCGGCAGACCTGAAACAAGATATCGGTTTGGTTGTTAGAAAATGTACAAGCTTAACTAGTTTGAAACATTATAACGAACTGAAGTACTTGACTGAATGGCCTAAGAAACGATTTTAGAACAATGTCAGCATTGGTTTATGAAAACCTTTTTATTTTCTTTATAGTCATTTTATGTAATTTCCTAGTTGGCTTCTGAAACAGAAAAAGACAACATATAAAAATGCTTATAAAACCTGTTGAACAAATTGCTTTTATTTAAAATTAAATAAATGTAATTGCTTTAAATTATCCTGTTTTTTGTTTTGTTTTTTATTAGATGTCTTTGGGGAGGGAGGGAGGGGGCTCAGGGAAATATTCTATGAGAATTTAAGCTCTGCGTTCATCTGTCTTTGTCTTGTCAGCCATGTGGTTTGCAGATTAGGTAGGTCTGCTTTGCCTGTTGCTCAACCTCTGTGTGCAAGACCTTAGTTTTACTTTCAGCCAAAAAAAAAAAATGCTGCTTTTCCTTTGTCCTTCTGCAGCGCGGTTCCGGGAAATATTCTATGAGAATTTAAGCTCTGCGTTCATCTGTCTTTGTCTTGTCAGCCATGTGGTTTGCAGATTAGGTAGGTCTGCTTTGCCTGTTGCTCAACCTCTGTGTGCAAGACCTTAGTTTTACTTTCAGCCAAAAAAAAAAAATGCTGCTTTTCCTTTGTCCTTCTGCAGCGCGGTTCCTGCATTACTTTTTTGTTATATTTTTGTACTCCCTTTGTGCAGGTTTGCAGTTGCTCTGTGGGTTATTGTATCTCATTGATGTGGTGTATTAACGTTTTGCGTCAATGTTTTCGAGATTTGTTTCAATGTCGCGTCAAAGTTTTCGACGATGTGTCGACTCATTTGAATATTCTGTTGACATGTTTAAAGAACCTAGGATGCCATCTTCCACTGCCCTCTCATTAGTAAATGTTCTTATGTTCTTACGTTCACAATTGGATTCAGATCTGGAGGTTGTACAATACTGATCTTTTTACTGCAATGTTAAAACATGTATTAATTATAAAATTAATAGGGGTAGACAATATTTGCATGCACCACTGTATATAATTGATATTTATTTTCTACCTGAACTTTGAACTCTATGCAGACTCTAAAAATTCTACCCTTTTGAGGTCCGACTCAGATGACTTTACTTTAGGGTTTTGATTGGAGAGTCGTCCCTGAGGTTTCTCCTATGAATATTTCACTACAGTTAATATTTTGTAAATTTATTTTTGGGTTTATGAACGATTTTGTATGATTTCAGGTAAGATTTGCACTTGTCATCTCTGAATCTCCTGACAGAAAACAAAAAACTAAAACGTTGCTGAAAAATAACAAAATAAATCACTGGATTTTGTTTGATTGTCTGAAGTCTGACAAAGGCTTTTATGCTAATTTGGAAAAAAAAGAACACACACTTGTCACAACATTGTACGAAATTACGTCATTGATCTAATTTAATGGAAATTACCAGGGGCTCTCTGCAATGGTTTAATACAACCTTACATGTTAAGACCTTTAACACACTAAGTACCACATTCATTTTTTATTTGAAAAAAACACAACACAAGCTGTATTTATGTAATTTGATAAATTCTAAATCAATATTTCTTCACAGAAAGACATGTAAATCCTTTGTTTTGGCTACAAACTGCTGTGTCCTATTTTGAGGACAGTCAAGTTAGACACAAACTATGAAGCCCAACTTTATCATTACTGTGGGTAGGAAAACACCAAGAAATGGACCATTTCAGGCTTCAGTTTCTTATTGTATATTGAGGTATCATAAAAGCACCCAAAGGGCTATATTTGTAGAATTAACAGTTACATTTAGACTAACAAGGTAGATGCCAGATAAATGCTCCAAAAATGACAAAGTATTCTGGCCTCAAATGAGGACAATGGCACTTAATAGGTTACTAATCATTGTTAAATGCAGTCAAGCCCTCACCCTTCTCATGCACTAGACCCTCTGGATGAATAGACAAAGGCATTCTTGCAAGCATTTTCAAGCCCTGCATTCACCATAAAATAGTTAATTGCAGGAAGCTTATTGTTTCTCTGTGTGACAGGCTGGCTCGCAGTGGTGAGGTGTGGTGACGTCACGGACCAGGAAGTAACTGAAACCAAACAATGGATGGGCGGGTGAAGCTGAATGCTACTGCACTCAGCGTGTTTAATAAATAAATAAACCAAACAAAAGATTTAAACAAAACAACAAAACAAAGGGCACGAGGGCCAAACGAATCAGACAGACAAACAAGTAAGTGTCGTGCTGGCTAATCCAGCACGTTTTAGCAATTGTTTCTAAATGTCGTTATTTGTCGCTCGCTCTCTCCACTCCCCGTACTCTCCTCTGTACACTCCCCCCTGCAGAACGGACAGCTGCAGGTTCTTATACTCTGGCCGAGGGGTTAACTAGTTGTTAATTATCTTATTACCCCTCGGCCAGAGTCTGCACGCGTTTGGTAAGGATGCATGACTGTCAGCTAGTTACATAATCAGTAGCTGATCAGTCATGCATCCTCACAGGGTTTTTAAATATAAATAATAATAAATACGCGGCGCTGTTATCTGCGCCGCAAACAATAATACAAATAATAATAGGGGCGGGACACTCCGCCACACTCTGGCACAGTTATTCTGTGACATTAATACAGAGCATCTTCAGCTAAATGATTATTCATTTAATTGAAACGGGTAATTGCTGTTGTCATCAAACACTTCAGAAATCAGAGCTTCAAATGTTCTCACTTGAATATTTAATTAAAGCTCTGAATTAAGATTTAAAAGCTGCTGAAGTGGATGTACTGTTTATAGCAATATGTGCGGAACCTATTGTTGTGTGTTACTGTGTTCCTGGGGGGGGCGCTTTAGGCGCGGGTCTGCTCCAACAGGTCATTGAGCAAGAGCAGAGTAGAAAGAAAGGCAGCAAATGAGTCCTGCGTAATAAAAGCTAAGTTGTTTGTTTCACATCTGGATTTGTGTCGACTTCTTACGCCGGGGAACACATCAAGCTTTAAACATGGTGGCAGCGGTATGCTTTCAGGAACCCTGAAGTAATCCATTGAAGACGTGTTTGCGAAAAAAAAAAAAAAAACAGCGCGGAACGGAAAGGACTAAAAGTTAACCGTGAGTAGATCGATACATTGACAGCCTAGATATTGTGTAGAGTAACAAGAGGAAACACTGAAAATTGATTGTTAATAAAAACAAAAAAAAAAAATGGAACAAGCACTCAAACCCCCAGGAAATATAGACTTTGATGAAAAGAACTTATCGTTGGCCTGGAGAAGATGGAAAGAGGAGTTTAATTTATACATTGCCCTGACAATGGGGGATAAAGAGGATGTTTTGAAAGTGAAACTATTGTATTACTTGATTGGAGACAAAGGCAGGGAGGTGTGTGAAACACTGAATGAAGGCGCGCAAGCCGATCGTACGTTAGTACAAGTAATGACTGCGCTAGACAATTACTGTGACCCAAAGAAAAATAGAGAGATACAATTTCTTTACACGCAACCAAGGCCCGGATGAAAGTTTTGACAAATATGTCACAGAATTAAGGATATTGGCAGCCACCTGTAATTTTGAAAATATTACAGACTCCCTCATAAGAGACAAAATTGTGTGTTGAACTCGAGACGCACATTTAAGAGAACGCCTACTAAGGGAAGCTGACTTAAATTTAGCCAAGTGTCTACAGATTGGGAGAGCTGCAGAACTATCCAAAGAAAGAACAAAAACAATTGAAGAACGGGGGTCTACACAGATACATGCAGTTACACATAAGGAAACAATGAGACAAAAAAGACCCACACCAAATGACGCTAATTTAATACAATGCAACTACTGTGGAAGAAGACATGAGAGGAAAAAAGAAAAATGCCCAGCATATGGCCAGCAATGCAAGGGTTGTGGCAAGTGGAACCATTTTATTAGCAAATGTAGAAGTAGCATTGGCAGGAGAAAGCAAAATGTGTTAGCATTGGAGAATGTTTCAACTGAGTCAGACAGTGGCGAGGATATCCTATGTGTAACCTTGGAGCCGGAATCAGAGAACATCAATGCAGTACAAGCGTCAACACTACAGCCTCACGCAGCACTGTTTGCAACCATGTTACTGAACAAACAACCAGTTAAATTTCAACTTGACTGTGGTGCTAGCTGCAATGTAATCCCAGAGAACCTCCTAACAAGAGACATCCACCTTGAAAACTGCAAGCAAGTGTTAGTAATGTATAATAAAAGCACAATGAAGCCAGTTGGAAAATGCAAACTTAAGTTAAGAAATCCACGCAACAAAAAAGCGTATAGGCTGGAATTCATTGTTGTCAACAATAATGTTCTCAGACCACTGCTAGGCAGCAAAGCCGTACAGGCTATGGAGTTAATAACAGTACAGCACCAAAACATTCTAGCAGTTGATAAATCCACCAGCAACAGAGACATTAACTCGTGGAGCATGGAATCAATCCGACAAGAGTTTGCAGATGTATTCCAAGGGGAAGGACGACTCGAGGGAAAACTCAAGCTAGAAGTAGATGATAGTGTAGAGCCTGTGAAACTACCAAAGAGAAGAGTACCGGTGGCGCTGTCAAAACCACTGAAGAAGGAACTGGCTAGACTGCAAGAACATGAAATCATAGCTCCAGTTGAGACATGCACAGACTGGATCAGTAGTTTATTGGTTGTGAAAAAACCCTCAGGAAAGTTAAGGATATGCATAGACCCTAAGCCACTAAACAAAGCACTCAAAAGAAGCCATTACCCTCTTCCAACCATTGATGACGTCTTGCCGGATCTGGCAAAAGCAAGAGTTTTCTCAGTATGTGATGTTAAGAATGGGTTTTGGCACATTGAATTAGAAGAAGAGTCAAGCTATCTCACCACTTTTGCAACTCCATTTGGACGTTATCGTTGGTTGCGCATGCCGATGGGAATCAGTCCTGCACCTGAGGTCTTTCAGAGAAAACTAAACCAAGTGTTAGAGGGGGTGCCAGGAATCAAAATCATAGCTGATGATATCCTTATTGTTGGGGAAGGAAACAATGATATAGTAGCTGCACAAGACCATGATGATAAATTGAGAAAGCTCCTGGAAAGGTGCAGAGAATGCAATGTGAAGCTAAACCCAGAGAAATTTCAGCTCAGGCTGAAAGAAGTGCCATATATTGGACACCTTTTGACATCACAGGGTCTGAAAGTCGATCCGGAGAAGGTCAAGGCCATTAGGCAGATGCCCAGACCAACAGACATTCGGGGAGTGCAACGATTCCTGGGTATGGTGAACTACCTAGCAAAATTTTGTGAACACCTGTCAGGGATGTGCGAACCTTTGAGACAACTGACACACAAAGACGTATTGTGGGAGTGGACTGATTGGCATGAAGAGGCCTTTGAGAAAATTAAAGAGGCAATTGCAAAAACTCCAGTACTAAAATACTACAACCCAGAAGAACAGCTTGTTTTGCAATGTGATGCATCAGAAACTGGATTGGGGGCGGCACTCATGCAATCAGGACAGCCAATTGCTTACGCAAGCAGAGCCCTGACAGATACAGAACAAGGCTACGCTCAGATAGAAAAAGAGCTGCTGGCAGTACTGTTTGGAATAGAGAGATTTCATCAGTTCACATATGGACACACGGTAGAAGTACAGTCTGATCACAAACCACTAGAGAGTATAATAAGGAAACCCCTTCTTTGTGCACCCAAACGACTACAGCGGATGCTACTGAGGTTGCAGAGATATGATGTCAGACTCAGATATTACCCAGGAAGACATTTACTACTGGCAGATACGCTAAGCAGGGCATACCTACCAGACTCCAGCTCAAAACATCCAGTAGAAACTGAAATTGAATCCATTAACATGGTGCACTACTTGCCCATCTCTGACGAGAGGCTAAAGGCCATACAAAAAGCAACAGAGCAGGACAAGGATCTTCAGGTGTTAAAGAAAGTGATCCTACAGGGTTGGCCGGACACTAAGGAACACGTACCTCGGGAAGCAACAGTGTTTTTCCATAGCAGAGATGAGCTAAGTGTACAAAATGGAATTGTCTTCAGGGGTGAGCGTGTAGTTATACCAGCTTCTCTCAGAGCAGATATTATGCGAAGAGTCCACTCCTCACACATTGGAATAGAAGGATGCCTAAGAAGAGCACGTGAGAGTATCTATTGGCCAGGCATGAATGCACAGCTGAAAACATACATGGAGCAATGCAGTGTGTGCAGTGCACAGGGAATCAAGCAGCAAAAGGAAACTTTAAAATCACACGAAGCACCAAGTAGACCCTGGGAAACAGTGGGAACAGATCTTTTTACAGTCAATGAGAAGGACTATATGATTACCGTTGACTACTACTCCAACTTTTGGGAAGTTGACTTCCTGGAGAACACGAAATCCAGGACAATTGTACGGAAGCTAAAAGCACACTTTGCAAGATATGGGATTCCAGACACACTGTACTCTGACAATGGACCACAATACACAGCAGAAGAGTTCAAAGAGTTCAGCAAAAAATGGGACTTTAAACACAAAACGTCAGCCCCTGGCTACCCGCAGAGCAACGGAAAAGCAGAATCAGCAGTGAAAACAGCCAAAAGGCTAATGGCTAAAGCAAAAAGAGCAGGATCTGATCCATATCTGGCCATGTTGGACCACAGAAACACCCCCTCTCAGGGTGTAGACAGCAGTCCAGCACAAAGCCTGATGGGCAGGAGAACTAAAACCCTCTTGCTGATGAGTGAAAATCTACTAAGGCCTGGGGTGACCAGCAATAAGCAGAAGATGATCATGGAGAGCCAACACAGGCAGGCACAGTACTACAATACATCAGCAAAAGATCTACCTCCACTACAAAGAAATGACAAGGTGAGAGTACAGCCATGGGGTGGACAGAGTAAATGGTGGCAGAAAGCCACGGTGATTAAGCCAGTAAACATGAGGTCTTATGAGATACTAACAGAACAAGGACAGACCTTAAGAAGAAACCGAAGACACCTTAGGAGGTCTAAAGAACAGGGAAACCACTTTCCAACTCTGGATAAGCCCCAAGAACTGAAGGAGACAAACACTGAGGATGAAGAGCACAAAGAACTACAGAAAAGTACACAGAGTACAGAGGGCCTCGCGGAGGACATCAGGGGTCCAGGGAGTTCCGAGGACCAGGGTCAGCCAGCCTACCGTGAGTCTTCAGCGGTTGCAGAGTATGCCCACAGTAGATATGGAAGACCCCTTTGCAGGCCCACACACCTAAAAGACTTTGTTTGAATCAATAGAGATGTTCATCATCATTTGTTTTAGTTCAGGTACTAGAGAGTACAAATGCTAACAAAAGTTAGTTGATAATGTTTAGTTGTTTAAAAAAAAAAAAAAAAAGAGAAAGGATATAGCAATATGTGCGGAACCTATTGTTGTGTGTTACTGTGTTCCTGGGGGGGGCGCTTTAGGCGCGGGTCTGCTCCAACAGGTCATTGAGCAAGAGCAGAGTAGAAAGAAAGGCAGCAAATGAGTCCTGCGTAATAAAAGCTAAGTTGTTTGTTTCACATCTGGATTTGTGTCGACTTCTTACGCCGGGGAACACATCAAGCTTTAAACACTGTTTAATTACTATGGCAGTCCTTTCAGTAGGCTACACACACAAACAATGCTAAATTCAATGTAAAGATTTGCTGTGGTATAGGTATAGTAAACTTACAGTACCGTTTAATTTGGCCCTTGTTACTGCATAGGCCTGTATCTTTTAATTTAATTTAGTGTAGTTTTGTATTCTCATATGAAAAGCACTCTCTGGTCCATATTTTTAAAGCATTACCACCAGTCTTTAATTAAATCCTATTTTCTGAAAGGAGAAAAAATCATGTTAATGTTACAAAATGAGAAACAAGCACCTTGATTTTAGTTTTGTAAAATGACATTTTATTTTTTTCAAAAAATACGAGCTAATTAAAGAATTAAAGACTGGGGTAAATGCTTTGTTGTTGTTTTATTGATCAAGAATTTGGTAAGGGATAACCAACGATGAGTGTTGAATTGATAAAAACAATTCACCGTGTTCGAGTGTCTGTTGCAAATTAAAATACTCAAGAGGACTATGTTTTAGATGGAGAACATGAAACATCAATGGAAAGTAAAGTTGTTGATCGTTTTGACGAACCTAAAACAGAGGAAGACCTAAGTATCGTTAGCAGTGATTAGTTTTCGAGAAGTGGGCTGTAAGCTTGTTTTAACAATGGTTAAATGAAAGAAATACAAAAGCTCACTTTATATCTAATGTTTGTGTAATTGATGAAGATTTACTAAGTATGGATATAGTTAATCTGTCATACAGCCTTAGTTGTTTTGTGGCAGAAATAAGAAAATGTAATGGAGTACTGTGGCAATTCACTATATGAACATGTTATTGCCATAAAGCAGCTGTTCTCAAACTTTTTTTTTCATGGACCACTTGAAAATTGCGGGGGGTCTCGGCAGACCACTAAATGAATTAGTTTTTTCTACAAATCAAAGCACATAACTCATATTTTAATAACTATAGTCTTACCTTTCTGATGCAATGGATGTGCCTGTTTTTGTGAGCAAAGGTCTGTGAAGTCAGGTGTAATGTTTGTCAGCTTTAGCCTCAGGTCAGATTCAGCATGCATTCTGCTTTTGCATTTGGACTTGAGGGCGGCAAGTGATGAAAATCCCATCTCGCACAAGTACGAAGTAGCAAATGGCATCAGAAAATGCACGGCTTTGTCTGCAAGTTCTGGGTACTCTCCATTTCTCTGAATCCAAAACTCCACTAGGGAATATCTTTTGAATTCTGACCTTAATGTTTCGTCGCAAGAAAGCTCCAGCAAGCACTCGTGCCTTAGTGAAGAAACCAGCAGGCAGCTCACTGATTTCAATGCTTGAATGGGTTGCGAATCCAGTTGTTGGGTTCTGCTTCAACTGGAAAGTAATCTTCAAACTGTTTCTTGAGAGCAACGAGATGTTATTCGATAATCAATTTTTATTTTGTTGTCAAGAACCAGTTCATTTTCAGACAGAAAACCATGCTGGAAATACGCTGAAGTCATCCATCCTTACGCGACTTCCAATCAAGTCAAGTTTCTTGATCGTTGCATTGATATTGTCTTGCACTTCCAATATAGTCACTGAAACTCCCTGCAGTCCCACATTCAGCTCATTTAGGCGTGTGAATATATCAGAGAGGTAATCCAATCGCGAGAGCCAGGATGAATCTTCAAAACCGCTTGTGAATTGGAATGGATGGTCTGTTAGAAATAGCTGTATTTCTGAACGTAGCTCAAACAAACGAGTAAGTACTTTGCCACTTGAGAACCACCGTACTTCTGTATGAAGAAGAAGCTGGACATGGGCACTACCCATTTCATTGCACAGTACACTAAAAATTCAAGAATTCATAGGTTGTGCTTTTATGAAATTAACAGTCTTCACAGCAAAGTCTAAAACAGCCTTCATTTCTACTGGCATTTTCTTGACAGCAATTTCGCATTAGGTGCCACTTCGTGGATATGAGCCATTACCCCACTATGTCTTCCCGTCATTGCTTGTGCACCGTCAGTACATACTCCGACACAAAGTTGCCAATCAATACCATGTTCCTTCACAAACTCATCTAATAACTGAAAATATGTTCTGTGGTTGTTCTTGTTGGCAGTGAACGATAAAACAAAATATCTTCCAGTACTTTCCTTTCCCACTCATACCTGATGTATACAAGAAGGTTAGCAACATCAGTGGTCTCATCTGGTTGCAGTGCAAAATACTACTGCTGTTCACATGTTTCACAAGAATGTCTTTAACATTAGCTGCCATATCATGAATTCTGCGTGACACAGTGTCATTTGAAAGAAGCACACACTCTAACTGCTTTGCCGTCTTCTCTCCCTACATTATAGACAGTTCTTTAGCTACAGGCAGAATAAGTTCTTCCCCAATAGTGTGTGGCTTCCCTGCTTTGGCGATTCGAACGAGGCTGGCATGATATGAAGCTTCCATGGCCTTTACATTTACTGTTGCATTAGCAAACAAACTTATTTTCCCTTGTTTCAACTCAGTGAGTTTGTGCTGAAAAAACTCAGAAGGTTTATCTTTGAAAGCAGCATGTTTTGTCTACAAATGCCGCCGGAGATTTACAGGCTTCAAACTTTCGTTAGCCAGCAGTTCATAGCATAACACACATTGCGGCCTTGGTTCATGTGAAGCCCACATTAATAGCTTGAGTCGTATTTTCTTACCGTTTATCTATTTTCATTATCGGTACTTCCACTCGTACTGGTACCTGGCACACACGGACCTGCACTCAAATCCTCTGCAAATGTATGTCTGCTTGCTGTAGTCGCATGTTCAACTTCCGACTTTTCACTGATCTCACTATCATCACTGGCTTGATTATTTGTTGTTTTCTTTTTCAAAGATCCCGTTTTCAGCCACAAATCCATTTCTGAAGGTTGAACGACTGCGACTAGCCTACTGCACTTTCCACGTGACAATGATGGAAACCGAGTCATGTGAGCTTAGAATCAGTTATGCTACGAGAATATGTGTAATAAAGTTAATAATAATATATTGAATATTAGTTGTAGTATTGATTCCAACACTATACATTACAGTAGTTCTCCTAGTATACTTAATCATCAGCTGTCTTTATGTAAAATTATATACTATATAGGATCTATGAACTCGCTGCCGCTTCCTTTCCATAATTATGCAACCTTTCCGCAGAACACCTGAATGGAGCTCGCGGATCACTGGTGGTCCGCAGATCACAGTTTGAGAACCGCTGCCATACAGCATTTCCTAACCAAACTAGGAAACAATGGGTTCTATTCACAAATCTTGAGATGTTTAGAGAATGATTTTTTAAAGTGTGTTTTTATGAATAAAATCAAGTTTGATATTCCTAAAACTACTAGGACTATTGATGGTTTCACTTTATTAATAGTATCAGACTTTGTTTTTTAAGTACATCCCGGTATGTGCCCTGTGCATGCAATTTGCATGCATAACTAAATATAATATTTATAAATTCAAACGCCTTTTAATTAGCTCCATTAGTTGTTCACCCATGACTTTAAACATGTAATCATTGGATAATGGACCATGTTTTTAAATAGTTCCCTCCAGTCTTTAATTAACTCCTGGTTTCTGAAAGGAGAAACACATCTATTGACTTTACAAAACTAGAATCAAGCACCTATTTAATATAATTGAAGTCTCTTAAGCACTCTCTCAAGTTGTTTGTTTCTCACTGTTTTACATTGCTGTTGAATTTTCATCATTCAGTTAGAGACTGCTTTAAGAATCTTTTGGAACCTTTACATTTGTTTTTCATTTTGGGAGTATAATTCTAGTCTATTTTTGGTTTAAATTAAAAAATGTAGACCATAGTTATAATAAACAGCCCGACATATTTCTCTATTTAAATGTTTCTGTCTGGCTCTAGTGTGTGGTAAGGTTTTGACTAGGATCATGTCATTGGAATGGTTTGCTTTGCCATGTTTTGAGTGTGTATTTCTGTTTTGTAATGTTTGTTTTTGTTTTATGGTCACTGTTTTGTCCTGTTTCTTTTTGTAATATGACATTTCTTGCCCCTATCTTGCCAGGGTTCTAGCCAGATTAAATAAATAAATGTGAAAAGTTATGCATAGTTTTCATCAGACTCAATATCCTCAACAAAGATTAAGTAAGGGGCTCCCGAGTGGCGCATCCAGTAAAAGCACTCGCTAGAGTGCAGGATGTGCTCTATAGCCTGGACGTCGCGAGTTCGAGTCCAGGCTATTCCACAGCCAACCGTGGACAGGAGCTCCCAGGGGGCGATGCTCCGCCAATTGAGCACCAGCGACCCTTGTAGTCTGGCCGGGCGCCTGCGGGCTTGCCTGTAAGCTGCCCAGAGCTGCGTTGTCCTCCAACGCTGTAGCTCTGAGGCAGCTGAATGGTGAGTCTGCAGAGTGTAAAGAAGCAGGTGACTGACGGCACACGCTTCGGAGGACAGCGTGTGTTCATCTTCGCCCCTCCCGAGTCGGCGCAGGGGTGGTAGCGGTGAGCTGAGCCTAAAAATAATTGGGCATTTCAAATTGGGGAGAAAATAATAAAAAAAAACTAATTGGCAACGACTAAATTATAAAAAAAAAAAAAAAAAAAGATTAAGTAAAACCCATTTTCATAGGCCAAATCAATCTGTCACGAGTGACTCTAAAACCTATCCTCCCTTGTACAAGATACTTGCACCCTTTGAGTGGCATGTGTATGCGGCAGAGATGCATGGCTCTTTGATAGAACCAGCTTAGTTTCTTTGAGGTTTTCCCACTGATGATGGAGTTGAGAATGTAAAGATGGGAGCCCGGCTAACAAGGTTTACATTTTTTGCAAGTATCAGGCTTTTAAAGAGTGTCACCCACACCTGTGATGTGCAGAAATGGATAAAGGACCCTGTAGTGGCTTTTACAGACCCATTGAGAACAGAGCCTGACCAATGCTTCATTTCCACTGCGGGCTGGAGCTGGTGCTGGCCAGCCGTGCCCGGCCCAGACCAACAGATTTTCTGTGTTTTTTCCTAACATGGTCAAATTCGGAAGTTCTTGTCCTGCATCATCAGGTCACTGGAGGATTGTGGGAATGTATTGTGCTGCGTTTTTAAAGAAACCTGTAGTAGTAGAAGTTCAGGAAAAAAAAAAAAAAAAACTGCCCGAGCCATTGATGGTGCAATTGAAAAAAAGTTTCATCACTTATTTTCATGCTATAAGCTATTGTAGACAGCATTCTCAAGACCCAATTTTCAGAACCAAAAAAAAAACAAAGCAATCGTGTTTTATCTATGCCAGAAACAAACATTCTTAAAATCGGCTCAATGCAAATAAAATATTCCAAAAGGGGGCGACAGCAGCCAAAACAAACAGCTAGGTTTTGTTGTTGTTGTGTTTAGTCTGAAAAAAGAATCATGATCTCTCCCATAAACCTGTAACAACCCCCATGATACATATACTGGAGTGTGTGATAAGGTATAGGGTCCTTATTTTACTTAGTTATAGGGAGCTGGCATATTGGCTGCTTTAGGACTTAGCTGAGGGGACTATAAAACTAAAAAACATACTTGTAACCATTTTGCTATATAAAATTGATGCTGTAAAAGACACTGGATTGCCCAGATTGTCTATGAGCTAGGATCTGATGTGGCCTGTAGCCACCTGATCCATTGTTAATCATTTAATAAACTAAAGGAGTACTATCCACTTATAGGAGTTCAAAACATCTTTGTGTCCTCCTGAAACGTCTCCCCTGGGTTTAGGAGTATGCTCAGAGCATAACAGATAAAAGTAGAACGGTGAAATCTGACAAATCATTGTTATTTTATAAGTGGTGTGTTTATCGCATGGGCCTAGCCGTTGCTATCAATTTTGAGAAATCAGGATGAAATCAGAGAGGATGCTTAAGCTGCGTTTCCACAGCCCAATATTACCACTCTCAGCTATGTATTCTTTCTGAGCACAGGCTTGTAAGCTGTGAGTGAACACTAATCATTTCCATTAGCAGTAAGGTATAGACTTGTAATTCATTAGAAACCTTTGCTGGGAATTACAAATAATTCCATGCAACACTGATCGGTCAAAAGTTTATGACATTTTACCCTCAGCACCTAAAACCATTTTTCTGTTTGAAGCCCTGTGTGCTCACTCAACCTGCCCTGAGACTGCTTTACTAACCATTAGTAACCTGCGTGCAGAAAGCAGATAGCACAATCATAGAAACAGCATGCTCATCTAGAATGTGGCTTAAATACCTGTACTGAAAACAGAACGAATTGCTAAGGGCACAATTACAAATGTCATTTCTGCTCCTCTTACTCTTTAAAGATCCTCAGCACAGGGTTCACGCAGTGAGAGAAGTAACAGCCCCCCTTCCCCAACCCAGTCCTCCCCAGGCATACACACTCCACTCTTCATTAGCAGTTAATGGCAAAAATACATTATCAGAGCTTATACGAGTCAAATGAAGAAAACTGGTGAAGTGAAACAGCTGAAATTACCTTCCCTGCCCGGCCTGCTTCCTCAGCCCCTGCGAGCCAGGATTTAGCATTGCACAGGCATCGTGGGCTCCTTGAGGATGGATTAGAGGGCAAACAACAGCCGCTACCTGCTGCAGCACCACCAGATAGCTGTTCAATCACTCGGCAGGATAACAAAGAAACTATAAATCCGTCACCCGGCAACATTTCTATGCAAACGAACTTTCCTTGCAAAAGTTGCTTTTTTCTGTGCAATTACCTTTTAATCTGCTTGTCTTTTGATAAGAAACAGTAATAGGAAAACAGCAGCCTTTTTGAGAATCTTGTTTGGCAAGACATGTTGAAATTCCTCAACTATTCAAGGTTAAAGGTTTCCTGATTAATGCCCGCATTAGGCAGTATGTATGTATTGCTGCCTCAGTAGTTTTCTCACATGTTCAAGCTGTAGTCAAAGCTGGTAGATTCAGGTCTCACTTGGCTACATACAAGACTCACTCCTTCTAAAATGACACCAAATTGTGGATACAGGAATGCTGTGCTGTTTGCTGACCTCTCAGACGTATCATTGAACAGGCGTCAATCGATATGAAGCAGTACGCTAAAACAACAAAGCAAATGATGAACGTATTGCATGAATAGCATATCCTGAGTTTAAATGCTTAGTGAATGGCTAAACGTTTACAATATGGAAAAGAAATGGTTGCACCAACAGATTCTAATGTAAACTGCTCCATTTATTCTCATTTTATGCACTCAGCCTATTTCCCTTACTTTATTCGTTTAATGACATGTTAATCTTTTCTACTTGACTTTATTATTAATAGACCATTGTTAAAGTTGAGCTTAGAGGGTCTTCAATAACAGGGAAAGGTTATTCTTCCATTCATCAGCTGACAGCTCCAACACAGGATTTACTTATCCTCCCTGGAATTTAATGGCAAAAATAAAATGCTTGACTTTTAAGGCTTTCGAAACCTTTTTTTATCAAACTATTTTTTAAGCTCTTTTCTATTTTATATTGAACAGGAGATGACAAGTTAGTTATCCTTTTTTTATTTATTCATTTCACTAGAGTACCGCGGGGTCATCGGTTTATAATTTTCTTCTTGTTATCAGCTTGTGTCATTATAACAAGGACACCAGTTCAGGCATTAAAGAGAAAGACATTTCCATTCTTAACATTATTAATCACGCTGCCATTCCCCACCGTCTCAAATTCGCACAGGAGCGTTGCTGTCAGGGCTGGTCAGCAGCAGGCAAGCAGACACAGAGTCAGGATACTGCAGTTTAGCGCTAATGCACACTCTAATTAACAAAACACAAAGAAACAAAGGCACAAGGGCCAAAACAAAAGGTTTACACAAACTCATCAAAAGACTGATACCGAAGCAGAGCTCCCACGGTGTTGTGTCGGGGGGCACAACCTGTTGCTCCCATTTACCCACAAACAAAGGATCTGGCTCCCTTTACATACCATGTGGCTGGGGTTTGATTGTCCATCAATTATTCAATAAAGACCCAGCCATATTCCACATGTGTGTCTTAAATACAACATACACCCACCCTGTCACAGGGCACCTAAGCACATTTAGTTTTTTTGCCAGTAACAAAACAAGACATACACATTAGGAAAGAGAAGCGCGATACTGGCATTTAGCTTGAAACATGAGACTGTCATTACTAGGGCTGTGCAGATATTCCGAAAATACAGCAAGAGGAATTCCCATTGACATGTTTTAAGTTTGTACGTATTAATTGAACAGAATAAAACCTCTTAAAACCTGTTTGCTCTTATCTAGTCAATTATTGAGTACTATAACAAGTGTGATTTAATATAGAACCGGTCGTGATCAAACTTAAATCACTCCTGTTTTATCTGTGATTATTTCCCTTACCATTCTTTCATCCATTTGATATAGATTTAGGTTTAATTTCCTGATTTTCACTTTGCTCATTCCCATAGAAATGCGTTATCTCTGCAGTGAATTGTGGGATTGTAGTCCTGGGCAAGGTTTGACCTCTTGTGATATAACTATATCTGCTGGTATACAAATAGGTAGATAATTCAGTCAGGCTGATTTGCTATTACAGAAGTGTAAGGAAAGGTTGCATGCACGTGATGAAGCAATGCCTTTTTCTGTGACATGTTTTGTGTGAGTTTACGGCACCACCTGGCAGTAGGACCGTAAAAAGAAAATTAGCTTTCACGCCTATTTGAAATCCCTCAGTGCATTTTCAATGGTACTGTGTCACACTTTTTTTAGAAAAGGGAACGCATGGTTCAGCAGTTCACATGTACTTAGCTATACTGTTTAATTATTTTTATTTAACTATGTATTATACAAAAAATACAAGCTGCTGTCCACCCCACACAAGTTCAGCGTGGCTCTTGTTTCTATCATTCTGTTTGTATCAGCTGTGAAAATGCTGTCAACCCTAATTCAACTAAACTTCTTCTTTCTGATTAGCTGTAACAAGGTGACCAGCTATTCTGAGTAATGCTGCAGTAAGACCTGCGACCGACTCCCTTCCCCCGCCTAGGGAAAAAGTGGGGAAATTAAAAATGACTGTCACAAAGTGATTAAATACCCCACATCCTGTGGAGCATAAATACTGTCTTAATCCCAAAGTAAATCCCATTTTTCCCCAGGAGTGACAATTGGATTTTCCCTGCTCAGATCCCCCACTTTCTTGGGCAAGATTTACAGTATATAAATGTCTTAAATACTGCAGAGTTTTGTTCAGCTCACTATAAAAAATACATTATTGCAGTTATTATTGCAGAAGGAACAGTGAAGGGCAATCAGTCAAACCAGGAATTAATAGCATGAGCTCTTCAGCCGTGAAAAAGGCAGGTGGGATTTAATTGCAGTTTATTCAATCTTACAGTAAATGGCAAATATAAAGGCTGTAGGATGAGAGGGCACAAGTTGAAGCTGAGTAAAAATAAAGTTCAGAACAGACGGTAGGAAGCACTTTTTCATGTCAAGGGTTATAAATAGAATTTGATTCTGCTGTCAGTGGAATTGAATTCCATTAGATGGGACTAGCAATGGTCTCTTTTTGTTCCCAACATCGCTTTGTTCTTATGTTATTGTGACAGGATGGCGTGTGTGATGACGTCAGGCCAGAAGCAGGAACTGGAAAAGGATACCGCAGGTAGAGTGAAATGGCGTTTGCGCCGTCTTTATTCAAAATACAACAAAAATAAACCAAATGTTTTATCAAAAAGAGAAACCTGTGCTCACCGAGCAAAATAAACAGTTAAACAAAAAAAACAAGTCACGAACCCAAAAAAGAAATACAATAACTGGTCCAGGTCAGGCTGAGCTGTAGCCGTCACTGTTCCTGGACTTATTCTTAAACTTAAAGCTTTTTCTCTCTCTCTCTCTCTCTCTCTCTCTCTCTCTCTCTCTCTCTCTCTCTCTCTCTCTCTCTCTCCTACTACACCACCACGAGCTGGAGAGCTGCAGACTTTTTATACAGGTGACCATCTCCCGATTAGCAACAAATTAAATCGCCTAATTAATTCGGGAGATGGCCACCTTCTGCACGAGTTTAATAATAAAAACAAACACGGCTACGCCGTTACAAATACATAAATAATAATATACGCGGCGCTTCGCCGTCCTAAAACACAATAAATAAATAAACAAACAAACAAACACAAAATAACACGGCTGGAGGGGGACCCCGTTCTAAAATAAAACAAACAAATACTGTACAGGGCTGCTCACCCTGTTACATATACCCCCCCTTGTGCAACGCACACATGGCCCTACGGCCACCTCCCCCCTCAGTCTTAAAGTTCCGGAAGAGGGAGAAGCAAGGTGTTTCTGGGGGGTGGCCATGGTGGAATGTCCTCCACCCCCCACTTCTTCGTGGCTATCAGCTCCCTCTTCTGGGGCTTCAGCCACACCATATCCTGCTGCGAAAGTGCGGCTAGGGGAGCTGGTCTCCTGACCTCCCCCCCCTTCTTCATGGCCGGCAGCTCCCCTCGGTGGGGCTCCGACCACATGATCTCCTGCAGCGAAATTACTGTGGGGGGAGCTGGTCTCCTGACCTTCCCCCCCTTCTTCATGGCCAGTAGCTCCCCTCCGTGGGGCTCCGGCCATAACACTTCCTCCTGCGAAAGTGCAGCTGGGGGATCTGGTCTCCTGACCGCCCCCCTCTTCATGGCCAGCAGCGCCCTCCGGTGGGCGTCCGGCTGCACTGCAATAGGGAGAGCTGGTCTCCTGACCTCTCCCCCCTTCTTTGTAGCCGGCAGCCCCCTCTTCTGAGGCACCGGCCCCGGTGCTTCCTGCGGTCCTGCAGAACCAGTAGAGCCCCCGGGCAAAGCAAGACTGGCAGCGACCCCGGGCGAAGCAAGACTGGCAGCGACCCAGAGGGACGCAAGCCAGGCAGCGACCCAGAGGGACGCAAGCCGGGCAGCGGCCCCAGGCGACGCAAGCCAGGCAGCGACCCCAGGCGATGTGGAGCAACAGGCAGCCCCAGGCGATGCGGAGCACCAGGCAGCCCCCGGCGAAGCAGGATCCCTGGCGACCCCAGGCGAAGCAGGACCCTCGAGAGGCGACGGCGGCAGCAGCGGACCCTCGGAAGGCGACCGCGGCAGCAGCGGACCCTCTGGAGGCGAACTCGGGAGCAGCGGACCCTCGGGAGGCGACGGCGGCAGCAGCAGACCCTCGGGAGGCGAACTCGGGAGGGGAGCCCCTGGCCATGAAGGTGGCAGCGGGAGCTCCACTTCTCCCTCGTACCCTGTACCCTGTTTGGAGGAAAAGGCAGTCCCAGGCGATGCGGAGCAACAGGCAGCCCCAGACGATGCGGAGCAACAGGCAGCCCTGAGCGGTACGTGGCTGGCATCCTTGGGCGGTGCGAGGCTGGCATCCTTGGGTGGTGCGAGGCTGGCATCCTTGGGTGGTGCGAGGCTGGCATCCTTGGGCAGCCCTCTTTGCAGCCGCTGCGACCTAGCGGTTTTCCTCCGTGCTCCCCTCAGCAACCTATGCAGCGGCTGCTGAGGTCCGGCAGCATCCTGCCCTGGTTCATCCTGTCGTGAAGGGAGAGGCAGCTCCTGCTGCTCTGCTCCTGGTGAAGGCGGCAGGGGCTCCTCCCCTTCTTGCTGCGAAGGTGGCAGGGGCTCCTCCCCTTCTGGCTGCGAAGGCGGCAGGGGCTCCTCCCCTTCTGGCTGCGAAGGCGGCAGGGGCTCCTCCCCCTCTGGCTGCAGCGGGGGAACCAGCAGGCACTCTCCCTCTGCTGGCGGAGATGGGGACAGCAGGCATTCTCCCTCTGCTGGCAGCTTGGGTCCTAGGGCTGTGGAAGCCCCGACTCCCCCCTCTCTGGGCTGTGTACGCCCGGCTCCTCCCTTTTGGGCTGTGGACGCCCCGATTCCTCCCTTTTGGGCTGTGGACGCCCCGACTCCTCCCTTTTGGGCTATGGACGCCCCGACTCCTCCCTTTTGGGCTGTGGATGCCCTGACTCCTCCCACTCGGGTTGTGGATGCCCCGACTCCTCCCACTTGGGCTGTGGACGTTTGGGCTCCTCCCACTCAGGCGTAGGACATTCGGGCTCCTCCCACTCAGGCGTAGGACGTTCGGGCTCCTCCCACTCAGGCGTAGGACGTTCGGGCTCCTCCCACTCAGGTACTGGAGAGGGCAGCGACTGCTCCTCTCCCTCTTGCTCACTGGAAGGCACCCCTCCCATGTCTGCAGCTAGGTACCCCAGCACCACCATGGTAACGTCACGAACTGATGCCGGGTTGTGCTGTTGCTCCCAGTCCTCCCATTGTTCCCCATCTCGCATCCGCAGCGTGTTAATAACCCAGGGGAGGACACTGGCGAAGTTCCCCTCGGGGTGCACCAGCCAGTCCCATATTTCCCGGGACGGTGGGGAACCCGGTGGCAGTGGGGGTAGAGGGTTGGCTACTAATGCTTGGGGTGACAGCTGCTCCTTTCCCTGCGCCCGCGTATACGGGCACCCTGCCCCGTTGTGGCTGTCCTCCTCCCAGCCCGGCATGCAGGATGAGTGCTGTAGCTGTTGTTGTTGTTGCTGCTGCTGCTTCCGCTGCTTCCTGCAGCTTTCTCCCCATCCTCGCTTTACTGCAACAACGGAAAAAAAAACCCTACTGGCAAAACTGACAAAAAACTGCGGTACCCGCTCTGGCCTGAGTCCTGGAGGTGCTGGTAATCCCGCTTCTGACACCACGTGTGACAGGATGGCGTGTGTGATGACGTCAGGCCAGAAGCAGGAACTGGAAAAGGATACCGCAGGTAGAGTGAAATGGCGTTTGCGCCGTCTTTATTCAAAATACAACAAAAATAAACCAAATGTTTTATCAAAAAGAGAAACCTGTGCTCACCGAGCAAAATAAACAGTTAAACAAAAAAACAAGTCACGAACCCAAAAAAGAAATACAATAACTGGTCCAGGTCAGGCTGAGCTGTAGCCGTCACTGTTCCTGGACTTATTCTTAAACTTAAAGCTTTTTCTCTCTCTCTCTCTCTCTCTCTCTCTCTCTCTCTCTCTCTCTCTCTCTCTCTCTCCTACTACACCACCACGAGCTGGAGAGCTGCAGACTTTTTATACAGGTGACCATCTCCCGATTAGCAACAAATTAAATCGCCTAATTAATTCGGGAGATGGCCACCTTCTGCACGAGTTTAATAATAAAAACAAACACGGCTACGCCGTTATAAATACATAAATAATCGCCGTCCTAAAAAACAATAAATAAATAAACAAACAAACAAACACAAAATAACACAGCCGGAGGGGGACCCCGTTCTAAAATAAAACAAACAAATACTATACAGGGCTGCTCGCCCTGTTACAGTTATTTTTTAACATCTAATAATATGTGCAGGTTATTGTTGGATACACTCCTCCTGTTAGTGAACGGCTCTGCGGCCTCACTGTTCCTAAAGTATACATACTAATCAGAACATAAAAAGCTATCACTGTGCTAATGTGGTCAAACTTAGAAGGTAGGTTAGGGATCACATTTGCATTTAAACTGGTTAATACCAGAGGGCCCACTTAAAATCTCCATTAAAAAATATGCTTTTTTAGAATATTCCCCATTAAAAATGTTTATGAAGTAAATGTTGCATGTAACAATGTGTATATTGTTAATGTCAGCAATAATGTCGCTTTAGACTGAAAGCATGTTTAATACTGTTGACATCTAAATGATGTTAAAATGGCTAAAAGGAATAAGAAAATTGAAAGAAACCAAATAAAATTGGCTGTAAAGTCCTCAGTGTAGCCTACACTACAAATAATAATATACTAGATGACAGGGTCATTGCTGGAAAGACTTACTGTGTTTGATTGTCAAGGCATTAGCTTCAGTCTTTAATTGACCTCAGTTTTATAAAGCAGAAAAACAAGAACCAAACTAGGAATATAATTAGGTATTCTGTTTTTTTTATTACTTTCATTTTCAGTGCTTATTTTTAGCTATTTTTGAGTTTTATTATGATTTTATTATTATTTATTTCTTAGCAGATACCCTTATCCAGGGCGACTTACAATTGTTACAAGATATCACATTATTTTTACATAGAATTACATTATTTTTTTACACATTATTTTTACATACAATTGCCCATTTATACAGTTGGGTTTTTTACTGGAGCAATCTAGGTAAAGTAAGGGTACAGCAGCAGTGTCCCCCACCTGGGATTGAACCCACAACCCTCCGGTCAAGAGTCCAGAGCCCTAACCACTACTCCACACTTGCTTTTTATATACAGTATGAAATTATTGTTTTCGGTTACTTTCCAGAATTCTTGGGCGTCACAATACGTACCTATAGTAAATCGACAGTACGTGCACACTTCAATTGTATCTTCTTTCCTTTGCTGTCTTCCACAACAAAATCCTTATGGTTACAGGCATATTCTTCAGAGGTTTTTGTGTGTTTAGGCATTTCTTTACATTTCGCCACAATTTGCAATTCTGTTTTAAATTCCACAAGTGTGTAAATACTCCTGTGACAGGGTAGTGTTGCGGGCCCAGATGTTATTCGGCAGGCAGAGAGACTCAGAGACAAGGAACTGCAGTTAACGCGCTTCTGCGCAGTTTAATAAACAAAAAGAAATAAAAAAAGTTGCACAAAACACTGCTCACAGAGCAAAAATAAAACAGTTAAACAAAACAGAACTTCCACAATAAAACAAATCACAAACTAACTGGCGCAAGGGCCAAAACAAAAGGTTTAAACAAAATACACAAAGGTAGGCTGGGCATTAGCCTTCACTACACTTCTTTCCCAAAAATAAACACAGCACTAACAAAAAACCACTCACCCAAAACACCTCTCTCAAACAAAGGATTTTTCCCCTTTTTATAGCATGTGGCTGGAGCCTAATTATCAATAATTCAATTAGCTCCAGCCACATTCTCACATGTATTTTGGCAGGGATAGGAAATTAACACCATCCCTGCCAGCCACCACCAAATCACCACATAACAATATTATTTACAGGCAGGGCTCTGCCCTGCTACATATCCCCCCCCCCTTGTGCGCAGCACACATGGCCCCACGGCCACCTCCCCCCCCCCCCCCCCTTTGAAAGCCATCCACCCTCCCTCAAGTCCCCTATTGTCCTTCCTCTCCCATCCTTGAGGGAGGGTTAGTCCATAGTCCGGCGCCTTCCTGGCGGGACCGAGACCCGGCGACAGGGGACCCAGGCGTAGTGGATGGGGTGTCAGGAGCGCAGGCAGGCGAGCAGTCGGCTGCAGCCCCAGGCAGAAGTGCGAGCCCAGGCGACTGTGGAGCGACGTCTGGGCAACCAGGGGGAGCGGAGCAGGAGACCAGGCGACCTCCTGTGCCTGGTGGTGCTGCGACCTGGGAGTCAGGCCCAGCGACCAGAGGTCCAGACATGCAGCCTGGGTGTCTGGGAGCCCAGGTTGAGGGAACCAACCCCCAGGTGCCGGGCTATGGCACAGGGGTGGTGGTCGGGGCTGTGGTGGAGGTGGTCTCCTCACCTCCCCCCCCTTCTTCGTAGCCGGTAGCTCCTCTTTGTGCGGCTCCGGCCACAGTATTCCCTGCTGCCATGAAGGGCTGGCAGCGACCCCAAGCAAAGCTAAGCCTGTAGTGACCACAGGCAACAGCGGCAGCGGATCCTCGGGAGGCGACGGCGGCAGCGGACCCTCGGGAGGCGACGGCGGCAGCAGTGGACCCTCGGGAGGCGACGGCGGCAGCAGCGGACCCTCGGGAGGCGACGGCGGCGGCAGCAGCGGACCCTCGGGAGGCGACGGCGGCAGCAGCGGACCCTCGGGAGGCGACGGCGGCAGCAGCGGACCCTCGGGAGGCGACGGCGGCAGCAGCGGACCCTCGGGAGGCGACGGCGGCAGCAGCAGCGGACCCTCGGGAGGCGACGGCGGCAGCAGCAGCGGACCCTCGGGAGGCGACGGCGGCAGCAGCGGACGCTCGGGAGGCGATGGCGGCAGCAGCAGCGGACCCTCGGGAGGCGACGGCGGCAGCAGCGGACCCTCGGGAGGCGACACAGGACCAGCAGCAACCCTAGGAGAAGCAAGGGAGACACAAGCAACCCCAGGCGATGCAGAGCAGCAGGCAGGCCCAGGCGATGGTGAACTGGCATCCCCAGGCGATGGCGGGAGGGGAGCCCCTGGCCATGAAGGCGGCAGCAGGAGCTCCACTTCTCCCAATGGTGATGTTTGTGGAGGTAGAGGTAGCTCCTGCTCCTCTCCTCTTGATGGCAAAGGCGGCAGGGGCCCCTCCCCTTCTGGCTGCGAAGGCGGCAAAGGCTCCTCCCCTTCTGGCCGCGAAGGCGGCAGGGGCTCCTCCCCTTCTGGCTGCAAAGGCGGCAGGGGCTCCTCCCCTTCTGGCTGCGAAGGCGGCAGGGGCTCCTCCCCTTCTGGCTGCGAAGGCGGCAGGGGCTCCTCCCCTTCTGGCTGCGAAGGCGGCAGGGGCTCCTCCCCTTCTGGCTGCGAAGGCGGCAGGGGCTCCTCCCCTTCTGGCTGCGAAGGTGGCAGGGGCTCCTCCCCTTCTGGCTGCGAAGGCGGCAGGGGCTCCTCCCCTTCTGGCTGCAGCAGTGGGACCAGCAGGCATCCTCCCTCTGCTGGCGGAGGCGGGGCCAGCAGGCTCTCTCCCTCTGCTGGTGGCAGTGGTGGATGCACAGGCAGCAGGCATTCTTCTGGTGGGAGGGGGCAGTTGAGTAGGGAATGCCCCCACTCTCCGCAGATGGGGCACCAGCAGGACGCCTCTACAGTGCGGAGGATGGCCTCCCAGCTGATCTCCTCTGGTGATGGTGGTGGGATCAGCAGGCACTCTTCCTTTGCTGGTGCAGGCTTGAGCGGTGGGCATTCGGGCTCCTCACTCCTGGGCATTGAGGACACCTGGGTATGGTCAACTGCCCAGAACCATTCGACGGCGTCCCCAACCAGGCCCTGGTTCCAGGCCTCCTCGTACTGGGGATCACCGTAGGGGCAGTCCTCCCGGTCATGCCCAAACTCGCCACAGGCCTCACACATGGGGGCCCCTTCAGCCCTCCATTGTTCCTGCTCAGCTGCCCAGTTTAGGGGTCCAAACTGAGTGGGCGCCCGGGACCACCATCTTTTCCTCTGCTGCGGTTCTGGTTCCACCTCTTCTTCCTGAGGTGGGGAGTGGTAGTAGTCGGGCAACACGTTCCCAACCTCGCCAACTTCAAAACACCACTCCTCCCCCCTCAAGCAGGTCATGCAGACGTCCACCTTGCCAGATGCGCGGTGGGGCTTGCGACCAGACCCTCGCTGCTGCTTCTGCCGCTGCTTCTTTCCCATTTTTTTTTTTTTTTTTTTTTTTTTTAAACTACAGTCCCGCTCCGAGTCTCTAGGGGGCGCTATCCCACTTCTGACAGCGTATTTTGGCAGGGATAGGAAATTAACCCCATCCCTGCCAGCCACCACCAAATCACCACATAACAATATTATTTACAGGCAGGGCTCTGCCCTGCTACAACTCCCTATCGAACTAGTGTAATATAGCTTTAAATCTTGTTTTAAATCTCGCAGGTGGAGTCTCCAATAGAATTGTAGGAATTTGCTGCCACTCAGTAGTAAGGAGGAGCTTTGCACAATTGCACTGGGAAAGTTTTTTGGTATAGGTTGTTTTTTCACGGGGAAAGGGGTAAAGTCAACATGAATTGAATGTATCAGCGGTGTTTTATCGTTTTTTTATCGGTTAAAACCTAAAATCAGTAGCCCTAACTATAATCCAAGGGGCCATATTTTCAATTGTTTACTCCAGTCTTTAATTAACTCCTATTTTTCGAAGGAAGCAAATTCAACAGTAATGCAAGAAACTTGAGACTAATTAAGAGACCTCCAATTACATTAGTTAGATGTTTGATATTAGTTTTGTAAAGCCAATAGTTTTTTTTTTCCTTTCAAAAAGAGGAGTTCATTAGACAGGAATATACTCTGAACATAAATATAACTTTTTGTTATCTTTCTGAAAAAGGAACTGTTACAGTGTGGCGGAGTGTTCCGCCCCTTTGTTTATTATTTATGTTTATATTACGGCAAAGCGCTGCTTATTTGTTATTGTTTTTGTATTTTAAAAACCTTGTGAGGATGCGTGACTGATCAGCTACTGATTATTTAACTAGCTGACAGTCACGCATCCTTACTAAACTCGTGCAGACTGTGACCAAGGGGTAATAATTAATTAACAGCTAGTTAACCCCTCGGCCAGAATATAAAAGCCTCCAGCTGTCCGTGCTGGAGGAGAGTGTCAGAGGCAAAACGGGTTTTGTGGAGAGATAGAGAAAGTAAAAACAACTGCTAAGCATGCTGGTTTTTACGCCAGCACGATACTTATTTGTTTATTTGTTTGGCCAATGCGCCTTTTTGTTTTGTTGTTTGTTTAAATATTTTGTTTGTTTTATTATTTAATAAAATAGCTGAGCGCCGTAGCGTCACCACCCACACGCAACTCAACAACAGCTCGGTCATATACCTCTGACACCCTCCTCCAGCGCGGACAGCTGCAGGCTTTTTATATTCTGGCCGAGACTGCATGAGTTTAGTAAGGATGCTAGTTAAATAATCAGTAGCTGATAAGTCACGCATCCTCACAAGGTTTTTAAAATACAAAAACAATTACAAATAAGCGGCGCTTCGCCGTAATATAAACATTAATAATAATATAAATAAATAATAAACAAAGGAGTGGGACACTCCGCCACATACAGTTAAAACACAATTGAAATATGTCACTTCTTAGATGGTAGATGGTAACTATCTACTTCAGCCTTCAACTTCTATAAAGAGCCTTGGGGTACACTTAGACGCCAATGTCTTTTGAGGCACATATTTCTTCTGTTTCAATCAAATCCTCTTTTTTCCATTAACGGAAGATTGCCAAACTTTGACATTTTCTCTCTCACTGATGCTGAGATTTTCATCCATGCATCTGCAACCTCTAGGCTTGACTATATAACTCCCTATTTGCAGGCCTTCAATCCAAAGCAATTGATAGATTATAAATAGTTCAGAACGCAGCTGCCAGAATCTTGACTGGTACAAAAAAGTACCACCACATTACACCAGTTCTGGCTAAACTTCATTGGCTTCCTATCAAGTATCAAATCTCTTTTAACACTAGAACCACCATGCGGGTCAATGTGACCCATTTTGGATTTAAAATTTTAATTACTCTTCCACTGTGAATCATATGTGCATGTCCGTTTTTGACTTTTCCTAATATATGACATAAATATCCTGACGGCGTTTGAGCACCAGATTTGCAAAAATATTTTTTTTATAAACACTTCTACCTAGAACTGCCACGCGGGTCACTTTGACCCATGTATTACAATACATGTTTTTCTTTTTAATATTGTCGACAATCTTGCCTGTTTTTTGCATTTACAAACAATCACGCAAAAAAGGGGCATGTACATGTGTATTCTAATCCTTGCAAGCGTATGAAAACTCGCAAGAGTACAGTATCTCAGATGTCATCACATAGCTACTTGGCATAGGAATTCACTGTTACAGTGACAGAGAATAGGCAGGAAAGTAAAATGGCTGAAAGACGGAGATTGAGAAGAGAACAGGTGCTTGAAATGCTCCACACTCTGCCTGAAGATGAGTCTGATGTAGGGGATCTGAGTGACAATGACAGCAACCATTCCTGGGTTCTAGAAACTAGCAGTTCCGAGAGTGAAAGCAAAGACAATGCAACAGAATTGCCAGCTTGTCTTCCACAAACAGGGTCCACCAGGTGCAGAGGTCGAGGTCGTGGACGTGGCAGAGGTTCCACTTTCGGGCAATTACCTGTGGTGCCAGGGGTGGCTTTGCCGTCTGCAGAAGCAGCTTCTCAAGTGCCAGCTTCTGGCCAACCAGCACCACAGACAACGACAACGACTGCATCGACTTCTGGAAGCAAGATTCAGGAGACAGGGAAAGACGGGACTGTTCGGAACATTATAAATCCCGGCCGTGAGGCTGTGGGAAGACGTGTGTCTGAAAATGTTTTGACTGAAACATCAGGTCCAACGCTGCATGCAAAACACAACATTGATACCCCACATTCAACACTGTACAGTAGCAGAGGCACATCTGGTAAAAATTATGATTCCTGGACATTGTCGGTGGAGGAGTTACAAGCAGCCATTGCAATCCTGTATGTTCGTGGTGCGTACAGGGGCAAAAGCCAGTACTTGGAGAGCTACTGGTCTACACAGTGGGGGATTTTGTTTTTTATTGAGACAATGTCTAGAAATTGCTTCCGTGAAATTCTCAGATTCGTCCATTTTGATCTGAGAGCAATGAAGAGTATGTGACTTGAGACAGATAAATTTGCCCTGGCTTCCAAAGTCTGGAATAGCTTTATTGAAAACAGCATTGCCTGCTACAAGCCAGGAGCAAACATCCCAGTGGATGAGCAGCTGTTTCCCACCAAAACATTTGGAATAAAATTCTGGCTGGCAGTGTACGTTGATTCTGAGTACCTGGTGAATAGGTTCCCTTACCTGGGAAAGGATGAAATGCGCCCTGCTGGTCAGAGACTGGGAGACAGCGTTGTGCTCAAACTTATGGAGCCATACTTAAGGAAGGGATGAAATGTCACCACAGACAATTTCTTCACTCCATTTGGCCAGGGAGTTGAACTCCACTGCACTACTCAGGCAGAACGACTGTGCCACCCTGAGTGTGTACAGGTGCAAGAAACAAAAGAATGTGCTGATTCTCAGCCCTTTGCACAGCTCAGTGGCCATCAGGATCGATGAAGCCAGAGACTGTTGAATACTACAATGCTACCAAGTACAGAGTGGATGTATTGGACCAGATGACATGGCAGTACTCTGTCAAAGGTAGTTCTCACAGATGGACTGTGGCTGTTTTTTACAATGTTTTGGACCTGGCAGCCATAAATGCCTATGTTTTGTACAGGGAATGCACTGGGATCAACATCAGCAGGAGGGAATTCATTTTACAGCTAGCCACAGAGCTTCGGCTGAAACATCTGGATCAGAAACAGGAAAAGCAGCTTGCAAATGCCCCTCAGCCTTTACCCAGTGCTGCACCCGCTGGCACGAGCAAGAGGAAAAGATGCCAGGTAGCAAAGTGCAATGACAATAAAAATGTGGATGTCTGCGCCCGTTGTCAAAAGGCAGTTTGTGGTAAATATACAGGAAAAATTGAGAAGCGTTTTTTCTGTGTGGAATGCGAAACTGAGTAAGCTGCCAGGTTGCACACTTAGAAAAAAATGATACAGAAGCTCCATTGAACAGTGTTTTGCACAAAGAGCTTTCACTTTCGATACCGGAAGTTGCGTTATATTTACTTTTTTATGTTATTTACAAAAATAAATCAATTGTTTTTACAATGTTCTATTTACATATACATGGCTACACCTGTTTACACTATAGTTTCTTTTGAAATGTTTATTTTAATATAGTTTTTCATTTTTTGTAGTCGTGCTGTTCATGCGCTACTTTTGAAAATAACGCCTTTTATGTTTATTTAAATACAGCTCTGGAAAAAATTAAGAGACCACTGCAAAATTATCAGTTTCTCTGGTTTTACTATTTATAGGTATGTGTTTGGGTAAAATGAACATTTTTGTTTTATTCTATAAACTACTGACAACATTTCTCCCAAATTCCAAATAAAAATATTGTCATTTAGAGCATTTATTTGCAGAAAATGACAACTGGTCAAAATAACAAAAAAGATGCAGTGTTGTCAGACCTCGAATAATGCAAAGAAAATAAGTTCATATTCATTTTTAAGCAACACAATACTAATGTTTTAACTTAGGAAGAGTTCAGAAATCAATATTTGGTGGAATAACCCTGATTTTCAAGCACAGCTTTCATGCGTCTTGGCATGCTCTCCACCAGTCTTTCACATTGATGTTGGGTGACTTTATGCCACTCCTGGCGCAAAAATTCAAGCAGCTCGGCTTTGTTTGATGGCTTGTGACCATCCATCTTCCTCTTGATCACATTCCAGAGGTTTTCAATGGGGTTCAGGTCTGGAGATTGGGCTGGCCATGACAGGGTCTTGATCTAGTGGTCCTCCATCCAAACCTTGATTGACCTGGCTGTGTGGCATGGAGCATTGTCCTGCTGGAAAAAACAATCCTCAGAGTTGGGGAACATTGTCAGAGCAGAAGGAAGTAAGTTTTCTTCCAGGACAACCTTGTACTTGGTGTTTCTTCTATTGAAATGTTAGATATGATGTTCATGAATAAAACCTTTCAGTTGTATCCAGTAGTTTGTTTTTCATTTTCATAACGAAGCAGTTTAAAGATGTATGGGTCAAAGTGACCCACATGGCGGTTCTAGGTAGTTCGAAAATCCGGCGGGTCTAGTGTTAAACTACTTCTCCTGACTTATCACTCACTCAGTGGTACTGGTCCTGCTTATCTTAATGAATTACTTTGTCCTTACCAGCCGGTTCACACCCTTAGCTCCTCCCAGGCTGTGCAGCTCTGAATGCAGTATGTGTGGGTAGCTGTGCAGCTCTGAATACAGTATGTGTGGGTAGCTGTGCAGCTCTGAATACAGTATGTGTGGTTTCTGTCATTATTCCTACCGCATCACTGGGAGGATTTATAGTACTGCCGATGTTAGGTCTAGAAATCTGTTACGTAACTGACAGTACATCCACCTGTGAAAAGACGTTTGTTGTTGTTAATCCTAATCACTCAGGTGTAGAATTGGCTTGAAATATACACAATGAATCAGGGAGTGAAATTTACAGGATTAGAAATCATGATGCCTCTCTCAGCCAATCAAAATGCCAGATTTCAGAACATTCCAATAAATATATTTTGCTGTAAGGTTGTCTCGTGCAAGGTCAGCTACCAACTAACAACAATTCTACATATGAGTGCCCTCTCATTTTGGACTTGTGCACCATAAGAGGAAGGGTCAACTGTATATATTAACTTATACATCAACTCATGCTCCTGTTCAATGCTTGTTCAATGAAATGGCCATATCAAATACAGTAATCCGTTGTGTATCCGCCCGTCACGTAGCCACCTAACCGTTTATCCGCCATGATCAAGCTCTTCAGCCATGTCACCCACATATATTTTTTTTTTGTAAGCCTATGCATTTTGCTACTGTGTAAATTACCCGACACTAATGTAAGTGTATTTATTGTAATTAATGAATGAAGTACCTGATGCTCCTGGGAGAGCCTGCCTGCTGTGTGTGATTACCAGGTGTGGAATCTAATCACCAGGTAGGTGTGTTCCAGCGGGGCGTCACGTATAAAAAGGTTCAATTTATTCACCTCAAAACCAAAACCAAGTGGGCTATAGAAGCTGAAATTCACCGACGTGTTTATGTGCGTGCGTGTGCGTGTGCATTTGGTTTTCCATTTTTCTGTAACACTTTTGTGAGATGTAATATGGACTGTTGTGCTTTTGAAATCAGTCTTTCTCAGAAATCAGTATTTTTTAGCAATTTGGTGCTGACAATCCTTGCGTACACATGTCTTTCTTTCTGACATTTTCCTTTATTGCGTGCATTTCTACCCTATTGGAGGGTGGGGTTGAGGCCTTTATTGGCCATTTTCCCCTACGTATAACCCCCTTACTGACTAAATATCTTGGCATTGTTAAATAGAATAAAATATTTATATTATACATTCATTATTATTAATATGCAAATATTTCAATCACAAGATCATCTTAAAGGGAATATGTACCCCAAAATGTAATCAAGTTTCTAGTAATGCAGATTGGAGTGGACTTAAAGAGCATGAATGCCCCTCCCCTAGTCAATACATTTGTTTTCATGAGAAAGTATAAGAGCTGGAAGGACACCTGAACTTTTATAAAAAATCACTCTTAAATGTTAATATTGCATAAAAATAATTATGCATATTTGCTAAATATTAGAAAACAGCTAAATAAATATCTATTTTGCATCCGACAAAACTTTTTTTTAATATATATTTAAATACACTTTACTTGGTGGGGACTCAATTTGTCCTATTTCTATAGAATAACCCTTATATTAAAATGAAAGAGTAAACCGATATAATCCTGGGTCAGTCTTCCTCTCCTTGCCCTTATTCTGTCTCAGCCTGTCACTCTTATTTCCCTCAGTCTCCCTCTCCTTTTTCTATCTGATTTCTATAGCTCAGTGGTGCAGATAAGATATGAGACTGTGTTCAATTGCACCTTGTTTCCATTCAGCCTAAGGTCAACCACTCAGAGCTCTGTAACCCAGAGGCCAAGCTGTAGAGATTAAGCATTGCATGCTTCAGAAAGCTCCTGCTGCAGATTCTCAATAAAACCCCACCTCTGCCTTGTAAATCGTAATGGCTTGTTGAGTAAGGTTGCGATAATATGAATCTGTACCAGCATAGTGCGATGATATTGACTGTGGAGGGCTAATAATGGTGGATGTTAAGGAGCAGGTAATTTCAGCTAGCACATATTACTATTGATTAGGAAGGCTGCTAACAGACAAAGCATGGGAATTTGAAGATACATTATTTAACCCAGATGGCAAATTGAGTTTTGGGAAAATAATCAATCAAACCTTTCTTGTTATTTTTTTTCTCTACATTCAACAGTCTCAGCAAAATCAGAAGCGTGCAAACGTAACATGCATGCATTAATCTCACAAAGCAATTTAAAAATAATAAATATAAATGAAATGATAACGTTTAGTAACAAGTTTTTGAGTGCACAAGACATGTCTGTGTCAGTTTGTAGTATTAGCTTCAAGTCTACAACAGAGTTTGATCGCCTGTAAATGACAGGGTATGACTGCACACAATTAAAGTTCATTTAACAGTTTTCTCTGCTGGAGAATGCTGGGGTAGATTCCCTGCCTGGGTTTGTACTCAGCTGTGCAGTCAATTTCATTTGTTTTTATTTGATTTGTATCGTTTACACTGTTGGACAGTTTTATATATTCAATTTTAGAAACATTTAATTGCATTTAAATACAGCTTACTAACTGAGAAAATTGCTTATTATCATCCTTTATTGACAGGGTGATGTGGAGGTGCCTGGACATTCAGGATGTCATCTTCATACTATACATTTAGAAAAAGGCTTATCCAATTATGGTGAAACTTGGTATGGGCATTATTTAGTTATTGAGAGTATCAAAATCTGTTTAGACATCTAAAGAAAGACAGAAATTCCCTTGCTAAGGTACCTTGTGCAGAGTCTATTGCAAGTACAATGGTAGCCAGCGACAACTATTTACTAATGAGACTGCCGCACTGCAGCAGTGCAAAAATGTCACAGTGTACCAATCCTGTTTTTTTTTAGAGCAGTTTTGAATCAACTGCACTTCAATAGTTCTGCCACCAGCTGCAGGAGGCGCTATGGACTTCCATGAAATGCTTTTGAGGGCTGGGGGGCAGCTAGAACAATGTAAGAGGTGGTGATGTAAGTATAGGTGTAGTGAAAATAATTGCGGATGCAAAATTAAAATTGCATTGCGGCCAGGCAATTATTTTGCACTGCGCCCTATGTAAGCTTAAAGGGTACATCAGTACATGAAAAATAAAACATCAACTATCCCACCTTGCTGTTCCGAATGTATTTGGTCATTGTATAATAATCCGTATGCGCCCAAACATCTGCATAATGCCACACTGCTATGTCCAAAATCACTGTTCTCGAGCATCTCTTCCCAATCTCTGCCCAATGAAGCGTTGCATAAGCTATATTACCTCTGTGTGGAAACACACTAGTCTGTGTGACAAACATGGTCCGTTTAATTTTCCATAAGGATGGAACTTGTACCTGCTTTCGTTTTGTGTAGCAGAAAAACACTGTATATGTTTCGTTTGCAGGTTGTATTTTGATGTATTATTATGATTAATGCTGCATTCAATGAAAAAACAAACAAACAAAAAAAAAAAACTCTGTGCTGTGTAAGTGGTTTGGGCAAAAGAAAACCCAAGAAGGAGTTGTTCTTATTTCCAACTAATGAAGGGACCTACCCACAATTATAGCAGCAGCAGCAGCACTGTGTTATTTCAATATACGTGCCCAAAGTCTTAGATATAGCTCCAGCTGATTCGGAATGTTTTCGGAATGAGGTCTTTGAGGGTGATCCAACCTTAAAAAAAAAACAAAATGTATTTTTTCATCCTTCGTATTTGGTTCTCATTTGCATTTCCTGACACAACACATGCACAATCATCTACACACCGTTGAGTGTGAATGTCAAATTCGGCCACAAATTCCATCTCCCTATCAGTTTCTGAACAAGCTATATATTGTCTGGCATTATTTCGGCCGCTCCCTGTGTACAGTCACACAGTGTTGCTGATGGAAATTTCAATTTAAACTGTTAATGACACAACTTTGATATGGCAGTGGAACGGTATGTTTTTCTTTCCGTTTGTAGATTTTTGCTTGCCATTGTAACTGTGTCTGTTTGGGTGTTTTTGTTATCAGGCACCTTGTATACAGGTGTACAGAAATAACAAAAACACCCAAACAGACACAGTTTCAATGGCAAGCAAAAATCTACAAACGGAAAGAAAAACATACCGCGCCACTGCCACACATTGCGGGGATTATTTCAACATCAGTAAAATCAGACTTTATGGCTATTAACACGATTTACGGCAGCATTATGGGGGTTCTGCATCACCCCCAGAGAGTCAGGATTTGTATTTATTTACTTTTGATTATATACATATAGTTAAATGAAATGCTTTTGGGAGCTGGGGGGCAGCTAGAACAATGTACAGAGTCAGGATTTATTTACTTATTTATTTTTATAGATGTAGAGTTAAATTGAATTATCTGCCTAGATCACATTGCAAAGTGAATGTTTGGAGAATAGCCTTTTCTTCTTTCCCTCCCAATGTATAGTATACACATTGCAGGCCATCCCAGAGCATATCTGCAGCATTGCATTCAATTACAAACTGTCCCAATTATTTTACCCGCAATTTTCTTCCCAATTTAGAATGTCCAATTATGTTCCCCCACCGCATCAATTCTCCACACAGCTCAGGAGAACTGAAGATTCTGTGGGCGTCCTCCGAACCCACGTCCAAGCCAATTTCCTCTTTTACACCCAGAATCTCGAGAGCGGGTGCCAGTGAGCTACCAGCTTCTGGAGGACAATGGCCAGTGCAGGTGTCCACCTGATCTCACCACACGCCCAGCCAGTAGGGTCGCTGTAGTGCGATGAGATGAAACAGTCCCTGACGGTTTTGATAACCCATGGGAGTACCAGAGCCAGTGCGGTGCTCCCTCTGGAATCTCCATGACTAGCCCTGCACACCTCACGCCCTTACAAACATTTTAAAGAAGAAAACACATTGACATTACTGACAGTCCACTCATATGCATGATAACAAGATTCTTATATCCAGTGAGTAGTGTGCACCAGACACTACAATGTTAAAATCAAGGTCCTATTACCCTGACCTTCACAATGAGCTCCCTGACAGTGAAACACAAGACTTCACTCTCTCTTACCTGCCTTTATTACACCTGCAGCGCACCTCCTCTCCAGACAGATTCAATCTTTATGGTTTCTTGCTCCAAACCTTGTTTTTATCTGACCTCTCTCCAAGGTCATTACATTTTGCATCAGAAGCCTGAGCTGATGTAGATTAACTGTAAATCAGATTGATTTTCTCAGAGCGATTTATCCTCATCATCTGTAAATAAAGAAACGGCAGTGCAGAATTTTTAATGCTGTTGACACACTCAACAATTCGATTCTGGGAGGCTGTCTCTGAGAGGGGGTTGCATTGCAGTCTCCTAGGGTAATTTTTCTAGCATTGCTACCCAGTCGTCAACGTGAATACTTCCATAAAAGCAAAGTTTAGCTCGAACATGTTATGAAATTGCAATTTGTTTGCACCAGATTCACTCTGCAGGGATTTTCATCAGACAGCTACTAAATAATGTAAATATGGTTTTATGTGTTGCTTGGCATTCATACAGGACTTTATATATATGTTATGCATGATAAATAAGCTATAACCCATCTAACTCCAAATATAATATATCCATGTCACATCACCATGTCTTTAAATCTGTTTCTCTCAGTGACTTGTTATATATTAAATATTTTATATGTTGTGGATTTTGTAGATGCAGAACATACTGTAATGAAAAGGGTCTAATGCAATATTACTAATACCATTTTAGTCATTTGTATTGAGTTTTATTTATAGGGAGAGCTACTGTCTTTAGTATATACTAGGGTGAAATCAGGGAATGAGTCCTTCCTACAACCCTCCCCCCACCACGTCCAAGTTAATTTTGAATTTCACCCTCAGAAGTATTGGGAAGTACATATTGGGAGTCACAGCAGAATAAAGGATGGAAGAACGCTACTTTGACTACCTTTACAGGACCGTGGAAAATCTAGGTGACAGGATGTGAGTGGTGCGGTGTACACAATGAATGTCCAGCCAGTAAGTACTGCAAAACGTACGTATTCAATAATTATAAATAACAAATCAGTCGCCCCTATACCAGCAATGGTATAGGGGAGGCGATATACAGTGGGTTTCAGTCCCAAACAAAAACAATAACACTCCTTAACCATGATCCTCAATGCACTAAACTGTGCTTCTTAAACCAGAGAAAAGTGGTGCGTGTCCGTGCTGTGATGTGCAGTGAAGGTAGTGATCTGGGGGTTTGTGGCATTATATATATATATATATATATATATATATATATATATATATATATATATATATATATATATATATATAGTGCCTTGCATAAGTATTCACCCCCTTGGACTTTTCCACATTTTGTAGTGTTACAACCTGGAATTAAAATGGATTTAATTAGGATTTTTTGTCACAGATCTACACAAAATAGTCCATTATGTCGAAATGGGGAAAAAAATCTACATATTTTTCAAAATGATTTACAAATAAAAAACTGAAAAGTCTTGATTGCATAAGTATTCACCCCCTTTGCTGTGACACCCCTAAATAAGCTCTGGTACAACCAATTGCCTTCAGAAGTCACATAATTAGTTAAATGGAGTCCACCTGTGTGCAATTAAAGTGTCACATGATCTCAGATTAAATACACCTGTTTCTGGAAGGCCTCAGAGTTTGTTAGAGAGCATATCTAAAGAAACAGCATCATGAAGACCAAGTCTGGGATAAAGTTCTGGAGAAGCACCAATCAGGGTTAGGTTATAAAAAAATATCCCAAACTTTGAACATCCCCTGGAGCACCGTTAAATCCATTATTAAAAAATGGAAAGAATAAGACACAACCGCGACTCTGCCTAGAGAAGGCCGTCCACCAAAACTCAGTGACCAGGTAAGGAGGGCATTAGTCAGAGAAGCAACCAAGAGGCCAATGGTAACTCTGAAGGAGCTGGAGAGATCCACAGCTGAGATGGGAGAAACCGTCCATGGGACAACTATAACCTGGACGCTCCACAAAGCTGGGCTTTATAGAAGAGTGGCGAGAAGAAAGCCATTGCTGAAAAAAAACCATTATCAAATTCCGTTTGGATTTTGCCAAAAGGCATGTGGGAGACACAGCAAACATGTGGAAAAAGGTTCTCTAGTCTGATGAGACCAAAATTGAACTTTTTGGCCTTAGCGCAAAACGCTATGTGTGGCGCAAAGCCAACACTGCTCATCACCCTGAGAACACCATCCCCACGGTGAAGCATGGTGGTGGCGGCATCATGTTATGGGGATGCTTTTCATCGGCAGGGACTGGGAAACTGGTCAGGATTGAGGGCAAGATGGATGGAGCCAAATACAGGGAAATTCAAGAGGAATACCTGTTTCAGTCTGCAAGAGACCTGGGACTGGGGCGGAGGTTCACCTTCCAGCAGGACAATGACCTTAAACACACAGCCAAAGCTACACTGGAGTGGTTTAAAAACAAGAACCTGAATGTCTTAGAATGGCCCAGTCAAAGCTCAGACCTCAATCCGATTGAGAATCTGTGGCAAGACTTGAAAATGCTGTTGCTGTTGACAGAACTTGAGTAATTTTGCCAAGAAGAATGGGCAAAAATTGCAGGATCCAGATGTGCAAAGCTGGTAGAGACTTACCCAAAAAGACTCACAGCTGTAATTGCTGCCAAAGGTGCTTCTACCAAGTATTGACTCAGGGGGGTGAATACTTATGCAACCAACAAATGTCTTTTTTTTTTTTTGTTTAATTAACTTTTGTGTCACAATACAAATTATTTTGCACCTTCAAAGTGTTAAGTATGTTGTGTAAATCAAATGGTAAAAATCCCAATTAAATCAATTTTAATTCCAGGTTGTAACACTACAAAATGTGGAAAAGTCCAAGGGGGGTGAATACTTATGCAAGGCACTGTATATATATATATATATATATATATATATATATATATATATATATATATATATATATATTTTTTTTTTTTTTTGTGGCAATCCCAGGGGTGAGGTAATCAATGGGAGGTATGTGCGGGCAGACATTTTGTTGGGGTTGTGTCCTCACACAAAATGGCCGAACACTGAACACAAAATGGCCGACAGTCACAAAATGGCCGACAGGGAAAACTACCCAGAGACAGGTGTCTTGGGAGGAATGTGATGAGGTGCTAATGGATTGTTAACGGGTCATTGATAGGGCAATCAACCCCCAGCCACCTGTATTTAATGGACAGCTAAAACCTCATTAAGGGTGTGTGTGTTTGGAGGTGAGACAGCTTTTGCTGGATCGGTTTAGGAGAGATTATTGAACAAAGAAACTATTGAATACCTGTGCATGACTTGGACTGTTTGGACTACTCTGCCGGCGTTGAGACCCTGTTTGTATGATAACCTGCTTTGTGTACTGAACTTTGCGACCCAACTCAACAACCCATCTGCCTGGGACCAGGGAGACAATAAACCAACAGGCACTGTCCTGATTAACTGTGATACCGTTGTGTTTTGTTTCTGTTCTCTGACCGAAGTGTGCTTAAGTTAGACTTTACAGATCAATACTTTGTCACAGTATATATATATATTTATATATATATATATATATAGTGGCAAGGTGGCTTGCGGGTGACATCAGACCAGGAAGGAGAATGGACACAGACAGTACTGGGGTATGAAAGTGCTGATGCACACGTTTAATAAGAAATACAAGATTTAATCAAACACAAAACACTGGTACAAACAAAACGACACAGTGGCCAAAATAAACAAACAAAGCAGACACGGAACAAACACTAAATAAAACAAGTATAGCACTGGTTTAGAAGCAGCACACGTAGCATTTGTTATACTTTAGAGTTATTTATTTTTTCACTTTACCTCCCAACTCTCGTTCCGCCTCTGAACACACCAGCCCCGTTCAAACAAAGCTTCAGGTTTTTATACATGTGACCGTCTCCAAATTAGCAATAAATGAATCAAAATGGAGACGGTCACATTCTACATGAGGTTAGCATCGATGGGGAATTTTAACCCCATGCATGCTGCAAAATAACAACAAAACATTGTGTTTTTACAAACTAAACACTGTTGTTGCTGTGGGAAGTAAAAGCCAGACCAAGACAAAACGGCCCTGAAGGGGCATTAAAAGAGGTCTGGTCTTCTGAAAACCTACCTCAAATTATTTCTTCCACCCCATAGTCCACATATCAAAAAGAATGATCATTATAGCAGTTTTACTACTTATTTATTTTTTTATATATTTTAATAGTTGCAGACCAAAACAATACTAATTATCACTTCCACAAGCTCCATTTCCTGGTGATGAAAGAACCACTCCCCCTATCAAGAAAATTCAAAACTAACCAAGCCGGCAGATATGGAATAGGAAACAACTGGAGTAATTTAAGATAATGAAGCTTTAATATTACTGTGCCCCTCATATGTAATTTAAGTAATAATAAAATATAAATATAAATATAAAATAATATAAAAATATATAAAAATAATAATAATAATAATAATAATAATAATAATAATAATAATAATAATAATAAAGCAGACAGAATATCAGTCCAGTATCAGATACCCTCCGGAGCGGACTGGCCTGGACCAAGCAGTTAATTCAACTTAAATAACATACATCTTATGATACGTGTTATTTAAGTATATGCCTCGCCCTATATAATTAACTAATTTCGTTTCATAAAGTCAAATGAAACCTGCTGAATAATGTTATGTTAACATATTGAATTACGTACCACTTTGTAGTTTTCCATATACTTTAACAAAAAAAAATAACAAAAATGGAAAGATGCGACATTTTGAAATCTAACATAGAATATTGTACTACTATTATGGCTTCCTGCCGACTTGTGCGATATCATTTTGTAGATGTCTACCTTACACTCTGAGGAGGTTTTAAGCACTTTAAATAAATTTGTCTTCATTAACTTCTGAGGGTTTCATTTTAATACAGTGGTGGTATTAATTATTATAAGATTGAACCATTTCTTGTAGGTTATCTGCATACTTTCTTGTGCTGATTGCTGTGAGATATTTCCACATTTTTGTACCTCTCAACAATCGAGGCTTTTAATGTGTTACCCATGGTAAAGTGTTGTATGTTGTATTTTTTTAAGAAGTTCTAAAATTCTCAGTTTAGAAATTCTTCACCTTTATCGGTTTAAAGCTTTTTAGGGACCCTGCCCTTGTCAAGTGTTTTCTTGAAGGCCTCTGATTTATTTTTCAGGGGCATCACCCAGGCATATACGGTAGTGTGACAGGAATGGCTGAGTGGTCTGACGTCACGGCAGAAGAAGGGACAACCAAAACAAAAAGTTATTGCGCAGTGGCGCGTGCGCCGTTTTATTTAAAGAATCCAAAAAAATAAATAAAATATTCAAACAGAAAACACTCGCTCACAGAGCAAAATAAATAATTAAACAAAACAAAATCACGAACACAAAAATAATAAACAAAACCCAGCTCAGGCTGAGCATTTGCCTTCACTGTTCCTGGAGTTTACTTTTAGTTTCGTTTTAATCCTCTCGCTCACTCTCCTTCCCACCCTGAACTGGAGAGCTGCAGGCTTTTTATATTCAGGTGACCATCTCCCGATTAGCAACTAAATTAATCACTTAATTAATTCGGGAGATGGCCACCTTCTGCACGAGTTTTTTTCATTACACCTGGCAGAGGACGAGCACCGATCTCGCCTCTGCCAGGACATGTTTTAAAAAATAAACAAAACACGGCGCTACGCCGTCATAAATATAATACAATAAAACTAAATAAATAATACAAAACACACTGCACAGGGGCGGAGGGGGAGACCCCGATCTAAAAATAACTAAACAATGTACAGGGCTGCTCGCCCTGTTACAGGTAGAGACAGAGAAACACGTTCAAGAACCAGTGAGCCACATGCTAGAGGTGGGCAGATCACACCTATAGTCGTAGTTTGTCTTTCACAGTTAAGTAATACAGCTCATAAAAGCAAATCCAGTTTTGTCACAGTTTAAGAATTGCAAGTTTGACTTTGCAAAAGAATTGGACTATTCAATAAACCCATCATCCTCCTGTGGATCTGGGAAAAGGTCATATTTAAAAGAAAAAAAATAAAAGATAGAACATAACATGGCCTATTAAAGCAATACTGAACAGTGTCAAACAAATTCCTTTCCTGCAGCATATGCACGCCGGCATCTTTTCATACATACAGTAATGCATTTATCAACTGGGGAATGCAGGCAAACACATTTCATACAAGGTTTTCACCAGGGCTCGTATTAACCAGGAAAAGCTTTTACTTGGATACAGCACCAAGGAAATGAAGGCTTAGCTGAAAACTCTATTGGTCTGATAGGAGACACAATAGTTGCTGTATTCTGAGCAATGCACTGTGCTTGACTGATGAACCAGTTGGGTAAATGGAGGAGGAAGCTTCTTTTGTATCTTGTATGTGTGGTGAAGCTGTTTGAGTTGGGCAACTTGACTGAACTGACTCATGTTTTAGGTTCATCTCCTGCTTCTGTTTTAGTCCGCTAATCCAACAATTGGGGCAGATTGCTTACTAAATCCAATTTCTAGGAGTTTAGAATGAATGGGAATGCTTCATATATTGCTCATTTTTCCACACTCAGTCCCATTGCTCTTCAAATGTCTATGTATCCATGAAGTGACAATGTTCCCATCTTGAAAGACATCCAATGAGCATACCATCCTACATGTTTAGTAATGCAGACTAACTGGGGGGGACATTTGCTCTTAATTTAATTTACTCAACACAATGTGTTTTGTTGAGCATCATATTAGCTTATTTACTATTAAAATGGAAATAAACTGGAGACACTCTAGGGGTTGGACAAAATAAATGTAGCACATACTTTTATATAAATGTATGAACTGTCTCTCACAAACAGTAGCAAACCTGCTATGTATTGTGTGAAATTAAAAAGCTCAGTTTTCAGGTGCATGTCTATTTTAGTCACGATGGGCAAGACAACAGATCTGACAGACCATAATAGAGAGTACACTTTTTTTCAGGTATTTAATGCATTGAATCGGCAAAGAAGTCAGTGATACAAAATAGAAAAGTATACATTCAATTAAAGTGCATTAAATGGGCAGCAGTGTGGAGTAGTGGTTAGGGCTCTGGACTCCTGACTGGAGGGTTGTGGGTTCAATCCCCAGTGGGGGACACTGCTGTTGTACTCTTGAGCAAGGTACTTTACCTAGATTGCTCCAGTAAAAACCCAGCTGTATAAATGGGTAATTGTATGTAACAATTGTAAGTCGCCCTGGATAAGGGCGTCTGCTAAGAAATGTAATAATAATAATGCACCCAGCTACCTCCCAGCTACCTCCAGACCCTCATCTCTCCCTACACCCCCACTCGACCTCTCCGCTCCGCCTGCACTAGAAGACTAGCTCTACCACCGCTACGCTCCCCTGCCTCCAAAGCCCGCTCCTTCTCCACCCTTGCTCCGCAGTGGTGGAATGACCTTCCTACAGGTGTCAGGACTGCCCAGTCCCTGACCACATTCCGGCGCCTCCTTAAGACTCACCTCTTCAAAGAGCACCTGTAGAACTCCTCTGTTTGTATCCTGGGACACTATCACCCTTCATGTAAATGTGCTTTATTTTGCTCTTATCAGCCCCTATTTTACTGCATTTAATCCTGTACTTCAGAATACTGTAATCTGCCAAGTTTTTAACCTGTAGTACTTTGTATTTAATCACATCTGATGTAACTATCACTATTTAATCATATCCTGATGTAACTATCACTATTACCTGCTGTATTATTGAATTGTGGTTTGTCAAACTTGTACTTTACTTGAACAAAAGTTATTGTATTTCTTGCTCTTATTGTATTACTTGTATTGTAACGCTTGAAATGTTTTTGCTTACGATTGTAAGTCGCCCTGGATAAGGGCGTCTGCTAAGAAATAAATAATAATAATAATAATAATAATAATAATAATAATAATAAATCTTGTACTCATTTAAATTGTAAATTGCTAATATTGCTGGCACCTTATCATTTTAGTAACACTAAAGTGGCTCTGATAACTAGGACTGGATGCAGGACTTTCCCAATATTTATGCTGGGTAACATAGCAAAGTGAGATCCTGAGACTTGAACACAGTGGGAGAATCCATTATCGGAGTGAGATCTTCAAGAACCTCAATCTGTGGAAGACACACACACACACATATATACTGTCCTAAAATACCTCTTTCCATCTCATATCCTTGACCTAGTTTGAGAAGGCTTCCACATGGGAGTAAAACATTAAACAGAAGGGAAGAATTGTTCTCAGATATAGTCTTTCCTTGAACTGCAGGTTACAGAAACACTCATTGTGATACAATTATCAGTGGAGTGCTAGTTCTGACCCCCCTGCTGATCCAGAATTCAGCCCCCTCAGACAGCCTAGGGGGAAATTTGGAACAAAAAATATGCAAAGTCCTCAGATGTTATAACTTTTGTCATTGGGCTATTAGCATTCACCAGCCAATGCTTCTGCAAAGACTATGGTCTATTTACATTAACGCAGTGTGAAATTAAATCAGGGGTCACAGCCACACTTCCCTTATGCACTTGTATTTAAACTCATCTATAATTTTTCTATTTTTAATAAGTTAATGACTTTGAGAAAGGGCTTAAAAGAAAGAAAAGGACTCCTCAGTCACATAGTTTGATATCATTGAAAATCAAGGAAAGAATACACTAATATGTTTAAAAAGCCTTTGTAAAGTGGTCATATTATTTTATAGTTCTTTGGATTTTGGATTTCAGGAAGAGGAGCTTTTTTTATAAAATAAACTAGGTTTGAGCTCAGCTTTGTACAAACCCATAAACTGTACCCTGGAACTGGAACTGAGCCATGCCTCGTGTGCTGTGTAACACCAGCTGTGACAGGATAGCGCTGTGGGCCCAGGTGTTGTCAGGAATGAGACTCAGACAAGGAAGCTGCACTCACACACACATTTATTAAACACAACAACAAATAAACAGGACAGGAGGGCCGAAAGAAAAATGAAAACAAAACAAGCAAACGTAGACTGGGCAATCGCCTTCACTACAAATAATATAATTCCACAGGTCAAAAACACTCTGTTTTATTCATTTTGGCCTAATGTTAAAACAGTATATATATATATATATATATATATATATATATATATATATATATATATATATACTGATGAAAGAAAATGCAAATTTTCAACATTGGATGCTGTGCAGCGGCCTGTCTCGTCTAGGGCTTCTGGTTTTTGGTGTTTTAGGGCTTCTGGTTTTTGGACTTTTCTACTTTCCTTTAAAAATTAAATTGATACCTGTTTAGCCATTCGTGTATCTCAGTCACAACCAAGAAATGCATTAATAGTAAAATTGATTTAATTTACAGATTTTTTTGTGAAACAACTTATTGGGCTTTTAAATCCTAAGTCTCACTTTTTCAGTTAAAAGCAGAAGCTATTTATCTTTAATAATGTAAATACAGTTATGCATAATGATTATAATAAAGTGTGTCCAGCATGCAATAATTTATTTTTCATTATAGTTTTAATAAAGATTAGTTGCTTATTAATGTGTTGCGATCTCATTTGTACATTCTGCTTGTAAATGAAAAATGAAGGCGGCCAATTTAAAAGCCCATTTAATTGTCTCACAGGGAAAAATAAATAAATAAATAATTAAATCAATTTTATTATTAGCACACTTCTCGGTTATGATTGAGATACACGAATGGCTTAAGCTGACCACAGTCCTGATCAAAAGAAGATCCTCTACAAGGACACCTTAAAGAATATTGCACAACAGGTCTTCTGTGTGGTCAGCTTTTCCAAGAGATGGGCAACTCTAATCCTCAAATGTGCAGCTTTCATTGAGGTTCTACCTCAGTTATCAAGCACGTAAATGCTAGTTGTTTTTTTAGTACGTCTGTTTCTACCAGTTGCTAATCAGAGAATATAAAACAAAGATGCCAACCCCTCAAAGACTGAAAGAGCCAGTTCTTTATTTGCACCATACAAACAATCAAACTCAGAATTAAAAAAATAAATATAATGTTACTGTCACACTTTGTTGAAATGTTCAATCTTAAATAGGTGTCAATCCTAGAAGAATTAGGAAGCAAGGGGGTCATAGTTCTTGCTGTAGACAGCAGCAACAAATTAGCATCATTTGGGACAGACTGAAGTGCCTGGACTGGCTGAACGAGCAAATGGAGCTGCAGTATTGCTTCCTTTCCACCTGCATAGGTCAGGCTTGTCTCTCATCTACAAATTCAGAATTGAAATATATCTTAACTTGTTTAATTGAAATGAAAAATATGTTTTATAATAAAACAGTGTGTTCTCATACTCACAAGCATTATATTGAAGGTCAAAGGTATACTTGAAATTTTGGGGAACATATGTAAACACTACTTACAAATCAGTGTCCTCATGAGTTAAGTTTTTTTTTTTAAATTAAATTATTTTATATGTTTAATTTACTTTTAAAACTATATATTAATGTTTTTGTTTTCCTCAAAATTGGCAAGTTCCATCAAAACCGCTGATAATTCCAGACAAATTGGACTAGAGAAGCCTGTTTTTAAATAATTAAAAATGAAGCTCAAGAATGAGAGAGAACACCCCTCGGGAAGCAATAAGTGTTCTTATAGCCGAAGTGTTCTCTAAGATGGAGTTAGCCACCAGACACAATATGAATCAACATATAAATTTGTATTACTTGTCATGACCCACGTGCATCAACATATGACATGAACTGAATAAGTAAAAGAAAAGCAATAGGCAAGTGTATGTTAATAAACTATAACGATAAAGTAACAGATAAACTAATGCTAATAAACTGTCAAACTAAATTAACACAGCACCCCTACACACGTTAAAAAATGCAGCAAAAAGAGGGGTTCGCTAAATGAGACATTTCTCAATGGCATAAAAAGAATATACATTTTTTTAAAGCATAAAAGTCGATTTCACCCAATCTCTGCTTGAATTGAAAAATAAAGATAAAAAAAAAAAAAAAAACGGTAAATTCCTTCTAAAATAAACATCCATATTAATTGTCGATTTCGCCAAAAAATAAAAATCGAATAGTACCTAGCCTAGTTATCAGGTTGCAAAACAGTACTGTATCCATTGTGACCTGTATAAACCCATAGGGAAAGCACTTATATTTTGACAAGGGGGTGCGGTGTAGCTAACTCCAGTTGTTCACATTCCATTGGCTCCCACATTATACTCAAAATCATACACATCAAATCATATTGCCACAGCAGTGAGGAAACAATACCCTTCTCAAATATGACATATGTCAATAAACTGAGATCTGGATGCATGAGAGTTAGCAGCAGCTAACGCTATATATCAAATATATATATATGTAAACTCTTACCTGGCTTTTTGTACATTTAACATGTTTGTCAGATAGAAAGAAAACAATGAATTGTTATGATCTGCAATAAATACACCTACTATACAGTATCACTGAATTGAAAAAAATAAAATCTTTACTCTGGAAATCTAGTAATAGTTAATAGTCCTTTTAACTTTCCCCACAGCATTTACCTTATCTATGACGACTTGTCAAATGTGTTTCCTTACAGCAACAGATAAACATTTCCACCCAAACAACGTATCTTTATATTCTGTTACTTCATTTCTTAAAGGACATTTTTAGTTTACGTTGCCTCTCCGTTTTTTCTGACATGATTCAGGTTTGATGTCAATTTTTTTTAGTTTTTTTTTTTTAATACAGTCTTATACAACAGATTAGTGTTATAGCGTCAAAAGCGGACGGGGGTAATTAGCATATGCCTGCTGGTTCAGATATATTATTCATTTGGGATGGGCCAAATAACAAGCTAAATAAATTGTGGCCGCATAGCTGATGCATAAAAACCTTTATGAATCGGTAGGATCACCACCTAGTACTAAATATGCCTAGTACTAAATAAATAGCCTTAAGCATTTCTCTACGACGCCGCTAGAAATCGTTCATATACGAACAATGATGTAATGGTGATGTTAGACACCCATTTTGAAGCCTTTTTAAACAACCATTGGTTGCTTACCAAATGACTGACATCTCCAAAGGCTCCGACAACCAATCAGGGATGTTTTATATACTTTCAAAACAAGAGTAAATTTAGATAGACAGAAAGCTAGATGAGTGAGATGTTTTTTTTTTCTTTTTCTGTCTGGAGATTTGGCGATCACAAGTACATGCTTACCAGAAATCATACTAAATCGTCCAAAACGATAAACCTCAAAATAAATGAACAAAATATTAACTGTAGTGAAATATTAATCAAAATGCATTTCACTAAAGCCCCAGGCCAATAGAAATACCCTTTATTATGAGGTGCAGCATTTCAGTATCTTAGGTTTCGGTTTTGATTACTGTATATACTATGATTTTAAAGTGCAGCATTACCAGAGAGCATACTAAATTGCTTTACATAACCAAGAATGCTTACCGACCTGAAATTGTATATATATATATATATATATATATATATATATATATATATATATATATATATATATATATATATATATTACAGATGTTGATGAGTTGACAGATCTATCTGATGGGGAACTTCTTCACATTACGCACCTGTCAAACAATTTGGTGTAAAATCAACCACCAGACATGGTATTTATAAAATTCTTTCTGATTCTAGTTCCTGAGAGTTGTGGCTACCACTGTTTCAGTTTTTAGGTAGCAGATCACTACATTACACTTATGGAGCCATTTCTAAAGACAAAATCTTTTTCGAGTACTTTTGGTGAATATTTATCCCGATACAGAAGCCAAGCCATGTCAGTCAGACCTCAAACAGGTAGAATGTTCACCGTAGCGAAATGATTAAGCAAAAAAATCTTTATGAATATGGCCCAATGTCTCTTGTATCGAGGAACATGATGTTGCTATGCACATCACATACACCACAGTTCTATACATTATTTCACCCAGCATTCTACTATCAGCACAGCTTCTTAATATTCTACTCCTACAACTAACCCCCATCACCCTACACGGCACTGACCCCACTCAGATTGACAGCCGCCATATTGAAATGCTCTGAAAATCTACTGCTGGAGCAGGCAGAGTGCTCCCTGAGGACTGAGGCCATGCTTCTTGGAGTTTACAAATGCCCCCTGAGAGTGCCCCATTCATTCCAGTGCAAATACCCTCATTCCTCTTCTCCCCTGCCTTGGATTGGCTTGTCACTGTGTCACTGCAGATGTGAAGAATATGTATCTTTTTTGGTTGTATGTGAATTACTGTCATAACAATATTGTTATTATCCAGCACATTAGTTTGTATCTCATTGCAAAAGCTAGGAGTTTCTGCAGCCCTTTAGATTATTATAGTCAAATTCAACCTTGTAATAACAAGATAATAACTGTGTAATTGCTAACGTTTCCTGCTCTTACATGGTAAATACTGGTGGGATAAGTGTGCAAGTATATGGAAATGAACTGTGCCTTGGTTCTAGTATGTAATTCCACAGTAGTTAACATGTAGAGCAGGAACCATTACAATTTCATTACAAGGCTATTCCTGCTCTGTTATCTAAAGTGCAACCAGTGTTCCTTATTTTAGTATTTATACTTTATCTATAATATTTTGCAAATAGTTTTTTAACCTTATATATTGCAGTTTATCTATTTTTTAAAAATTACTTATTTTCACATTACTCAGGAATAGAAAAACTATTTATTAAATAAAACAAATATGTAATGGATGTGTAAAAAAAACCAGTAACTAGTAAAAAAAAAAAAATCAAGATTTAACTCAGTGCTTCTCTTATTTTCTACATGCATTCTTGTAGACATTCGAGAGTGATGAATCACAAATTAAGATGTTTGCTACAACTTGTTTTTAAGCAATAACCTCTTGCCATCCATTTGTTAACGCTAGGAAACGATTGTACACACAGCACTGAATGTGTCTGTAAATCTAAGACCCCTATTTTCTCTGTTGATAAATCTTTAAATTAAAATGGACCTCACACCTGATAAATATGGGCCTGGTAAGCTTGAGCTGACGCCTGCAGGGCTGGCCTTTGTCCTCCAGTCGATCACTGGCATGTTGAGCTCCTGGGTGTAAAGAGGAGTTGCCTTGGTGGTTTGGATCGAAGGACACCCGATCTGTTTCTTCTTTGAATGCTGTTTTTAATTGCCCTTCCTTTTTCTGGTCTTCTGTGAGTAAACCATTGCTTTGATGTTCCCTCCCTTTGGAATTTACTTCCAGACTCACTCCCAAGAGTTCCCAAGGGGTTTAAAGATTGCTCAAAACCTCTTTTTTGATTCAGTGTTGCATTTCTTTACCACGTTTAATAACTACACCTCTGTACAGTGCCTTAGGACTTTTAACCCTTTAATGCTAATGGATTTTCTCTCCCTTATATAATCATATTTGGAAATAGGGTCACACTTTATTTTAAGGGCCGTTTTTTTGTTTATTAATTGTTAACAAACAGCTAATAAACATGTTAATGTACATTATTTATTTTCTGTTAACTGTTAGTTAATAATATATAATAGGCCAGCTAAAACTGCAAACACCAGAGCCCTATGGTGATCAATCAAACACCAGAGCCCTATGGATGATCAATCAAACACCAGAGCCCTATGGATGATCAATACCCAGTTGATCATATGCTTAAAATCAGTTCAAATTGTTACTGTAGTAATGTTTAACAAATTTCATCAGGTTTTTATTAATCCTAATTTTAACTCTAACCATAACCCTAAACTTACCCATAACACTAAGCCTAACCCTTAGCAAAAAATTAACAATGTTTGTTAGCAGTTAATAAACAGAAAAATTGCCCTTAAAAGAAAGTGTGACCAAAAAAATAGAGAGACTATAAATAGTGAAACAGGCATCACTTTAACAGCATTGGGAGATTACGGAAATATAACGTATTATTCTTATTGTAGCAGTGTTCTGTAACAGCATTACAGAATTACTGAATTATAATATAATATCTTGGTGTTGTCGCTCCTGATATACGTCCCGTAGTTTCTATGTTATTAGTATTGCTTCACTCTGGAATTTGAGTATTTTTGAATAGTGAGAGTTATATATGCTGAGTTCGTCCGTGTTTTCAGTTAACAAAAAGACAACTGACTGGCATTTGGCAGCTGCAGATCAGTATAGTGCTGAGTGTTGATGTAAGAAGATTTAAGGCAGAAGGAGCCAAAGGCAGTGGAACTAGGGTGTCCAAAACATGACTGTCCCAAAGCAAACCTTTGATAGTTTGTAGGGCTCTGTTGCACTAAATTATTTGTTTTATTTTGGTATAGAGTAGTTTGGCAGGGATAGGGTTAAAATCACCTCTCGCTGAATGAAAATGGGTCCCTGGCTCCCAACCATGTGAGAATGTGGCTGCAATGGAGGAACCAAGAACTTTAATTGGGTATCAATTTAGCCATTCAATGATTTAATATGTAGATCTAGGTGTGTATAAAAGGCTACAGAAAGTTCAGTCAGGGACAGTAGACTGTAAAAATAGTTTATATGAAAAGCTGGTCCAGCATTATTACAAGTGATGTGGTATGTTTGAACCAGGCACAGCTGTGTCTTCACATCCAAAAAGACTGCTGTTAAACAACAATAAAATACCAACCAATAGCATTTGCAATGCAAGTTACTGGCCCTTCACTGTTTCTCGCCATAGTAGTTGCTGAAATTCCCATATCCTCCTCACATGCTGTAGCGTTACTACATTGTAACATGTAGCATTACTACATTATCCAGCACATGTCTGCACTTGAATGTAGCCATACAGCTGAGTGAAGTTAGAGTAACTGTAGTTAATGCCATAAATCTTTCAAAACTACACATAAATGTGCAGTTTTGAAAGAAACATGTGTTATAGCAAACATGTATTGTCATTTTAAAGCATCTGGTACTACACTAAGTTCTTAGTTTGCTTGTCTTGCCTTCCAGGAAATATTTAACTGTCTTAAAGCATGTTACTGTCAGAAAGCAAGTGAATCGGGGAGGGAGCTGATTAGTTACTGACAGGAAAGAAGCCAGTGAAGAGGTGGGGGCAATTTCTCCCTCCAGGAGAAATCACCCAGGAAGTGCAAGACTGTCCAAAAGAATGGCTTGCAAACATCTCTTTAACCTAGCGTAGTACCACATATCATGTACAAAGAAAATGCATATTAGCTAAAACATAAGTTCCTTTCAGATCTGCACATGAGAAAATGTATGGAACTATTTTGGTTCATCAGCACACAAGGTGGTGTCACTGCCTATTACATTGTATCCGCGTACAATGGGGACTAAGGGGTCAATTAGTGAAAGGTGCTAAATGCATGCGGTATGCTGAGTGGAGAAGGGACTGTAGTTTAGTGAAAGGTGCTAAATGCATGCAGTATGCTGAGTGGAGAAGGGACTGTAGTTTAGTGAAAGGTGCTAAATGCATGCAGTATGCAGAGTGGAGAAGGGACTGTAGTTTAGTGAAAGGTGCTAAATGTATGCGGTATGCTGAGTGGAGAAGGGACTGTAGTTTAGTGAAAGGTGCTAAATGCATGCGGTATGCTGAGTGGAGAAGGGACTGTAGTTTAGTGAAAGGTGCTAAATGCATGCAGTATGCAGAGTGGAGAAGGGACTGTAGTTTAGTGAAAGGTGCTAAATGTATGCGGTATGCTGAGTGGAGGTATATTATGCTGAACTGTTTTTAAAACTGCCCTTGCTATTTATGTACTATTGGCCTCTGCATCTTATTTTTAAGTAAAACTCTTGACATGGAACACTGCTTGTGACTGAATTACTGCTGCTCTACACACAACACTGCCACAAAGTGACTTGAACCCTGAGTTTTCAAATATAGTGATAATGCCGCTCGACTCCACGACAGTCACAAAAGAAAGATATCATAAAGAGCATTTTTTTTCCTCACAAAAAGAAATGCCGGACAGTTTTATTTATTTATTTTTAAAACAAAATCGTATTTCATTTTTGATTACTATATAATAACTTTAGGTTTCTTATCTGGTAATTTTTTTCTGAGGAGAAAATAAAATAAAAAAACAAGCAGAAAATAATCAAGAGGACTAGCTGGACAGATGAGGGCTGTTCGCAGGGGTCATACAACAGGCCATGGCTGAAAATGTCATCCAGCAGGATCTGTAATAATGGCAACACAGGCTGAGCACCAGACTGCAGCTTCCTAACTACACCACCCTAAAACCCTAACTACACCACCCCAAAAACACAATTAGTTTGAGCAAGAAATTCACATGTGGAAAAAACAGGGTTTTAAAATAAATTATTTTAAAACCCATTAGAACTAGCAATATCCCACTGGCTCCACCATTCTTCTGTTTGAAACCTTTTGGGACTTCTTTGTCTTTTACACTTCAAATTCAAATATGCTAGGGGTAGAATATCTACAAATTTGTCAAAAAGTTGAGGCCTATTGGGTGTTTAATTTTGCATTTTTGTCTTTCTTTTGTTTGTGTATACTTGCCTGTGAGCTGCATCATCACTGGTAAAATCACATGGTTTCCTCTGCTTTATCCCAACCTTGGTGTTACCATTGCTGGTACCCTAAGTTGAAATTGCAACTGCAACAATGAAAAAAAGTATTGTAACTATTGTAAATAAATCTTGGGCACCTGTACGTAATAACAGCGCCTCCACATACCCAGGCCAGGAGAGGTATGACAGGTACATTCATTTTTTTAATGGGCACGGGTAGAGAAGTGGGAGCAGGAGCAGAGGCGTCGGCAAGCTGAAGTGGCTGTTGTTTGCGGGGCTTGCCTGGAGTTTGGGCACCATGAGAAGAGTGCCCATATTAAGACCCCAGCTTTGTGATGACGTACACAAGGGATGAGTCCCTGGACGAGTGGCCAAGGATTAAAGTCAAGGGTTGTCACTGCAAGGGATGCCTCTTCGTCACAGAAGTGACAGAGCCGTGTCCATGAAGGAATGTGATATACATTTTGCCCCCTGGCCTTGTCCATTGGAGCTCTATAGCTGTCCCATGAGCTGGCTGAACTTTAATGCAATGACCATTATTGATGACAGTTATAGCCAGCGGGCAGGATAAGTGGAACTCTGGGCCACCTTCCCCAAAAAAAGGACAAGACCGCCTTTTTTTAATAGACATGGTGCTTCTTGCGTTGCTAGAACAACTGTCGTTTTTCGAATGTATGGTTTGTGTTCCCCAAAGACTTGAACAGGTGTGGAGAAATGTTCCTTGAAGGAATTACATTAATAGTTTGATGAAGAAAGGCTGGCAAGACATCATGGAGTCTTGCAGGTCCTGGGCAGTTAGAAACAGCATTCCGGAGATGCGGATCGGGGTCTGGAGGCCAGATATCTCAGCATGGAAGCGTGGGGACAGAAATCAGAATTAGTGTGAGCAATGAGTACGGTTTCTCCTTCCCTTACTATCAAATGTACTTGTTTAAGATAAAAAACACTCTTTGAACTGCAACAGGACCTCGTTAGGTGGCTAGAGGGAGCAGAAAAGGGCAAATACAATTAGTACAATATTTTACGTGCTTTAAATGTACATAATATGTAGCCTGAGTTTGAAGTTTGAGCTCTATATGAACTGCAGCAGGACACCACGATAGGTAGCTAGAAGCACAAAGGGCAATTAATACAGTTAGTCCAATATATTTTACATGCTTTAAATGTACGGAATATGTGACCTGAGATTTAAGTTAAAGGTCTTCGATGCAGGGGTCCGATACTGGATCAGGGAACTGGTTTCAGTGTTGATTGCCAGGCCGAAGAACCCACAGCAGCGGAGACGAACGTCGTTTCTTTGTGATCGTTAGTTTGGAAGATGAAGGTTGGACAGCTCCTGAATGTCCCGCAGAGACATTTATCCAAGGTAGTGGTTAATGATAACTGTGAGTAGCAAGGTGATATGGCACCCCATTTGTTTCGCACATCGTAGGGAGACAAGATTGCAATAATTAGTGAAGCCCTCGATTCTAAGTAGAATATGAGTAGTCAACATGACCGACAGAATTGTGTGATTAACAAAGTGATATTGTAACCTGATGAGTATATTGTATAAAAAATAACTAATTGTATTGAGCAAAGTGAAAGTGGTATTCTACTATACGATTTTCAGTATGCAACCCAACAAGTATGACTGAGTATGGAATCCGATAACAATTGCTGTTAATTATTGACATAGTAGATAGATTATCCTGGATCTAACATGACTTCAAAGGGGAATTAAATTAAGGTTGCAAAAGTGGAGGCGTCAATCTGAAAGATGTCTGGATAATAATCAGGAAGAAATCCAGCGCGTAGGAGAGATGAACGTAGGTGATACCAGTGTAACATGTAAGCATTAGCAATTTGATATTACTGTTGTACTTAAAACTATAAATAACTTGTTCCTTTTTTGATGCACATTGGTCAAGTTCACAATCTTTTATATGTGTATCATTTGCGTAGATATTTTTACTTCTCGAAATCAATCGACTGTTTTGTTACCTACATTTAATTTCCCCATTTAGAAAGTACAATCCTAAAAAAATGGTCAGCGTTACTTAATAGGCCATGTACATATTTTTATATACAAATATTAAACTATTAGTATTAAATTCTTAGTCTAAACGATATACACTCGATACTTCTAGCACATTACATAGCTATCAAATTAAAACTGTATGAAACATGTAGATAAAGTCTGCTGACCTGAAAAGGAACATATTAAATAATAAACAAAGCACACACGGACAGCAAAGCCCTCTTAAAGCCCTCTTATGAGGGTTCTATGGCGATTAGAAAAAAAAAAAACATTAGCAGTTTTTCTGTTTGTTTCTTTCGTGCTTTTATGCAGCACTTGTTTTTGTTGCTAATGAATACAAATGTTTACCTCATTATTGTACGAGTAATGCGGTTTGCTCAGAATCCCATCTGAGGTCTGGTAGCCTTCACTCGGCTTCAACCCAGCGGTGGACGCTTCACGGGTATTTCCAATTGACAAATAATAAAAAAAGCTTCTACTTACATGGAGTTGTTCTTCAGTTCAGGTACCTCATACAGAAAAGCGAGCATGGTTTGTAAAACATGTAAAGAATAAAAGTACAGCTAACCTTTTTATTTATTTACTTAGATTTGAGTGCATGTTTGTGTATTTGTGTAAGTTTCACTATTCAAGTTACCGTTTGGTCCTAACATTTATTAGCGAAATAAATACAAAATAAAAATATTTAATTAAAAATACAGTCGTGCTCAAATTTGTTGGTACCCATCCACAAAAAACAAAGAATGCACAATTTTCTCTGAAATAACTTGAAACTGACAAAAGTAATTGGCATCCACCATTGTTTATTCCATATTTAATAGAAATCAGACTTTGCTTTTGATTTTTTTATTCAACATAATATTGTAAATAATAAAACAAATGAAAATGGCATGGACAAAAATGATGGGACCGCTAACCTAATATTTTGTTGCACAACCTTTAGAGGCAATCACTGCAATCAAACGTTTTCTGTAGCTCTCAATGATACTTCTGCACCTGTTAACAGGTAGTTTGGCCCACTCTTCCTGAGCAAACTGCTTCAGCTGGCTCAGGTTTGATGGGTGCCTTCTCCAGACTGCAAGTTTCAGCTCTTTCCATAGATGTTCGATAGGATTCAGATCAGGACTCATAGAAGGCCACTTCAGAATAGTCCAATGTTTTGTTCTTATCCATTCTTGTGTGCTTTTAGCTGTGTGTTTTGGGTCATTATCCTGTTTGAGAACCCATGACCTGCGACTGAGACAGAGCTTTCTGACACTGGGCAGTACGTTTCGCTCCAGAATGCCTTGATAGTCTTGAGATTTCATTGTGCCCTGCACAGATTCAAGGCACCCTGTGCCAGGCGCAGCAAAGCAGCCCCAAAACATAACCGAGCCTCCTCCATGTTTCACTGTAGGTATGGTGTTCTTTTCTTTGAAAGCTTCATTTTTTCGTCTGTGAACATAGAGCTGATGTGACTTGCCAAAAAGCTCCAGTTTTGACTCATCTGTCCAAAGGACATTCTCCCAGAAGGATTGTGGCCTGTCAATATGCATTTTAGCAAATTCCAGTCTGGCTTTTTTATGTTTTTCTGTCAAAAGTGGAGTCCTCCTGGGTCTTCTTCCATGGAGCCCACTTTCGCTCAAAAAGCAACGGATGGTGCGATCAGAAACTGACGTACCTTCACCTTGGAGTTCAGCTTGTATCTCTTTGGCAGTTATTCTTGGTTCTTTTTCTGCCATTCGCACTATCCTTCTGTTCAATCTGGGGTCGATTTTCCTCTTGCGGCCACACCCAGGGAGGTTGGCTACAGTTCCATGGACCTTAAACTTCTTAATAATATTTGCAACTGTTGTCACAGGAACATCAAGCTGCTTGGAGATGGTCTTGTAGCCTTTACCTTTACCATGCTTGTCTATTATTTTCTTTCTGATCTCCTCAGACAACTCTCTCTGCTTTCTCTGGTCCATGTTCAGTGTGGTGCACACAATGATACCAAACAGCACAGTGACTACTTTTCTCCATTTACATAGGCTGAATGACTGATTACAAGATTGGAGACATGTGTGATACTAATTAAAGAAACAAATTAGTTTGAAATATCATAATAATCCAATTATTTATTATCTTTTCTAAGGGGTACCAACAAATGTGTCCAGGTCATTTTAGAATATCTTTGTAGAATAAGCAATAATTAATCTCTTTTCACAGCTTCTTTGCTTTATTCTATGACATACCAAAGGCATGCAAGTATACATGATAAAATAGCTTTTAATTTCATCACTTTTCAGGAGGAATGAAGCATTATTTCAATGAGTTGTAAGGGTACCAACAAATTTGAGCACGTCTGTATCTAGTTGTCTATGTGTCTAGTTGAAAGATAACATTCAAGGTCCTTTACCAGAGATTAAAGCCCTTGTAGTGACCAATATTTTACAGTATCTTACACTTACAGTTCAAAAGACTTCAATCCCTTACATTATCAGTGAGTAATACATATTCATTAGGGTTACATTATTTTACAATTTTATTAAAATATATAACTTATACTGTATTATGTAAAATGTACAGCCAACATGGGCTTGCCACAGTTCCAAGACTGATGACTGACAGCGGCATTTGGGATTTCATAATACCATTTTCATAATACTAAGTGTTCTAATTTGGGGGCTGTTGATATGAATGAACTGCACATGCCCAGATTACATTTTGAAAACCTTGATTTCTCTTTTAATTTAAGACTTTTTCACTTTGAATTGCCAAATATCTCGATTCTTGTTTTATGACATGTTTGTGCTGAACACAGTTTTTGAGTTACGGGTGGCCTTTAAAAAATGTCTGAAATATAAGAATTGAACACACTTCTAGGCACCCCCTTGAAAAGTGTCCAGTGGAGAGTTAAGCCCTTTTCCAGTTTCAGACACAATCTTGATGACTCCATACTGCTAACTGCTTTTAAACCCATGTTATTCATATCTTAAATCCCATGTTTAGAATTGGAACTTTGACGCAGCTTCATTATAGAGGGGCTACCATGCCTCTATAATACCCTGTTCTGGTGTACAGAGCCAGTTCATCAGTTTGCAATATTAAAGGCAAGGGTTTTTTGAGTGTTCCAGGAAGTTATGTTTAAATCCTGAGGCACTCACTCAAAACCAGGTCAATCTAGGGTAATCCAGGCCAGGTGGCAGCTGAAGCAAAGCAGTACAGATACAATGCCAGTGCTGGTTAAGCAATGCTATAAAACCTCAAAATGCAAATACCCCAAAATGGATTTAAAATAGAAATGGCAACATCAATACAGAAGCAATTGAGGAAATACAGTAAGTAATGAGTTTACTACAAAAATAAAAAGGTTCTCCAGTCGTAGCAAGTCACAGATTTTAGAGATATGATGCTAGTAAATGAAAATGCTGTAATAATGTACCATTGTTCTGGAGTGCAAAGGATACCAAAATCCCTTCCATGGCTATTAATCTGGACAGAATGGAATGAGAATCCTTGCAGTACAGCGACTCACAGCCATTTATCCTGGTAAGAATCTGTGGATTGGAAATCAATGTGAGTGCCACAATGAAGGATTGCATGGCAGCTTTAGGACAGTAGGGATTACCCTGAGCTGCATGGATCCCTGGTCTCTCTGTCTTCTGAATATACTTGCTAGTTACAGGCCTGCCTTTTATCGGCAGATAGATGCTTTTTAAACCAAGCAAGTGAGTTTTTCACAATGTTTATAGTAACAGAAAACAACATTTGGAGACTAAGGAGTATATTTCCCAAACTTTTACCACAGTCTTTTATTCATTCCTACTTTGTTTTTTTTTGGTTGAGTGCCCAATTATATTAAGCCAGGTTTTCTATCCAATTTAGAATGTCCACTTATCTTCCCTCACTGCAACAATTCCCTACAAGGGCGCATGAGATCTGAAGGTTAGTGAGCATCCTCCGATCCCACGACCAAGCCAATCACCTCTTTACACCAACAGCGATTGTCACAGCTACCGGCCTGACGTCACTAGGCACCTGACCAGTAGGGCCCACTTAGCACAATGAGGACAAACAGTCCCTGCCGGTTTTGGAACAGCCAGTGTGACTCTTCCTCTGGAATCCCCAGCGAAGACCAGTGACTGTGCACAGCCAGGATGCAACACTGCGCACTTGTGACAGTAGGACACCCTGCACACCATCCAGCCCTGCTTCTATCAGGTGAGTCACTTTGGGATCCCCCTTACTATAAAATGGCAGGCTTATGTGAGTTTCTTTGAGATCTTGCACAATATTACCTACTTGTTTGCTTCTAGCTTGGTAAAATTAACTAGAATTAGTTCATCGTAATATATATTAATATATATTAGAGGTTGGCACGGGTAAAAAATCCGGAACAAGGTACCTGCTGTGAAAAATACCCGGGCACTCGGATCTTTTTCAGGTAATGATTAAAAAAAATCTTAATCTTAATATATTAATGTTTTAAGTGCATGATACATATTTAAATACTATATAGTACACATACATTTAGACCCTTCAGATCTGTAGACTTGTGTAACATTTTTCAGTACTGGAAACATCGAAATAATAATAATAATAATAATAATAATAATAATAATAATAATAATAATAATAATAATAATAATAAACATCATGCTGCGGGATTCTTTGCAACATATATTGGCCATATTCCACTGTTGTTGTTGTTGGACTGTCGCAATAGCTATCGTAAATTGAGCCAGCTGGGTTTTGACGGCAGTCACAAAAGAGACGTGTGCATCTGTTTGGGTAACAATGAAATGCCATTCCTGATCATCACTAAATTCTGTCTTGTGAATTCATAACAATGGCATCCAAGCAAAACATTGGGTGGAATTTCTTTACCAAGCAGGAGAAAACGGAATTTGCAAACTCTGCCTAGGAAATATTTCATTCAAAGGAGGAAGCACACTACTTAATGTGCTCCACATTATTTTATTTTTATTTTATTTATTTGCTTATTTATTTTTAAATAAGGGCTACTTATTTGACCTTTTTGGTAAGAAACTATATCTGCACAATAACTGTAGCTAAAGCATTCCGTATTGGAAGCCACATGGTTATTATTAATGGATCACAGAGATATCACTGACATAAACCAACAGGATGTTGTTGTTTTGTTTCCGATTTAGTTCCTGAGAATAGTCATTATTATTATTGAGGTGTACTTGCCGCTCACTTGTTTTCTGTAAAACATTGATATCCTGTCAGTTAAGAAAAGGCTGAATGCAAAAGCTTGTTTTAACATTGTCTTTATTATGCCGGCCAGAGACCAGCGCTTACAAATGTCATATTTTGTATATTTTCTTAAAATTCTCAAATTAATGAATTGAAACCTGGGTAGTAAAAAGAGACCTGGGTAGCTTTGGGTATTACTTCCGGGTATTACTTCCAGTGACTGGATTAAAACAACAGATTGGTGACATCAACATGGCGGCTTGTACTATAAATCTTTGCATTGCGGTGGCAGGCGAGGCTGTAATAGACCTGCTGTTAGAAAGAACAGACTTGGATTCCGATTCTGAAATGGAAAAACAAATATCCAAGTTTATTACATCCAAATTAAGAAGGAGGATACAAATTGAAGGTTACTTACAGGTTGTGAATCAGTACTCAGACATCGATTTCAAAAGTCATTTCAGATTGAGCAGGACCTTCGTTCAGGTGAGGCTGTTATCATTTTAAAGCCCTGGTTTAACACAGTGTTGGTACACTGCTGTATTTTCAGTTGTGTTCATTGTATATTTTTTTGTAGTCTACATACCTTATAAATGATACACATGTTTATTTTAAAATAATTCATATTAACGCCTAATGTTTATACGCCTAATACATTTATTTCAAGTTCTTCATTTTTAAAATTAATTTATTTGGGGCTTCACATGACACCAATGTGAAATGCCTTTTTTTCATTTAAATGAGCAAGTATTACACATAATAAATGGATACAGGATCCCTAAGTTAGTTTATTGTAGTTACATTAATGTCCTACAGCCTCTTTCCTTTTTTTCAGTCAAATTGAAAAATTCCAGTGTATAGAGCTAGATTAGGCTCAGAGGATGGCCAGCTGTTTCCCAGGAAACCGCCATTCTACTGTCAATATAGCAGGACAGGACAGCAGTGTGGAGTAGTGGTTAGGGCTCTGGACTCTTGACCAGAGGGTCATGGGTTCAATCCCAGGTGGGGGACTGTGGCAATGTGCACCGCCCCTGTGTGCATATTATGTGTTGTATGTTGCGTACGTGTGTTAATGTTGGTGTATAGTCATTGGTACACGGGATATAAACAGGTCTGTGTTTCACGTGTATTTAAAAAGGTAGATTTGTATTTAGGCACGAGGAGGGCACAAATCACTTCACGTGCTGGTTAAATGTAATATATGAGCACGGGGTTTGCACAGAATTAATTCACGTGCTGGGATTCAAGTGAATAATTAATTAGTAATTGAATCCCAGCACAACAGTATATATAGATGCACGTTTCTTTCACTCAGGGTTGGGTGTTCGGTGAGTGGAGAACGGGATTGGAGACGGAGGTAGTAATTGTTAGAATAATTGTTAAAAGAAGCTCACCGTGTTTTGTCTGTTTGGTCCGTTTTTGTTTGTCTTTTTATTTTGGCGTATAGTGCCGTGTCCTGTTTTGTGTTCCAACCTTTTATTTTCTGTTCTGTTTATTAAATGCTGAGCGAAAGCATTCGCTCAGCTTCACCAAACCACACATCTCTGTCTGTTTATTTCAGTAAAAACCCAACTGTATAAATGGGTAATTGTGGGTAAAAATAATGTGATATCGTGTAACAATTGTAAGTCGCCCTCGATAAAGGTGTCTGCTAAGAAATAAATAATAATAATATGGGTTCTTGCAAATCAAAAAAGGTTTCAAGGTGTAGCAGATGGATTTGCTCTGGACAGGGGTCATGCACACTGATTTTTTATTGTCTTTTGTAAAAGGATGAAAGGGGTAGCGAAAGATTACATCAAGTGGCCTACTGGTAAGTATCGTGACTGTAAAAATATTACTTTTGGTTTTATTTATGAGACAACATATTTCCACATATAGAAATGTACTGTCAACCCGTTTTAAGTACTGTGGTACAGTCGATTATTGTGATAGAAAAATCTATGAGGACCCTGGTTTATACTGTCAGTCAGTTTAGGTCTTTCAAGAGTGCTTTTCTCAATATCTTAATTTTTCAAAATGACACAGAGAAGAGTAGACCAATTAGAAACACGTTTTATTGAGTGTTCTAAGTAATGGAAGAATGCTATTTTATATATTTAAATTATTCTTAATCCTTTCATGCATGACAATCCCATTTTAAGTTTCTAGAAAGCTAATCTTGACAGCTAATCTATTTATTTCTTTTTTTTGCCATTAATAAAAAAATGATTAAACTGAATACAAAATCCATGCAAAAGACAAAACAAACCTCCTCAATGTTGGTTATGTATTCCAAGGACATAAGCCTCATTGAGCCTGAGGTCTGCAATAATACATTTAACTCTTTGAGCAGTGAGTTCTAAAATGCACTGCCGGTCCTACGGTCTACTGCATGCACTTGATTATTATGAGTACAGCGTACAATCAAGCTGAAAGCTATATGTTTGTATGTATGTAATGAACACTGACGAAATACAGACAAATCATTTTACCATAAATAAATAAAACAAATAAATATAATGTTTTATTTTGTCATAGGGAAAGGTTTTGACAAAAAAATAACAGGTAGACAATAAACAATAAACAACGGGGTGGAACAACATTTCCTAACAAAAAAAAGGGCTGAACTAGAGAGAGAGAGAGAGAGAGAGAGAGAGAGACTGGTCAGGGACTGCCCAGTCCCTGACCACATTCCGGCGCCTCCTTAAGACTCACCTCTTCAAACAGCACCTGTAGAACTCCTCTGTTGTATCCTGGGACACTATCACCCTTCATTTAAATATGCTTTATTTTGCTCTTATCCGCCCCCTATTTTACTGCATTTAATCCTGTACCTCAGAATATTGTAATCTGCCAAGTGTTTAATCCTGTAGTATTTTGTACTTAATCATATCCTGATGTAACTATCACTATTTAATCATATCCTGATGTAACTTTCACTATTATCTGCTGTATTATTGAATTGTGGTTTGTCACACTTGAGAATTATTGTATTTCTTGTTCTTATTGTATGACTTATATTGTAACACTTGAATGTATTTGCTTGCGATTGTAAGTCGCCCTGGATAAGGGCGTCTGCTAAGAAATAAATAATAATAATAATAAAGAGAGAGAGAGAGAGAGAGAGAGAGGGAGAGAGAGAGAGAGGAATAAATCATATCCGAGTAAACAGGTTGTGGGGGCAGAGGGAGTGAGTGTCTAATGCTCCTTGAAGCATGGAGTAAAGCACAGTGCTTGGCGCCGTCTTTTCGCTGGACACCTGTCACTTGATGTTGATGGTAAATATTCTTCAGTTACGTCTTCACTAACACACTTGCTGACATCCGATTCAGTGGAAGAAATGTATGTACTGTATTTGAATTTAAATCGGAATCTGAATTCAGTATTATTTCTAATACTTCTTTGTCACTGAGCAATTTTCGCCAGTTTACAGACATCGCTGACATTTTTGTGATGGTTTATTGTATGTAATTAGTGTTATAATATCTTGTTATCAGAAGTTTTGTAGGCTTGGTAATTCAAGTTTAAAGTTGTGAACGTACCGGTGCGTTCGTACTCCCTGGGGATCAGACAGCAGCGAACGTACCGGTGCGTTCGTACTCTCTGGGGATCAGACAGCAGCGAACGTACCGTGCGTTCGTACTCCCTGGGGATCAGACAGCAGCGAACGTACCGGTGCGTTCGTACTCCCTGGGGATCAGACAGCAGCGAACGTACCGGTGCGTTCGTACTCCCTGGGGATCAGACAGCAGCGAACGTACAGGTGCGTTCGTACTCCCTGGGGATCAGACAGCAGTGAACGTACCAGTGCGCCACCAAGAGGCCTATGGCAACTCTAAAGGAGTTACAGTCTTCCACAGCTGAGCTGGGAGACACTGTGCATACGGCAACAATAGCCTGGGTGCTTCACAAAACTGGTCTTTATGGGAGAGTGGCAAAAAGAAAGACATTGTTGAAAAAAACTCACAGCAAATCTCGGCTAGAGTTTGCCAGAAGGCATTTGGGAGACTCTGAGACCAAGTGGAAGAAGATTCTATGTTCTGATGAGACCAAAATAGAGCTTTTTGGCCTCAATGCTAGGCACAAGCCTAACACCGCACATCATCCTGAGAACACCATCCCTACCGTGAAGCATGGTGGTGGCAGCATCATGCTATGGGGATGCTTCTCTGCGTCAGGGCCTGGAAAGCTTGTGAAGATAGAGGGCAAAATGGATGCAGCAAAGTACAGAGAAATCCTGAAGGAAAACCTGCTGAAGTCTGCAAGAGACCTGGGACTTGGGAGAAGATTTATCTTCCAGCAGGACAATGACCCCAAACATACAGCCAAAGCTACACTGGAGTGGCTTAAAAACAAAAAGGTCAATGTCCTGGAGTGGCCCAGTCAAAGCCCGGACCTCAATCCAATTGAGAATATGTGGAAAGAGTTGAAAATTGCTGTTCACCAAAGGTCCCCATCCAACTTGACGGAGCTTGAGCAATTTTGCAAAGAAGAATGGGCAAAAATTGCAGTGTCCAGATGTGCAAAGCTGGTAGAGACTCATCCAAATAGACTCATGGCTGTAATTGCTGCCAAAGGTGCCTCTACCAAATATTGACTCAAGGGGGTGAATACTTATGCAATCAATTATTTTCTGTTTTGTATTTGTAATTAATTTAGAACAATTTGTAGATGTTATTTTTCACGTTGACATTATGGACTTTTTTTGTTTTGATCAGTGGCAAAAACTCCTTAAATCTTTAATTAAATCCATTTTTGATTCCACATTTTAACACAATAAAATGTGGAAAAGTCCAATGGGGGTGAAAGCCACTGTACTTGGTGATTGTGCTTACCCTTTGGAGTCATATCTGATAACTCCCTACAAAGACAATGGACATTTAGCTCCAAAGCAAAGAAGATACCATCAGAAACCAAGTTCTAAATGTGTTGTGGTTGAGCAAGCTATAGGGCTATTAAAAGGTTGCTTTAGACGGCTAAAATACTTGGATATGATATGTCTGGACTTAGCAGCCACAGTAGTCATGGCAGAATGTGTATTACACAACATATGCAAAGAACACCACGATGAACCTCTCCCAGACTTTCAAAGTCAAGAGGATGAGAATGATGGCTGAGACAGTGTTGTAAAAATCAACTATGGTATAGCTGCATGAAAAAGAGATGCAATTGCAGATGAGCTTTCTTTGTAACATGCAATTTCTTTTTTTAAGACAATACTGTATACAATGTATAAATACACAGACACTATTCAATATTTAGTGAAAAGTTTGAGGAAATAAAATAAAATAAAACATGAATATGCTTTGAAATAAACATTGGTGTGTCAACATTTATTAATTTATAACTATTACTCCTAATCAGCGAGGCTGCTGATGGCCTTTGCTAGATTGTTGATGACTTCTTTTTTTTTTCTTCTACAATTTTTTGTTCACCCCACATTTTCTTTTCTTTCCCTGCTGCTCCACACACACCTGAAGACACTTGGTGCATTTCTTTTCTGGCTCTTCCTTCTGAGCATTGATGCACTGGAGGTGCTAGATGATGCACTAGAGCAGTGGTTCTCAAACTTCGTGGCACTGAAGCCCTCTTCTGCGGTACAGAAGTGCTGATTGGCTGACATGTAACAGCGGAAAAAAGCCTTAGTTGGTTGCTAGGTAACCAGTTCAGAACGTTCAGACAAAGGCAGAAAGAGAAAACGAGGACTGTGTAGGAGGGTCATCTTCGAAGTCTGCTGTCAGCAAAGAAGAAACTGAGGTTGTTGCTGGGATTGTTACTAGCCTTGGTACCCAAAACCTCATCCATATCTTGGAAAATTTTCCAGTGCACAGCCTGGTTACCATTAGTTTTCATTCTGTCCTTATTTTTCCTGTAGGTGCTGAGCAAGTTCTTCCGCTTGGCGTCACATTCCTGACCTGTAATTACGTAATTTTTTATTTTTTTTGCATTTTGACCGTTGAAATTCATCATCATTATCTAGGCAAGTACAAATCAACAGACGGATTGCTTGTGAGGTGAACGGAAAAACGGAAAAATCAAGTTTTTACATACATATTAAAGTATCTGTGAAATAAACCTTAAATAAGAAGCTAAATAAGATCAAAAATTAATTAGATTAGGAATAGCAGAGGACCTAATACTGATCCCTGTGGTACTCCACTGGTTACCTTGCTCCATTTTGAGGTTTCTCCTCTAATCAGTACTTTCTGTTTTCTTCATATTAACCACTCCCTAATCCATGTGCATGCATTTCCTTGAATCTCTACTGTGTTCAGTGTGAGAATTAATCTTTTATGCAGGACTTTGTCAAAAGCTTTCTGGAAATCTAAATAAACCATGTCGTATGCTTTGTATTTATCCATTGTTGATGTTGCATCCTCAAAAAAATCAAGCAGGTTAGTTAGACACGATCTCCCTTTCCTAAAACCATGCTGACTGTCTCCCAGGATACTGTTACCATATAGGTAATTTTCCATTTTGGATCTTATTATAGTTTCCATAAGTTTACATATAATTACAACAACCTCCTTTTCTTTCCCTCCTCCTCCCCCTCCTCTGATCTCTCTATCTCTGTTCCTCTGGAATCTACCACACTCTCTCCCTCTTCCTCCGCTAAGAACCTTGGAGTCACCCTGGACCCCTGCCTCTCTTATTCCCAGCACATCTCCACTCTGGCACGCACTTGCCGATTCTTCCTGAGCAACATCCGAAGAATCCGACCCTTCCTCACCAACTATGCTACCCAGCTCCTGGTCCAGGCCCTGGTACTCTCCCGTCTAGACTACTGCAACTCCCTCCTGGCTGGCCTCCCTGCGTCCGCCACCCGTCCGCTCCAGCTCATCCACAACTCTGCTGCCCGCCTGGTGTTCTCTCTGCCTCGCTTCGCCCACGCTACTCCACTACTCCGCTCACTCCACTGGCTCCCGATCACTGCTCGCATCCAGTTCAAGACTCTTGTACTAGCCTACAGATGCCTTGACCAGACTGCACCCAGCTACCTCCAGACCCTCATCTCTCTCTACACCCCCACTCGACCTCTCCGCTCCGCCTGCACTAGAAGACTGGCTTTACCTCCGCTACGCTCCCCTGCCTCCCGAGCCCGCTCCTTCTCCACCCTTGCTCCGCAGTGGTGGAACGACCTTCCTACAGATGTCAGGACTGCCCAGTCCCTGACCACATTCCGGCGCCTCCTTAAGACTCACCTCTTCAAACAGCACCTGTAGAACTCCTCTGTTGTATCCTGGGACACTATCACCCTTCATTTAAATATGCTTTATTTTGCTCTTATCTGCCCCCTATTTTACTACATTTAATCCTGTACTTCAGAATATTGTTATCTGCCAAGTGTTTAACCTGTAGTATTTTGTACTTAATCATATCCTGATGTAACTATCACTATTTAATCATATCCTGATGTAACTTTCACTATTATCTGCTGTATTATTGAATTGTGGTTTGTCACACTTGAAAAAAATTATTGTATTTCTTGCTCTTATTGTATGACTTGTATTGTAACACTTGAATGTATTTGTATTTGCTTGCGATTGTAAGTCGCCCTGGATAAGGGCGTCTGCTAAGAAATAAATAATAATAATAATAATAATAATTGGTCTGTAGTTACCTGGTTGGGTTTTGTCTCCCTTTTTGTGGATCGGTATTACGTTTGCAATTCTCCAGTCTGTCGATAAAACCACTGTGTCAAGAGATTGTTGCATGATCTTGGTTAGCGGTTTGTAAATAACTTCTTTCATTTCTTTGAGTACTATTGGGATGATCTCATCCAGCCCAGGGGATTTGTTTATTTTGAGAACTCCTAGTCCCTTTAACACTTCTGCCTCTGTTATGCTAAAGTTATTTAAAACTGGATAGGAACAGGTTGGCATGTGAGGCATGTTGTCCATATCATCCTTTCTAAAAACTTGTGAAAAACTTGTAATCATTTAATATATTTGCTATTTTTTCTCTTCATCTATGATTTTGCCATTTGTATCTCTGATTTCTCTGCAAGCCCACGAAAAATCCACAGCTGCTTTTCCTTAACGAATTAAGGATAATGGTCAATTGGTTAACTCTCTGCTTGTTAAAGTTAATGGCACATTGATAAAAAGGTCTTAGCTGACAGCTTTGTGATGGGGGTGTAGAGGAGTAAGGAAGCAGGAGAAAGAAAAAGAAACAGAAACAGAAACCAAAACGGGAATAAGAGATCTAGTGTTTGTTCCACACAAAGTATTGTTTACTTAGTGCTCCAGCTGAGAGCTAGATTTATTTTGTTTGTTTTATCAGCAGTTGTTTCGCCACCACATTGTAAGAAAAATAAAACCAACACCGGTTTAAAACTGTAAATCAAGACTCCAGCCTGATAATTTGCATTGTCCTTGGCCACTCTGTCACATTACAATTAGTAAAAGTGTGCCATCAGCAGTTTAAATACAGTATACAGATGTCAATGGTGCTCAATCACTGAGGACAATACATCAAAACAAGTCCTTGTGGGTAAGCAGCTTGTTATATGATCATGATTATGTTTACTCAAGGCTGCAGAATCCTATTTTACTACAGTATACTTGAGAAGCGATCATCTTGTGAGGGTGCCTAGTTTAACTGTTGTGTGGTGTTATGTGTAATGGCCTTTGAATTAAAATGACATTATAGTACAGCATTTTACTGTAAGGACTACCACTGCATTTAAGCATCTGTGGTTTACTTATTTTCTGTTGCGATGCAAATCTCACAGTTTTTCACTAAGTGGAGATGCAAAGCTCTGCAATCCCCCCCCCCCTCCTCCTCACGCACTGCAATCCCACTCCCTCTACATGCATATCACACAATAACACTGCTGTACTCGGTATGTATTTAATGAATGTGTATTCACTTTATTGAAACACTAACAAAACATAAAAAAAACATACCTGCACAATGCAGTGGCGCAGCCACGTTTGATTAGAAACAATGCAGTGTTTCCTGCATCATTGCACTATCCACGCAGCGTACATGCCTAATCACGTGAGATGTGATGAAATTCAAATTCAAAAACAGCTTTATTGGCTGTATACGTCATTGCACTTGATCAAGTACCATATTACACGTAGTCAGTTTGACCCGAAATTAATCTTATAAGCAGATTGCTTGATTCATACAAGCAGAGTATTTTACATTGGTTAGTATAGGAATGATTTTATCTCAGTGGTTTTGATCACTGTGTGCAGTTGTAATCAATTTTTTTTTGAAATTAGTAAATTCTGACAGTTCACCTAGTGAAGAAAAACAAACATGAAGTCTACAAGGCTAGCAGGTCTGCAGGAAAGAACATCCTTTCACAGGAGAATATCTCCATTTCTTATATTTTTTAGTTTCTTTCCATGTATTACTTGTTTTTGTTACTGCGAGATGCAGTCTCTGATGTGCATGCAGTCAACATCAATTTATCTAATGAGAATAACAAGTTGTACAAATTTAGAATCAGATGTCAAACATTGACTATGATCAGTTAGCTAAATAACTTTTAAACCACTGAAGTGCAGGCTCATCTGTTTAAACAACAGGATCAAAAGCCTTGGATGATTAATAGAGACAGATCCAATAACATGACCACTGTCCAGAATCATTTGAAAGCTTAACAAGTGTGCTAGTAGTTTAGAATTTAGGATTGATGTATTGTAAGCAAATCATTTTTATTAACGCAATCCATCATCTGTTCTTGAACTGATTTATCTAGTACTTTGATGAAAACTGACAAAATTGAAATAGATCTGGTTTCTCACTACAACTCCTTCTGTCCTATCATTTCCTGCCCGGCTCGCTCCACCCCCTGGCTATCCCCTGCAGTCCGCTCATCCTGTAATGAGCTGTGCACTGCTGAGCGGAGATGGAAGAGATCCAAGCTACCCTCTGATTTAGATGACTACCACTCCCTCCTCTCCTTTGACAGCCCTCACCTCTGCCAAACACTATGACTATCAATCTATCATCCTGTCCTCCACTAACAACCCTGTTGACTTTTCTCCACCTTTTCCTCCCTCCTCAAACCCCCACCCCCTCCTAAATCCTCCTACTTTACACCTGATGACTTTGCCTCCTTCTTCTGCTGCAAAGTAGAGGGCATTCAGAATCTATTCTCCAGACCATCTTCTCCTTCCCCCTCAACACCGGAACTCCAATAAAACACACCAGATACAAACAAATTTAAATCAATGTATAGCAAATAAACACCGGAAAAACAATGGAAAAACACTGGAAATGGTTACTCAATTCACATTGACTTCACCCCTTTCCCATTTAAAAAAAAAAAACCTGTTACAAAAAAACAAAACAAACTACCTTCCCCAGTGCAGTTGGGCAATGTCCCTCCTTCCTGACTTGAATCTATCAGTTATTTGGTCTGAATACTTTAAACCCACCCCAACTACTGAGTGGCAGCACATTCCTATTCTATTCAAGACTCTTGCAAGATTTAAAACGAGATTACAATGAGAATTCTTGTTCATGGGATTGAAAGCTATATTACAGTTAGATAGTGAAAATTTAAAACAGAATTACAAATTGTGGCTAAATTTAAAAATGCCTCGAAAATAGCTAAAAATAAGTACCGAAAAATGAAATTAATAAAAAAAAGAATTAACAGAACCCTACATAAAATATAACATACACTCCTGTATATTACTGTCTACTTCTGAAAGCTGTTTCAAAATATAGAGCACAGAACTCACACAACATAATACAAAACACAGCCTTCCAGTCTTAAAATAGAGACAAGTGCAGTGTTTATTATTATGTATGTTGTAGCATGCTAAAAACTTGATTCCAACAAGTCTCCTCAAAGTACAGCAACTGGGTGTACAGACGTTATTAACAAAAAAGGCAGTTAACCTTTAATAAAACATTATTTTTTACTAAAAATAATAATGTATTTTATTTATATAGTTTATTTATTCTTTAATTTTGTTAAGCACCTTGAGATGCGCACATATAAAAACAAATGTTAATTGAAATACAAAGTCCAAAACTAACAACAAAATGAAACAGTACACAGTTTCTTTCTAAAGTATGGTCACGTAATTAAAGCAAGATGGCTCCTCACTCCATTTTTTGGTTTAATTTATAAGTGTGAGAAAATACCTTCTGTTCTGGCTTCACCTTCTTTTTCTTCCCTAAATCACAAAGCTGCCCTGCTGCCTTACTACAAAAAAACACAGACACATATAAAGATAGATGGATAGATAGATAGATAGATGGATGTACATTAAGATATGGAGGCTTGCCTAAATCAGCATTTTTATTTATTTATGTATTTATTTGATAGGGACGACGTATATGTCATAAGATATATTGCACCCAGATTTAGCGATGAGCTCATTTTCATTGGCAGTCCCTGGGCATGTACTTCTGATTTTTGTTTTAGCTCCACTAGGACCTTGGTTTTCACGTAGCATCGGAAAGACTAAGCATGAGCAATAAAGCAAGTGTCTCAGTTGGGATCTGAACAGGGTGCAAGATCTGAACCTCCTGGGTGCAAGCCCTTTTCTTTAAGCATTGTTAATCGTTTAAAAAAATAAATGCCCTGGTATGGCACTGCAACTGGCCTCTTTGTTCAGAAACCAATGTCCATCCCAACGTTGTTCTTGTATGTTTAAAATGAATCCTATAAAAGCGCAACGAATGAATTAATGTTGGACAGTTTAGTAACGTAGTGAATCATCTTAGTGTGCACGCAAAATTGAAATGTATTGTTTTTGAAACACTGATTCCGTACATCCGACTTTATAAATACTGACAATAGTACAAATAATAGGGGTGATGTAAATAGTATATTTGCCACCAGTGACATGTGTGCATACTAGTATTAAAGGAGTGAACGCATTCCGACTCTGAGTCCAATTTGATTTTAAAAGCGAAGCCCCCTCGCTGTAATATAATAATATGGAAGTAATTATGAATGATTTAAATGGTTTAAAATATCAGTGGTCTGATAAGATAACTAAACACATAACATTCATCTACGACATTGCACAACAGGCATATACCTTTACTTTTTAAACATCGCCTTACAGACTTGGACTCTTCTACTAACTTAATCAATACAATAAAATAACTGCCGCTTACAAAAAAAGCTATTGTTATAAAATATCACCTTTATTCAAATACCACAATTTTCAGCGATGAACCTCAACTATAAGAAGATTTAAATTAAACCATCCCTTATGGAAAAAACATATATTTTTTATATAAGAACATAAGAAGAACATAAGAAAGTTTACAAACGAGAGGAGGCCATTCAGCCCAACTTGCTCGTTTGGTTGTTAGTAGCTTATAGATCCCAGAATCTCATCAAGCAGCTTCTTGAAGGATCCCAGGGTGTCAGCTTCAACAACATTACTGGGGAGTTGGTTCCAGACCCTCACAATTCTCTGTGTAAAAAAGTGCTCCTATTTTCTGTTCTGAATGCCCCTTTATCTAATCTCCATTTGTGACCCCTGGTCCTTGTTTCTTTTTTCAGCTCAAAAAAGTCCCCAGGGTCGACATTGTCTATACCTTTTAGGATTTTGAATGCTTGAATCAGATCACCACCTAGTCTTCTTTGTTCAAGACTGAATAGATTCAATTCTTTTAGCCTGTCTGCATACGTCATGCCTTTTAAACCCGGGATAATTCTGGTTGCTCTTCTTTGCACTCTTTCTAGAGCAGCAATATCCTTTTTGTAACGAGGTGACAAGAACTGAACACAATGTTCTAGGTGAGGTTTTACTAATGCATTGTAAAGTTTTAACATTACTTCCCTTGATTTAAATTCAACACATCTCACAAGTCTGTAATCCATATATTTATTTTATATGTTGAAAATATATGGTGCACCATATATTTTCATGAGTCTGTAATAAATATGGATTACAGAATAACATATATTTTAAATATATCCCATATATTTTAAATATATAAAAAAGGGGCAATTTCTATATATGAAAAGTGTAAGGGTAATGGGTAGTGTTGTGTAATGCACAGCTGTTCAGTTTGCACAGCTTTTAAGCGTGAGAATGTGATTTACCTACCCTTTTTAGCCGTACTATCTTTTGGCCACACACTTGCTAGAGAATGAGGAATATATGTGACAGTAGAGAGAGTTTCTAATCTACATGTAAACCAAGCTATAGACCATTCAACACTATTAATCCCCAAACCTAAAATGAACAGGAACAAGGTTCAAAATTGAAGCATACTTTTTAAATTAACAAAAGAGAGAAGATCAAATTAATGTATCCTCCTTGAAAGGGATTTAGATATTGACTGCAGCCAAATCATGTTACCCTGAAGTCCCTGAGTGGCTCACCTAGTAAAAGCATGGCTGTGCAGTGTGCAGTCAAGGTCAAGATCAGGGTTATGTCCTGGCTGTGCAGTCACCTGTATCTACTGGGGATTGCAGAGGGAGTGTTGCAATGGCTCAAAAACTCCCACGGGGCAGGGACTGTTTCTCCTCTTCGTGATACAGCGCCCCCTACTGGCCTGGCGCCTGCTGTACGGCTGGCCTTTGTCCTGCACTGACCAGTAGCTCGCCGAGTTCCTGAGTGTAAAGAGACATTTGGCTTGGTCATGGGATCAGAGGACGTCCACTGACATTCATCTCTTGAACTGTTGTGGGGAATTACTGCGGTGAAGGAATGCAATTGACTCTGACTAGATAATCAAGATGTTAAGATCTAAGGAGGTGAGGGATTGTCGCTTTGGAGAGAAATGCAAACCAGTTCCCAATCTAAGCTACATTTGTAAACTACTGTATATCTCTAGATGCTCGAAACATGGTCTGCTGGCAGTCAGAGCCTAACTAATGTGTTGTTTTCTCCAGCTCCTCCGTCCTATAAATAAACAAACATCTCCTCCACAGAGATGCTTGCTGCAGTTGACAGCACCTGGCACCAACTGTACCCATCATCGCCAATGCAGTGACTCTGGGCTTCAGAAATAATTTCCCTTGCTGACAAATATATGGAATGCAAGCTTCTTTTAATAAACTCTGCACCAGAGTTGTTGAAGGGATGTGACAGCAGAGAAGAAATGTAAAATCTCTACTCAATTTATAAAGTTTCCTGTAATCCAGTAGGAATTCTGTCACTGTTTGCTTTCTGAAATGAACATTTTCTACGATATACGGTGGTCTATAAGGTTCATGCACACTGTTTTAGACAGGACAAAGAAAAATGAGATGTTTTCACATATGGACAGTACTAGAGCCAGCATCATAATTTACCTGTCCTAAAAAAAATACCCTGAGTTATCATTTTCAAATTAAAAAATGGAAATGAAAGTAATATGATCGGAGGTCAATGGAAAATAGGACCTGTGTAATTCAAAGTAGCTGTAGGAGTCAACCTTGAGGCAACCCTGTAACTGTCAATGTGAGCAGCAGCTGAAATCCAAAGAGACACCAGGATCTGTATTCACATGCGATCTCAAGTAGGAACCCAAACACTGGCACCTTGTCAGAGGAGGATGCCTGCTTGCTTTGGGAGCTCTGTAAGGTACATTCAAATATAATTTAAATCAAAATGTTATCCTATTGTGTCATGAGGATTGTTCTTTTAGTTTTTCAACAAATCGTGCTCTCAATTTGTCCTCACAATTTCTGCTGTTAGGTGTGTATATTGTAATTCTGGACCCCCTGAATAATCTGCACATATTCAATTCCCTTTATATTTGTAACGGAGCAGTGCCACACTTACAGATTCTCCAGCGGGTGAGACAAGGTTAGCAAGTAGCTTCAAATGACATTTGAACAGTTTTTACTTTGTATAGTATTTGCAATCTGTGACAGGGTAGCCTCACAGCTCATGATGTTACCAGCAGGAGACAGAAAGCTGCAGTTTTACAAGGGTACTCTCACCTAACTCCCTCTCACAAAAAGGATTTTGCTCTTTCTTTATACAGATGGCCACTCCCCAATTAGTATTCAATTATCTAATTGGGGAATGGCCACACCTGTGATTGTTGGCAGGGACAGATTTAACCCCATCCCTGCCAAACTTACATTCCCACACACACTATTTACAGCAGATACAGTCGTTCTGAGTGTGCATAGCTCACATTTTATAGATTTTATTCATATGACCCAGGGCAGTGTTTTAACTGTTTTTAAAAGCCCAGTTCTTTAACAAAGTTACCATGACTTCTCATTTCTGTAGTGTCTCTAATCTCTTGCATGTAATGACGCATCCACCCAGCAGGGGGCACAGTTAACTAGTTCTTAGTGAAAACGTTCACTTTAAATAGCTATCTTAATACAATTGTTTTTTTCAGAGTTGAGTTGGAGCTCTTGCTGTGCGTACACGCAAGCTGGCATGCACTTTAAAGTTAGTCAGTTATTGAATAAACTTTGTTTGTTAGTTACTACATTTTCATGGCTGGACCCGCTTTGCCATTTTTATTGCAGGTTTATTCAAGTAATACTTTGATGTTCAAGCAACTCATGCACAGTAGGTAAGCCACTTGCTTGGGGAGTGTGTGGTTGTTTAACATTATCCATACATGCTCTGTGGCCCCTGTGTGTATTTTGTTTATTTTATATTTGTGTGGTATTATTATTATTTAAATGTACTGTTTTGTGTTTGTTTTATTCGTATCATTTAATGTAGTTTGACAGAGACGTTGTTTGCTTCTCGTCTCTGCCAGACTACCTCTCGTAAGACTGCATGATCAGCAGCGAATGATTTATTGATAAATTGACCACTCATGAGAAACCTGTGCAGAATGTGGTCGAGGGATAAACTAGGTAATTGATGGCCAGTTAATCCCTCGACCATGTTATAAAAACCTGCAGCTTTTGCTGACCAGGGTTGGGTGTTCAGGGAGTAAGAACGAGAGAGATACGTGAGGGAAAATAGTTTGTTTGAGTGTGTTTGTTGCTGTCCGTCCATCGTGCCTTTTGTTTTTGTGAAGTTTTTGTGTCCAAACCTTTTATTTAATGTATTAAATACGCGCACAGCACTTCAACCTGCAGTACCATGTCTGTCTCTCTCTTCCTGGTCTGACATCACCACCAAGCCATCCTGTTCACATGCTCATAATTCAGTTATCAACAGCATGAATCTGGGTAAACAGCTTTGTATATTTTCCTAGACTGAGAAGCTTCTCATCTTATATTCAATCTCTGCATTATCAATATTTATTTTAACAGCAAATATTAGGAAGAATTTTACTTTGAATTATATTAGTCAGGTCCAAATTTTTTCCACTGGGAAATATCTTAGCAGTTTCATTTCTACCTGTTTAATAAAACAATATTTAACCCTAAATGGTATTGTAGACATAATCATCTATACATATTGTGTGTATATAAACACAAAAACCTATACTGTAGAGACACCCAAACTTCTCTCCTGTCAGTAACCAATCAGCTGCTTCCAAGGTGAAATGACCAAGGAAGTGACGCAGTAACACATTTCCTGGAAGGCAAGGAATGCAAACTGAGAAGTTTAAGGGTAGCACCAGTTTTAAATGAATATGTGTGCACATTTAAGACTGTTGTGAATGGTAGTGCAAGATAAGATTTATGAAATTATTGTGGTACCAATGTACACATCTTACTGCAGCCCTGACAAGTGATCTCTCAAGGAGAGCATCTCCCTCCCAGTTTCACTGTTCCCAATTGAAAAAAAAAACCTTAGCCATGTTTGGGATCAGTACCCCGTATTAGGAAATAATATTTGGGTGTCAACATGTTTTTATGTTGTAAGGGATGTACATTACATTATTGATACAAGTACAGTACCTACTAATGTGTGACATACTGTATATATATATATATAGAGAGATATAGATCTAGAGATATATATCTCTAGTGTCTATGTTTTTAAACCCCTGATTTATGAATGAATATCCAGTCCTCACTCAGGCCCAGAATGCTCCCGGGGCTGCATTACTGCATTGCTTATTGCTTCACTCTGATTAAAAATAAGATTTATTACTTAGTACAGAGCTTTTTTTAATCATTTTTATTATCATTACTACCACTTTGTTTTTGGGGTGCAACACTTTTTTGTAAAATAGTTGTTTAATCATTGACAACAATTTAAATAGCTAAAAAGTTAGTAAGTAAATATTATAATGTATATGTTACAGTAAATGTCAGAATATTGGCAAATCTTAAGATTTACTGGTAAATGTTGACATACATGATAAACATGATTATGCTTTACTTCAGACATTTACCGGTGAATCTCAAGAATTACCAAGTGCCTTTGGCTAATGACCGAATGACCCGCTTTCGTGCATTGTAAGGCTTCAGGAGTCCTGTGTACTCCAAGTGCCACAAGAGTCTACCATGCTGCAATAATTATATAAATATATCTATTCAGTGCCTGTATTTGTCGCATTTTGTGTCATAACCAAAGTGTGATCTGTTGATAAAACAAAAGTCCTAAAGATTTAATTTGCATTTAACAGAATTGTGAATTGTTTTATAGACAAATTTACCAGAATGTTGGTTGTTCTATATAAGTGGATCACAATATTGTTCAGTACCATGTTGAATTGCTCAATTATGCATTACTGTAAGCTCATTAATGATCATTTTGTTAATGGAAAATCTGTATGCAGAAATAGATATATTGTTCGACATTAATGTTTTTTGTTAATTGATCATTTTTATTCAGAAATTCATATATTGTTTGACATCGATGATTTGTTAATGAAAAATCTATATGCAGAAATAATTATATTCTTTGACACAAATGATTATTTTGTTAATTGACCAATTAAATGCAGGAATAAATACATTATTTGATGATATACCTGCATTTACTAATACGCTTTGGTAAATCAAAAGATTAACTGGTAAATGTCAGAAAAGCAATCTAGTTCTTCACAATTTTGGACATTTTATCATCTTATTTGGTAAATGTTGACATTTACTGGTAAAACTTAAGATTGACCAGATTCTGACTTTTACCGTAACATATATAGTGATGATACATACCGTAAATGCACTGCTGCTAAAAACATTTGTTTAAAATGCAGGAACCCATTGGTTGTAGACTGTCATTGCAGGAATATTGAGCACATTGTGCCTGGAAAAGGCCTCAAATTGCAGATGTAGCAATCAAACATATTCTGGTTGCCAGGGGCCCCTGCATCCATATTTACTACGTGGACAGTAGATTTCTGCTAAAATCTTGGGCTGGCCTAAGCTTCATTTGCTTCAAAATAAAAAAAGCTGTGCATCACGTAGCATATTAGGGATGTCTTTGAAATGCACTGCAATCTGTCTTGACATTGGCAATTAACATACATGTGTAATTATTATTTTTTATTTAAATGTTTAATTCTATGGGGTTGCAGGTTGTGGTATTCAAGGGGCAGTCGGTATGCAAGTAATAAATGATATATTATAAAAATATAGATAATACTATCTATCCCTTACAGGAAAAAATGAGAACACTAGAGACAGAAAAACGAGGGAATGTGGACATGCAGAAGCAGGAGATAAAGGCACTGAGAGAAAGGGAATGGAAACAGAAAGGAGGAATATACTGTTACCCTGCTTATTAAATAAAACCTGCTCACTTTTAAGCACCCCTGTGTGTGCAATCTGTCTCAGTAGCCTGGAAATAAAAGAAGGCCCTGAATTGATTGATGTGTATTTTGATAGGAGGGAAAGAGGTGCAGTGTCGAGTTTCATTACTCTGCTCTCTAAATAAATATATATTTTTATATTCAGAGCCAGACTGAATTAACAGGCCACTGCTGCTGCCTGGGATAAACTCTGATTGAAATGAGGAGCCCAGGCAGAAAATAGCAAACGGAATAATAAAGGAAAGCAAGCCACCCATGAAGATGGAGTAGGGAGAGGGTTGTAAGAGCACACAGAACGGGAACGTGAAGAGGGGTGCTCTAAAGTAGCAGGGCACATGAAGAACGCATTGTTGGTATTGTGTGCAGTTACCATCACTTGATAAGCTTCCAGCTCTTATACTCATTGATTTAAGTGAGCTTTACGATAAAGTCGTTTTGATGAACACAAATAATTACAGGTAGATTTTCAGGTTTGAGTGAGTGTAACAGGAGTTACACTCTTTGTCATCTGCTACGTTGCTCTTTTCATCTTGATATTATTTTCTGTAAAAGTCTTTGACTCTCTTCAAAATCAATTTGTGGTTCTTGATGACAGTCCTGTCCTCTTGTTTGATTGCTAAAATCATTTTTTTCCTGACGATTAGTCTTTGTTTTGCTTTCTTCATGCTTCAGTTGTTTTCAATAGTTTTCTCTACCAACCTACAGTTGAACGACCGTAAACCCTCAGTAATGCACTTTCTTACTGCCTTGCAGAGCTCAATGTATTCAATCTTTGACTTCAGAGCTGCTGTTTGTTTAATTTCCCTTCTTTTCGTCATGAGGTCTTTTGTCTCTTGCGTGATCTTCTGGTCGCATTTTGTACTCTGTGTTCCAGCGATGTGTTTGTTGTTTTTGCAATTACTTTTGCAACTTCCTCACAGATTTTGTTTACCTTGATTGCTACATCTTTTTGCAGATCTTGAAGTGCGCTGAATCTATTTTTTAGTTCCAGTTGAAACACGGGCTTTGCATCTGGAGCATTTCTATTTCTAGTTGCTTGTGTTGGATTTCATCATCACGAGTTTCGTTCTCTCCAGTGCTGTGTTTAGGTTTATTTTGCATCTCACAAGTACGTGGTCACTTCCTGTGTTAAAATTATTTAGTACTGAGACATCTTATATGGTGTGCTTCTTATTGGTGAGTATGTAGTCAATTTCATTCTTCACTCTGTTGGGTCCTCTCCATGTCCATTTCCTGATGAGTTTCTTCTGGAAGAAGGTGTTCATGATGAATAAGTTATTGTTCTCTGCAAATTCGACTAGTCTGTTGACCCCCTCTCGTTCCTGTCACCATGTCCAAATTTGCCAACCATCTGGTCTTCTTGCTGGACTCCTATTTTGGCGTTGAAGTCACTGATGATGAACTTATAGTGGCTCTTCCCATTTTCATGTAGTACTTGTACTTCTTCATAAAAATCTTTGACTTCATCCAAATACCTTGTTGTTGGTGCATATACCTGGATGACCTGAAGTTTATATTTCCGTGGAACTTTCACTGTCATTCTTGTGGACCTCTCTGACGAGCTGTCAATCTCTACTACGTTATTCTTGATTCTCTCGTGGACAATGAATCCAACGCCTCCTGTTCGTCCATCTGTACTGCCTCGGTAGAAGAGGAGATGTCCAGTCTTAAGTTCTGGTAATCCTTCATCTTTTTGCCGTACTTCGCTTTGTCCTACAATGCCCCACTTGATTCTTCCAAGTTCTTCTTCCAACTCTCGAAGTCTTGCTTCACCTGAAGTAGTTGTACGTGTCCAGGGTCAGTGTTCTGTGGAAGCCTAAAATCATAACCCGGTGATTCTCAGCACCCTCTGCCTTCATGCCTAACTGGCTGCTGCCTTGGTTGGCAGCAATCCAGCCTCTGGGGAATGAGGGCCATGTTTTTGTCTGTGCTTTCATCATGGGGGGGTTGGCCATAACTCACCACACTGGCCAGGAGGATTGGTGAGTGCCCCTTCCACTTTGGCCGAGTATGTTACTCAAGCTTTCACAGCATGGTTGATCCTGCCAGAGTCAGAGGACCCCGCTGTACTTCGTCTTGAGAACCCATTGTCACACTCCTGCCACTATGAGGCAGTGGAAGTTGGAGGGACAACTGTATACTGTATATATTACGACCACTCTCTCTCTCTCTCTGTCAGCACCTTTACATTTGCAATGGGAGTCTTGATACCCCTGATACATTATAAAACAAAACAATGGTACAGCAATAGGATCTAAATTAGGAATGCATTTTGCCAGTACATACATGGGGAAATGGGAAGAACAATTACTTAGAAAATCGGAAAGAGAACCTTTAGAATACATTCGGTTTGTATATTTTTGGGGTTTGGACACATGGAGAAGAATCTCTTTTCCAGTTTCATAAAATGGCAAATGAAATACACAGTAATATTAAGGTGGACCTTCGATGGACAAGGAAAGAAATAGAATTTTTAGATACCATAGTAAAACTTGAAGAAGGTTCAATTGAGACTGACCTCTTCTGTAAACCTACTGACATGCACCAGTATTTACACATGTCCTCTGCACATCCGATACACACTAAAAGGGCAATCCCAAAGGGTCTAAGAATAAGAATATGAAGAATATGCTCAAAAGAAAGTTACTATGTAAAACAAAGAAATGTATTAAAAACAAATCTTAAAAAAGAGGATACAAAGAAAGAATTATAGAGATGGAGTTAAGAAAAGTGGATAAACTAAAAAGAGATGATCTACTAGATTATAAAAATAGAGATAAAAAGGTCAAAAGAGTCCCATTAGTAATGACTTACTCTAAACTTGTGCCCAGTATTTCTAAGATAGTTTGGAAACACTTGCAGATTCTACATAATTCAGAAAAATTTAAAAAAAAGTATTTCTTAAGGCCCCAGTTGTAGCATTCAAAAGAGAAGCTAATTTAGGTGATATTTTAGTTCACAGTAAACATAAAAGAATAATTAACAAAATAGGTTCTACGAACATGTGCACCAGTAAATGTAAAGTGTGTAAATACATAGACAAAAGTAAAAATATAATTAAACATAAGAACACTACATATCCACTAAAAACTAATACCTACTGTAAAAATAGCAATGTTGTTTATGGAATAGCCTGTGAAAAATGTGATGAAATCAAATATGTTGGAGAGACTGGAACTACTTTATATAAAAGAATTCAGAACCACCTTTCATTAATTAGAAATAAAAAAATGAATGAACCAATAGTACAGCACTTCACCAGTCAGGGACATGACATAAATGATGTAAAGTTTGTAGTATTAGAACAGCTCAAATTAGACAATGCGACATATAGAAGAATAAAAGAAAGTAAATGGATAAATAGACTGAACACGATTATGCCAGCGGGACTCAACAGAAAAGAATGAACTAATTAACTTCAATAAATATATAACATTTAAATAAATAAACAAAATTCATTCAAAAGTTGTGCATGCTGATGCGCTGGGGAGGCCAAATCTAGACTGATCCTCAGAGCCAGTTTATATAAAGTAGTGTTAATTAGAATTAATACAGATTCAAAGATAGAAGTAAAAATGATGTCACAATATATAGAACACCATTACATCATGTAAGAATAAATCATGGATTTGAATGTAAAAAATAACAAGTAGTTGTCATGCCATCAAAAACCTATAAATACCTCCAATGTTTTGATTCAAACACAGGCTCCCTTGAGAAAGATATGTACAACATATCGAAACGTTGGGCAGCTGGCTCTTTGAGCTAATATATATATATATATATATATATATATATATATATATATATATATATATATATATATATATATTAGCTCAAAGAGCCAGCTGCCCATATATACACACTACCGGTCAAAAGTTTTAGAACACTTCAATTTTTCCAGTTTTTATTGAAATTTAAGCAGTTCAAGTCCAGTGAATAACCTGAAATGGTACACAGGTAAGCGGTAAACTGCCAGAGGTTAGAAAAAAAAGTTTAGGTTACCAAAAACTGAAAAATAATGTACATTTCAGAGTTATACTTTTTCAGGGAACAAGTAATGGGTTAACAACTTACAGCTGTTCTGCAGCAATGGAAGTAAATTAAGCCTTGAAAGTTGATGCTAACAATTCCTACAGGTGTAACAACTTTTGTTGATTACTTACAAACCCTCTGTCTGTATAAAAGCAGTGTTGGAACAGACTGTGTTACTACACCCTCTTAAGCATTATTTGGACAGTATTGTACTGCAGGAAGTAGTATATTGTTCTCATAATGGTGAGAAAAAAAGCAATTAACAAAGGAAGACAGACAGACCATTATAACCCTTAAAAGTGTAGGTCTTTCCTTTAGAGAAATTGCAAAGAAATCCAAGGTGTCAGTGAGTACAGTTTCCTACACCATCAAAAGGCACTTGGAAACTGGAGGAAACTCTGTTTTTATATATATTTCATGCTTGGTAATTAAACGTCTCTGTAATTTGGAGGCTTTCAAACATTAATTGAACAGTACTTGTGCACAAATTACACGATTCGGTTGAGGTATCTCCACTTCCAGTACAAATAAAACCAAAATTCAAGTAGCTGTCTTCGTATTTCCTTAATTTTGCAGGGTTAATAACGACTTTATGTTTTTTTGCTCACACCACCACCTCCTCGCTGTTCTTCAGCCCTTACGGTTGAACTTGTTGAAGGAAGTTCTGTATCATCATTCTGTGGGTTTTGTTGTTTTGATGCTGATGGTCGAATTAAAAATGTATCCATTTCTGGTATTTATTGTGTGTGTTTCCAACGTTTTTTCCTCTGCTTTGTAATCTGTCATGCTCCCGCTGAAATAGCTCTATTACACCATGCGTAACCCGATAACGTGTTATGTAACATTTCTTTGCATGCTTATGACATGCTGAAGCTAATAGGTTTCAGTGTGTCATAAGCATGCAGGGAAAATAACACATTCTCTGGTTTATTTTTGGAGGACCCCAGGTTGAGAACCCCTGCTGTAGTGTCATAGAGGTACAGTTTAAACCATAGACACATTTATTGAGGAATGGTTTGTATAATAATACTATTTATTGGTATTTAAAGCGGTGGTGGGGTGATTGTGACTGTGCATGTTTCAATATAATTGTATATTATTGATAATGCTTCAGTATTTGTAAAATGTCTTAAATATCTGAAAGAACAGCTAAAGCCTTGGGTATTCTATATACCCAGTCTTTAATTCAATATACACACCTCTCACCCTCCTGTACATTAATAGTTCAATGTAATTTACAAAAAATCTATCATTTTTTTCTTGAAACACAAATATGTTGAGAATTACTGGAAAATGTAAGAGAATGTAAAATGAATGTTCAATATTGTAGCTGTCCAGCAGCGATTAACACCCATATAAATAAACACAATATTCTCATTTCCTTTGACGATTACTATTACTATTCTGTTTTTAAAACCTTCTATCAGATTTTGCAATGATGTGACAGTATGTGCTGATTGAGCATGTCAATTATAAAAATTCAATTGATCCCTGTTAAGCCTTTCGTGTATCTCAATCACAACTGAGAAATGTGTTAATAGTAAAATTGATTTAATTTACAGAGTTTTACTATGAAACAACTAAATGGACTTTTAAATCAGTCTTACTTTTTCATTTCAAAGCAGAAGTGACTCTTCTTTATTAATGTAAATACAGTCACACAGAACGATTGAAATAAGGTGTGTCAAGCATAAAATACTTTATTTTTCATTATATATTTAATAAAGATTAGTCGCTTATTAACATGTTGTGATCTTGTTTTGTACATTCTGCTTGTTAATCAAAAAATAAGGCTTGGCCAATTTAAAAGCCAATTTAGTTGTGTCACAGAAAAAAATGTAAATTAAATCAATTTTACTATTAACACGTTTCTCAGTTGTGATTGAGATACAGAAATGGCTTAACAGGTATCAACTGAATTCCTAAAGGAGAGTAGAAAAGTCGGGGTAAAGCACCGAAAATCAGTAGCCCTATTTATAATGTACTGTGAGATCCCCATCACCTTCCAATAATGACACAACACAATTTAAGGTCACAGCTTTATCAGAAATAAAATTAAATAAAAGACCTGTATTTAAGGGCATTGGGGTGATGGGAGCTGTTTATCATTTCAAAGAGGGAGGTTGATGCTATATTATAAACAGTCTGAAGATCCCACTCTATTAGAACAAACTCTCAGTATAGATAGTTTTACTTTGGTGGTTGTAATACAAAAAAAGCCCAGCTAAGATGCATCACCTTGTTGTCATGGGGATCAGCAAATCCATATGTTTTCTTTTGGGCAGTTCCACATAGAGTTCTGAACCAGATGCACTGTAGCTCCCACTGGTCACTGTCCATACTGCTGATCCTATTTCTTGGCTCAGCTCCTGCTGATTGTCATCCAAGGTGCTGATCCTCTTACCAAGCTCTGCTGTGCTGGCACACCATCCCGGTAATGTAAGCCTGACCTTGCCACCTCACCTAAGAGGTATACAAACAGGTTACCTACACCACGGGAGCTGCAGTTACCTGGACAATATAAATATTACAAGAAGGACAGTTCAATTGTACATATTGTTAATACAGCAATGCTGTTGCGAACCCTCTCTTCTGATTCTACTGCACTTCATTTCTGGTACATATTGCCTTATAGGACCCAATGGGAATCTGTAGTAAGCTACATACTAACATGCTACAAACATAGTAGACGCTTTAAGGCTTAAAAATAGATTTCAACCTCGAGCCCTAGCTCCTATAACCCTAGACACAACATCACCATATTTATAGAAGGCACCATATTTAACAGAAGACGGTATAAAGAGTATACAACACTTTATTCATCATTGTGCAGCTTGTATAATTTTAAATGTGTGTTTACTTGGTAATTCAAATGTAAGGCCAGTCATACAATAAGGTAATAGAGCCACTTAACCAAAGATATTATATTTAGAGAACCCATATTGTAGCAAAATTAAGATTGCAATCTGATACTCTTCTTTGTAGGTTGTGGGGAGGGGGAGGATGTAACCCAACCTGAAATGTTAAGCAGCTAAAAATTTGACATAAAAACACCTGTTGGACCTTCATCCCAGTGCCAAGCCCTATTTTGTAATAGAGCTCCTGTTATAATATTGTTCTGACTTCGACAGTTCTGACAGGTTTATGTGAATGATTTTCCATTTCAGTTGGGAATTATCTGGTTAGTTCCCTGTTTATTTTAGTGTAATATCATCAACTGTCAAACAAATAAATACACTTAGGGCTGTAAAATGCCATAAATATATACTGTCACACTTAGAAATGAACTGATATGGAAACAAAACACTTCAGTGTATTTTTATGAAACTGGAAGACTTCCTAAGGACATTCATCTAAAAACATAACCCAGCTATGTTTTGACCCCTTGGTGATACATGTTGTCCCTCTGGGACCAAACAAAGTGCTGGTTTAGAGTTTTAAAAGTCCAAGTTTAAGATATTCTAGTCCTGCAATTGTGTTGATGGTGTGAAAAGCTAGAGCCATTGTGAAATACAGCTCCTGGATTTTCTACATTTAAATCGACAGGAATATCTCTGAAAATAGCCATGGTTTTAATTATCCTGTTTTATAAAACTTTAACTATTTCCACTGAGATAGTGTTCCATTTAAATGGAAAAAATGTAATTGAAAAGATATTGAATTGAAGCTAACCTCAATATTTTCAATTAATTTTTTTTTTAAACTTTTTTTATTTAACTCAGCTGGGATCTTCCTAGAAGGAGATCCTGATTTAACCATTTATCCAAGGGATGGCAACCATTTTGAAGCATTATCTGATGCTGTTACTGCATCTTGTAAAGCGCTTTGTGATGGTGGTCCACTATGAAAGGTGCTATATAAAATAAAGATTGATTGATTGATTGATTGATTGTTTGATTATCTGATTTTAAATGCTTGGAGGAGCATGTAAGACATCAAAGGAAATGCACAAGTGTTGCTAGACAGATTAGTAAATTAAATTAACACCAACAGACAAGAATGTATAGCCTGCAGTTTTATTTAATCTCACCAGGAAATGGAAAACCAACCATGACAGGCTGCATAGTAGGTCTTTCACATTCATTGTGGGGGAAATTCCAGATTAGCCATTCATCGACCAGCAGGGGGAGTTTATTATATATGTTATTTTTGTGAATTGTAAGGCTAGTTAATAGAAACAGACCTGGTCCTTGAGGCCTGTCCTCTAGTTTTATCATTAGGTATCATTAAATAATTTACATATTTAGACCTGGATGGAGGTTATATTGGTTCACTTAAGTGTTGCCATAAATATTGCTCGTTAGAGGACACAAATATCCTGTAGATAGCGGCAACCTTTCAACCATGCATTTGTCATGAAGGCCAGCCAACTACTTTTACAAAAAACACCCTTCTCTTTTTTGTCGCTAACGCTATTTGGAAGCAGTTTGTTATTTTGTTCAAGGCAGAATGTGGAGTAGCATTGTTAATGTTTAGTTGTTTTTGCATGTCATTATGGTAGGCTCTTATTGAGACTCTGCAGTATTTGCCGAAGCCTTTGGCTGTGTCTCCAGGATCAATAATTAGCCCCCCTAAAAAATAAGACTTTACTTAGCTATTTACTTTCAGTTTAAAGATGAGCTCTCTTAAATTACTTCTTTTCAAATACAACAGAAACTGAAAAATATCTGCATGAATAAAAAGATCTGTATTTTCTATTAGAAAATAAGCCATTTCTAAGGGTTACGCTTAATCATGTTACATTTTAAGGGCTAATTTATTTTTCTAATATATTCAATATTGCCTTTCTAAGGGTTAGTTAATATAACTTGAATATTATTATTATATTTAAGGTTGCTGTTTTCCTGTATTAACATTAATACAGACTAGTCACTTGAAATGTTGCGCTCTCATTTTAGCACTCAACATCATGTAAATTAAAGTGATTTTACTGTTATTATTACAATGTACATTTTATATGACGTTCTGGTCACACTAGTATATTATAACAGTGCTTTTAATCTGCGATCATTATATATCTGCTTACATGTACTGAAACACAGTTAACTTTGTTTAAAGGCACTTTTACATTACTATAATAAATAACATATTGCTAGTTAGGTTTGCCTATACAAAATGTAGATAAACTGGCCAAAGGCAAATTAACACACTGCAAGTCTCACATATTATAGACATATTATAGACAGTGCACACACTGCAGTCTCACATATGTAGAGAGTGTTGTCGAAACGGCCAAAACAAAACCTACCCAACTGTTCGGGCCAAAATGATCAACTGGCCGTATCTTCTGATACTAACAGTTTAAATAAGGTTTAAACAAATCTCTTTTGAAATGTTTTTTTTATTGTAATGATGAGCTACATTAAAGCCAGGATGCAACTGGCATGTGTTAGTACAGTGTTAAGGTACTAGCAGATGAACAGCCAGCTGCACTTGTCAGATCTAATAAATGTGTGGTCGAGTTCCAACAATAGGCACATTCTCACCCTTAGAAACTGCTTCTAGTTCCCAGGAAGGATTTATTTTTTTCTATATATATATATTGCCCAGACCCGTGGCAAACACCCATTTCGCGCTGTCATCACTGACACATTTTGTGAGGCTATATTTTGAAATCAGTATAGAGGATACTACAAGAAAAAAAGAAAAATAAATTCTACATGATTTGTCTTCTTCAATTGTTATGCTATACTTAAATTTGTATTTTTGACTCAATTTATATTTTTATTCAAGTTTTACCAGTTCAAAATACTGGCAGTTTTTAAAAGGAAATACAGTAGTCTCCACGTATAGGAACACCTCCTAAGAGAACACCCTTGTGTGAAACCGATTTTCCCCATTGTAAATGCTCCAGCTAAAGGAACAGGAACTTCGCGTAAAAGAACACCTTCTTGGCACCGATAACAATTCGTTCACAACTGATACATCTTTTCAAAAGCGACTTGTCATCGCGAGATTGTTTATTAAATCTTTCCGAACCGCCGTCATATCATTGAATTGATTTCCACGAGTGCACCTCATCACTACAAAATGGCATGTAAACAAACGACAAAATGCGCTGCTGTTTCTCTTGCTACAAAAATGTGGAAATTGTTAGAGCTCTTTAAAAATACCTGAATCAGACAGTCATCGAGCAATTTAATGTTTCCCATTCTAGTAAGTTGCTTCACCTTTCTGTTAAATAATGTGCATGTCTTGTTATTTGCTGCTGCTACATTTTTTAACATGTGTAGGGGTGCTGTGTAAATTTTGTTTTACAGTTTATTAACGTTAGTTTGTCTGTTATTTTATTATTATAGTTTATTAACATACACTTGCCTATTGCTTTTCTTTTATTTATTTATTGTCATGTTCATGCACGTGCATCATGACAAGTAATACATATGTATTTATTTATGTATTGATTCATATTGTGTCTGATGGCTAACTCTGTCTTAGAGAACACTTCAGCTATAAGAACACTTCACTGGCTTCCCAAGGGGTGTTCTCTTAGCTGGACACTACTGTAAAAACAAAAACCATTAAAGTATGAGTACTGTAATTATTATTTATGTTTACCTGAGCATTTATACTCCTAAACAATGCAGAAAGATTGTGCTTCACTGATTAGTATTCAATTATATGACCAGTTGAAAACTGCAAAGTTCATGAGCAGCACATAGCAGAACTACCTGTAGGAGCAAAACTCTCCATAGGCAGAATCGCCGAGAACCCTAGTTTGCCCATCCTACTGTAACTGAGAATGCATGTTTGTGTAAAAGACTGAAAATATCAAAAATTGTAATTGGGGACATTGATTTGTGAATGGGTTTGGGCAGGGGTGACATTCTCAACAGAAAAGTGCAGGTACTCATATGCACAGCCAGGTGTAAACATTTAAAAAACTGAGACAATTTGAGTGACAATGAATAAATACTTTTAAAATGTATACATATAGGTACACAATACATTTATGAATACAAAATAAGCCTTAAAAACTAACTGATAAAATATAACCAATTCACCATAAACAAAGAAGCTGAAAATACTGAAAGCTTTGTACCCTCTGCATGTATCAATCATGTACTGTAATATAACAAGTTAAACCTGAAATGATAAGTATTAAGAGATATTACACTATGCAGTATCTGAGGTAGAGAATGAGTTTTGTTTCAAGATATTGATAGATTAATTCAAACGTTTTTGAGTACGGTTCTCGAGATCGGTTATGTAGTGTTGTGAAATCACCCCTATACTTTCCAAACCCTGGGTACTCACCTACAGCCGAACATGGCCACGCTACATTGATAGCCTTGGAATTTTTTTACTTATTACTGTACTTATCCTACAATTATATCTTATGTGTGCTTCTCTGTTGTGTTTCTGTATAGATTAATTACCATGATCTATTCCATAAAAAGATGAGAGTGTATTTCAGGCAGAAACAGTATAAAAGTAGACATCACGGTTTTGGTTGTTGTTTCTCATAATTCCCTGGCATTGTGGTTTCTGCACAATAAACGAAGTGACAAAAGACACCTTTTCATATCTCTACTATGGTTTACTTATGCCTTTTTTTTTTAGCTGTACACGCAAGTGAAAACTCAAATTAAACTTAAACGAAAACCAAAAAGGTGAGGTGTTTTTTCTTCATACAATTTTTCCGCATTTTTTAAAAGTTATTTATTACAGTCCTCATAACAGAAAATACTAGAATTACAACAAAACAAAAACGGTAATCACTCTGCTTAACATGTACCTTGCAAGTTGGGGCAGTGTTTGGAAAGCATGTATCCTGGATTCTGACTTGCTTGCCAAATCTGAAGCAGTTTGTTGATCCTGTTTTTTAATGCCAATCCCTACTGTCTCACACATCACTTTTAGAAACTTTCAGTAGTAATGTTTTGATAGGGCATGAACATTTTCTCCTTCCAGATTTGCTTCCCAAATCCCTATGTGGGTGTGAATCACTCAAGGTCTTTCATTCTTCCACGGCTAATGTGACATTTATCTGTAATTAGACTCTTACATATTTTAATAGAAAATTATATCCCTTAAGGTTGCTTGTCATTGGCAGTGCGAGCTCAGATGTTAATCTGGTTTCAAGAGCCGTCCGTGATGACGGTCTCTGTCATCTGAAATTAGCACTTGCAAATTCTTTATCAAGGAATGTGCCCTTTGAGATCAGTGGGGGCGGACAACATGGCAGTGAAATCTCTTCAAACTCTTTGCAAACAGGCTCCTAACCAAACTGTTTAATACATGCTGAAGGCCTTAAAGTAATACAGTGTAAATATGTGTATGGACATACTCTAAAGAGCAAAGGTAATCCATTCAATGAACAATAAACTGTTGGAGTAAGTTAATGAGATGAGTTTGTGAATAAAAGTAGAATTACGTGTACCTGTTCGTCTCATGTATGCAGTATTCTGCCTTTGCTTTATCCAATTCATTAAAGAATTAAAACGCAGTACAAAAAACAAAAATCCCAAACTGAGCTTTTATTCCAAATCAACCCAACATGAAAAGTTTGACATGAAAAGTTCATGAGATGCTCAAGTTTTTTTTTTTTGTTGTTTTTTTCTCTAATCAATTTTGCTTTGTCGCATGGTTGCTGAACAAGGCAAAAAACAGAGTGCTTTTTGACAACCTATATTCACGACAGAGATATGTCTGCGTTACTATATTGCCATTTTAGAAACTCAGTAGTAATGTTTTGATAGGGCATGAACATTTTCTCCAACCAGATTTTCTCCGGCCAGTCTACAGGGGTCGTTGGTGCTCGGTGAGCCGAGGACACCCTGGCCGACCTAAGCCCCCCCCCTGGGCGGCGCTCGGCCAATTGTGTGCCGCCCCCTGGGAACTCCCATCCACGGTCAGCAGTGTAATAGCCTGGACTCGAACCGGTGACCTCCAGGCTATAGGGCGCATCCTGCACTCCGCGCGGAGCGCTTTTACAGGATGCGCCAGTCGGGAGCCCTGATTCTGAGTTCTTTAAAAAGATTTTTTTTCTGGAGCTTTATTTTTTTTTTAAATGCACTCAGAAAGATTAATTGCCTAAAAACGACACAGACTCATACTCCCAGAAGCGACTCATCTGTGTGTGATGCGTTCCTTCAACAGGAAGTACAGCATGGAGAAGACTGCAAAAGACAGTTGACAGTTTTATTGTTTACTAATGCTGTTTAAAAAAATCCTATACAAAATCAAATATATACTGTATTTAACATAATGTGTGCATCTTTTATATAGAAAAAATGTGATCTCTACAAAATAATGGTAATACATGCAAGATTTACTGGAATTATTGCATTAGTTGTGTGTACTTTAAGAGACAATGTTAGCATTTTCTTTTTCTAAATGAGAAATGATGTGTAATCACTTTATAACACAGTAGTGAAGTATTACCAAACCCACAGATCATAAAGGAAGCTCTCCTCAGCATATCAGCACAGCTACATATTCATGTATGCCTACAGGACATGTTTACAAGATGAAAAAAATGACAGAATATTTATATTACTGTCTCTATCCTTAGCGAAAAACTAGTACAATCTGCAAAACTGCAATTATATTTGCCTAAGGTCATGTTCAAGTCAAGGAGCTAATTTGTTTGCATTACTTCCTCAATTCATAAAGAGATGTCCCTCCCTGCAGGAAGCACCCTAATCACAGATGCTGGTTTACTACACCATTAACAACACCGCCTGTTGTTCAGATATTTAAGAAGTGAGATAAGGCAGAAGCAGGGAATGTAAGACTCTCTTTAACATGTAAAATCATTGAGTCACATAACAGTAATCCCAGATTTACCTAGCCATGTTATTGATGATGAATCACTGGTGTGACAGGATGGCGCAAGGGATGAGGCCCAGAGACTGTAATTCAAACAAAATACTTTTATTAAATTATAAACACAAAATAAACAGGCACGAGGGCCAAACAAAAGGTTTTTTAAAACACAAACAATAAACACAAAGTAAAACTTACAAAAATAAGGCTTCCAGGTTGAGCTTTGCCTTCACTGGACTACAAAATTTCAAAAAACCAGCACACAAAGAAAAAACACCCTTGCTTCCTCAGCTACCTCTCTCTAATGAGGAGCTGAGGCCTCCTTTTATGTCAGGTGACTGGGTGCTGATTGATTGTTAATGATTCCCACCTGACACAATAAACCTGGGCCGGGAGGAGAATTTAACACCATCCCTGCCAATATTTACAAGGGCAGAGCCCTGCTCTGCCACACTGGGATCTTTCAGTCCTTTAAGGTACAAGGGACAAATGTGTCTGTGGAAGGGTGTGGGCATTCACTGACATGGGAGACAGATGAGTGTATTTGACAACACCGCACAGGTGCCCAGTTTTATTTATGACTTTGTTTTTTTCAAGTGCTTTAGTTTAGCCCGCAGAGGGCGCTGATGTCTGTGACCTGAATACCACCGATGGCAGACAGGTCCACAGAAATACCCACAGTTAAACAGACATGCTGACGCACTCACAGGTGCTCTAAAATAATAACAAAAGGCGAAGTCAAAAAGAGAAAATAAAACACAGTAATCAAAAATTACAAAGAAAAGGTGCTGCACTCGGCAGCATTACCCCGACTGTCTCTACCCGCATGGCCCAGGTCCCCGTCTTACACTTGACTGCTCCCTCAGCCTGTTTCCTGTTATTTGTTTATTTAGCAGACACCTTTATCCAAGGTGACTTACAGAGACTAGGGTGTGTGAACTATGCATCAGCTGCAGAGTCACTTACAACTACGTCTCACCCGAAAGACAGAGCACAAGGAGGTTAAGTGACTTGCTCAGGGTCACACAATGAGTCAGTGGCTGAGGTGGGATTTGAAATGGGTACCTCCTGGTTACAAGCCCTTTTCTTTAACCACTGGACCACACAGCCTCCTACATGTATGAGGTCTGCCCAAGACAGTTTGCAACCCAAACTAGTGTCAAACTATTTACATGTATAACATGCTGATACATATGGTATAACTATCTATAGAACAGTTATAAAGCAGTTTGCAACCCCCAAATGAGTGTAAAACTATTTACATGTATAACACGCTAATACATACAGTATGGTATGACTATCTATTGAACAGTTATAAAGCAGTTTGCAACCCCCAAACTGGTGTCAAACTATGTACATGTATAACATGCTAATACATATGCAATAAATATCTATAGAACAGTTATAAAGCATTTTGCAACCCCAAAGTGTCAAATAATTTTCTTGTATAATATAAGTCAATAAACAAGAACCATAACAGACATTTATAACAAACATTATTTAAATTGTTCATATCTATAAGGAAACAAAGATACTTTCAAAGAGCTTTTTTATCTTTAGTCAAAAACATTTACACAATGCTGTAACATGCTTTGTCACATTATCACAGGATATCAGCATTATCACTAGATATGCAAGTGAAAATATGTTATATTACAATTATTATTACTTATGACTTTAAAACTAGTAAACAGTGAGACTAAACAGTGCGGCAGTGTGGAGTAGTGGAGGGTTGTGGGTTTAATCCCAGGTGGGGGACACTGCTGCTGTTCCCTTGAGCAAGGTACTTTACCTAGATTGCTCCAGTAAAAACTCAACTTTATAAATGTGTAATTGTATGTAAAAATAATGTGATATCTTATAACAATTTTAAGTCACCCTGGATAACGGTGTCTGCTAATAAATAAATAATAATAATAAAAAAAATTCTTAATCCTTTTTTTAAAATACTTTTATTGACCATTTTTTCTTCACTAGTACTTTTTTTGTTTCCTGTTTAGATTGTTTTGGTTGTTTAACTTTTATTACAGCTTTCATGAAAGCATCCTAATATGCACCTACTTTGTAATACAAGTTTACAGAGGGAACTGATTCTGCATATCCAAAAGGAGCCTGCCAAGTGGTCCATCTGAATGTCGCTTTCCAAGCCAGCATGTCCATTCATTTACCTCTAGATGCTCTTTCAATAGGATTTTTGTCCAGTTCCATCTAAGTCGCCATATAAGGGGAAGGATAAAAGAGGAACATGTGGGACACAGGGTTAGTTAGCTTGGGGATGTGAGGCGGGATGGTTCCAGACCGGTGCTGCGCGTGATTACGGTTTGTTAAACTAAACTTGTCTTATTTATTATCAAATACAGTATTACAAGTGCATAGCGGGTAGAACAAACACCGATCTGGACAGGAGAGAGCCAGGAAGGGGAACTATTGATAAGGCTGGAACTCACAGCCTCACAGAAACCCGGGATTATTACAGTGGGAATTTATTTTTTTTTGTTTTGTGATTAGTACTTCACAGAAGTCTATTTTTTTGTTAAAGGGGAACTGTACGCAGAATAACAAGGCTCTTCATATCATTGACAGCCACCCACACCAGTGAACGCCGGCCGGGTGAATTATGTCAGCATGCAAAGTGTTCAGGTGCAAAAATAACAAAAGGAAAAACAGAAACAAAAAGTAGTTAAGCTGTAAACCAACAAAGGTTTGCCATAACAAAACAATGGCTACATAATATAGGAACGGGACATACACTCTATAGAATACTATGTGTGACTCGATATAATGCTCAAGGAGAGACTGAAAAAGCTTTCTATTGAAATGGTTATATATTCATTTGCATTACAGTTCCCCTTTAACAATAACGGTGTACCAAAATAAAACACAGTTGAACTTTATCGACTGGTTACTTTCTCTATAAACACCCTTTACCACACCATTGGACCTCACCTTACACACACATTTATTTTTATTTTTTTTACATATTTTTCTGTTATTTATTTCGCTCACTGTGTCATAGCACTTGAGCTACAGCTTTTGTGACACCACAACCCCGGTTCTTCCTCCCCAACTTCCCCAGCACTGAAAGTAATCATCGAGTGTAGATATTTTTTAAAATGAATAAAACTGCCTGTTGAAGACAATGGAAAACTACTGCCGCATGGTTAAAGAAAGGGGCAGATAGTGGAGAATAACTGTCATGGTCTTCAGCTCCAGACATTATAGACGACTGCGAGTCACTCCTCAGACCCATAGGGCAATAGTTTCCCATACAATCCTCAACTAAGTATAGTTCACACATTATAAGATTTATTGATACGTTAGCAGGTTACCATTTCCACTTCCTCTGGGGTGCCCAAATCCTAAGTAAATTCACATTTTATTGGTTTAGCTGGATACTCACAACTGTTCCTGAAAAAGTTTTCACAGGCATTTACAACAAGTAACCTATAACTTTATGACCTCCTGCTGTAACAGCAGCCCTACAGCAATACTGCAACTATTACTCCAGAGAGAACGTGCTATTCAATGTATTAAAGATAAGATATACAAATAAATAAATAATGCGATTGCATGTATTTTATTTGTGCTTTTGGTCTTGTATTACAGTGAAAACAATATGTACCGCTATTACGAATCTTTAGACGCCTAGGTGTGATGTCAGAGGGAAATACTTCCGTAACTATTGACCTACTGGCCAGTTTGTACGGAATCCCTAAAGGGTCATGGTGTGATTTTAAAAAAAAAAGGTTAGTATCTTGTGAGAACGAGTTAGTGCTTAATACTTGTAAGAGATTGTGGTAGCCTTATTTGATTTTTGTAATTTTGGTAAATTAATCCTCATCTTGCGTTGCAGTTGCTCCACTTACTGAGAACAAAAGCAGGATCGGGCTCAATCATCAATGTGTCAGTCCCAATAATAACTTGCAAATCACTGAGACACACATGACTCAATTGAATCCTTATCATAAAGACTTTCATGGGGTAAAATAGCTTTCTTTTGCGAGTTAGTCTTCAGGAGCTATGAACTGTTGTATGATATAGCCTACTGCATAATGTAAAGGGTATATATATATATATATATATATATATATATATATATATCTTAATGATAAATTGAGATATTTAAGTTGCAAATCCTGAAACATGACTTAAATTACTCCTTTTGCATTTGCTTTTCTAACCAGGTGAAATGTTCCTGACTGTAAGAGAATACAATTTGATACAATAAATAATGTATTTACGCTGAAATAGCATGAGTCTAAAAGCACATCAGTTTTGCATAGTTATGCCATGAGGAAAATACAGTGATTGTCTCCTAACCTATCCACTGAGAACACCAGGTGTCTGCTGCAGTCAGCAGGATATTAACTTGTGCTCCTGGGATGTGTGTGGTTGCCGGTTCAAGCCCAGCCTCCGCTCTGTTACACCAGTAAGCAGATAAAAGAAACTCTGCATCTCAGGCTCTGTTTATAAATTCTCCTTGTACCCGTGTGTGGGTAACGCATTGTTGGATCATTAATTATACTGAAAGCTGTGTGCATATAGAGATGTTACATTAGACATGTGGACTGCATTAACTAAAGCGATCTATAAGTTATTGCACAGATAAATGTTACTATTTTGTATGTGTGTGTGCATATTCTTTTTTTATGTCCCATGATTAAATATTGCAATTTTAACTTTTAAGATCTTAGCAGTTGGTTGCATGCTACAAACCCCCCCAATTTCACCTTCCAGCCCTAATTAACCATCTTTCCAGTACATTAAGTATTGTTTTATATGTGGCAGGTGGTTCAATCCAAACTCATCATTATTTAGATTGCTTATCCAACTGAACAGAATTGTATTTATTATTGTCTCTACTGTACCTTCCATTTGTTTTCTGTGACACAATTGCAATCCACAACATGGGACCAGCATATAACGTAGAAATAGCAATCTCTGTTTCATTGATTCCTAATTACACTGACACAAACACACCACACTGACATCTACCCATGACAGACTGCTCTGAGACAGGTCCAAGGTGTTCCTCCACTACAAGAAATACCCTCTGAATGCAATTCAAACGCAATATGCAGCACACACTTCATGTAAATGGGATGTAAGAAAAAAGGCACTATGGTCCAGTATCCATAAGTGTCATTAAACACCCTAGGCCTGCGGGTTTTGGACTGGATTTGAACACCCTGGATTGAGTTACTGTGCTTCTAAAATGACTAGTATGTTATTGTAGATAATTCCAAAATAATTCCCTAAATGTAACCTGCTGGGCAGCTTTCATTCATTGAATATCTCAAAGGTGCAGTTTTGAAAGAAATACATGTTAAAGGAGCTCCCGAGTGGCACATCCAGTAAAGGATGCTTGGAGTGCAGGATGCGCCCAAAAGCCTGGAGATCACTGGTTCATATCCAGGCTATGTCACTTACCGACTGTGACCGGGAGTTCCCAGGGGGCGGCGCATAATTGGCAGAGTGCCGTCCAGGTAGGGAGGGCTCAGGTCGACAAGGTAATCCTCAGTTCACCACGCACCAGCAACTCCTGTGGCCGGCAGGGTGCCTGCGGGTCTGCTGTGGTGCCATTCAAATCTGTGTTGTCCTCCGGCACTATAGATCTGATGGCTTCGCTGTGGACCTGCAGTGCGAAAAAAGACAGCTTGGCAGGGCACGTTTCGGAGGACGCGTGTGTCTGCCGCTATTTCGCGAAGTCGGCGCGGGGGTTGCAGCAGTTGACCGGGAATAATACATACAATTGGCGATTCCAAATTAGGAAAAAATGGGGTAAAAATCCATTGGCGACTATAAATTTATATAAAAAACAAGAAATACATGTTAAAGTAAACATGTATTTGTATATTAAAACATGATATCTAGTACTACACTAGGTTAAAGAAATCTCTGTTTGTATGGCATGCTTGCACTTCCTGGTCATAACACCTGAGGTTGAAATTGTCCCCAATGCCTCAGCTTCTTTAATCCTGTCATTAACCAACCAGCTGCTATTGACTAATATTCTTCCAGCAAGTAACATGCTGACCCAGAATACTGCTAAGGTGAAATGAAGTGCACATCAGGCAAAATGTGTGGAATTATTCTGTTAACTACAATTACTTTGACTTATCCATCTCCTGCTTACATGTTTTATATTTACATTTTAAAAGTCACCCTAGTAGCTGGTGAGGCAGAAATTTGCTGCAGCCTGAAGGGCTAATAATCTCTTGATTTTTTTTTTTTAAACAACCAGATTTCTTTACTTGATTCACTCTTCTAATTGACAACTGCAAGGTAACAGATATAGGGAGTGGTCTAATCAAGCTATTCTTCCTCTCACCATACATCAAGTACTTTGTGTCACCTGAAGGTCTTTTTGTACATTACATTGTTTTTTCAAATGTCACAGCAAAATGGGTACAGCATTGGGATCCCAGAGACACCGATAAATAATTCAAGGCCCATTACGTTGCTTCCAGCCGACAGAGAGAAAGCAGATGTAATCACTCAGCCTTACATCACACAAGAGAACCAGAAAAAAGAAGAAATGAAAAGAATTTACAGAGAGGGTTCAGTAGGACTGTTCTGGAAGAAATCATATCCCCCGCTGTGTCAGTGCACTACAACTCAGCACAACAGAGCACCACTGTACTACAACCCAGCACAACAGAGCACCACTGCACTACAACCCAGCACTACAGAGCACTACAACCCAGCACAACAGAGCACCACTGTACTACAACCCAGCACAACAGAGCACCACTGTACTACAACCCAGCACAACAGAGCACCACTGTACTACAACCCAGCACAACAGAGTACCACTGCACTACAACCCAGCACAACAGAGCACCACTGCACTACAACCCAGCACAACAGAGCACCACTGTACTACAACCCAGCACAACAGAGCACCACTGTACTACAACCCAGCACAACAGAGCACCACTGCACTACAACCCAGCACAACAGAGCACTACAACCCAGCACAACAGAGCACCACTGTACTACAACCCAGTACAACAGAGCACCACTGTACTACAACCCAGCACAACAGAGCACCACTGCACTACAACCCAGCACAACAGAGCACCACTGCACTACAACCCAGCACAACAGAGCACTACAACCCCGCACAACAGAGCACCACTGCACTACAACCCAGCACAACAGAGCACCACTGCACTACAACCAGAGCACTACAGAGCACCACTGTACTACAACCCAGCACAACAGAGCACCACTGCACTACAACCCAGCACTACAGAGCACTACAACCCAACACAGAGATCTGAGGTAAGCAATTTCTTTACTAGAATTTTCCTGTGCACTTTAATCAGAGACTTCAGTAAAACAAAGAACAACTTCAGTTTTATGCCTACAGTGAACCCACCCTGTCTCGCTATGAGTGATGACCACCATTAATCAGTGTCTCTGAAGTTTTTATCTAGAAATGTAGTTCTTTTTAAATCAAGCTTGGGCCCTAGCTGGGGCTTGTCTCTACAGAATCCCCAGGGTGGATTTAAATTGCTTCCCCACTGATTAAAGGGCAGGTGCAGCTTCACAGCCCATACATTCCTCCCTTAGACTTGAATTCAAATTATGCAATTCTTTTAAAAGGACCATATGGGTTTTTTTTTTATTTCCCAAGTTACTGGAGCTCATGTGTACAAACAAATTAGAATCCTAAATGGCTGGAGTGTTGTCTCAATGGAACTAACTGACAGCACCACAGAATAATGTGTACATGATTGTGTTTCAAGCAATTCTTTTCCTGGCAGAAATTCTAACACAGAAAGGACTTGGTAATGAATCAACGTAATATTGATAACGTGTGTGGTGTTTCATATTTAGGTATGTTTTCTAATAACAACACTAATAATACTAATAATATGGAGCAATTGTTTTCTTTTCTACCAGGATTTTCCTAAGAAAATCTGAAGTAAAAAAAGACACTAATAATATTTTGCAAATGATTCATACAGCTATTTCATGTTCTAATTTATCACATCTTAAAGTACCTGGTAATCAGCCTATTGTGTGTCTTACTCTGAATCAACAGAGTTTATCAACTGATCCTAATAGGGTTATGTTTTGGCAGTAGATTTTTTTAATTCAATGCTGTATTTGTACAATGTGTTAATTATACAGTGCAATGAATATGGACTCAAAATGTGTTATAAAATGTATAATTAGCCGTAGTTAAAGCTATAACTTTAAACATGTACGGCTGGTTTCTAATCTTGGACTATCTTACCCAAGTTAACATTGGGTAGTCCAAGACTATTGCTCATCGGGGGCTGTGAAACTAGCTATTTATCAAAGATGAAAAGTAAATAAGGGTAATTATGAAATAATAAAAAAAAGTTTTAGTTTAGGATTACAAAAAACATGTATCAAGTTTAATTGCTTAATAAAAACTACAGAAAAAAATCTAAATTGCCAGCATCTGAATGTGGGTTCTACTATTTGTCTCATTAAGCATATAGCATTGATACCCAGTTACTGAGCTGAATACTACTGGCACTTAAAGCCTATTTACAGAGCCAGTATCCCATCTATATACGTCAAAAAAGATACCTATGAGATTAGACCTTGTTGTTGTTTTCCAAGTTCACTTAGCTTTCTGTACTTTTTTAAATTATAAACCAAGTCCAAACACATAATCGTAATGAATATAGCCATTTTGCCATACTATTTGCCATGTATTATTAAGCCTGTGCCGAGCAACGAACACAAATGCATAGCCGTAATGATTATGGGCATTTTTTCAGAGAATGTGTAATACATGAGTAATTTTGCTATTCTGAGAAAAAGTACATATATTTAAAAACAATGCATTGGATTCGTTCCTGGCATCAATAGGGCAGTGAATCAGTGAACTGCAGACAGCGTAGAGGTCAGATTTGATATCAAACGTAAAAAAAAGTACGACAAATAAACGCAGATAATAAATGGTTTTAGTTATTGTTATTATTACTATTATTTATTTCTTAGCAGACACCCTTATCCAGGGCGACTTACAATTATTATAAAATATCAGATTGTAAAATATCACATTACAGAATATCAGATTGTAAAATATCACATTACAGAATATCATATAACAAATAAGAGCAGTTATAAAGTATAATCAAATCAGTAGCAAAAAAGATCAAGCTCAAATAAGAGCAAAATAAATAATACAGTAAATAATTACTTTTAAGAGTGAGCTGTTAACTTACAGTAAAGATATTTGCTTATACAAGTAAAGTCCAGTAAGAGAATGCAGTAAGTACAATAAATGGATAAGAATGATTTCAGTATTTATAATTAAGAGCACTAGTAGAATACGGCAAGGTATGGAGCAGTTCAGTGAAGGTACAAGCTGATGCAAGTATTGATACAACTGGGTGCCATATAGTCCAGGATAGTCAAGAGTTGTGCCTTGAGGAGGCACCGGAAGGTGGCCAGGGATTGAGCAGTCCTGATATCTGAGGGTAGGTCGTTCCACCACTGAGGGGCAAGGGTGGAGAAGGAGAAGGCACCACTGAGGGGAGTGGGTGTAGAGAGAAAACAGGAGGGGTCCCAGGACTGAGCCTTGGGGGACACCTGTCAAAAGAGAGCAAGAGGCAGAGGGTGAGCCACGCCAGGACACCCGGTACATGCGATCTGTGAGGTAGGAAGAGAAACAGGCAAGAGCAGTCCTAGGTCAGCAAGGGAGGATAGGGGAATAGAGTGGTTGACTGTTTCAAAGGCTGCAGAGAGGTCGAGGAGAATTAGGACAGAGGAGAGGGAGGCGGCATGGGCAGAGTAGAGAGTTAGTGACGGAGAGAAGAGCAGTTTCAATGAAGTGTGCAGGGCAAAAACTAGATTGGATGGGGTCGAGCAGAGAATGTGTTGACAGCAAAACAGAGAGTTGCAGATGTACCGCTTGCTCATTTGGGCGGTGCTGGAGATGCAGTACTGAGTGCCCTGTTGATATGCAATGCCCTTTAAACCTGTTATACTGTGAAAAAAATACTTTTAAACAGCGCGTGTAAAATAAAGAGCGAGTGTAAAAATAAATTGGACCTGGTGGGCCTGAGACGAACTGAATAAATGGGCAGCTTGGTTAATGGATGAGGGACTGTGACAGGAATGGCTGACTGGTCTGACGTCACGGCAGAAGAAGGGACAACAAAATCAAAAAGGTATTGTGCAGTGGCGCGGGCGCCGTTTTATTTAAAGCAACCAAAAATAAATAAATAAAATATCCAAACAGAAAACACTCGCTCACAGAGCAAAATAAATAGTTAAACAAAACAAAATCACGAACACAAAATCCAAAATAAATAAACCATAAACCATACAGGTCAGGCTGGGCAGTCGCTGTCACTGTTCCTGTATGCTATGCTTTAGTTTCGTTTTTAAATAAACCTTCTCTCGCTCTCCGTCTCTATCACCCACCCCGATCTAAAGAGCTGCAGGCTTTTTATAACAGGTGACCATCTCCCGATTAGCAACAAATTAAACCACTTAATTCATTCGGGAGATGGCCACCTTCTGCACGAGTTTTAATTAATTACTCCTGGCAGAAGACGAGCACTGATCTCGCCTCTGCCAGGACACGTTTTAAAAAATAAACAAAACACGGCGCTACGCCGTCATAAATATAATACAATAAAACTAAATACAAAAGAAAAACACACTGCACAGGGGCGGAGGGGGAGACCCCGATCTAAAAATAAATAAACAATGTACAGGGCTGCTCGCCCTGTTACATATCCCCCCCCTTGTGCGAAGCACACATGGCCCCAACGGCCACCTCCCCCCTCAGTCTCAATGTCCCGGAAGAGGGGGAAGCAAGTTGTTTCCGGGGGGTGGCCATGGTGGAATCTCCGGCACCCCCCAATTTTTCGTGGCTGGCAGCTCCCTCTTCCGGGGCTCCCTCCACACTCTCTCCTGCCGCGAAAGTGCGGCTGGGGGAACTGGTCTCCTGACCTTCCCCCTCCTCTTCATGGCCAGCAGTTCCCCTCCGTGGGGCTCTGACCACCCAAACTCCTGCCGCGAAAGTGCGGCTGGGGGAGCTGGTCTCCTGACCTTCCCCCTCCTCTTCATGGCCAGCAGTTCCCCTCCGTGGGGCTCTGACCACCCAAACTCCTGCCGCGAAAGTGCGGCTGGGGGAGCTGGTCTCCTGACCTCCCCCCCCTTTCTTGATGGCCGGCAGCTCCCCTCCGTGGGGCTCCGACCACATGACCTCTGGCCGCGAAAGTGCGGCTGGGGGAGCTGGTCTCCTGACCTCCCCCCCTTTCTTGATGGCCGGCAGCTCCCCTCCGTGGGGCTCCGACCACAGTGTAGGGACCCCAGGTGAAGCAGGATCCCTGGCGACCCCAGGCGAAGTAGGATCCCTGGCGACCCCAGGCGACGGCAGCAGACCCTCGGGAGGCGACGGCAGCGGCAGCGGACCCTCGGGAGGCGACGGCAGCGGCAGCGGACCCTCGGGAGGCGACGCAGGACCGGCAGCAACCCTAGGAGACGCAAGGGAGACACAGGCGACCCTAGGCGATGCCGACGGCGGGAGGGGAGCCCCTGGCCATGAAGGCGGCAGCAGGAGCTCCACTTCTCCCAATGGTGGTGGTGGAGGTAGAGGTAGCTCCTGCTCCTCTCCTCCTGACGGTAAAGGTGGCAGGGGCTCCTCCTCTTCTGGCGGCCAAGGCTTCTCCCCTTCTGGCGGCCAAGGCGGCAGGGCTTCCTCCCCTTCAGGCGGCCAAGGCGGCAGGGCTTCCTCCCCTTCAGGCGGCCAAGGCGGCAGGGCTTCCTCCCCTTCAGGCGGCCAAGGCGGCAGGGCTTCCTCCCCTTCAGGCGGCCAAGGCGGCAGGGCTTCCTCCCCTTCAGGCGGCCAAGGCGGCAGGGCTTCCTCCCCTTCAGGCGGCCAAGGCGGCAGGGCTTCCTCCCCTTCAGGCCGCCAAGGCGGCAGGGCTTACTCCCCTTCAGGCCGCGAAGGCGGCAGGGCTTCCTCCCCTTCAGGCCGCGAAGGCGGCAGGGCTTCCTCCCCTTCAGGCTGCGAAGGCGGCAGGGCTTCCTCCCCTTCAGGCCGCGAAGGCGGCAGGGCTTCCTCCCCTTCAGGCTGCGAAGGCGGCAGGGCTTCCTCCCCTTCAGGCTGCGAAGGCGGCAGGGCTTCCTCCCCTTCAGGCTGCGAAGGCGGCAGGGGCTCCTCCCCTTCTGGCAGCGAAGGCGGCTCCTCCCCTTCTGGCAGCGAAGGCGGCTCCTCCCCTTCTGGCAGCGAAGGCGGCTCCTCCCCTTCGGGCTGCAACAGGGAAACCAGCAAGCATGTTCCCTCTGCTGGCGGTGGTGGAAGCGAAACCAGCAGGCATGCTCCCTCTGCTGGTGGTGGTGGTGGGAGCGACATGTCGTCCTCCCACGGAGATGGAGGCGGCACCAGCAGGTATTCTCCCTCTGCTGGTGGTGGTGGGAGCGACATGTCGTCCTCCCACGGCGGTGGAGGTGGAACCAGCAGGAATGCTCCCTCTGCTGGCGGAGGTGGGAGCGACTCACAGTCCTCCCAGGGCGGTGGAGTTGGAACCAGCAGGAATGCTCCCTCTGCTGGCGGAGGTGGGAGCGACTCACAGTCCTCCCAGGGCGGTGGAGGTGGAACCAACAGGAATGCTCCCTCTGCTGGCGGAGGTGGGAGTGACTCACAGTCCTCCCACGGCGGTGGAGGTGGAACCAGCAGGAATGCTCCCTCTGCTGGCGGAGGTGGGAGCGACTCACAGTCCTCCCAGGGCAGTGGAGGTGGAACCAGCAGGAATGCTCCCTCTGCTGGCGGAGGTGGGAGCGACTCACAGTCCTCCCAGGGCAGTGGAGGTGGCACCAGCAGGTATTCTCCCTCTGCTGGTGGTGGTGGAAGCGGAACCAGCAGGCATGCTCCCTCTGCTGGTGGTGGTGGTGGGAGCGACATGTCGTCCTCCCATGGAGACGGAGGTGGCACCAGCAGGAACTCTCCCTCTGCTGGCAGGTACCTGGGCTGTGGACCTTCGGCCTTCCCCTTCTTGGGCCGTGGACGCACCGACTCCCCCCTCTTGGGCTGTGGACGCACCGACTCCCCCCTCTTGGGTCGTGGACGCACCGACTCCCCCCTCTTGGGCCGTGGACGCACCGACTCCTCCCTTTTAGGCGCAGGACGTTCGGGCTCCTCCCTTTTAGGCGCAGGACGTTCGGGCTCCTCCCTTTTAGGCGCAGGACGTTCGGGCTCCTCCCTTTTAGGCGCAGGACGTTCAGGTTCCTCCCACTCCAGGTCCGTGTCTTTGAAGACCTCCAGGCAGTGGTGCTCCTCATGCCCGTATCTCATGCAGTTGGTGCACCACTCCTCTTCCCCTCGTTCCACTTTTCCTCTCTGCCTCCTCCTCCTCCTCCTCACCTCTGTCTGTGTCCCCTCCTCCTGCCATATGGGGAAGGTGCCAGGGGAAATGTGCCATGGCTCCCCACAGTTAAAACACCACTCCTCCCCCAACAGGCAGGTAAGGCAGACTTGCTGTGGCTGTTGCTGCTGCAGCGGCTGCTGTCCCCTCATCCTCCTTCTTCCTCCCATCTTCCTTCCTCCCATCCTCCTCGTCACTCTCCTTTTCTCCACACACAAAAACGAAAAAAAACAAAAAAACCTGCAGTACCCTCTTCTGCCTGCGTCCTGGAGGCGCTGCAATCCCACGCAGGACACCACGTGTGACAGGAATGGCTGACTGGTCTGACGTCACGGCAGAAGAAGGGACAACAAAATCAAAAAGGTATTGGGCAGTGGCGCGGGCGCCGTTTTATTTAAAGCAACCAAAAATAAATAAATAAAATATCCAAACAGAAAACACTCGCTCACAGAGCAAAATAAATAGTTAAACAAAACAAAATCACGAACACAAAATCCAAAATAAATAAACCATAAACCATACAGGTCAGGCTGGGCAGTCGCTGTCACTGTTCCTGTATGCTATGCTTTAGTTTCGTTTTTAAATAAACCTTCTCTCGCTCTCCGTCTCTATCACCCACCCCGATCTAAAGAGCTGCAGGCTTTTTATAACAGGTGACCATCTCCCGATTAGCAACAAATTAAACCACTTAATTCATTCGGGAGATGGCCACCTTCTGCACGAGTTTTAATTAATTACTCCTGGCAGAGGACGAGGGAAAATATTTTAATTAACAAAACACAAATAAAAAGGCACGATGGCCAACCAAAAAGACAAACACAAAACAGGCTTTAAACAAACCCAAAAAAAACCCCACTTACTCACTCTCTCTCTCTCTCTCTTCTCTCTCTCTAACACACGTCTTCTCTCTGTTACAAACACTCTCCTCCTAACAAACACTCTCCTCCTAACAAACCCAACCACTCCCTTTTATACAGGTGCCTGGGCTAATTGGGCAATTCACACCTCATTAGCCCAGGCACATTCCACACATACTCACTGAACCACACCCCAAACTCACTCACATCCACTCTAAACAATACAAAAAACACAGAACCACCACAAAATAGGCTGCACCCCATCACACACCTACACTTTATTTACAAGTATGGCTCTCACCCTGCCACAGGATCCAATTACAGTATAGCAGCAGATATTACTACATATATGTATACAACTTGTAACATTATTTTAGTTATATGATGTAGCTACAAGATTTAATAAAATATACTGACAATATAGTTTTAGTGATTGTTTCAAAAATTCTGTATACCGCCTAAAGACTAACGGCAACAAGAGGGTGACAGCTGTCTACTTCGTGTTGTCTTGTGTGACCGGCCCCATCCACATACGATCAGAAACTGGGCAACGTGCTGGCAATGTGTTGCCCAAAATAGGACTTGGTTCTATTTTTCTAGTGACAGGAAGTCAACAAAATGTATTCCAGCCAATCCTGCTTCAGAGCAAAGTCACATGTTCAAATATGGCGAGTTGGACGCATGATTTAGAAACAAGGGTGCAAGACTTCTTTCATAAAAATCGCTTTTTATGGCAAACAAAAGACAACAACTGTTTTGAAATGGGAACTAAAGGAAGCCACTCTTTGAAAGCTGTGTGACTAATGTGGGGAGCCCTTCTCTGGTAAGGATCACTTTTGAATTTAACATGTCTTCGTTTTCTGATTTTCTAATAGACTAAATGTATAGTATTAAAGTTTTAATAAGTATTTTTATACATTTACCATATTACAAAATTGTGTTTTACTGTTATTACCCTGCTCTAGTTTCAATGGTATGGTGTACAATAAGATAATCGTTGTTAAACATACAGAACTGCACTGTTCGCAAAAGGTAGTGTAGACGGCTAAGGCTTATTTGTTTATTCTGTTTATGTTTTGTCATAAGGATTCACATTTCAGAATATCAAATTATATGAATACACGCATGTGACAGGATGGCGCAAGGGATGAGGCCCAGAGACAGACTGCAGTTCAAACAAAAGACTTTTAATAAATAAGACGCAAAAATAAACAAGCATGAGGGCCAAATAAAAAGGTTCTTAAACACAAAGACAATAAACACAAAGTAAAACTTACAAAAAAGTAAGGCTTCCAGGCTTAGCTTTGCCTTCACTGGAAAAATGAACAAAAACCCAACACACAAAGAAAACCACCCTTGCTTTCTCACCTACCTCCCCTTACTGAGCCGCTGAGGCCTCCTTTTATGTCAGGTGGCTGGGTGTTAATTGATTGATTGATTGCTCCCACCTGACACAATGAACCTGGGCAGGGAGGAGAATTTAACCCCATCCCTGCCAATATTTACAAGGGCAGAGCCCGGCTCTGCCTCAACGCATTTATCCACATTTTATTTTATTTTAATAGTGACTGAATTAAAAAATATATATATGATAACTGCCTTTGATAAACTAGCTGCATCCTCTTTCTGAAACTCCAACATTAAGTTTTTAAAGCAGCCTGGCTTGCCACCCACTTTCTCCTTTTGCTCACTTTCATCTATCAGTACCAGAAGCACAGCATGTTTATGATTGCTTTGCAAAATGTTGTTCTCAGAACGTTGCCAACTTGTTGACTGTTGGTTTGTTGACTGTGTGACCACTGCATGATTATGGGCAACAACTGTCATCCTCTTCTTGTTGTCAACAAAAGTTGCTTGTGTGACCAAGCCTTAACGTGGATAGTGAGTAAGTAATGAGACATGACAGGGTGTTGGTTGTGCTAGAACAGTGGTTCTCAATCTGGTTCGCGGACCACTGGTGGTCCGCCAGCTCCTTTCAGGTGGTCCGTGGAAAGGTTACATTACAGAATGGACGATGCAGCATAGTTTATAGGTCCCATTGCAAACCCAAAATTTGAGACCTTAAAATCTCAGCTACAGATGCAGGAAGACAATGCATACATTGAGAATATCTCCAAGTGAAAAAATGTCTAAATTCTCCATATATGTAGTTTTGGAGTGTCTAAAATGTATTCGTTACCAGGGAGTTTTCGTGTATTGCGCTCACATGCACTCAACACAGCAGCTTGTAAAGTAAGGGATAACATATGACAGGGCGCACGTTTGTGTTGCATTAACATATTAATGCAACAAAACACACAAGCCCTGGAGTGTTACCCCGCTTATAAAATGGATACAATATAAAATGATATGCACTGTATAATACTTAAGGAGGCGTCTCTGTCGTACACATACCACCACTCACTTACGGCATCACACATCCTGGCAACAGCAAGCAGGACACAACACTCCATGGCATCAGGCAACATGTAACCCAGCAACCACAACAGCATTGAACGTTGCTTGGCATGTTAAAAAATACAGGGTCTGATCAGCATTTCCGATCTGTCTAAGCTGGTACTGTTTGTTTAGAAATGCTAAAATTGCAAACGTTTCTCTTGAATTCCTCAGGAAGCTTGGTTTGTTTTTTCTCAGCAGTGTCACATTGCTGCTTGTGTATTCAGGCAGACGCCTTTATTGTCTTTTCTCAGCAGTCAGTCACGTTGCTGTTTGTGTACTCGGGAAGTCACGTCTTTTGTTCTACGAACATTCTCTCACACGACAGACAGCCCAGGTTAACGGAACAACGGAACTGCAGCCGATCGCAGACATGCATTTGCAGGAGAGCCCTCATGGGGATTGATTGACTATGTGGGTGCATTGAGATAATGAGTGGTGGGACGGGAATACATGCCTGTGATTGTGGGAGCGTGCACAATGGAGCAAAATATAAGTCTGGCAGAGGGAGGAGCTAGGTGAAGAATATGAGTTTTGAAGCTGTAGGAGAGAACTTGCTGTTTTTTTTAATTACCGAGTCAGACACACAGAGACTGTTAGCTTTGACTTTGTGTGTGTCACCAGTCTGTTTATTAAACTATTTTATTTATCCTGTGTTCGTTATTGTTTATTGCATTTATTTTATTGAACTGCTCGTTCTTGTAAAATAAACCATGCATTTGAGACCAGAATACTTGCCGGGAATGCTTCCTTTACCTCCCTGTTACAATATCAATTTAAAATGGTGTTGCAACATAATGAAAAAAAGAAGCAGAAAAAAACAGAGGCGGATCTGCGGACTGCGGATAGTCCCTTCACCACAGACATAACGCAGACATAAACAAACAAGATAGCTGCTTCCGCATACAGCACTCAAAGAAAAACGCGGACATTTGCCAAGCTTTTTGAGATGTTAAAGTAATAAAATAATAACTTGGATAGTATTATTGAGGAGTGTGGTGATAAATCGAGTGATCAGGAGATTATTTGTCAGTATGCACTACTATGAAGATATATATGATAAATACAGTGAACAAGGAGTGGGGCAGGGCTGGTGATGCAGTACAGTCATGAGTGTCATTTTGCTATGTAGTGCCTTTTAAACCTGTTTTACTGTGAATAAAATTACTTTTAAACAGCTTGTGTAAAATAAACAGCGCATGTGAAAATAAATTAGACCTGACGTGCCTGACAGGCACTGAATAAAAGGTTAAACATGGCTGTCATTCCTCTCTTTTTCCTTAATTTGTTTTTCAGTTAGTTATTTCATATGCCAGCCCTGGTGTGTGTATGTTGTAAAAAATAAAACCAAATTAAAAAATAGTTGCAACACTTATTAACTAATTTACTTAAAAATGACAGTAAAAGTGGCTTACACAGGGTTTTGTTATTTATTTACCAATTAAACTGCTGCTGAAATTTAGTGGTAAACTTTTCAAAGTACAGTAGTCTCAGTGTATAGGAACACCTAAGAGAACACTTAGCCTATGGGGAACACCCTTGTGTGAAACAGATTTTTCCCATTGTAAATGCTCCAGCAAAAGGAACAGGAACTTCACTTAAAATAAAACCTTCTTTGCACCGATAGCGATTCGTTCACTGTTTTGAAAAAAAGCGACTTGTCATCGCGAGAGTGTCTTGAGTGACACTGACTGGTTTATTAAATCTTTCACATTGTGTTTTTATGCAAAGAAAACTTTTCATGGTCCACTCCCCAGGAGGCAGGAGCAGGTTTAAACAGAACTACAGAACAACTTTCATAGGCCTCTCTCGATTTTTAAGAACTCCTTTTGCAGCTGTTTTGTGGCTGTTGTACCTTCAAAAACCTACTTCGGTTTTCAACCTCTGTACATACAAATGTTTTTTACATATCCATGTCTATTAATCTGGAGTCTCCTACCATTTACAACATCCCTTCACAGATCCCACAGATGGTTATGTATGGGTGTGGGTTTTTAGTTTTGAATGGCAGATTCTTTTTTAGACATTTAAGTGTAAGGTGACCAGATTTTTAAGTCCTTAAACTGGAACAGTATGAAAATATTGTGAATAACTTCCAACTTCCAAGCTACGGGGAAGTTCTAGGGTTTTCATTTTCACTTTGGCAATGTTTGATCTAATATCATATTGAAAGTGAATGCAGAGACTCATGGTGATATTCAGAGTGGAATCTTTTACTTTCAAAAACTTTTTTTGTGAATAAATGATCTTATTGTTCTAATTTCTAATTGATCTGATTTCATTTCTACACAACAAGTATAGTTATTACATTACACAGTAGAAATTCAATAATATAAAATTCAGAGATTCTCAATTAAAAAAAAACTATTTTATTGCTGATTACTGCTGCAAATCTAGTCCATTTTCTGCCTAAGAAACTGCATCTTCTCTCTCTATGATTACCACTTTGAAGAAGTATCTGTCTCTCTTTCTCCATGCTATCCTCCAGTGTCCAATCTGCAAACCAGGCCCTTCCTTTATGAAAACATTACATATCTCAATATTTCTATTTATTAAGTGGTGTGGCAAAGTGCCCCCCCTGTGTATGTTATATGTTACGTGTTGTGTGTAAATGTTGGTGTATAGGCATTGGTACACGGGATATAAGCGGTCTGTGTTTCACGTGTGTGTAAATTGTATATTTGTATTTAGGCACGGGGATGGCACATCACATCACGTGCAAGTAAAAAGTAATATGTGAGCACGGGGAATTGCACTTTAATTAATTCACGTGCAGTTGTACCGAGATTCCAATTGAATGATTGACTAGCAATCGAATCTCGGTACAACTGCATAAAAGCTGCATGTTTTCACTCACTGGGGGTTGGTGTTCGGTGAGAGGAGAACGGGTTAGGAGACGGAGGGTATTGTAAAAGTAAAATAAGTAGTGAAATCTGCTCACCGTGTTTGTTTGTCTGTGTAGTCCGTTTTGTTTGTCTGTTTATTTTGGCTCAAGTGCCGTGGCCAGTGTTTTTTGTGTTTCAAACCTTTTATTTTGTTATTAAACGCTGAGTGCAGCCATTAGCCACACCACCATACCCTGCTCCGTCCACAGGACCCTACAGGCAATGGCCCAAAGACTGGGATGGGGGGAGTGGTGCCCTGGCTGTGGGGCATATGGGCACACGTTGGCCCTATGCCCCATGCAGGATGAAGAAGAGGAGGCCTTGCTGCCACGTCCTATGCCTGAGCGGGAGGAGCCTGAGCGTCCACAGCCCGAGTGGGAGGAGCCCGAACGTCCACAGCCCGAGTGGGAGGAGCCCGAACGTCCACAGCCCGAGTGGGAGGAGCCCGAACGTCCACAGCCCGAGTGGGAGGAGCCCGAACGTCCACAGCCCGAGTGGGAGGAGCCCGAACGTCCACAGCCTGAGAGGGAGGAGTCGGTGCGTCCACGGCCCGAGAGGGAGGAGTCGGTGCGTCCACGGCCCGAGAGGGAGGAGTCGGTGCGTCCACGGCCCGAGAGGGAGGAGTCGGTGCGTCCACGGCCCGAGAGGGAGGAGTCGGTGCGTCCACGGCCCGAGAGGGAGGAGTCGGTGCGTCCACGGCCCGGAGGGGAGGAGCCAGTGCGTTCTAGGTCCGGAGGGGAGGAGCCAGTGCGTCCTGTGTCCGGAGGGGAGGAGCTGAAGGCCCAAACCCCTATTTTTTTTTGGGAGGGACGAGGGGGTGAAGCTCAGGCTCCACAGCAGCCGCTGTTTTTGCTGCTGAAGGGAGCCCAGCGGAGACGCCCACCACCAGCTCTACCCCCGCTGTCGGAGGAGCCGGCAGCGCCACCAGCCCTACCCCCGCTGTCGGAGGAGCCGGCAGCGCCACCACCACCACCCGAGGGAGAGGAGCAGGAGCTGCCTCTGCCTCCACCACCACCACCCGAGGGAGAGGAGCAGGAGCTGCCTCTGCCTCCACCACCACCACCACCCGAGGGAGAGGAGCAGGAGCTGCCTCTGCCTCCACCACCACCCGAGGGAGAGGAGCAGGAGCTGCCTCTGCCTCCACCACCACCACCCGAGGGAGAGGAGCAGGAGCTGCCTCTGCCTCCACCACCACCACCCGAGGGAGAGGAGCAGGAGCTGCCTCTGCCTCCACCACCCGAGGGAGAGGAGCAGGAGCTGCCTCTGCCTCCACCACCACCACCTGAGGGAGAGGAGCAGGAGCTGCCTCTGCCTCCACCACCACCACCCGAGGGAGAGGAGCAGGAGCTGCCTCTGCCTCCACCACCCGAGGGAGAGGAGCAGGAGCTGCCTCTGCCTCCACCACCACCACCACCCGAGGGAGAGGAGCAGGAGCTGCCTCTGCCTCCACCTCCCGAGGGTCCGCTGCTGCTGCCATCGCCTGGGGTCGCCAGGGATCCTGCTTCGCCTGGGGTCGCCAGGGATCCTGCTTCGCCTGAGGTCGTCGAGGGTCCTGCTTCGCCTGGGGTCGCCGGGGCCTCTGCTTTGCCTCGGGTCGCTACACTGTGGCCGGAGCTCCATGAAGGGGAGCTGCCGGCCATAAAGAAAGAGGGGGAGGTCAGGAGACCAGCTCCCCCAGCTGCACTTTCGCGGCAGCAGATAGTGTGGCTGAAGCCCCGGAAGAGGGAGCTGCCAGCCACGAAGAATTGGGGGGTGCCAGACATTCCACCATGGCCACCCCCAGAAACAACTTGCTTCCCCCTCTTCCGGGACTTTGGGACTGAGGGGGGAGGTGGCCATTGAGGCCATGTGTGCGTTGCACAAGGGGGGGTATATGTGGCAAAGTGCCCCCCCTGTGTATGTTATATGTTACGTGTTGTGTGTAAATGTTGGTGTGTAGGCATTGGTACACGGGATATAAGCGGTCTGTGTTTCACGTGTGTGTAAATTGTATATTTGTATTTAGGCACGGGGATGGCACATCACATCACGTGCAAGTAAAAAGTAATATGTGAGCACGGGGAATTGCACTTTAATTAATTCACGTGCAGTTGTACCGAGATTCCAATTGAATGATTGACTAGCAATCGAATCTCGGTACAACTGCATAAAAGCTGCATGTTTTCACTCACTGGGGGTTGGTGTTCGGTGAGTGGAGAACGGGTTAGGAGACGGAGGGTATTGTAAAAGTAAAATAAGTAGTGAAATCTGCTCACCGTGTTTGTTTGTCTGTGTAGTCCGTTTTGTTTGTCTGTTTATTTTGGCTCAAGTGCCGTGGCCAGTGTTTTTTGTGTTTCAAACCTTTTATTTTGTTATTAAACGCTGAGTGCAGCCATTAGCCACACCACCATACCCTGCTCCGTCCACAGGACCCTACAGGCAATGGCCCAAAGACTGGGATGGGGGGAGTGGTGCCCTGGCTGTGGGGCATATGGGCACACGTTGGCCCTATGCCCCATGCAGGATGAAGAAGAGGAGGCCTTGCTGCCACGTCCTATGCCTGAGCGGGAGGAGCCTGAGCGTCCACAGCCCGAGTGGGAGGAGCCCGAACGTCCACAGCCCGAGTGGGAGGAGCCCGAACGTCCACAGCCCGAGTGGGAGGAGCCCGAACGTCCACAGCCTGAGAGGGAGGAGTCGGTGCGTCCACGGCCCGAGAGGGAGGAGTCGGTGCGTCCACGGCCCGAGAGGGAGGAGTCGGTGCGTCCACGGCCCGAGAGGGAGGAGTCGGTGCGTCCACGGCCCGAGAGGGAGGAGTCGGTGCGTCCACGGCCCGAGAGGGAGGAGTCGGTGCGTCCACGGCCCGGAGGGGAGGAGCCAGTGCGTTCTAGGTCCGGAGGGGAGGAGCCAGTGCGTCCTGTGTCCGGAGGGGAGGAGCTGAAGGCCCAAACCCCTATTTTTTTTTGGGAGGGACGAGGGGGTGAAGCTCAGGCTCCACAGCAGCCGCTGTTTTTGCTGCTGAAGGGAGCCCAGCGGAGACGCCCGCCACCAGCTCTACCCCCGCTGTCGGAGGAGCCGGCAGCGCCACCAGCCCTACCCCCGCTGTCGGAGGAGCCGGCAGCGCCACCACCACCACCCGAGGGAGAGGAGCAGGAGCTGCCTCTGCCTCCACCACCACCACCCGAGGGAGAGGAGCAGGAGCTGCCTCTGCCTCCACCACCACCACCACCCGAGGGAGAGGAGCAGGAGCTGCCTCTGCCTCCACCACCACCCGAGGGAGAGGAGCAGGAGCTGCCTCTGCCTCCACCACCACCACCCGAGGGAGAGGAGCAGGAGCTGCCTCTGCCTCCACCACCCGAGGGAGAGGAGCAGGAGCTGCCTCTGCCTCCACCACCACCACCTGAGGGAGAGGAGCAGGAGCTGCCTCTGCCTCCACCACCACCACCCGAGGGAGAGGAGCAGGAGCTGCCTCTGCCTCCACCACCCGAGGGAGAGGAGCAGGAGCTGCCTCTGCCTCCACCACCACCACCACCCGAGGGAGAGGAGCAGGAGCTGCCTCTGCCTCCACCTCCCGAGGGTCCGCTGCTGCTGCCATCGCCTGGGGTTGCCAGGGATCCTGCTTCGCCTGGGGTCGCCAGGGATCCTGCTTCGCCTGAGGTCGTCGAGGGTCCTGCTTCGCCTGGGGTCGCCGGGGCCTCTGCTTTGCCTCGGGTCGCTACACTGTGGCCGGAGCTCCATGAAGGGGAGCTGCCGGCCATAAAGAAAGAGGGGGAGGTCAGGAGACCAGCTCCCCCAGCTGCACTTTCGCGGCAGCAGATAGTGTGGCTGAAGCCCCGGAAGAGGGAGCTGCCAGCCACGAAGAATTGGGGGGTGCCAGACATTCCACCATGGCCACCCCCAGAAACAACTTGCTTCCCCCTCTTCCGGGACTTTGGGACTGAGGGGGGAGGTGGCCATTGAGGCCATGTGTGCGTTGCACAAGGGGGGGTATATGTGGCAAAGTGCCCCCCCTGTGTATGTTATATGTTACGTGTTGTGTGTAAATGTTGGTGTATAGGCATTGGTACACGGGATATAAGCGGTCTGTGTTTCACGTGTGTGTAAATTGTATATTTGTATTTAGGCACGGGGATGGCACATCACATCACGTGCAAGTAAAAAGTAATATGTGAGCACGGGGAATTGCACTTTAATTAATTCACGTGCAGTTGTACCGAGATTCCAATTGAATGATTGACTAGCAATCGAATCTCGGTACAACTGCATAAAAGCTGCATGTTTTCACTTACTGGGGGTTGGTGTTCGGTGAGTGGAGAACGGGTTAGGAGACGGAGGGTATTGTAAAAGTAAAATAAGTAGTGAAATCTGCTTACCGTGTTTGTTTGTCTGTGTAGTCCATTTTGTTTGTCTGTTTATTTTGGCTCAAGTGCCGTGGCCAGAGTTTTTTGTGTTTCAAACCTTTTATTTTGTTATTAAACGCTGAGTGCAGCCATTGCACTCAGCTCATCATCACCACCGTCTCTGTCGTTTGTGTTCCTGTTTCTGGTCTGACGCCACCCACTCTGGCCGTCTTTGTGACAAGTGGTTACTTCATATCATCTATTTTTTTCAAAATATTTAATTTCTTACCATTTAATATGCCATGATATCTATTCTGTATATGTTTTCCCCATTGCAGTTTCTGCTTGGATTAACAGATACTAGGAAATATTTTCAGCCACTTTCTACTATTAAACAAGATTCATACATTTTAGATTATTTTATATTATGTGGTGGAAAGCCTAAATGTGATGACATGTGTTAAATATCCCATCTTTTGACTGTGTGCAATAAATGAAGCCCATTGCATCATGCATAAGCTTCCCCATCTTTTCACAGGTAATCAGCTTTTCTGAGTTTTGTTTAGAAGCTGCCTGATTGGGACAGGATGAAATGAGTGTCCCAAGAAAAGTTCTGGGAACACTGGGACCAGTGTTCCAAAAGTGGGACTGTCCCGTCCAAAACGGGAAGTCTGGTCACTTTATTTAAGTGTGATTATTTGATGTCAAAGAACTAGAGTACAGTGGCTCAATGAGGACATGGTTTGTGGGGGTCACAAGGTATAAGCACAGCTGCATGGTGTGCAGGGTAAGTCAGTCAGGGCAGCACAGTTTCACGTTCTGGTAGTGTGAAGTTGCCGGTCTTTGCTGGGGATTGAAGAGAGAGCATTGCATTGGCTCTGGCACTCCCATAGGTTAGGGAGACAAAACAGGCAGGGACTGTTTCTCCTCATCATGCTACAGCAAACTCTGCTGTCCAGGCACCCAGTGAGCTCAAAGGCAGACACCTGCAAGGCTGGCCTTTGTCCTCCAGAGGACGGTAGCTCGCTGACATCCACTCTCGAGTTCCTGGGTGTAAAAGAGGAAGCTGGCTCAGTGGTGGGATCAAAGGACTCCCTCGACTGCAAAACAAATATTCCACAGTACCAAAACAGCCTATACAGCATGCACACTGACTGATCAGTTTGAAAGAAACCCTACAGAATGGATGACAAACCTTGACGCACCCAGGTACGGCATGGTAATGCATGTACTTTGTTTTTTTTTTGCATACCTGCATATATCCTGTGTCTGAAGTGCATAGTGCATATGGTGTCTGAGAATTGATTAGTTTATTCTCCCTTCTTAAATTTCTGGATTTGCATTTATAGGACAACTGGTCGGAGTTCTCTGAACACTGAGCTGCTCCCTCTAACTAACTACCTTCCACATAGCAGCCCAAGGCTCTTACCACTGAGCTAATCAGATTACTCTCTGCATTGGTGACCCATTACCCCAGTATAAAACAGCCCTGCAGGAGCGTGTGCTCATTCAGTCTAAACCTGGGCACCTATGAAACACAGCGACATGTGTAGCTCAAGCATTGAACGCTGCCAGATTTAAAAGCAAGCCATTAACCAACAGTGCATTGCCCCCCCATGCTCATTTGAAAGCTAGGCTTGTATCACTCAGATTCTTCTTGTTCACTGCAGTACTCAGCCGAGCACTTCTGTTAAGTACATAATTTCAGTTCCCATAATGACTTATTAGAAGCACCATAGGAGTCAGCCAAATCAACACGTTTAACGTCTCCCCAATACATGGCTGCTTTTGACCTAGGTCAGTGCTAATATTCACACACCAAATGGTAGAGACAGTTCAGTTACACTGCAAGCTCTTGTCCAACCTCATGCTTTCCTTCTCACACACGCGATCTATCACTGTCAAGGGCACACTTTAATACACCCACACACAATCTATTACAAAGACTTGCATATACTCACTATAAAATTCACAGGTGAGGTTTATCCTGAGAGCCTACTTGCTGGATGTGCTAAAACTTAACCTTGTACTGTATTGATGGTTACTCCAGCCAAAATGATAATACTGCAGAAATAACATTTATATTTACTTGTATATAGTACCTTGCAATCACTGCTTCTCTTGTCAATTATGTTCATTGACACAGTCCTGTTAAAAAGGACTTCCCGTAAATAAAAGAAAAATCCAATAGTGACTCAATACATTGTTTATTACTGAAATTCAAGGGTAGTCCATTGTTGAAGCAAGACGTATCTAGTAGTAAGTTAAAACATTGTTTTTGATTACTTCTTACAGGGCAAAGCCACCAATCAGGAGTTTGTTGTAACACATTGAATTCCACTGTGGTTGTGTCTCCATTTTTTCAAAATAATTAGTTTCACATTGTTGCCTTTTTTCTTGAGATAGGTCAGTGTCTGGCAGAAGCATAAGGAGAGGAGAATGCTGAGCTGGGTTTAACACCCTACTTTAACAAGAAGGCCACCCATTCATAGCTTGACAACTGTAATCTGTATAGAGAACCTCTCAAAACTAAACACAGAAAAGAAATCTGTCCACTGGCAGAAACAATAATTCCTAACTGAATTGAAGGATCTTTCGAGAAACGGCCTTGTGATCCCAAGGGAAAATTCTACAACCTTGACAATGGTATCCTTCTTTGTGACAAGCTGTTAATGTATTAACGCTCTGAAGGCACCAACTACAGAGACATTTATGAGCCTGAGGTGTCCATCATTTGGTGTTTTTTTTCACAGCATTGCAAACTGATTATAATCAAAAATATATAATTTCTCTTGAAGACACAGCATGTCTCTGGGAGTGGATTAATGGGTATCTAATAGACCTGATTGAGTTGAAACAGCAATGTTGTATGCAAGCATGTTTTACAGTGTTTTCATCTTGACATTCAGTCAAAACACTTGTTAAATCTGGTGTGAAAGGTGTCACAGCATGCATGCATAAAGCAGGGGTACTATGCATAATGATAGCTCGTCATAACAATACAAAATATTGCTTCCAATATTGGCTTCATGATTTTATTTGCAATATATTGTTTGCTTGTAAATCGGTGGTTCACAGCAACTTTCCCAAACCTGATAATGTAACATTTCAATGTTTACAACAACTTTTGTTTTTTAACTAGAATTTTGATGCCATCATACTATACTTTTCTAGATTTTGGAAATGTGCATTCCAAGTGTAGAATGCTTGGAGGGGATGGGCCAGTGCCAATTCGTTATGATTAACATCGTCCCATGGGTCAAAATGTGTCAAACTCAAGGGACAAGTTGAAGAATCATCATCTTACTGTGACAGAATTACACTTCCTTATCTCATATAATCCTCTTGCAGGCCTCATGTTAAAAAATGTGTATCACACAACTTCAGGACAAATAATGCAAGGATCAATGAAACTTTGTATGGAAAAAAATAAAAATGCCAACCAGTGAAACAGTGTTTCCCCATGAGTGTCAAAAGTACAATTTCACAACAGACCTCTGAATAATCCCAAAACTGATTAATCTCTTTTAATGAGCATTATTATACATATCAAGTATAAATATATACGTTGATATACATGCCTCCAGACTGTGGCTAATAAATCACTGGAATTTCAGCAACAAGCTGAGCTCAATCAAAAACCCTTATCTTATGGTCCTTAAGATCATAGAATCGAATCCTGCTGTTAACGTTGTTTTAATACAAAATACTTCTTATAATTACAGTAGTTAGCCTTTCTTTTAAAATTATTTGATCTGAAGTTAAGAATCTTTTACCACACATTTATTTATGAAGTTTATATTACAGTGTAGCTATTGTGATGGTGGCAATGCTCAGGAACCAAAAAACAAAGCACTACATATTAAAAATAAACTCCAGTTGAACTAGTATCAGATGTAGCATGTTGGCACAACTTTAACACACATTGAGAGGTAACACTTTATATTAAGGTGCTGCTTATTAATGTTGTATCAATGTTTTATATATATATATATATATATATATATATATATATATATATATATATATATATATATATATATATATATTGTAACACAGCAGGGAGGGGGTTAATCCTCCCTGCATGAAGAAACATGTGAGAATGCACATTTGTTTAATTGTTTTATTGTTAATGATCCCCTGCACCTGGTAGTTATTGTTAAATTAGGACCAGGTGCAGGGTATTTAAGAGAGGCAGCTAGTCTGCTCATTGCTGCTGAGTAGAAGAAGGCAGATGGTGTGCTCTGTCTCCGAGCAGTAATCCTGTGTTTTGTGTTGTGGGGAAACGGCTTAGCCGTCCCATTTGATAGTCAGGGTGTTCCTGAGTCTTAGTTAGCGCTCCGAAGGAGCTAGGTGTTTGTTTTTGTTCTGTATTTTGTTTATTGTTTGTATTATTAAAAGTGCGCGGAAGCGCTGAACCCCCAATTTCTGTGTCTGGGTCAATTTTTAAAAGGGGCAACGAACCTGAGTGACGTGCAGCTTTATCACAACGTGGTGTCAGAAGCTGTGGGCGCCCCTACGACCCAGTAAAATGGATTTTAAAGGGTTGATCGAGAAGATCAACAGAAACACTGCTGCTCAAGTGGAGCAGACCAAGAAGTGGAGAGTGGAGCTAGGGCTACCGGAGCCGGAGCCTACAGAGCTGGACCTGCTGCTCCAGAAATGGGAGGTAGAGCAGCCGTCCCGAGAGCCAGAGAGGGTGGAGCAGCTGTCCCAAGAGCCAGAAGGGGTGGAGCTGCCAACCCAAGAGCCAGAAGGGGTGGAGCTGCCAACCCAAGAGCCAGAGGGGGTGGAGCTGCAGTCTCGGGAGCCAGAGGGGCTGGAGCTGCCGTCTCGGAAACCAGAGGAGGTGAGGGAGTCACCTCCACCACAGCCCCGACCACCACCCCTGGAAACCAGTCCGGTGCTGCCGGGCACGGTCCCTTGCCCCGTGCTTGTTGACACCCTGCCGGATTGCGTGGACCTCCCTGTGCTCGACCTCGTGCCCAGGTCGGGGCACCGCCAGGCACAGTTCCTCACCTGGTCCCTTGCTATACTCCCCCTGAAACCTCAGACGTCACGACGCGGTTGTGTGACGTCACTGGCGTTCCCCCTTCCTCCCGCTATGTTCCCCCCGGACTCTCAGATGTCGCTGCGCCGGTCCCGTGGCTCGCACCTCTGCCTGTCGCTGCACCGTCCAGGTTACCGGCCTATGCGTCGGTCGCCCCTGGCAAGCCGTTTGGGTCCCTACTCGCCGGATCGCGGTCCCTTCCGCTGGACACCGGACTTCAAAGGGGGGGGGGGGAATGTGGCCTTGGAATGGCCGATCAGTGCTGTGCACTTAAGGGGGGGGGAAGTGTAACACAGCAGGGAGGGGGTTAATCCTCCCTGCATGAAGAAACATGTGAGAATGCACATTTGTTTAATTGTTTTATTGTTAATGATCCCCTGCACCTGGTAGTTATTGTTAAATTAGGACCAGGTGCAGGGTATTTAAGAGAGGCAGCTAGTCTGCTCATTGCTGCTGAGTAGAAGGAGGCAGATGGTGTGCTCTGTCTCCGAGCAGTAATCCTGTGTTTTGTGTTGTGGGGAAACGGCTTAGCCGTCCCATTTGATAGTCAGGGTGTTCCTGAGTCTTAGTTAGCGCTCCAAAGGAGCTAGGTGTTTGTTTTTGTTCTGTATTTTGTTTATTGTTTGTATTATTAAAAGTGCGCGGAAGCGCTGAACCCCCAATTTCTGTGTCTGGGTCAATTTTTAAAAGGGGCAACGAACCTAAGTGGGGGCAAGTTATCACAATATATATATATATATATATATATATATATATATATATATATATATATATATATATATATACTAGATGTGTAATCATGTTATAGAGTGTTAATAAAGCATTATAGATGGTTTATAACCGTGCACTAGCCATAGACTGAATTAAGTTTTATAGGGACAGTTTTTAGCCAACTATTCTACTTTGGGATGTTTAACCATGCAATAGCCGTAGACGGAATTACATTTTTATAAACGGGACAGTTTTTAGCCACCTATTCTACTTTGAGATGTTTAAATGTAATTCTGTCTGTGGTTATAAACCATCTATAATGCTTTAATAACACTATATAACATAGTTATTAAGCATATATTATATAATTACAAAACATTAATAAGCAACACCTTAGTATAAAGTGTTACCATGCCGGAGTTATAAATATACTAATGTGTATAAGGATAGTACATTGTCCAATTGTTTAGTGCAGGTTAATGTGTTTTGCTTACAATATTGCATCAGACTTTGCTGTTGTTATTGTTACCCTTTATTTTATTTATTTATAATTTTTACATTATTGGTTCCTTTTTCATTTTGCCATTTATGAATGTGGTCCAGTGTAGTATATTACTTGTATAGCTATTAATTGAAGAATCATTAAGATTATAATTTAGTATTTATTTATTAACTTATATTGAAAACATGTTGTTTTTTTATATTTTGCAGAAAAAATCCACTTTAAGTATTTTTCTGAAACAAAAGTTGTTAAAATCCTAATTTTTATGTTTGTTGTTGCTCAGACATTATTCATATTCTAACATATGTATGTACATAAGTATACAGACGATATTTGTTATGAATTACAAATATTTTTTAAAGAAATAACAAAAGACAAAGAAGTGTGTGTTTTTTCTACTTTTGTTTTGCTTTCTAGGGCTCTACAGACACTCGGCTTTTCAAAAGGGTATCACACTCCATGCTTTAAATGGATTGTGGGAGGGTAGTGGGCAGAGCTTAGGGAAGGACTGGAAATGACAGCACACAGGAGCCGTAAGTGACATTCAGTCCTGGATCCCAGTACCAGCAATGGTATCTGGGCAGGAGTTTATTTAAACACACAACAAAATTAAATAATCCTGTATTGCAGAACACAAACCAAAAAAAAAAAAAAACTACCTGGAATACCAGCAATGGTAAACTCAGGTTTAAAATAAAAAAGGTAAACAAAACAGGGTTTCCTCTCACAGCCCCTCGGCTCCTGTCCGAGGAATAAAGGATAGTCCTGGGAACCTTCAGTTCAGGACAGGGAGCCCGAATGACAAACCACGCGGCCTAAATACTGCCGAGTCCTGCCCCTGCAACCAGCGCGCTTCCCCATGCCAGCCAATCGGCGAGCACAGCACAGCATGGGTCCGCATCGACCCGGAACTACCGGTCTGGTCAGAGTTCAGCCTCCTGACCCGATCACGGTCAGCACTACACAGTGCTACCGGTGTTCTGGAGGGCAAATTACAAGAGGGACTCCTACTACTCCTGTCACATGTATATATGCTAAAACCCTGCCAATCACTTCTCAAAAAGGTAAAAATGCACACCTGTCAAACAATTTTGTATAAAATCAAGACCATACATGATATTTAAATCAGATTCTAGTTCCTGCGGTGTGTGGCTACCACTGATAACTTTACGTATTTTAAGTAGGAGATCAGTAAATTACTTATGAGGACATTTCTAAAGAAAAATGAATTTTCAAGTGGATTTTTAAACTTTTGTGTCACATTCAAACTAGGTCAGTGTGGGTACACTTGATCATAGAATGAAGTCATTATTTATTTAGTAATCTGCAGAGCAGCAGATTTTTAGACATGTATCATATTGTATACTTTAAGTAGATATTTGGTCTGATACATGCTCTAAGTTAAGTCATCTCAGTCAGCCCTCAAAATGTTAGAATTCTCACGGTCTGCAAAGGGTTAAACATTGTTTGAAAGATAATATTCAAGGTCCTTTAGCAGAGAGTTAAGCCCTTGTATTGACCAATCACATTAAAGGAAATCTCCTATCCATTTTCTAATACAGAGTAATATTTCAAATTGAGTACAAATACGGTTGGGGGAAATTGTAACGGCAATACCTTGATTTTCTGTATAGTGCTGTATGTTTGTGTTTGTGCTGTGGTGCATGTGTGCCTTTTATGTAGAAGATATTTATAATATGCACATATACTGTCTGTGAGAGCAATCAAACATTTTCTTGTTTGTATAAACATGTGTGAGAACTGTGTTTCTGTACCACAGCATCCCACAATCCCTGATCTGAATTTGAACTTTACAGTAAAGATGGTCCATTTTATGGGCTAGTCTGTAGAAACCTGCTCATCGAAGTGCGACCTTTTTCAGATTGGAGTTTCAAATAGAAGCTGACTTTCCTGGAGCTGCATCTTAGACTCATTCCAAGTGTCAGAAATGCAGCTACACACATTTCAATGCATACAGTAGCATTACATTGTTTTATTTATTTATTTATTTATTTTATCTGGTTGCTTTGTATCATCAAATATTTGCAGATGTTCACGATGGATGACTGAGATGATGTTTAACAGGCTATACTGTTTACAGTAGGTGTTAGCACATTTGCACCAAATATTGGTATATTATATCATGTCAGCTATGCAAGTTTTTAGGCTTTTAAATATCTTTCATTTTGTACACCCTGTATATGCTATAAACAGGCCTTAGGTATGCTTGTAGCTTACACTCCCAGCTGTATTTATTTATAGGGTAATCACCACACCTTGACAAAGCACCATTAATAACACTGTAGACTCACTTCGAGCCGTCGCATTAGAGACAGAGGGCAGACTAGGAAGGGCAGGATGCTGCCTTTTCTTATGCAGATACATGAAGGTTCCATATGGGGAATCACAACCACAGAACATCTGTGCAAAGTCCACTTGCAAACCTCAGCATTGCCTGCAATGGCAAGTGTGCTAGATACAGTAGCATACAGCTATTAATATGGCACCATGGTCCTGCAATCTAATCTAGTATTCATACTATTGGGATACCACTAGGATATCAAAATCAGAAAACGTAACCACTGCATTCACATTTCTGTGACACCTCTAAAACTCAATGAAAATCACTTAGCCCATTCAGCCGAACCCAGTGTAAATTTCCTGCAAAACCAACAGAATTCTTAGAGATACGGCACCAGGTTACCAGCATGAACAATATCCAAACCCTAAGTGGTAGTCAACAGAAAGCATAGTCCATCTCTGTCACAAAGACGGCCGGAGTGGGTGGCGTCAGACCAGAGCCAGGAAGTAACACACAGAGACTTGGAGTTTTGGTTAAGCTGAGCGCGTGATCACGCTCAGCATTTAATAATTAACAGCACAGAAAATAAAAGGTTTGAACAGACAAAACACAGGACACGGCACTGGCGGTGGTGGTGGCGGAGGCAGAGGCAGCTCCTGCTGCTCTGCTCCTTGCGGTGGAGGCAGAGGCCATGGGGCTGATGCTGGCCACTCAGAGGGAGGCTGTGGTGGTGCTGGCTCCCTCTGCTGTGGTGGCTGGGCTGGTGTGCGCCGTGCTCCCTTCAGCAGCATAAATAGAGGCTGCTGGGGAACACCAGCATCCTGCCCTTCTCCCCCCCAGAAAATTTCAGGGGGTTGAGCCTGTAATTCCTCCCCTTCTGGCTCTTGGGACGGCAGCAGCAGGTGAACCAACAGGCATGCTTCCTCTGCTGGTGGACACTGGGACAGCAGGCCTTGTTCCTCTGCTGGTGGAGGTGGAACCAGCAGGTATTCTCCCTCTGCTGGCAGCTTGGGTCCTAGGGCTGTGGAAGCTCCGACTTCCCTCTCTTCGGGCTGTGGACGCACCGACTCCTCCCTTTTGGGCTGTGGACGCACCGACTCCCCCCTCTTGGGCTGTGGACGCTCGGGCTCCCCCCACTCAGGTGTAGGACGCTCGGGCGCCCCCCACTCAGGCGTAGGACGCTCCACACCTTCCTCCCAGGTGCTTAGGGTCTGTTCCCTCGCATATGCCTCCCATCGCTCTCTGTCCATAAACCGCAGGAACCGGACGGCTACTGGGATAGACTGGGCCTCCAGCCCAGCATTCTCCAGGATCCAGTCCCGCAGTTTGATGGCGTCTTCTGCCATTTTTTTTTTGTTTTTTTGTTCTTTAATCCAAATATGCGGTTCCTGCTCTGGCCTGAGTCCTGGAGGCGCTGTAGATCCCACACCTGACACCACGTGTCACAAAGACGGCCAGAGTGGGTGGCGTCAGACCAGAGCCAGGAAGTAACACACAGAGACTTGGAGTTTTGGTTAAGCTGAGCGCGTGATCGCGCTCAGCATTTAATAATTAACAGCACAGAAAATAAAAGGTTTGAACAGACAAAACACAGGACATGGCACTTGCGCCAAAATAAATAGACAAACAAAATGTACTAAACACTTAACAAACGGTGCACGGAGAGACAAACAAACACGGTGAGTACAAACACTTATAGATTATTATTTTACTTCACTTTACGTTCTCCTTCTCTCTCACCCGTTCTCCAATCTCGAACACTCAACCCCGACTGAATGAAAATGTGCATCTATATATACTGTTGTGCTGGGATTCAATTACTAATTAATTATTCACTTGAATCCCAGCACGTGAATTAATTCTGTGCAACCCCGTGCTCGCACATTACATTTAACCAGCACGTGAAGTGATTTGTGCTCTCCTCGTGCCTAAATACAAATCTACATTTTTTAAATACACGTGAAACACAGACCCGTTTATATCCCGTGTACCAATGACTATACACCAACATTAACACACGCATGCAACATACAACATATAACACACAAATGCACACAGGGGCAGGGCACATTGCCACAATCTCTCATGTTAAAGATGCACCTAGGCACCAGCTTCAGCACTACCAGAAGGCACTCCTAAATCCTTAGAAGCTTGGACCACAAAGCAATCCATAGAAACTGCCATGCAATTATTCAACAGACCACTCTAGAAAACAGAAGGTGTTCTTTTGTTGTTAATTAATTTTGCTTTTTTGTTTTACACATTCTATGTAAGACATTCTTCTTGTATTATGCAATCAGCCCTATTGGTCACCACTGTTTCATAGGAATACTTATGATTTGAGAATATTAATTTTGCCCGCTGTTATTCTATTTTCTTCAACTTTTGTCCCTGAGTCACTGTGGGCCATATTTTCAAAGTATTTACTCTTTTTTTTTAATTAACTAGAGAAAAATGTATGTTAATGTTATTAAATGATAAAACAAACACCTTGAGGGTGCTTGGGAGACTTTGTATTACATTACCTAGTTGTTTGGTTCTAGCTTTGTCATATTAACAGGTGCTTTTCTACATCCAACAAATAGGAGTTAATTAAAGACTGGAGTAAGTGCTTTGAAAATATAGTTCAGAATATTTTCTATTATTTTTGGTTTTCCCCAAACTTGGAATACCGGAGTTGACGTTATTTTACGTAATAATAGATCTTTAACACAGAAGTGCCACACCAATTGCAACCCTAACTTATGTGCAGAAATGATGATTTTAAAAAACAATCTTCCATTAGGCAAAACTTTTAAATAATGTGTAGTCTATGTTTTTAGTCATTTTTTGTGTGAGGTGGTGCTTCAATGGTTTTCAACTTTTTCTCGCATAAACAGACTCCCACACATTTGAGAGATACCTATCACTGTGAAATAAGTGAGATCAGTCTTTTTAAAAAGTGTGTTTTGCTCTTATTGATTCTTCAAGAAGAAACATTTTCAATGAGACTCATGGTTATTTTGTTTAATTTGAGAACAGGTATCATTTTACATGATCTTTCAATTGTAATATTCTCCACCTTCCCATAGCTAGATATAACCTTCCACATCTCTGTCCACTGCTCCAAACAATTCCTACTCAATGAGCAAAATGTACCTGTCTCACAGCTAAGAAATGTTTACATTTTTTGTCTAATTGCATACTCATAGCTTTGTAAAGACCATTTGTTCTCACGCCCCCTCTCTAACTTTTCACCCCACGATTTCCACACCCTAGAGTCTCCTGAAAATTACTTAGTCAGAACTATTTGTGAAACCTGCTCGGTACGGATAGTTGTTTAAGCTAATTATTCAGCACGCTACTAGAACAGATATTTCTTATTCATGCACATCACAAACAGAGGAGAGTGGTCCCTTCAGAATCAGGTAAGAGCTTGGTATATATCATTCATGCACATCACAAACAGAGGAGAGAGGTCCCTTCAGAATCAGGTAAGAGCTTGGTATATATCATTCATGCACATCACAAACAGAGGAGAGAGGTCCCTTCAGAATCAGGTAAGAGCTTGGTATATATCATTCATGCACATCACAAACAGGAGAGAGGTCCCTTCAGAATCAGGTAAGAGCTTGGTATATATCATTCATGCACATCACAAACAGGAGAGAGGTCCCTTCAGAATCTGGTAAGAGCTTGGTATATATCATTCATGCACATCACAAACAGGAGAGAGGTCCCTTCAGAATCTGGTAAGAGCTTGGTATATATCATTCATGCACATCACAAACAGAGGAGAGAGGTCCCTTCAGAATCAGGTAAGAGCTTGGTATATATCATTCATGCACATCACAAACAGGAGAGAGGTCCCTTCAGAATCTGGTAAGAGCTTGGTATATATCATTCATGCACATCACAAACAGGAGAGAGGTCCCTTCAGAATCTGGTAAGAGCTTGGTATATATCATTCATGCACATCACAAACAGAGGAGAGAGGTCCCTTCAGAATCAGGTAAGAGCTTGGTATATATCATTCATGCACATCACAAACAGAGGAGAGAGGCCCTTTCAGAATCAGGTAAGAGCTTCTCCACGAGCGTCTCCAACCCAACTACCCTGTAACACTCAGGGTTGAGCGCACCAAGGGCCATCTGCATAGTCTTGGATGGGAAGCATCTGCCAACTAAGCATAATTTAATCAAGCATGATAATTGGCACCATCTGGTGTTCAAAAGAATGCCAAAGCAAAGGCTATAACAAGGTCAGTTTTAAATAGAGTGCCCCTAACTTCAAAAGAATAAACAAAAGTGTACTTATAAAATTACTGCAGGTAGAAAATAATCATCAATGGGATAACAAAATACATGATTCTGTACTTCAAAATATAATATGGTGCAGACAGTCACTTTTTTGTACTCTTTAAGTTACAAAAAAATAAATAAAGCAAAGGTAATTACCCTTATAAACATTATAAAAATGGGTTACTTGTATAAAAAAGAGACTTTAATTAGCGTCCGAGCCTTGTTTTTTTACTGTTGTTAGATTTGTGCCAATAACTCTTTAACTATAAAGTTTACAGGTATATGTCATACATATGAGATGAATTGTGCACAGTTCAAATCTGACAGTGTGCAATGAACGTCAACATGTGGGGAACATGGGAACAAAATTGAACAAATTGGATAATAAATATGGGAATTATGGCCATATATACAAAAGGGAGCAAAAGCACCCACAAAACAAACAAAAAAAACAGATTAATTGAAAATGTGCAAAAGAAAAAAAAGAAACAAAAACCCATTCAGATTATTCGTCCCAGGCACCGTGGTCATATAGCATGATGGGGCTGTTCACTGTGGCTTGAGTGGCCAGCAAGGTGGCTACCAGGGCTACATACCCCTAATAACGCTTGTCTCGTGCATCTGCTCCACAAACCAGAATATATATATATATATATATATATATATATATATATATATATATATATATATATATATATAATTGGAAAATTGGTCCTTGTGCCTTCAATATCGCCATTTCTCTTATTTTATGAAGATTTTGTGTGAAAATGTTTGTTTACTGCACTGAGGTAGCTCTGTTATCAGCGGCGCAGTAACATTCCAAAACACTTGCATTCAATCCTATCTCCTAATATGGTCATCTACCGGAAATACACAAGTAGGACCTTGTTTAAAAGCTTAGACTCTTCTCTTTCCAATGACGCAAGCAGGGCTGCCTCTCACAGTGCCTGAGTTAAAAGAGTTAAAGGGCCAGGTCACCGGCGGGATATTTAACAATGGGTGGACCCTATAAAAGCAACAAAAAATAATAATACTTACAATAGTAAATAATTGCATGGTAATTGGTAACATGTCTATAACACTAACTACTTTTTAAATAGTACCATTTTATTTTCAAACAATGTAAATAAGTTCAGTCAAACTTATGCAGCTCTACACGGCCTTTACGCCACCCCATTTACCTGGAATAGTGAAAGATCAGCAGTAAGGACATTTCAAGGGGAATAGGAGCTAAACAGACTCACGGTAGCATGTACTGAGTAATGCCCAAAACCCACCAACAAACTCTAAGCCCACATGACTGCCTCGTATGCAGATTCAGAGAACCCTAGATCAGCTACCTGGATAGCAGCAGTGTGTTATCGGCTGTCTTAGATGCCATTTACGTGAAAAAAGCGTTGTAGCTAACTGCGACACAAAAAGCGTTTCCTGAATGCTCTAAAATAATGAAGTTGCCACTACACAAACCTGCCATTGTCTGTCATCTTGTACTAGGTCAGCTCAGTTTGAATACTTCCCTATCCAATGATGTCACGTGAAGCATGGGAAACTAATGAACTTAGGAAACAGTTAATATTTGTGGTAACACAATTGCAATCTTGAAAATACACTCCAGTAATATTATGCATACAAGATAGTGCTCATTAAATGGTTAAGGAGACCTAACTCCAAATAGTTGAAAAGCTCCTCATAAAAGTAGAAGGTAGGGACGTCTTTAAGAAAGGAACAGTTAAGTGTAAATCCACCTGAGAGTTACATATTGAAGCCACCAGAACAAAAACAGATTTGGAAAGTTCATTAGTAAAAAGCATATGGGAGATTGAATGGGCAGCCTGCAGCAGAATAAGTTTGAGTAAGCAGCAGTGAAATGAAGAGAGAATGGTTGAGAGGGAGACAAGGGTAGCCCAGGATACAGCTCCCTGTTGTTATCGGCCAACCAATAAAACACATTCCCAATCATTAAAATAAAAACACTTGACTAATTCAAACATATCACCAAGGTGGGCCCCAGGGGTCTCCCCCTATCTTTGCTCGTTCATATATCGCCAGCCTAAAACTGGGCCAATGGGCCTGTCTATCTGAATACATTTACAACTAGATCTACAACTTATATGTGAACTATGTACGTGATTTCACAAACTTACATTTACCTCTCATGTAAGAGAATTACAGTGCCTTGCATAAGTATTTACCCCCCTTGGACTTTTCCACATTTTGTAGTGTTACAACCTGGAATTAAAATGGAATTAATTGGGATTTTTACCATTTGATTTACACAACATACTTAACACTTTGAAGGTGCAAAATATTTTTTTTATTGTGACACAAAACATAATTAAATATAAAAAAGGCATTTGTTGGTTGCATAAGTATTCACCCCCCCCCCCCCCCCCGAGTCAATACTTGGTAGAAGCACCAATTGGTTGCTCCAGAGCTTATTTAGGGGTGTCACAGCAAAGGGGGTGAATACTTATGCAATCAAGATTTTTCAGTTTGTTATTTGTAAATAATTTTGAAAAATATGTAGATTTTTTTCCCCACTTCAACATTATGGACTATTTTGTGTAGATCAGTGACAGAAAATCTTAATTAAATCCATTTTAATTCCAGGTTGTAACACTACAAAATGTGGAAAAGTCCAAGGGGGGTGAATACTTATGCAAGGCACTGTATGTCTATTTTCATGCCTGAAACTGGCTAGCCTTCCAAACACAATACATTACAGAGTATTGCTTTGCTGTGTTTAATAAGGGTTTATAAAATTAACATGTATAACCTGATCAGTTAGAACCATTTAGTCCAATAATAAGAATTCTAAGAAAACTTATGAATTTAACATTAATCACGGAAGATATTCAATTTATTAAACTATTTAACCCTTACATATTCTGCTCGCTTTCAGTAAGTTTGTAATTCTATTAAAAGGCATTTCAAATATATACAGTATAAGAAAGAAAATAGTGTTTTGCACCTATTGTTTATGCAGTCTTCCTATACACTGGCATAGAAATGTGACAGATGAGAAAACAATGTCTAACAATATTTGTCTTTTAGATTATTTAGTTGATTTTACAAGATATACCAGCAGGTACAATCTTTGTGTATATTATTCACATAATGTAATCTGTATTTCTTATTGTAACAATATAAACTGATGTGGCTAAGTTGTTACCTCTGTGCTGTCACTTTGAGTGTATGAGTGTATTATGTACTGCTTTGTAGAAATGAAGTGTGAAGTACTGTTTAATTCCTTATATACCTTGCCCTTTGTTTACACTTTGCTGTTCACTTTATATAGTTTGTATATACATAGTTATATTGCATCGAAAAAGCAGTTACACTGCAAGAAAATTTGACTTTGTTGCTGTTTTTTATACCAAATTAATGCAACTGTTTTTCACATGGAAGTGAAGACTTCAAACAAACAGAAAGTTCAAACAATGTTGTTAGGGTGGATAAAGAATCCATTGAGGAACTTCAATAACTACACAAACATGCAACTATACCAACATGCAACTCACCTATATTATAAATGGATTCAGGTATTTGTTATTTTAATTTATTATTTATTTATTTTTTTAGAAAATGTACTCTTCTAAACATTTTGACTGCATACTTCTTATCTAATTAAACTTTTTGTTGCCCAGTATCCAATGTATTTGACATTGAGAAACTAGGCATTGAATTGGTTTGGGAACATACCCATGGCAGTAAAGGGTTACCAGTAACCAAAATGAGCTGGGACCAAGATTGCTGATGCTAGCCTACTGTGTACCAACATTGCAAATGCTTGAAATAATTGTAGCTAACAAATAATTCCAAAAATCTTGCACATTTTACACTTCCATTATATACAGAGCATCAAAAGAAACGTATTACTATTATAACACATTTATAAAATAAGGTATGTAAATAATGGACATTGACAGAATGTTTTTGGTTTCTTTTTAATCACTCGATCATTCATCCTTGACCATGACACGCTTGAGTGACTATGACTGAAGCATATGCGCTTAATCACCTAATTAGAGACACAGTTGATTGGACACTGGGTATGGAGTGATTATGCAGCTGTTGAATTGCAAGCTTGAATAAAACCAATAAAGAAAATTGCAGAAAAAACCCAATATGCAACGACTGTCAAGAGAGCAGTGCCTTCGTGCAATCGGCATGTTGGAGGCTGGATTAGGGCAGCGTACTGTGGCTCACAGCCAGCAATTTCAAACCTGGTGAGACGGTATAACCAGACACACTCTGTCAATGCCATGAACTGGGAGATTTAGGCTCAGCTTGCCTGAGTAAAACAGTATTAGACATTCAAAGTTGGTTTGCTGGTGGGCTGTGTCTTCCATTCAAGGCCCTTGGCTATGTATAAACTGTTATATTTTACTAACAAGAAGCATGGTCAAGGCAGCATTAGACCTTTGGAGATAAGAGAATTTTGGCATCCAAAGCGGGACTTGACTGGTTAGACGCCGTCTTCAGCTCAAGGTTTTTGTTCTGTATAAACTGTTATATTTTCACTAACGAGAAGTACTGCATAGTACAAGAAAACAAGAAAATGATCTTACTCTTATTACATCATTATGTTAACCATAAAATTAATGAGAGCTTAGCTGCTTGAAATTAGAGATACCGGTCTGAGCGGTCTCTTCAATCTAGAAAAGGTATGATTTCATGCAATGAATTTGGGAAAGTGCTTACTGTTGAGTTTTCTATTAAAAAAAATAAACTCCGGCTGGATGGCAGGGCCTCTTGAGTTCTTATGCATTGTCAAGTCTGTTGACCAACCATTATAAATGAAAAGAGACAAGTTTATTAAAACACACTGAAAAGTATGTTTTTACTGGTAAGAAGGAACTACATTTTAGACCAAGGCTGGAATAATTAAACAGACCTGGTGTTATATATTAAAAACACCTCTCTCTATTTTAATAAGTAATAAGAACTTTGTGGTACTGGGAAATGTGTTATCAAACTAAAGATTACTCACATATTTTACAGATTAGAAAAGTAGAGAACACAAGGTCATATAAAATTAATTTTAAATGAGTTACCAGGATTTTTAAAATATATTATTCACTTACAGATAAGAGCTGTCAAAATAGAACAAATGTTTCATACATACAAAAGCCTACATAGATGGCTTACCCCCCACCCCGTGCCGTCTGATTTTTACATACACGCTAGATAATCATAAATCAGCATTTTATTTGTGAAGTGTTCTAAATAAATGTACATTCTGGATGACAAAATGCACAATTTTAAATTAAGCTTACAAATTTTACAGAAAATAGATATTCCCATTATTTTTTATTTCCATATGGCTGCTGTTCGCCGGTGGGAGAGCCGTCTCCCTGTACGCTAGTAGTTTCCATAACAGCGAATTATGCTTCCATTCATTTTTATTGATCTCATTAACATGCATTTTGATTAACGAGTTCCCCTTATATAGTCTTTGAGACAGGAAGTGATGTACGTGACCTGCAAAGATGAAGCTTTTTACCGAGAAATGTGTTCATTAACGACCTCATCGACTCAACTTCAAAGGATAAAGGATTGATTTTATTAACACATTTCGTTTGAAAATCACTTGCTACTAAAGCTGTTGTTACTATACCGCCAGTTAGATACAGTAACACTGTTTTTTAAAATGCCCCCCAGAGCAGCTTACTTCCAGAATGGCTAGAAAATTAACAATTAGCAGTGAAGTATGGAAATATTTTAGTTTCGAAGTGGATGATAATGGAATCGTAAAATATAACAAGACCTTGTTTTTCTCCATGAATATTATGAAGCAAAGCACCACTAAGTTAAAATAAGTTACTGCGTTCTGTCTGTTATGTTAATATATATATATATATATATATATATATATATATATATATATATATATATATATATATATATATATATATACAGTACTGTGCAAAAGTTTTAGGCAGGTGTGAAAAAATGCTGTAAAGTAAGAATGCTTTCAAAAATAGACATGTTAATAGTTTATATTTATCAATTAACAAAATGCAAAGTGAGTGAACAGAAGAAAAATCTACATCAAATCAATATTTGGTGTGACCACCCTTTGCCTTCAAAACAGCATCAATTCTTCTAGGCACACTTGCACACAGTTTTTGAAGGAACTCGGCAGGTAGGTTGGCCCAAACATCTTGGAGAACTAACCACAGTTCTTCTGTGGATTTAGGCAGCCTCAGTTGCTTCTCTCTCTTCATGTAATCCCAGACAGACTCGATGATGTTGAGATCAGGGCTCTGTGGGGGCCATACCATCACTTCCAGGACTCCTTGTTCTTCTTTACGCTGAAGATAGTTCTTAATGACTTTTGCTGTATGTTTGGGGTCGTTGTCATGCTGCAGAATAAATTTGGGGCCAATCAGATGCCTCCCTGATGGTATTGCATGATGGATAAGTATCTGCCTGTACTTCTCAGCATTGAGTAGACCATTAATTCTGACCAAATCCCCAGCTCCACTTGCAGAAATGCAGCCCCAAACTTGCAAGGAACCTCCACCATGCTTCACTGTTGCCTGCAGACACTCATTAGTGTACCGCTCTCTAGCCCTTCGGCGAACAAACTGCCTTCTGCTACAGCCAAATATTTCAAATTTTGACTCATCAGTCCGGAGCACCTGCTGCCATTTTTCTGCACCCCAGTTCCTGTGTTTTCGTGCATAGTTGAGTCGCTTGGCCTTGTTTCCACGTCGGAGGTATGGCTTTTTGGCCGCAAGTCTTCCATGAAGGCCACTTCTGACCAGACTTCTCCGGACAGTAGATGGGTGTACCAGGGTCCCACTGTTTTCTGCCAATTCTGAGCTGATGGCACTGCTGGACATCTTCCGATTGCGAAGGGAAGTAAGCATGATGTGTCTTTCATCTGCTGCAGTAAGCTTCCTTGGCCGACCACTGCGTCTACGGTCCTCAACGTTGCCCGTTTCTTTGTGCTTCTTCAAAAGAGCTTGGACAGCACATCTGGAAACCCCTGTCTGCCTTGAAATTTCTGCCTGGGAGAGACCTTGCTGATGCAGTATAAATACCTTGTGTCTTGTTGCTGTGCTCAGTCTTGCCATGGTGTATGACTTTTGACAGTAAACTGTCTTTAGCAACCTCACCTTGTTAGCTGAGTTTGGCTGTTCCTCACCCAGTTGTATTCCTCCTACACAGCTGTTTCTGTTTCAGTTAATGATTGTGTTTCAACCTACATATTGAATTGATGATCATTAGCACCTGTTTGGTATAATTGTTTAATCATACACCTGACTATATGCCTACAAAATCCCTGACTTTGTGCAAGTGTACCAAGAAGAATTGATGCTGTTTTGGATTTGTTTTAGATTTTTCTTCTGTTCACTCACTTTGCATTTAGTTAATTGATAAATATAATCTATTAACATGTCTATTTTTGAAAGCATTCTTACTTTATAGCATTTTTTCACACCTGCCTAAAACTTTTGCACAGTACTGTATATATATATTGTGAGATAGCGGGTTGTGAGAGACAGCAGGGAGGGGGTTAAAACCTCCCTGCGAGAGAAACATGTGCGGAATGCACCTTTTTGTTTGATTGTTTTGCTTTTGTTTAGTTTAATTGTTTAATTGTTTTATTACTAATTATCATCCACACCTGGACATTATGGGAAAATTAGATCCAGGTGCGGGGTTTAAAAGGAGAGCAGTCAGCACTAGAAGGAGACAGAAGACGTGCTCTGTTTCTGAGCAGTCCTAATAGTAAGTGCTGTGTTAAACCAGTTTGTGTCTGTGTGTCAGGTAAACGGCTTAGCCGTCCTGCCAGTTAGTCAGGGAAATACCTGTTTAGTAAGCGCTCCAAACGGAGTTAGGTGTTTGTTTTGTATTTGTTTTAATTTTGTGTTTATTAAAATAATAGCGCGACAGCGCTGAAAACTAAATTTCTGTGTTTCTGGGTCGTAATTTTAAAGGGGCACGAACCCGAGTGAGTGTTGGCCGTTTACAATATATATATATACACACAGTGCCGTGAAAAAAGTATTTGCCCCCTGTCTGATTTTCTGCATTTTTGCACATTTTTCACATTGTATTTGGTCAGATTTTTTTGTGGGTTGTATTATTATTATTATTATTATTATTATTATTATTATTATTATTATTATTATTATTGATTTCAAACAGCAGTAATTCCCCAACAGTCCCACAGGCTTTTGGGAGAGCTAGTCTGGCTGCTGTGCCAGCCATGGTATGTCACGTGTCCCCCTGTAAGTCCACTAGATGGCACTGTATCCAGGGCACCATCTGATTTGCTACAATATATTCTCACATTTCTTAATATTACTAGGGTAATTTCCAAATTTGACAAAATGGTACTAGGAATCTTGGCATAATGGTGTTCTTATTAGCACTTGAAACATGCTTTAAAAATGGTGGCTTGCTGGTTAGATTTCAGTACAGTAACTTCACAAATTTGTATATTACCAGTACTTTCAGTTTAGTTTCAGTATTAATGTCATGCTTATTTTAATTGGTTATTGCTCAACCCCATGTTTTAGCTATGAACACTTTTTTAAAGACATATTTGTAGGGGGCAAATTAAAAAAAAAAAAAAAAGAAAAAACAACTGTAAAAGTCCCATGTCCTGCCAGTCCTAGTTAGAGTGTAACTTCCTAGAACGAGGCTGAAGCCAATTAAGCCATTGTCTCAATGTATTTTGTGTATGCATTACCAAATAAAGCATTGAAATCCATCATGCATCAGACTTTCATTCTGAATAAAGTGGTACTGAACAGACAAACCACATAACTTACCATTGCGGCCTGCACTGCACATATTCCTGCAGTATCAATATCAACATAATAAAGATTGGCAGTCATACAATGAAGTCTGAAGCAAGACCAGGGCTGGGATGAAATGACAGTGATACAATCAATACTTCCTTCACTCTTCTTCAGTATGCTTCACAATAAGTCTGCACTGCATTTTATTATTTTCCTTACAATTCTGTCCTTCATCTATAACTTTAAACGATCTGTGTATACTTAAAACACCTTCTCTCTGTGACATGTGTTGCTCTGTATTTATTACTTTAGTTCAAGGGGTATTATGCAGTGCTTTGTTGAAACAAAGAGTGTAAAGTACTGTTTAATCTCCAATACACCAGTATTTGGTCTTGAGGCCATGCCCTTCTGTGACAGGTGCGTGCATTCGATGCAGAGTGACAGGCAAGAGATCAAGACAGAGTGGAGCTCAGAGAGAAGGGAACACAACTACCTGCTGATTAGATTCCACAGCTGGCAATCACACACAGCAGACAGGCTCTCCCAGGAGCATCAGGTACTTCATTAATTAATTACAATAATTACACACATTTTACACAATACTATTTACAATATATACACACATTTTTTTCTTTAAATAAATCCACCCGCAGTTCTATTCCTGGCATGCGTATTGAAGGTGCTGTATTCCACCTGACACCATAGGTCACGGATAGCTCTGTGGTGGTGTCAGGCGAAGAAGACAGACAGCAGTTTTGGTGAGTGAAATGCGCTGGTGCACAGATTTAACAAACAAACAGTTTTCACAAAACAGAAACAAAATGGCACGTTGGCCAAAATAAATAGACAAACAAATCAGACACAAAACAAAACACGTACAGTGCTGATTTAAACCAACAAGGGCAGCAATTGTTTTCTAGACTCTTTTCTCTCATGACTCATGTCTCTTGTTCCGCCTCTGACCACACTCCACTCGTATCACCTGTGATCACCCTATTTATTCACCTGTGGCTGGAGCCTTAATTAATCATTTAATCACTTATTCAATTCACAGCTCCATTCCCACGTGTTTTTGCAGGGAGGATTTTATCTCCCTCCCTGCCACCTCTATATTTCCCACACATACACACACCCCGTGCACCACTACAAACAAACTTTCAAATCGCCCGTGCTACATAACCCAAACCATACCCCGTGCACCAATACATACAATAACACTCCACTTAAAACATGCAAAATAAACCAAATACACCCAGGGGCAGGTGTTCCACATTGAACAAGCTGAACGTGTCGGAGTCTTCCATCAAAATTCCATCAACTTGAATATTATTAACAGATGCTCAAAATTCAGTATTTAAAAAAAAAAAAAAAAAAAAAAAAAAACTTTTTGGGATATTAATTTGTTAAGTTTCTTCATAGAATGATGTTTTTGCTGATGAGTAATATTATTATTATTATTATTATTTATTTCTTAGCAGACGCCTTTATCCAGGGCGACTGACAATCGTAAGCAAATACATTTAAAGTATTACAGTACAATAAATGCATTTGTACTATGGGCTAGGTTTTGACATGCACATGTGTTTTTTTTTTTTTTTATAGAAACGTTTTTGTACTAACTTTTGTACTTGATAACATTAATTTAAAAATCCAATTGATGCCTATGATTAATACATTTTAATTCGTCTTGTGACTAATTTGAACCTATTAATATGTTTCAATATTAACTAAATCGAGTTATTAATCAAATTGATTCATCTTGTTACACAATTGATTTATTAAAATGTTTTGATATACTGTTACTTGATTGATTACTGTCTTGTTCACAGTCATCTTAAAATAACACTAGAATAGTTTAATATATATATATATATATATATATATATATATATATATATATATATATATATATATATATATATGTGTGTGTGTTTTTGAGCGATTCAGATTTTGGTGCTGATGTATTTATTTTCAAAAAGTTAGGTTGTGCTGCGGGGGGCGGGGGGGCGGGGGGGCGGGGGGCGGACTACTTCACAGTCTTGCACCAGGGCCCAGGGTAGGGGTGGGGCTAAGATTGCTAAATACTTTGTGTGAATAGATGAAGAAAAACTAATCATGTGTATTATTATTATTTATTTATTAACAGATGCCCTTATCCGGGGCGACTTACAATTGTTACAAGATATCACATTATTTTTACATACAATTACCCATTTATACAGTTGGGTTTTTACTGGAGCAATCTAGGTAAAGTACCTTGCTCAAGGGTACAACAGCAGTGTCCCCCACCTGGGATTGAACCCACGACCCTCCTGTCAAGAGTCCAGAGCCCTAACCACTACTCCACACTGCTGCTGATCCTGCCCTGGAATACAAATGTTTGCCTCAGACCTTAAACCTCCTTCATGGGTTCCACAAGTCATTTTTTTTCCAATTCCACCACTGGTGACCACATGTTATTAAAAGAGATCTGATCCTTTTTGCGTGTAGACAGGATCATAAAAAAAGCCCTATAGGGATCTGTGCTCCCATGACATTAACTCTGTATTGCATCAAATAAAATCAGTTTCTTGATGGGCAAGACAGCAGATCTGACAGGCTTTGAAGGGGGTTTGGTTGTAGGCTCTGGGTTAGCAGGTGCTTCTTTATACAAGATTGCACATATTATTCACAAGGAACACCATGGGCTATTCTGGAGAAGAAATAACTGATTACAAACATTGTCCATTGTTGATGTATCCAGATTGAAAATGGCATATATTTGAACTATTTATAGTGCAAAAGATAATCTTGGCTGAATACCCTTAGGGACGCAAGACCAGGGAACGCTATATTGGCTTTGGTTTAGGAAGGGTTGCTAGTGTTGCCTCACTGTGCCACAGCACCACTCAGGAGACCAGTCTTCACATAGAAAATAGGGTATTCTTTGGACTTCTACTTACTTTCAAGCTTTTCTTTCAGTCACACTGAATGTGAAAAGCAAATTTAACAACCAAATGTACTAAATCAGGAAGTGGCTGATAAAATAGATATTTAGAATGGTTTAGGTTTTCATGTCTGGTGACCTCATGTCTGTGTTAGACCCGGAACTGGAAATGATCGTTCACTAAATAATTCATCACAAGGACAATTAAAAACTGACAGTCTAAACAATTGGATGAGGTAAAGAGACAGTGAGCCAGCATCATTTTTTTTTTATCATTGTTTAAACACAAACCAGACATTAGTTACATTGTGCTGTCTCCAGCTCTTATCAGCACGTGTGTAATTTTGCTGTTACTCTGATGTAACTAAAGGCAGAGAGACTACTAAACTACCCTTTTGAAGGTTACAATAAAATTCCCACCAGTAGCTGCAATCTCTATTTTTTTATTGGTCAATAAATCAGAAAGTGCAATTAATGATGTAAATGAGATTCAACATGAAAATAAAATCTGGCAAAATAAACAGTGTTCTGCAAAATTATAATGTGCTTGCACATTAAGCTAATGATAATGTTTTGTAAAGATCTGGTTATTTCCACTTTAACAGCTGGGTTTTAAAGCAAGGCAATGGCTCATTTTCTCTAACATACTTAAAAGTTGTTTTTTTTACACTGCATTTTACTTCTCTGTGCAATTAGAATCACACTACTTTCTGTCAAGAAGAAAAAACTGTAGTAACAAAATGTAGTAACAAAAAATCTCATGCATACCCAAGTTCAGAAACCTGAATTGTGCTACAGCAAAGGCTACAGCCTATTCTAGACTACATCAATGTTCCAGTACACAATCTATAATACAATCTATGGCAAATTTTGAGTTTTAATCAGCCATCTGTACTGGCTTTCTGTGACCTGTACTGTACAGTAGGGGGTGGGACAAAGTCAGTGCTGCGTTGTTTTCAATTAGGTTGCTAAAATCTAGTTTTCAGCATTGGAGGTAAAACACCACAAATGGATGACAAAGCAAAAAAAAGCATATTTTAGCTGATGATCATGTCAAGATATTTCCCAAAGAAACTATACATGCAGATGGAATTATATATATTGTGAGAAGTGTTGAATTTAAATCAAGGGAAGTAATGTTAAAACTTTACAATGCATTAGTAAGACCTCACCTAGAATATTGTGTTCAGTTCTGGTCACCTCGTTACAAAAAGGATATTGCTGCTCTAGATAGAGTGCAAAGAAGAGCAACCAGAATTAACCCGGGTTAAAAGGCATGTCGTATGCAGACAGGCTAAAAGAATTGAATCTATTCAGTCTTGAACAAAGAAGACTACGCGGTGATCTGATTCAAACATTCAAAATCCTAAAAAGGTATAGACAATGTCGACCCAGGGGACTTTTTTGAGCTGAAAAAAGAAACAAGGACCAGGGGTCACAAATGGAGATTAGATAAAGGGGCATTCAGAACAGAAAATAGGAGGCACTTTTTTACACAGAGAATTGTGAGGGTCTGGAACCAACTCCCCAGTAATGTTGTTGAAGCTGACACCCTGGGATCCTTCAAGAAGCTGCTTGATGAGATTCTGGGATCAATAAGCTACTAACAACCAAACGAGCAAGATGGGCTGAATAGCCTCCTCTCGTTTGTAAACTTTCTTATGTTCTTAATTGTTTTGCACATTTTGTAATGTGTCTGGAGAAAATACGACCGATCGCTACTTAGCTTCAGAATCATACATTAAACGAAAGGCTACTACAGAGGCTGCTGAACAGAATGTATAACAAACAGCTTTCAGAAAACAAACTGGAAAGTCAGCGCAGACAAAAAGTATTCCTGTCGGTTGTAGCCTAGTTAAATCAGTATTACAGGTACGATCTAGCACAGCCACCTCGCTTCAAACAACCTGCTACTTACTTTTTAAACGCAGTTAGAATTTTAGACCCGAATAGGCACGTTTCCTTTGTTTTGACTCGGTATTAATAAAATAAATTATCGGATGGGACAAATAACATGACAATGAACGTGCTGCATATATTGCCTTTATTAAAGTATGCCAGATGCCCTTGGGTAACCGAGTTTTGGGATTGTTTCTAATCGATTTCCACATCTGTATAACTTGGCAAAGCTTTGCCTTACACTTCCAACCAATTCAGTGGATGCAGACGTGCAGTCTCAATGTATGGGCAAGTCCACACCAGACAGAGAATGTCGGCAGCAACTGCTGGGGGATGCTGCATGCTTGCCATTAACACATGACAGCACTCTGTTTTAGTAAGGAAGCAAGTACCACTATTTTTAGGCTTTTATAGTCCTCTGAAATATTGTCTACTTAGGTTTATTTAATGTTTAAATAGGTCCGCAAAATCCAAATTTTATTCCATAACCTACCGCGAAAAACCTGTACAGTAAATTTACAGATTTAAGTAGAACCCTAATTATAGTTAAATGGATAAAATATTACACTTGAAATAAATTCTTCTTGTAAAATGTTTAACAAGAAATATATTGTCATCAGAGCATCTTTGAAAAGGGTATGATTCCTATTATTATTATTATTTATTTCTTAGCAGACGCCCTTATCCAGAGCGACTTACAATTGTTACAAGATATCACATTATTTTTTTACATACAATTACCCATTTATCCAGTTGGGTTTTTACTGGAGCAATTTTAGGTAAAGTACCTTGCTCAAGGGTACAACAGGAGTGTCCCCCACTGGGGATTGAACCCATGACCCTCTGGTCTGGAGTCCAGAGCCCTAACCACTACTCCACACTGCTGCCCATTCCTGTTGCAAGTCTGTTCTTAAAATACATGGTAAAAAAGGCAATGGTCTATCTCACATGTGCAATGATTTATATGGGCTGTGTACCTTTACTCTATTGAGGCTGTGGAACTTTCCCTGATTGAATTGTTTAAGAGCCTATGATAGAGGAGTCTGTCCTTGTTCTGTTTTGCAGGTGCTTGCTGGAGAGGTAATTGCTTCAGCTAACTGAAAAAATGGCTGAGCAACTACCGTGCTAAGTTGCCAGTTGTTAAAGGCCGCCTGTCTCTGGTGCTGAAATGTACCTTCAAACTTCAGGAGGGAATCGTCTGGTTCCTGACCAATACCCGTGTCTGTAGTCTAGCTGCTTCTTTTTTATTATTATAAGCCACCAGTCCTTATAGAGTAATAATATGCCAATGTTATTTTATTTACACATCGTTATTGTATGATAAATATTCAACCATATATTTTATTCTCTCTACCCATATAGACTGATAATATAGTTTTTTTTTTTTTAAATACTGAATGTTTAATTTTAATTTCATTATATTATATTCAATCACAATGAAGAGAAATCCTGCTCTCTGATTGACTGACAGGGTATATGTAAATGTCAATCATGTATAGCAAATTGAGCATATCTCTGGGACTTCTGTCAGCAGCCTGCTCACCTGCTATCGTAGAACCGTATCACTCCACAAACCTAACAAACACTTAGTGACTTCATGTATTGAGATTACACTCCGCGAAGGGAGCTCTGACTCTGAATATAGTCCAACTTGGGTGTGCCTTATTGCTCTTATCCCTCACCTGCTCACTTCATGAAGCTTCTCCTCAGCAATAATATAAAAGTGCAAATATAGTGAGAGTCAATGAGAAGTCCCCATTATTAATTTAGAATAATTTGTAGATTTTATTTTTTACTTTGACATTATGGACTTTTTTTGTGTTGATCAGTGGCAAAAACTCTTAATTAAATCCATTTTGATTCCGTGTTGTAACACAATATAATATGGAAAAGTCCAAGGGGGGTGAATACTTTTGAGAGGCACTGTACTGTCATAGCCTTATGTTTTCGCCTACTGTCATTGATTTGCCTCATTGCCGCTGTACTTAATGCATCCAGGACAGGTCAAACATCAGAAAAAAATCACAAAATGTGCGTCCCTTCCTGCGATTTCAATCAGGCAGTGTGTGATGCCCGCTCGCAAAGATCTTTTTGCAACAAAACCTCCTCCATTGTGATGCGACGGTCGCATCGGGCAGTGTGTTCCGAGCTTAACTTGCAGGTGTCAGTATTTATATTTAATTAGCCTATTTTACCTCCTGTGTTTAGAGTGTGTAGGGACTATATTCTATATTTACAATGAAACATGGCATAGCAGGCAGACACTACATCTGATTGTTATTTAGAATCGGTGCCTCGTGGGTTTTCATTTAACTGCTAGGCTCTCTCAGTAGTTTTTTGATAAGTGTTTTTGCGTAGCTGAGGTTCAAATGATTGAATAGCAATAAATAAAACAGGGATGTAAATTCCGTGCGATCTGAGGACAGCAAAAATGACTGAAGGACTTGACCTGCGGTCTCTTCACACAATCCATTTCACAAGCCTCAAATCGCACGTAATACCCCAGTGTTCTGTATTGCTTAATTATACCAATCATTATGATAGGAATGGGACAACATCCTTGGGGAAATGTGAGTATTAGGTCATTATTTTATATGTAAGTCATTAGTAAATTCTTAATAATATACTATTTTTTTTATTGAATCACCCTGTAAATTGTCCAGTGTAAGCAAATGATAAAGGAAGGCTTTTTTTTTGTTTCAACCCAGTAGACCAGCCCATTGATATTTCCTCTGCCTAATCATTATTTTTTTGTATCTGTGTAAACTGAATCGCTTAACCTCCTGCTGAGATGTGGGAGGTATCAGTGCCTAATGATTATTTTTGTGTGTTTGTGTAAACTGAATCGTTTAACCTCCTGCTGTGCTGTGGGAGGTATTGGCCCTAATTCAGTATATATTTTTTCTTTGCTACCAAAGACCATTTTTAACACTTATGTAATGGGATCATCCGTCACCCAGCTTCAGCCCTGGATCCCAAGGTCTCTCCTACATTCTTGGGTTACCGGACAAAAATGACAACTGACCTTACAAATGAACTACACACACAAACATAGACACATGCACCGCGGGGAAATCGAGTCTGTGCGACACATTGTCACAATCTTGTTACCCTTTGAACATCCTGACTGCCATTCTGACACAGGTCAGAGTGTTGGTTTTGTAGCAGCTTACAGCCCTTGACAGACCTGTCTGTTTTGCACTCAAGGCTTGTTTATTTTTATATATCTGGATCTTCATATTAAAATCTGTACTGGGGCCCTTTATTAACCTCAGTCAGTTCACTGAATATCTTGGAATCCCTGAATAGATAATCAATCTTCTCATTGAAATTAAGCAAAAGACAAGTGCAATGATACTCAAAATCTTATTCATTTACTACCAACAACTCTATGTGATACTACAACATACATCGAGAAAAACTTCTAATCATTGTTGTCATTTAATTTATTAGGTTTCTTTTAGTATTTCTAAAACACATAAGCACCCCCAACAGGTCTCCTTTTGAGTCCATGGTGAAATACCTTATGTAACATATCAGTTACCAATTAATTGTTAAGGTTGGCTGCACAGTTCTGCACAACATAGATGTTTTCTTACTTTAATGTATTGTGCATTTCTTACCAGCTACTTTTAACAACCTGTGACAGTATTGTTTAAAACCGTGGGGTCCCAGAGTAGCTCGTCTGGTAAAGGCATGTTAAATGATACAGCCAGTAAAAATAAAATAAGTGGTACCTGCTTTTGATAATATCAGGTACAACGGAAAACAGATCATTTAGCTATAGGTACATAAGCTTGGGATTTAGCACATTTTATAACATTTTCGAACAAGCAGAGAGCTGTGTTTCAGATTTCACTTGCATGGTGCTCTGTGGTTGCTATAACAACATGATATACAGGACCCTGCTATAGCACCATCAAAGTCAATTCAAAAGTTAATGAGTTTTCTTTTTTACTGTGACTAGCCGTTCAAAACTAGTAAAAATTCTTCAGCTGTTGCTCTGCAATTTATTATTATTATTATTTATTTATTTGGCAGACCCCTTTTATCCAAGGCAGCTTAAGCCTGGTTCATACTTCTGTTGCAGATGAATGCAATACGTCAAGCACAGACAGCTATAAAAGCTGTGCAGCTTTGCTAGTTGCTGTATGAAGGACTGTGAAAAGCAGGCTGTAGTGGATGACTTCAGACCAGAAAGGAATACACAGAGACAGTAGTGGAGTGTGTTAAAACTGAGTCGCGGCAGCGCTCATTGTTTTAATTGAACAAAATAAAAGGTTTAAACAAAACAGAAGACAGGACACGGCACTTGAGGCCAAATAAAACAGACTAACACTTAACAAACGGTGGACGGACAGACACACAAACACGGTGAGTACAAATAAACAAACAAGTATCGTGCTGGTCCTACCAGCACGCGATATCAATTGTTATACATATTTAACTTTAGTTCTCCTCCTCTCTCTCCCGTTCACTACTCACCGAACACCCAACCCCGAGTGAGTAAAACGTGCATCTATACATACTGTTGTGCCGGGATTCAATTACTAATTAATTATTCACTTGAATCTCAGCACGTGAATTAATTATGTGCAACCTCGTGCTCACATATTAAATACTTTAAATGCACGTGAAGTGATAGTGCAATCCCGTGCCTAAATACAATTATACATTTTAAATAACTCGTGCTGCACACACCCATGTATATCCCATGTACCAACTACAATACACCAACATTAACACACGCAACATACAACATATAACACACAAATGCACATCCATCTTCATCCATCTTCTCAGCCAACAGAGAACCCAAAAGGGAGAATTCCATACATTAGAGAGATTTTTTTTGGAATGACAGGTGAAATGTTTGATGATCTGTTCAGATTGGGACCATTGCTTCAATGCAAAAATGCACATGTAATGTCAGTGATATCTGCAGAAAGACTTGCAGTCACATACTAGCAACTGGCAATTCCCAGCAAAGTGTGGCCATGGGTTTACTTCATGGGTTTTCTTACTCTTCACAAATCTATCAAGCAGTTTTCTTCATCATGCTTTACATTCTCTCCAGTCCTTTTCTAGTTTTTTTCCACACCAACGCTGTTTCTATTCTTTGGGCATCTCTATATATACATGTGGATATCACAAACTTCTTCTGTTAAAAGTTTCTTGAAGTTTTGCTCCATGATGGTTACCATCATATGACCATGCAGCAAATGTTGAAATTTGAAATAAAGGGAAGAAGAATGGATGGAAAAGGCAATGGATTGGAAGAAATGCATAGGAAGGGGGTCCAGGCCGCAATTATTTGGCCTGGAGTCCAGGAGAAAAGAGCAAAGGTCAGAGTCAGGTAGAGGTGAAAGTTGAGAATGAGGAGGGTAGGATGTGTTCAGGTGGGGAGGAGGAAGGAGAAGAAGGAATGGCTTCTAAATGTCCTCTACTGGAACAGAAGAAAGGAGGCAGTCATCGGGTGTGAAGGAGGATTTGGGCAGGGGGTGGGTGTTTGAGGAGGGAGGAAAAGGTAGAGATGACAAATTGATAGTAGGAGTGTTTGGCAGAGGTGAGGGCTGTTGAGAAGGAGGAGAGGGGGAAGAAATAGTGGTTTAAGTCAGGGGGTAGCTTGGATCGCTTCCATCTCCACTCAGCAGCATATTTCAGGATGAGTGTAGTGTAGAGGATAGCCAGGGGGAGCGATCATGATGGGAGACGATAGGACAGAAGGAATCAAGAGTTGCAGTGAGAGAAGAAGAAAGAGTCATGGATGCTAAGTCTGCTGAAAGCTGGGAGAAATTAGTCAATATGGGAAAAAAGGGAGAGAGCAGAGGAAGTAAAGCTGGTTATGGCTTTTTCTCCCCTGAGGTTCACTTCATGTGCATGTATGTACACCTGTATGCTACTTAAACCTCCTTTCTGTGCCTGAAGTGAATCCCATTGAATTTAACATCCAACAGGGTAAATCCACCTTACCCTCCACTAGAAATGAGAACGTCCCTGAAAATAAGAGCTATATAAAACATCTTCCACCACATGGCATTCCTACACATACATGAAACAATGAAAAGAAAACACCTGAGGTTATTACTGAGCTGTGTTTGGTTTCCATGCCTTGTTTGTAGATCAAGCTGCTCCACACTAACAACTGCAACACTACATTTTGTTCAAGTAATTAGAAAAGCGGCACCACCAGTCTCCATCTGCCACTCATTTCACTAACTGTATCAACAGCTGCAGTTCCAGCAGCACTGCCTACCCCAGCATCCTCATCTGTGAAATGAAAACTGCAAACAGAAATATCACATTTCCATCTCTCCTCAGGAGGTTTTGACACGCCAAGTCCAAGCAATGACAGAACTTGTTATCCTTATTTGGACAACTGCAGGGTAATACTTGTGTGTGCTGGTCACCAACTCCTTTTATAGTACTTTTTATTATAACAAACTGCAATTAAGTGTGTTTTGTTACTGTGGCAGGTTGAAAGCCTTGAATGTAAGAGTGTGTAGGTGTTGGGAATATAGGGTTGGCATGGAGGAGGTTAAAATACTCCCTGCCATAAAACATGTGAGAATGTGGCTGGATACTTAATTGAATGATTAATAGCACTATGTAACACAATTTTTGTTCCTGGGTAGTAAGTGTTATTTCCTAATTGCTTATGCCTCAAAAGTATAGAAAATGGCTATTATTCCCCACAAACTTTGCTTTAGTGACCAGGACAGTGATATTTTGAAATTGACCTATTTCCAATGAGAAAACGGGCGAATTTGTGTCTTTTCGTTCACATAAAGTCAGAAAAAAACAACATATGAATCCAAATTAACATGTATTTATACTAAAGTAATACAAAAATGACTACAAAAGATTTAGAAGTGAGTAGTTTTTCGAGATTTACGATTATACTGTAAATCACTTTCACGAATCAGCCCCCAAATGTAGTCTCCCATCATGTTCTCGTTATACTGTCCTTCATTGACAGCTCATCCAGGAGCCTCAAAGTCGTGCTGCTCCATAATGGTAACAAGTACCCGTCTCTTCCCCTGGCTCACTCGGTGCACCTCAAAGAGGATTACAACAGCATCAAGACCTTGCTGGACGCCTTGAAGTATGATGAGTATGGCTGGGACCCCCGGAAGGTGCTGATGCCACCACTGCACATCAAATTGGGCCTTATGAAACAATTTGTCAGAGCTCTAGATAAGGAGTCGGCAGCCTTCAAGTACCTTCAAGACTTCTTCCCTAAGCTGTCTGAGGCAAAGGTCAAAGCCGGTGTCTTCGTCGGACCACAGATAAAGAAGATTCTGGAGTGCAATGAATTCCCCAAGAAGCTCACTGGTAAGGAGAAATGGGCTTGGAACAGCTTTGTCGCAGTGGTTCGGGGCTTCCTGGGCAATCACAAGGCCGAAAACTATGTGGAGCTGGTTGAGACTCTGGTGAAGAACTACGGCACAATGGGCTGTAGGATGTCCCTCAAAGTCCATATCCTTGACGCTCATCTTGATAAATTCAAGGAGAACATGGGAGCGTACTCGGAGGAGCAAGGCGAGCGCTTCCACCAGGATATACTGGACTTTGAACGCTGCTACCAAGGACAGTATAACGAGAATATGATGGGAGACTACATTTGGGGGCTGATTCGTGAAAGTGATTTACAGTATAATCGTAAATCTCGAAAAACTACTCACTTCTAAATCTTTGGTAGTCATTTTTGTATTACTTTAGTATAAATACATGTTAATATGGATTCATATGTTGTTTTTTCCTGACTTTATGTGAACGAAAAGACACAAATTCGCCCGTTTTCTCATTGGAAATAGGTCAATTTCAAAATATCACTGTCCTGGTCACAAAAGCAAAGTTTGTGGGGAATAATAGCCATTTTCTGTACTTTTGAGGCATAAGCAATTAGAAAATAACACTTACTACCCAGGAACCAAAAAAAAAAAAAAAAAATTGTTACACGGTGTAGTTAGTTAGGCTCCAGTCACATGGTATTTAAGGAGGGGAAAGCCTTTGTTTGAGAGGTTGGTGTTTGGGTGAGTGTAACCTGCGTGTTATTCTGTGGTAGTCAGTGAAAGCGATTGCCCAGTCTGACAGCACTGTTGGTATTAATTATTGTTTTGTTTAACCTGTTGCGGTCCTATGTCGGACCTGGTCCGACATCACAATTTTCCCATTCCGGTCCAATGTTGGACCCTGTCCGACATCATCAAAAAGACGCAAAAAACAGGTCTCTAGTCGTTTTTTTCTCTGGAAAAAGCCGAGAAAACCATTCAATGGCAGAGTGATACCGATAGGAGCCGAAAAAAGGATGTATCTCATGAATACTGATAGCCCTGACACCACATAGATAACACGGACATAAACAAACAAGATAGCTGCTTCCGCATCCAGCGCTCAAAGAACATCACAGACATTTGCAGAGCTTTTTTTTAGATGTTATAGTAATAAAATAATGACTTGGATAGTATTATTGAGGAGTTCGGTGATAAAACAAATGATCAAGAGATGATTTATCGGTATGTACTATTATTTAGAGGTATTTGAAAAATATAGCGAACAAGGGGTGGTGCAGGGCTGGAGATGCAGTACTGAGTGTCCTGTTGATATGCAGTGCCTTTTAAACCTGTTTTACTGTGAAAAAAATACTTTTAAACGTGTGTCTAAAATAAACTGAGCGTGTGAAAATAAATTAGACCTGATGCGCCTGAGACGCACTGAATAAATGGACTGCTAAGGGTTAAAGCTTTTATTTTGGCCCTTGTGGATGGCGACCTGGACACTTTCCTCACCAGCCTCGAGGACCAATGTTGGTGAACCCAAGAAGTGGGAGCCCGAGCATCCAGCACCCAAGAGGGGGGAGCCCGAGCATCCAGCAACCAAGAGGGGGGAGCCCGAGCATCCAGCAACCAAGAGGGGGGAGCCAGAGCGTCCAGCGCCCAAGAAAGGGGAGGCTGAGCATCCACTAACTAAGGGAGAGCCGCACCAGTCTCCAGCGACTGAGGGAGAGCCGCACCAGTCTCCAGCGACGAGGGATTGGTGCACCAGTCTCTAGCGACCGAGGGAGAGCTGCACCAGTTACCAGTGACAGAGGGAGATTACCTGCTGCTCCCGCCTCCACCACCAGAGGGAGACTACCTGCTGCTCCCGCCTCCACTGCCAGAGGGTAACTACCTGTTGCTCTCGCCTCCACCACCCAAGGAGTGGAGCGACCTGCACCACCAGAGGAGAGGAGCTGATGCTACTTACACCACCAGAGGGAGATGAGGAGCTCCTGCCGCCACCTCCTTGGCCAGAGGCTCCAGAGTTGCCGTCGCCTCCCGAGGGTCAGCTATCCTCTTACAGTTCCCCTTCAAATATGAAACCAATCCAACAAGTTGTTCACATATTAGTCTCAAAGTTCCCTAAAAACAAACCCATTCATACAGTAAACATATAATAGTCGTGCAAGCTGTTTGAACCTCATCCTAATGTAAGTATTAATCATGTATTATAAACCTATAGTATTAGAACGTTGGACACTGCCTCAGCCAATCAAGATGCAGTATTTCAGGTCATTGTATAAACAGAAAGCCTCATTACTGTGTTTTAAACAAGCAATATCAATCCGCCTAAAAAAGTAAACACAAAGATATACTGGAATATTTGGTATGTTGAAAGTTAGCATTTAGAAATGTGACAGCTCTGTTGTTAATACTATTACAATGCAATTCATCGTGGACCAATCTAAATAAATGCAGGTGTCCTCTTTCCCTCCCTGAACTGCATGCATACAGTCTGCATCTCCCCAGTTTAACACTAGTTATACTAATCTTCCCAGGTTGCATGGGTCTCCACAGAACATTTCAGGAGCTCCTGTTAAAGATCCAGTTAACCGATGTTAACGTTAACAACATAAAATCGATTTAGACAGTAATTTTTTTCCACTCCATGAGAACCTGAAATAAAAACAACAAAAATCACCACATCTGACTGTTATACTGTACCACTGGTAACAATAGTCATTTTAAAACTCTGGCCAAAAGTCCTCTGAATGGAATTACTGTATTTCAGAGAAGAAAAACAAAGGAACATTTCAGATATGTAAAATAGGCCTGTGAGGGAAATATCTTTGGAAAGATGCTGACCAAAAAAAATATGGAAGTGGGATTTACAAAGCATTCAATTCGTCCATCTGCAGTACAAATCCTCTCCTGGGCTAGCAAATCAGCAGTCATGGCTGTATGTACTTATGACATAAAATCATGTATGTCTTTTAAGTATTATGTAAATGGATGTATTAAAATTTGTGCAAAATGCATTATTAAGCCAGGCGAAGAGCATTTCCTCCTGAATGACTGTATGCTAACAATCCTTCTGAAAGTCTGGCATACCAAAGAAAGATATACAGAATCTCCCTCCTGCAACACAACCTCCTTCAGTGTTTCCTGTATTACATCAGGTAATTCATGTTATCATAGTTTACTGTGTGTTGTCAATTTATTGTAAATACTTATTTACACAGATATATTGATTTGGGATTTTAGACAACACAGTAACTTTACTTAAAGGCATTTGTACTGATCTATTTTTACTTGGACAAGCTTAACCAGCTGAAAACCAGCAGCAGTGTGGGTCAGAAACAGGGACGGGGAGAGAGTGATGATGAAGAATCGATTTCGACACTGGGGTTGATCTTATTTCTTTTGACAGACAACTACTGCTAAAATAGGAGCCATCATGTCACAGTATTTGCTCTGCAGTGTAATAAATTGTCTGTCAAATGCACTGCTGCTTCTTTTTGCAAAGGTACACACTGTGCTCTTCAAAATCTATTCATTTTTTACTGACCCTCATGTTTAGACTGATAGTAGGCTCAAAGTCATATCAATCACCACAACAACGACCTCAATGCTCATTTATATAATGGTTCTGAGCGGGTCTAAAAAAATGATCAAAGGTTGAGCCAGTACTTGGCACCCAAAGTGGGAGATTGAAGGATGGCACTGAAATAAGTTTTGAAGAAAATCCACTTTACACTCAGTAGAAACATTTATGGCACTGAATGTTTTTTCTTCCACATTTCAAAACCTTGCTTAAAGCTTTGGTCTGATTGGAATATAAATATTGTAGGGGTTTTACACTGTAGAATTCAGGGGACTGACACATTTATCCTAAAAATACACACATCAAGCTGGATAGAACATGCTTTCTATCCAAGGCAAGTCTGTTCCACGTTTTTAGAGCATTTTATAGCACTGAGGAATCAACCAGGATTGTATCAACACCCTGGCCATCGTTTTTTTCTGGAATGGTTTATCCCGTCAGGATACAGGTTGATCAAATCACACCAATAGTAACAGCAGATTAGGATCCTTAAGGGGACATTTTCATTGGTACAACTTGGCAATGAGGCACACATACAGTAAATGTAAAAGGAATTGAAGAAATATTTCAGAGGTAAATTGCAATTATTTAGATACTCTGTGTAATCCAGAAATCTTTCATAACCACACTTTAAATTTTAACAGTTTTGTTATGTATAGTGTGATGGTGTTCAGACTTTATACTTAATAAGAATACAAGACCATTGTTTTATATCAATGTCAGTTATGATCATAGTTTTTTAAATCTTCTGTCATACAGTCCAGACCCTGAGCTGCTTACCTCCTTCCTTCTGTCATACAGTCCAGACTCTGAGCTGCTTATCTCCTTCCTTCTGTCACAAAGTCTCTTTCCTCCTCCTCTCCTCTGTCTCCATTGCAGCTACTTTAGTTAGTTTGATCTCAACAGGTTCTATATTGTATTGATACTCAATAATTGTGTAACCAATGGCAACCGAGCGAGTACTTTGGTAAATGTTGAGCAATATGTTTGAATCAATGTAATTAACACCTAACAACTTAAAACTTCTTAAACGGAATTGCTTGGAAAATGTGAGTATTGTCTCACCCATAGTTGTTGTTAGTAGTCAGAGTAGTCATAGTAGTTGTAGTAGTATGGAAAGGAAAATATTAAAATACAAAGTCTGGGTCAAATAATGTTTGGTGAAAATACCAAAACAAAGTCAAAAGTAAAAACTAAAAGAAACGAAAATGAATCCATCACTATTAAACACTCAAAAACAATAAGAAGAAACAAATAAAGAACAGAAATAAAATACAAATGACATCACACTGTCCTTCTCTTGAAGACACTGTAGCTAACAAAATATTTTCCTAAATCTTACCAATTTGCACTTCCATTAGCAACAGAGGTCTTATCTGCACTACACTAATTTCTCGGTTTGCTTCAGTGAATAACAGATTGAATATCAGGAATTCAGCTAACTCAGCCTGATGTCAATACTGCATATAAGTGGAGGTTCAGGCTGTGTAATTCAGAGTGACAGCAAAGGAAGCCGGATCCAGGGAGGGGAACCAGGCTGCTCCACTCATGCCCCTTTATTCTCAGTTTTTACAGTTTTTACCCAAAAATTCCAGATTTTTACAAAAGCTGTAGGTCAATTTTTACAAATTTGTCACCCAGAATTTGGCCCTCAGGCATGTGAACATACCGATTTAGACCAAGAAAATTCACGACTTCACTTTCGGTAGAAACATTTATATAAATTTATATATCTTTTTACATACTGAAGTGAAGTACTGATACAGGTTAACTTCACTAGTTTTACGTGGTTTCCATTCACAAAGAATAGAAGAAGGTGGGCTGTATTACCCTCAATATTATCTGAGAAATTGGGAAACAATTATTTTCACTAGTTTTAAAGGCACAGGAGCCTATTTTAATTTCAATAAGTTCATATAAAATAGTTATTTCTTTTACTTTGAAGTCTTGTCTGACTGCTCATTTGAAATCCCCTCCAATGCGTACACACCCTAAAACATCAGCAATACTTGAAGTAATCAGTTCAAGGTGTCCTCTTGATTAAGGAGCTGCAATAGATACTTTGTCAGGCTCTTTCTTATTAACTTCCTTGTTTGGACAGCTTCAAAATGACGAGGGAGTTTGAGGGCAGTCACCCGCAATGGAGGGATAATATCTGATGGATATGGAACAGCAGTTTAACTACTCTCTACACGTTGGGGACCCATAAGTATCTTTGGGAGTTAAAAAAAAACATCCAAACAGGCGCAACAGAAATTGAAGTGCCAACGGCAAATAGAGTCTGTAATCATACTTGGGTTAGTCAAGCAGAAACATGGCTGGGATTTAACAGTGAAATTAAAATGCAATACCTGATATAGTAAAAGGTTTTTTTTTAATAAATGGCAAAAAAATACATCTCAGCAAAACTAAGGGAGACCTAATTCCGCTTAATTGGGACAAATGCATTTAAGGCTAACTTAAAACTTCATCAGTTGGTTGTAGTAATTGGGTTGCAGTGCTGTTTTTCATTTTTGCACACTATGCATATGCATGTTACAGACCAGAAATAAGATACTGTCTCTGCAGCCATAAAAGTGCTGGCCAGAATGCATAAGAAAAAGCCATAACTACAACTTTCTCTATGGTAATATTCCCTAAAGCAGTGGTGGGCAACTAAAATAAATGGGCCTCATGGCCCTAAACAGCCTTAACCCAACCCAACAACACATCCAAATGCCAGAAACCGACAATTAAAATACATAGATATAATCAAAAATACATTCACTGACTGCAATGTAGGTAATGTTACCATTTCAATTGAATAACAAATAGAATTAAACGTAATAAATGTGAATTAATGTGACTTCTGGGAGACCATAGTTTCCACCAGCTTTTTGAAGTCAGGGTAGCTGAGAGATTTCCATCAGTCAGACTTGCTAATTTTCCTCTTATTTATTCCACTGCCTTCACCACTTTGTGAAGCAGCCTGTTTGACTCTCCGACACCCTTTCCACCTACTCTTGTCACAAATGTATCCATTTTAAACTCTCTTTGCCATTGCTAACGCCAACCTTCTCTTTCCAATTTCACTGCAGTAAAAGTGTTGCACAAATTAAACTTACTAACAACAACCATCTCCTAGCAACAGACCTTGCAGCAACCCGTCACTCGGCAGTCGTTCTCACTTTAATAAGTAATAAATATTTACAAAATATAGTGAAGCATCTTATTTTTGTGATATCATTGTTTGAAATGCTTTGTAAAATAAAGGACTGGGTGAAGGAAAGACAGCGCTTTGTATGGTGTTATTATAATTTAATAATCTGACCAGCACTTGCACTGATTGATAAGAAAGCAGAATAACATAACTTAATTTCCACCAATCAGTCCAGGATATTTGTGTGTTAATGTGTGTGATTATTTAAAAAGCATATTGCAGGAGCAGTGCTCTTTGTTATGTTTTTATAATTTCTGGTTACAGCTGCTCATAATACGCTCCATGCGTTGACAAGCGCAGGTTTTAAAATCTTGAATAAAAGTTTTTTTTTACAGTGGTTTGGTATAGTAGAGCTAGACCTCTCTGCTGCATAAATGATCCAGGGACTAGGGCAGAAACACATGAATTGGATAATTTTCTTCCACTGAAAGGTTACAATTCCTTCCTACTTACTGTCAAGCCCTTGTTGGCCACAGGTTGCCCTCCACTGCCCCAAAGGGACAAGTGCTAAGGCCATCTGAACCCTTTTGACAATTTATCAGTTGAACACAAACATGTACATCATGGGCAAAGGATTTTATTTTACCCCTGATTTTCTCCTCAATGTAGTATGCAACATTCCTCAATGTACAACTGGAGGTCAGCAGGCATCCTCTAATCCCATGACCAAGCCAATAGTCTTTTTACACTGAGGAACTGGAGATCGGACATCTGCGAGCTGCCAGCCTCTGGGAAACAAAGGCCAGCGCTGCCGGTGTCAGCTTGAGCTCACCAAGAGCCTGGCCAGCAGGGTCCGCTGTAGCGAGAGGAGAAGAAACAGTCCTTGCAAGGTTAGCCTCCCAAGCATGTAGAAGTGCTAAAGTCAATGCAACACTCCCTCTAGCATCCCCAACGAAGACTGGCAACTTCACACAGCCAGGGCAACTCACTCTGCATACCACGTGACTGTGCTTTTAATAGATGAGTGTAGCAGGGCGATTGCCCTGCACGTGTGTTTAGTGTTGGTATGGTTTGTATGGGGAAATGGGTTTGTTGTGTGTCGTTGTGGAGTTGATTTGTTTAATTGAATTATTGTTTTACAGACGGGCGCTCGATTGAGACTTGCTGCCTGCTAGGCTTGGTTGAGGGGAAGGGCAGTAAGTGATTGGCTGTGCTGGACCTCAATCAGCAGGTGGGCGGGTCTTGATCGAGTGTCCGTCAGTTCAAAAGCATCCGCGGGGGATGGTTCGAGGCGACTGTAACGCCATGCCAGAGGGGAGCGGCGTATACTCGGGAGGAGAGGGTCCGTTCTGCAGGAATGACAGCTACGCACCCTGAGACTGCAAGCGGTGCTTGTGAAGGCAATTCCCAGCCAAGGCAGTATGAAGCAGCACGAGTCGGCTCATGAGTAGGTTAGTTAGGAGATAGTGATCCCATGTGATGTATAGCGAGGGTTCTGTAGTGTAGCCGGTTCCTGGAGTGGGACGCCTCGTTTTATGGCTAGCGCTCGCCCTCTGGGGCACCTTTTATTTGTAGTTTTTGTATTGTGTTTTATTTTGCCTTTTGTGCAGCTTGCTGTATGTGTCCTCAGTGCGTTACCATGACTGGTAATGTCACATGACCACCTTTACTTTCTTTTCTGTTGGTATTAATAAATCCTGCGCGCCTGTGCCGGCGTTTCAACTCCACCCCCAGTTGTCTCTCTGTACTTGATAAACAGCGGCTATCCACGCACGTGACGTAAGACCCTGTCACAATGAGCCATTTGGGGACCCCTGACAGGGCACCAACTAATACCAAGGGTATACAAGCACAAGCGACAGGGATGAGCCAATGTATAAAGAAAATAATACAATAAAAACTTAATGTCAACTCCACTATGTCCCTATTGGGGCATGACAATCTAAAGAAAAGGTTCCACTTCTAAATTGTGTTTAGAACATTTATCAAGTACAAAATGTTAATGACAAAATGTTGAAAGGTTAAGACTTCTAAAAGCTTAATTTCTGATTAAAGTGGTTTTACAAAAAGGCTACTATGGGTAAGCTGTCATTTATGTCCCCTCTTATATAGATGTATTGTACAACTCATTGTTCAAGTGTCATACAAGTTGTAGTCAAACATTTACATACACCAATTTGTAAATTTATATTTATAAATTCAAAAAATTTCTCAAAAACATATAATTATAGGAAATATCTTTTGTAGCAAAAGTTTTGCTTTTGTAGATGAGGGAAAAAACGAAATAGATGTCTACAATTATTTATTTCAGCAATTTTTTTGCAAAACTCCAAAAATGCTAATTCAAAAGTATTCATACCCTGACAAGGAAAATGAAATGAATAGCTGGTTGAGGCATGTTTAGCAATAATAACCTCTTTTAAATTATTAGGATATTTGTCAATGAGCTTTTGGCATGATTCTTTAGTGATTTTTGACCATTCTTCAATGCAGAATTGTTCCGCTTCATTCAAATTCCAAGGACTTCTCTTGTGCACAGCCTTCTTCAACTCATACCTCAATTCTCAATTGGATTTAGATCAGCACTTTCACTAGGCCATTCCAGAACCTTGATTTTATTCTTCTTTTACCATTCTGAAGTAGATTTTGATGTGTGCTTTGGATCGTTGTTGTGTTGGAACGTCCAGTTGCGTTTTAAACCAAGTTTTGTAGCGGAGGGTTTCAGATGATTGGCCAATATCTTTTGGTATGCTATGGAATCCATTTTACCATGTATTGGAACTAAATTTCGTGTGCCATTAGAGGAAAAACAGTCCCATAGAAGGATATTACCACCTCCATACTTGATAGTAGGTATGGTGTTATTTTCTTTGTACACCTCACCAGACTTTCTCCAAATGTAACGACTATCAGCGTGACCAAATAGCTTGATTTTTAGTTTCATCACTCCACAAAACCTTTGACCAGAACTCATATCCATCATTGAAATGCCGTTTTGCAAACTTTAAGCGACTGTACTTGTGACGTTTTCCTAAGAGTGCCAATTTCCTTGGCCAGCGACCATTGAGACCTTCACCATGCAATACTCGACCTATAGTTGAAATGGAAACCCCAGTCCCACTTGCAGCCAATTCACTTTGAATATCTTGGGCAGTCAATCTCGGAATGTTATTAACCTTCCTCACAATTTTTCTACTTGTTCTTGGTAAAAGAACCTTCATTCTTCCAGACCGAGGTAGCTTTGTGTCAGTACCATGAGTCTTATACGTCTTGATAATAGAAACAATAGTTGAAATTGGGATACTCAAATGCTTGGAAATCTTCTTGTATCCTTCTCCAGCTTTATGACAATAAATCATTTTCTGACTAAGGTCTTCAGGTAGCTCTTTAATTTTTCCCATATTGACTTATTGATAATGACAGCAATCATCCTATGCCTAACCCTTTTAAACTCTCTAAGAATGTTCATCTACAATCCAGCATTTTCTAGACATTTCTAGAATTAGGTTCTGCAATATCACATTGAAATTTCTAGCACCTTGTAGACAATACCATCATAGCATCAAAGGTTATGAATACTTTTGAATTAGCATTTTTGGAGTTTTTCAAAAAAATTGCTGAAATAAATAATTGTATTTCTTGTAACTGTTTTCCTCATCCACAAAAACTTTTGCTACAAAAGATTTTTCCTAAAATGATTTGTTTTTTTAGAAATTTCTAGAAATTATAAATTTCCATTGGGTTATGTAAACTTTTGACTACAACTGTATGTAGTTCTTGCAACTACCCACCATGAGAAACCGTCAGTATAAAATGCAACTCTATATATTCATGTTAGTCCCAGTCAGCACAGCCAGAAAAAATCAATATGAACGGTCTCTTGACCTTAACCAAGCCTTAAATCATTTGACCTGGTTTAGTAATGGGATGTGGCAGAGACAATATATGAAGCTAAGGATCTTTTCTATTCAACCATGACTCCAATATTATTACCCTGTGACAATATTTAGAAGTGATTCAATAACATTTTATTGAGAAGCTACAAATCTTAGATATCTTAAATAAAACAATAAAAAAACAATAAACAGCATCTCTATTAAAATCTATGTTCAAAACCAGGGACTGATTTACTCCATGTGAAACGATTTTGAAGATTTTCAATTAAAAAAAGCTAATTTTACCCACTAGTAATAAAGTGCTGTCATAGGTGTCAGAAGTTGTCTGCATATCCTCTGTTAGATATTATATTTGATTCAAGGTCGGACAGGATAATATCTTCTGGGATTCTTACTATATGGTTTACTGCCACATGAAAATGAAAAGGGTAAGGCTACCAGACATCCCGGTTTGACAGTACCTTTTCCATCAACTGGCCCAGTGTCTCGAAATTTTTCCCAAACTTTAAAAAAGTCCCAGTTTGGAATGACGCTGTATAGCACTTCTTACGTGAATTGCGTAAACAGTCGCCAATCATATTAAAATACATGTTGTAAAAGTGTGTGTCCTGGTTCTGAGCTTTGGAAATCTGGTTTTCCAAAGGGGCAAAATAAGAACTAGGTCACAAAGTGATTTCTAAAAGCTGATTTGGGTCACTGGCTTTCAAAGGGTTTAGATGAAATGAGTTGTGTCCTCACTTGCTGACGCTTTAAAAATATAAATCAAGTGACGTGGTTACATTAATCAGGCTTTAAAAATCATTTTGCGACCTCGTTCTTATTTTGCCCCTTTTGAAAATCATGCTGTAAGTTTCATGTCACATACAGATGGGTGGATGTACGGATGGACAATATATATCTCCAGAATTTGATATTCTCAATAAAGTATACCAAACAATGTTAATAGCAGGTTTCCTGACAATTGAGCTGTCGGTTTTCCAGATATATGGATACACCTGTGAGGCATTTGAATGTCACTGGATCCTCTTTGCAGGGATTTCAGCCCAAGCAGTGGATAGGAGGCTGTCTGGTCCAGCGCTTAAAGAAAAGTGCTTGTAACCAGGAGGTCCTCGGTTCAAATCCCAACTCAGCCACCGACTCAAGATTGGAGAGTTTAGATACAGTACTGCATATAGCACAGCAGGCTTGTAGTGATAGAATCTCAGCTGGATGAGTTGTTGCTTTTAAAAGTGAATGGACTAAGCTGTATGATGCAAGCAGAATATCTTTCTCATACATGTATGCTGGGATCACTGCTATAACTTAGTAAAATCAGACAATAACGTAGCAGACTTTCTTTTTCACAAGGCCATCATTCTGTAAAGTGGAAGTGTTGATTAATAAACGACAGTAGGAGTGTGATTAGCATGGCATTGTATTTTAATTAGGTTCAAAGAGTTCTACGAGCTACTTTTTACACTCTGCCTAAGATTCATAAAGATATTCATAATCCTCCTGGTAGACCAATAGTGTCGGGATTTGATTCTTTGACTGAACCTTTGTGTCAATTTGTAGACTATTTTATAAAACCTTTGGTACAAAAGCTGCCCTCTTATATTAGAGATACATCAGATTTCATAAACAAGGTTCAAGCATTAGATGATTTGAATCCTACAGATATTCTAGTAACTATGGATGTATTGAGTTTATACACGAACATCCCACACAGTGATGGCCTGGCAGCCATAGAATACTTTTTAAATTTGGAAAATTCCTCCGATATCTTATCTACAGGAATTGGCTTCTTTAGTGCTTCATTGGAATTACTTTAGATTTGAAAACACTTTTTATTTACAAATACATGGGACTGCACTAGGTACAATTATGGCTCCCAACTCAATTTATTTATGGGAAAATTTGAGATGGATTATATTTATAGTAATGATCCTTATTTACAAATGATTAAATCATGAGTCCGATATGTCTGGACGGGCAAAATTGATGAATTGAAGGAGTTTGAAACATTTGTAAATAGCAGACATTCTACTATCACATTTGAGATGTCATTTGACTGTAATTCCATAGCCTTTTTGGATGTCCAGGTGTTAAAAGTTGAAAATTCTTTTTCTACATCAGTTTATAGGAAAAGTACAGACAAGAATAATTTTCTCAATGCTACCAGTTTTCATACGTTGTCTCTGAAACTGAGTTTACCTTACAGTCAGTTACTGAGAGTGAGACTGTGATAGAGAGAGAAAGGATCGATGCTGTAAATCTCCCTCCCGATTAGAAAGGGCGCTGTGTAAGGGGGAAGGTATGCTGCCTCCCAGATCTGCCACCTCGGTAGTAGGTGGAAACCAGAAGGTGACCATATTAGGAGGGGCGCGTAGCTGCAAGTACTCAGGACGATTCCATTGCGGTCAGCTGCGGGGCAGTCCTCTATTGGAGAAACCATGGCGACGCGCTGACTGCAGGGAGGAGTTTGCTGGGTACAAAGGGGAAGCAGCTACGTCACAACCTCCTCTTGCGCTGAGAAACTAGAGTGACCGGCCGGAGCTGGTGTTTGTGTTTTCTGTTTTGTATTACGTGTTTGTTTGTGTTTGTCGTTAGAGGAGCAGGAGGACAGGAGGCTGTAGCCGCGGAGCCAGCACTAACCCAGAGCACGCCCTCACCACAGAGCACAACACAGCACAGCGCACGCACCATGATCCACCAAGGAGAAGAGCACAGTTTCGTGCACGGAGGATTGTGGTTTAAGGAGTGTCTTTTGTTTACTTTTTTGTGTCGGGACTTGTTGTTGTTTTACCCCAATATCATCGCTGATAGCGGGGTATATTATTATTTTTCATTTTGATTATTTTTGTGATATTTTTGTTTTTTATTAAAAAGGATTATTCTTTGGGAGACAACAGTCTGGACATTCCACATCTTTTGCACTGCACCATTCATCCTGTCACAGAGACATATTTGTATACTGAGCAGGACTTTGATAAACATGCAGAAATTGTTGGTGAAAGATTTAAAGTGAAAGGTTATAAACCCCATTGGATTAGCCGGGCATACAAAAAGACAAAGGATACGGACAGGGAGATTTTGTTGCAGCCTTGTGCCTATAAATCAAAATCAGATGCCTTGGTTTTTGTCTCTACATACTCACCTATGTCTGAACAGGTTAAAGAGGTTGTTGAAACACATTGGCATATATTGTCAAGTGATTCTAAATTAAAAATTGATTTTAAAAATGTTCCTCTTTTTGCATATAAACGATCTAAGAACTTAAAGGACCATTTAACTAAGTCAGATATGTGTAAGATAAGCTATATATGTGCCCCCTGCAGGTCATTTTTTCTGGTAATTATCCTTGTTAGAATTGTTCAAATTGTAATGTCATGGTTAAAGGGGAACACATTCGCACATGGGAAAACACATTTTTGTAAAAGGCATAATCACCTGTAGAACCAGGTATGTTTGTTGAAATGTCTATGTGGTTTGTGTTATGTAGGGAAAACAATAAGAGAACTGAGATTGAGAATACATGAACATAAAAGATAGTGATAGACAAAGATATCAAATCTTCTGTTGCTAGACACTTTAATGACTTCAATCATGATATTTGTTCGCTTTATTCTTCGTTTTTTGGGTATAGAAATTGTACATACCTCTAGGAAAGGAGGGGATAGAGATCACTTTCTCTTACAAAGAGAGGCATCGTGGATCCATAGGTTGCGTACTGAAGCCCCTGTAGGATTGAATGAGGAATTACACTATGTAACACAATTTTTGTTCCTGGGTAGTAAGTGTTATTTTCTAATTGCTTATGCCTCAAAAGTATAGAAAATGGCTATTATTCCCCACAAACTTTGCTTTTGTGACCAGGACAGTGATATTTTGAAATTTACCTATTTCCAATGAGAAAACGGGCGAATTTGTGTCTTTTCGTTCACATAAAGTCAGAAAAAAACAACATATGAATCCAAATTAACATGTTATACTGTCCTTGGTAGCGGCGTTTCAAAGTCCAGTATATCCTGGTGGAAGCGCTCGCCTTGCTCCTCCAAGTACGCTCCCATGTTCTCCTTGAATTTATCAAGATGAGCATCAAGGATATGGACTTTGAGGGACATCTTACAGCCCATTGTGCTGTAGTTCTTCACCAGAGTCTTAACCAGCTCCACATAGTTTCCGGCCTTGTGATTGCCCAGGAAGCCCCGAACCACAGCGACAAAGCTGTTCCAAGCCGCTTTCTCCTTACTAGTGAGCTTCTTGGGGAATTCATTGCACTCCAGGATCTTCTTTATCTGTGGTCCGACAAAGACACCGGCTTTGACCTTTGCCTCAGACAGCTTAGGGAAGAAGTCTTGAAGGTACTTGAAGGCTGCCGACTCCTTATCTAGAGCTCTGACAAATTGTTTCATAAGGCCCAATTTGATGTGCAGTGGTGGCATCAGCACCTTCCGGGAGTCCACCAGTGTCTCCCACTTGACGTTGTTCCTCCCCACAGAGAACTCGGTCCGCTGTGGCCAGTCCCGCCTGTGGTAGTGCGCTTTTGTGTCCCTGCTGTCCCAAAGGCAAAGATAGCAGGGAAACTTGGTAAAACCGCCATGGAGACCCATCAGGAATGCCACCATTTTGAAGTCTCCTATGACCTTGATGCCATCTCAGAAAAATGCAGATATGTATCCACTTAGGCAGCTGGAACTAAACTGAACTGGTGGGCTTAAGGCCCCTGTATTTATACTACTATTTATATTACTGGAAAGTTCTAGAAAGTTCTAGAAGTTACTCCAAGTTTACTCAGCACTGAATCTATCTGGAATATTCTGGAAAATAGGTAAATTTCAAAATATCACTGTCCTGGTCAGAAAAGCAAAGTTTGTGGGGAATAATAGCCATTTTCTATACTTTTGAGGCATAAACAATTAGGAAATAACACTTACTACCCAGGAACCAAAAAAAAAAAAAAAAATTGTTACACAGTGTTATCTTTTGCCCCTTTCCTTTAATTGGCGCCATTATCTTTTTCTGAATTGTAACTTTTTTCTGAATTGTAACTTTTTTTGAATTGTAACTTTTTTAAACTGATTTATTTATTTATTTTAACTGATACTTTTTTGAATTGATACTAATTGTTTTTAATTGTTTAATTATTTCTTGTTTTTGTATCCTGTTCCCAGTCTGCTTGCCTTGCCCTCCAGGACATCTGTTACTGCTTTATGTCCTTTGTCATTTCTCCACAGCAGTGTCTTCTGGGTCAAAGGATGATACTGTTACAGCAAGTTATTGACAGGACAGAAACCAGAGAAGGAGGACAATTCCACCCTCCAGGATGTGCAAGACAGTCTAAAAGTATGGCATGCAAACAGAGATTTATTTAATCTAGTGTAGTAACAGATATCATATTTTAAAATGTTGGTTTTGTTTATTCACTATTGCATTATTGTATAATCACAGCATAAAGTGTGTGTGAATATTTAATTTGTTTTGTGTTCCTACCCCTGCACGTGCCTTGAGTGAATGATCCTGCTGAATTTCAGAGCATGGAGTCGATTTTTAGTGATTGACAGCTGTCCTCCAAACGGGAGTACGATGACATCAGAAGTGCCAGCCTCCTTGGGCGTAGTCGGCAGGATTCAAACCTGCGCAGGGACACCCCTACTGATCTATCGACTATTGAATTCAATAGTGAATAAACAAAACCAACACTCATACAATAAATCATAATAATAATCTAAATGATACTAAATAACAAACCATATTGTGAACGTGCAAATAAACATACCAGCATTGCTGGAAAAGTGTACACTTGATTACTAAATGTACAGTACTTTAGATGACCCTGACCATTGTTCTGTCTTCTGCAGATAGTTTTACGTTTACATGTGAATGTGTGTGTGTGATAGGTCGCATTTGCATTTTCTATATTGTGTTATGGTTTGGCAAAGAAAGGGTTAAATCCCCTATCCCCAGAATAAAAAGTTTCTTCATGTGTCCTGCATTATACAGCCATGTGATTGGGTGGATAATCAATTAATCAATGTAATTAATTGGTCCATCTGAGCTGTGCTGTGCAAATAAAAGTACTGTTTGAAAGCAAGACAGAAGCTCTGCAGTAAAATAGCCTGGGGCATATTCACAAAACATGTACGACCGGGTTAACACTTTTATTTTTTTCTAAAAAGAAAAAAAAAATCACGTTTAAAGTTTCAAATGAATGCCTCTGAGGGTTCATTTGAGAGAGTATAAGAGCACCACAGTTGTTTCGTGCTAGTTCTGTAACATTAGCAGTTTTTTTCCCTTTTATAAATACATGGTGCAAACTACATAGCCCCTTTATCCAAACCTGCATCTGTATCATGCAGGGTCTCCTCTGTGAAGAACAGCTTGTGTGGATGTTCTGTCAATAAGTGTTCCAAAGTGCTGAACTTCATCTCCACTTGGTTGTGTGACACTGCTTGCCTTCCTAAACACTGGGCTACTCTGTCACGCCAATTAGTATTCTGTTTAAAAACATTTAGGTTCTTTGGTGTATATCTGTCTGTAAAAATACATAAAGCGCCACGAAGGATTGTGTGATTTAAATGGTGGCAGTGTTTATTTCCACAGCTGTTAGTTAAATTGAGTAAAAGAAAATCTTAGGAACATTTCACTTCAATTCTGTGACATCAACATATATAACAGACTAAGGAAATCTCATCCTACAAACATTTTAACTACTTAATTCTTAAAATACGTAAATACGATTAAGTCCAGGATACTAAGCTTCTTTTTCAGCCCAAGACTGTGAAGTGGCAGGGCTGATTGAGCCGTCAATGAGAGCAGTGCATGGCTGCAGATCATTTCATGGTGAGAAAGTGCTGGCTCCATCTCAACGATTCAATAAACTATTGTCTTCTACAATGTCAAGCAACTGGATCACCATGTTATTATTTCTCACGGCTGGTAGTTACCAATGGCCCATTGACGTACAAATTTATATGGGATAACATCAAGACTGAAAGAAATATTTAAATATATTCATATTTTTACATACACATTTATATTGTATTTGTCTTATGTTTAGAGAGGATACTTTCAAAGCTATTTACGCCAAAAGGTAAATAGCGTACATTTTTCAAAAGGAGAAAAACACCTGTTAATGTTACAAAACTAGAAATAAACACAGATGTTATTTCATTTAAGGCAGTTTAAATTACTTTTGAAAATGTCATTTTGAAAAGTCTTTTCCATCTAATAAAATCCAAGATCCAGGAATCTTGTATCTCAACGATAGCTCTGGACGGAGAAAAGAAATGTATGTGTGGTTTACATGGGCAACCTTCCCTATACACATTGATCATCCTATTTTGAAACAAGAGCAAAGGCAGTTGTTTTTTAGAAAGGAATACAATATTTTGAAGAACAAAAAACTTAAAAGAAACAATAATTTAATTGATCCTTCCCACTATTCAATTATGTATTTATTGTTTTGTTCCTCTCAGAAATGTGTCTGTTTTAGCACTTGCTTTGAAACAAGGCTTAGTTGAATCGAATTTAAAAACAAGAAATATATATTGTTTGTTCCTTTCCTGTCCCCTGCCACTGTTTTATTTTGTATCTATCTGCTGTGGCAGCATCGTCACTTTCACTTTTCTGCCAGTTTCCAAACAGTAGAACTGACAAACTCTCTCTAGGGACAAACCATCACTTGTTATCCTCTTAGAGAAGCACTCTGCTCACAGAATACCCTGGAGATTTCATTATCTTCACATAGAAACACTTACTACACAGAACCCAGTCTTCCTCAGGATCCGCTGCTGCCAGTCACAACAGTCACAACAGTCAACTACATCCAAATGTTTTTCATCACCTAGAATTTTAGAATTGATATATATACAGTCACCTCCAAAATTATTGGCACCCTTGATAAAGATGAGCAAAAAAGACTGTGTAAAAATAAATAATACCAGTACTGAGCTATATTTTAATTTTCCAACATGTGGAATATATTTGACTTTATTATTGCCCTAATAGTGGTAAGTGGTATATTTAGTTTTTTAGCTATTGTTTTGTACCCATTGCCTGATTTATGAAGGTCAACAACCATTTGACTCTTTTATTTGTGAGTTATTTGCCTTTCCCCATGGTGATGGATGACAAATGGATTTCATATGCTTGTTACTTCATTTTTATACCCCAGTGAAACAGGAAGCCATGGAAGGCCACAATACAGTTCCTTTAGACTGAGATGAACTTAAAGAAGTAGAATGTTAATGCAGATTTAATTTTGTTTGATTTTATTTATAAGAATCTATAGGGGTGTCAATAATTCTGACACCTATCTTTTTGAGAAAAAAATGTATTACTTGTTAATAAAAAACTTTTTCTCTGAGCAATTGTATTAGAATAAAAGAATATGGTTTTCCCATACATTTGAGCATAAAATATAACTCATTACCTGTGTTGTTTATTTTATACAGCCTTTTTTTGCTCATCTTTATCAAGGGAGGTGACTGTATATATATTTTCATGCAAAACTTTTGGCAATAGCTGTAAGCCTACTTTTAAAAGTATAAAAACACAATCATTTTGTGTTTTATTGCCCATGGTAACCCAACATCTTCTTTTTCCTCTTCCTGCTTTTCCAGATTTTATCACCCAATACAGAACATTTCAATCCAGTAACGGCTTCACATGCTTGTTAAACATTTACACCTACAGGGAAGGGTCTGAGTTACGATTTAGTAGTGTCACTAATGCAAGAAGCCCAGTACTTTGATAAAAACAACTTTGCTGCCTGCAGAACAGTAAGAGAAAGCCGAAAAGGATGCCTGAAGAGAAAGGTCAATGCTCTGACAAAGAGGCAGCATCAGGTGGATGACAAAAACACAAGCTCCTGTTTGTAAAGTGGATTAATGCCAGAGAAGTGTCTGCGTGCTCCTTTTCTGGAGACACATTACAAAGAAAGCAGAAAAGTACAGGTGCTTGGCAGAGAACAAATGTAAAAATACCCACTGCCATCAAGGACTACAGTAAGTACATGGGAGGGGTGGATTTGTTGGACCCGATACTCACCTATTATCAAGTGGCACACAAAACCCAGAAATGATACAAGACCTTTTTTAATTTTTTTTTTATAATTTTCTAGACATTGCAATTGTTAACAGTTTCCTGTTGTACAAAGAAGTGGATCAGCTACATGGAAATAAACCAGAAAAGCAGAAGGACTTCCGTCCTGCCCTATTACTGGAACTGTGTAAAGAGGCGATCCCAGTACCTGGTCCTTCAGGTGTTGTACAGAAACGGCATATTCCTGAACCTCTCACAGATGTTAAGTCTGTTGATAGCACTTTGAAAGTAACTGAAGGAAGAAGAAATTGTGCACTGTGCAAGAATAAAACTCCATGGCAAATCATGACTGTTATGTTCCACTGTGTCTCATCATAGACCGCAACTGTTTCAGTTATCATGAAAGTAATGTGTAAAGGAATCTACCATAACAATATGTTTTGAATGTTTCCCTCTTTTTTATTACTTTTTTACTTGAATATTTTGTATTTATTGCATATTTTGTAGTTTGTTATAAACAACTAACTTTTGCTCTGGTGTTCCAATTTGATTATTTTTTTTATATATACATGTTCCCAAGACCTTGGAGTTTCATTGTAAAGTGTCATTTTTTTACTTGGAACACTAAAATATTGTTTTATTGACAATAAATGTTTTTTTTTTCCTAAAAAATATTTTGTTTTCTTTAGTTTTTTGTTGTCTGTACTACATTTGGTGGGTCTCACAGAATGGATTTTTTTCTTTTATTTTGAATCCCCAGTTTGTGCTGAGTTATTACATATAACCTGAAACTCTTGTAGTTACAGAGTTATAAGCACAAATATAACAGTAAAAATTAGGCAAAAATAGGGGGTACCTCAGAGGGTTAATAAAAAGAAAATTATTCACACAGGAAAAGTGCAGCACACCACCGTAGTCATCTACATTCAATACAATAGAAATCTACTCTCAAAAATCAGTTCCCTTAAACAGTATCCGCACAGCAAAAAAAAAGAAAGTTAGAATACTTGAAGCTAATAAAATAGAACTGGTATAATACTTAACAGAAGTATAAATCACTAATTTTCAAAAAGTAGTTTACATTCCAAATACAGGACTTTCAGAGTTATAAGAATCAATACAGAGGCATTTAACTGAAACCAGAACCTTTCCAGTTCGTTATCATATAGTTTTGTTAAATCAAATAAAAATAATTTTAAAAAATGGTGCACGTGTAAAAAAAAAGGCAAGTACCTGAGGAGCACCTGTGGTGGGTGAGAGGCTGACCTTGTGAAAAACAATAGTGGATATGTACTTCAATAACAGTTACACAGCGTCAAAAACACTCAATGCGGTAACCGTCACTGCTAAAGTATACCGTGCTGCGAAGGTATTACTCACTCGGTCGGCAGACGCTCTCCAATTAAACTACAAAAATAAATAAATACCCAAAGTCTACCGCCTTTGTTCCAAAGTAAAAGTGCGTTCTCCCAGCTCATGGGCTCCTGTACAGCGTGACCGGCATGTCAGGCCACCTTGGCCTGGCCGGCTTCTTCTCTTCTAAGCAAAGCTCCTTTAAAAAGAAGCCGTGGAGCAGATTCAGCATGACATTGGTGAAACAGTGCCAATCAACAAGGGTGCGTCGGGTCTCCAGGGCAACCAATTCGCCGTCATTTAACAAGGGGCGCAAGGTAGAGGTAAACAAAGGTTACATTATAAGTAGGGTTCCTGGTTTTTAAAACTAGATAAAACACCACTGGCACCAAAAAAAATGAATCAGCTTTACTTTATAAACACTGGTAAAACACCACAAAGGCTTAGTCTGGTGATCTTCAAACCAGAGTTGTTAAAAAAATCGGTGTGCATCATGAGATACATTACTCAGACAAGAACTGCTAAGCAGTATGACATTTAAGCAGTGTGTGACGTTCACATTTGTGTAGTCGCTACACTGATAGAAAGGGGGGTGGCTGAACCATCAAAATGTTTAAGATATGTTTTTATTGTAAAAGCAATTTTAATATTTTATTTAGTTATATAATGTATAAATATTTTTGTTATTTACATATATAGTTTGTTTCTTCATATTTGGTGTTGATTGGTTAGCACTCCTTAAAGTGGGAGCTTATTTGAAATGACACAATTCCTATAGCAAGGTTTGCTGAGAAATGACACCTCGCACAACAGGATACCAAGTCTGAACACAGATTCATTCACACACAGAGGAGAAATGGTAGCAGCTAATGAACAGGACACTTTGAGCATCATTCACTGATAATGGATTTCTTTTTACGAATGTAAGTTCTGTTTCCAACAACGTTGCACACAGTCAATGTGAGCTAGAGTGACCTCAGCTTGTGGGCTTTTGATGATAATATGCTTTCAACTGTAACATTCATTTATTTTATAATGATTTTATTTAAGTTGTCAAAGCCACATCAGCTTGGTGCTGCATATGTCGTAGAAACATAAATGAATAACCTTTTACTTTAATCCTTTTTTTTTTATTATTGTAAACCAAATCAATTAAAGATGTGTGTGGAAATACAAGTGGCCCTGTTCTGCCTGTAAAAGCACCTTTAGGAATAAATGCTATGGTTTTGTAGCATTATTATTATTATTATTTATTTCTTAGCAGACACCCTTATCCAGGGCAACTTACAATTGTTACAAGATATCATATTATTTTTACATACAATTACATTATTTTTTACATACAATTACCCATTTATACAGTTGGGTTTTTACTGGAGCAATCTAGGTAAAGTACCTTGCTCAAGGGTACAGCAGCAGTGTCCCCCACCTAGGATTGAACCTACGACCCTCCGGTCAAGAGTCCAGAGCCCTAACCACTACCCCACACTGCTGCCCTGAGATGCCCTGAGCATTAAAAACCATAGATTGCTAACATTTTACAAAATGGCATGGCACATGTTCAACATACACTGTTCTATAGTGATTATTCTAACTTGCTTAAACAACGATCCATAGTGTGGATTCATCAGTGACACCAAAATGCAATTTGCACCATTGTTTGTGATAGAACCGATTTTCTCTCAATTCCCAATATTAACCCTAGAAAATGGGAAATTGCTTTCTTGCACTGATGTATATATAAAATTAAAAACAAAAAATGAATCAATTTATTCTCATGATTCAATGAATGCTCATAAATATCCTTCAACAAACTTTCCTTGTGACGTTTCTTCAAGTTTTGTGAAAAGGGCCCTACCTTTCTAACATGAGACCTTTGAGGTCTTGAAAGCTTGTGATTAATTATTGTTTAGTTAGTCCAATAAAAGGTATCACATCTCCTTCTCTTTGTCTAACATGCTAAATAAATTGTACCCCAACTGTGGCAGTCATGACATTGAAAAGTATTCCTGTTCTAAGTTTCTACACATCATGATTCACAGCTCCTGTTCCCTAGCAATTCCCTAGTAATTGCTCTTTTTGTCAGCTACCTCTCTAGTATAGGAATATATGTGTAGGAAAACAGATTACCTCTTAACAAAAACAGAGTGTCACCTTGCACTTTCTGTTAAGTGTATGGAGTGTGACCAGAGACCTGTCAGTGACACAGGCAGGATGTCACAGGCCTGCCAACATACTGTAATGATGAATTTTCTATCGCTAATATTATACAGACTTCCATCGCTCTAACTGAAAGCTAGATACAACTTGTCAGTTCATTTGTTGACAATGGCAAGGTTTCCATGTAGAGTGAGAATTTCTCTAGTTATTGTATTAAACATTGTTTTAGAGCTCAATTTAGATTTACCTAACCCTTTCTCATGAGAAAACCAGTTTGGAATGCCCAGTGTAGACCAGAAACATTGCACAGCCTGGACACAAACCTGCGCTCCCTGAGTGAATGACTTATACCACACGCCACATGCTTACCAGGTGATCCACTCGCTGGATTCCATTTTGTTCAGGCAGGTTTATAGTAAAGAGAACTCAATGCCTGATCTGAGGATGCTTTTTGAGGAAAGTAAAAATCAACTGTAGTTCATACTGTAGTTTAAACCAGTCCCCTTTTGTGAGTATGACTCCTCCATGCTTCAAACGAAGAGCAGAGAGGGTAGTTGAGTTGGACTGGCTGCATGAGCAGGTAGTGGTGTTAGGTTCAGGTGGAGTTTGGTTCAGAGGAAGAGGTTTAAATGGTATTTTTATTTGAATCTAAATCTAACTGTTTATAAGAGAGTTGTTTTAATAAAAACAAAGTATCCTCAAGGTTTTCACTTTTGTCTACAAGAGCTTTCACCAACAGAAGTAGACCTAACAATGTCCAAGATTTGTTGCAGCCAAAAGAGTTACCGTATTCCTTCAAACTTTTCGAACCATTTTTTCTTCAAAAAATATCCTGCGTCTTAAATTTGAGTACAGTATAGTGATGCGTGTATTAAAATCGGCAACAAAAGACGTGACTAGCAACGTCACCGACTGCCGAGAAAAGATGAATAAAGACGAATACACAAGCAGCAACGTGACTTACTGATGAGAAAAGATGAACCAAATTCAAAGAGAAGCTTTTACAATTTCAGCATTTCTAACAAACAGGACCAGCTTGGACAGATGGGAAACGCTGATCAGACCCCTGTATTTTTCAACATGCCAAGCAATACCACAATTCACAAATTGGGAGAAAAACAGGTGTGAGTAATCATGACTGGAAATGAGAAGCAGCACATAACTGGAATGCTCTGTGTGATAGTAGACAGCTGCAAACTGCCTCCATATAAGTAATTGGGGTTGTGTGTTTGTAAATGCAGATTTATTTGATGTTTTATTTTTTCCTCAAATTGAGGGTGTGAACTGTGGGCTTAAATTCAAGGGCGTCTTAAATTCAAAGGAATATGGTAATTTGTGTACTTTTTAGGGTCCTTATTCAAAAAATGTAGACCTTTATGTGCTCTTTATGTCTGTCTGTCTGCCTGACTGACACACTCTACATGGTGAACATGATAACTGCCTTGATTTTGCATCATTCTTCATCAAACATTTATCATACTCTCCTCGTCTCTTACAGACCTGTGATTGAGACCTTTCTGGTTTGGCTATCACTTACCGAGTGCTTATTACCTGATTATGAGGACCCTCTGTATGTGCGTGATTTTCCAGTCACCAATGCAAGTACTGAAGAGAAGCACTGTGGGTCTTAATAACCTCTTACGACTATATTTTATCATCTATAAAACAAAATGAATTGCCGAAATGGAACAAATTCATTCAATAGTCCCTGGTTGTCATTTAAAAATGTACCCTGGGTTAGTGAGTATTAAATACATTATTCATAGGATATCTAATAATAGGCACAATCAGTTTTAATAGTTTAGATTAATTAATCAGCATAAGCCTTGATAAACAATGCCTTATTTCTGGCAAATTGGCTATTACTATTACTACTTATGACAGGGCAGAAGCCCATTACTTATAAATAGGGTATTTTTGTATCTAAGTTTGGCAGGGAGGGGGTTAATTCCATCCCTGTTAAATCCAGGTGTGGAATGTGACTGGGTCTTGATTGAATAATTGATCATCAATCAAGACCCAGCCACATGGTATAAGGGAGGCCAAATCCTTTGTTTGCTTAGGTGTTTGGGGTGAGTTTGTGAAAGCCAATGCCCTTTTATTTTGAACTGCTCAGGTTATTTTGTTAGAACAGTTAATTTTGGTTCCCCCTGTGCCTTGTTTCTTTGTCTTTTCTTCTAAATGTGTGCTTCAGTACTTTGACTGCAGCTGGGTGTGTCTGAGTCTCTCTCCTGCCGGTAACCAGCCTTGCCAGTGACGCTACCCTTTCACACTACTATAATGTAATAGTAGTAATCTTCAAAATTACTAAATGCAGTGTTTGTACTTCTAAAGGAGGCATGGGATGGATTTGAGCAGTTTAAGCAATAACTATCACAAAGGGAAAGAGTTGCCCTCAAGTACATCATGTGTAAAGTGGAAAAGAAATGAATCAGGTATTGTTTTCATTTATCGGAATTAGGCCTTTCCAGATTGTATTACCTACAACTGGCTGAATTGTGAACACAGCGCAAGGCACAAGCGTGAATACTAAGGTTGTTAGCACCTGATAGGACGCAAACCGGCCACAAAGCCAAAAATTCAGGGTGTGACCTCATGTTCACCTGAGCGATTGTGCAGACAATGCACAGGTTTGTCTTTGCATTTCAAACTAGCCTCCCCTGAGCACAAATTTGAACACACAATAAAATCAGATTATGAGGGATAAAAAAAGAAGGTGATAATGGACAGTTATTGTGATAATGGAATGCTAATTTAAGTGTTAAATGTTTTTCATTTTAAAAAATACAAATACCATTGATTGTTTTATAACAGGTACAACAACAAAAAAAAATCGAGTTGATGTAGCCTAAAAAACAATGTGTAGTTTCTTGAGGCATGGTATCATTTTGCAGCTATCTTAATTTAACAAGTTACATCCAAATCGGACCATCAGTTTTACTCCTACTTTGAGAAAGGTGAAAACAGACCTGAAGGTCAATGGTTTCCTACAATCCTTTTTGGGAGCATTTTATAGAACTCATCTCCTAGGTGTGCAGTATACTATAGTATAAAACAGCATGTTTTATAGGGTGCGTAACACAGCAGGGAGAGGGTTAAAATCCTCCATGCCAAACACACGTGAAAACGTGTGTTAATTATTGTTAATTATCACCTGACCTGGCTAGTATTGTAAATTAGAGCCAGGTACAGGGTATTAAAGGAAAGCAGTCAGTTTGCTTAATTAGACTTTTTTTACTTGTTTTCAGCTCTTGAACAGTTGCATACTTCAAGTTAGCTATAACATTTGATATGTAACTTGAACTGTAACTGTTTAAGAGCTTGTGACGGAGTGTCCCACCCCTATTTATTATTATTTGTATTTTTATTTGCGGCGCGGATAAAAGCGCTGCATCTTTTCTTATTGTTTTATAATTTAAAACCCGTGAGGATGCGTGACTGATCAGCTACTGATTATTTAACTAGCTAACAGTCACGCATCCTTACCAAACACGTGCAGACTGTGGCCGAGGGGTAATAAGATAATTAACAGCTAGTTAACCCCTCGGCCAGAGTATAAGAACCTGCAGCTGTCCGTGCTGCAGGGTTGGGTGTACAGAGAGGAGGTATGGGGAGATAGAGAAAAGACAGAATTTAACAATTGCTAAAACGTGCTGGATTAGCCAGCACGACACTTACTTGTTTGTCTGTCTGATTCGTTTGGCCCTCGTGCCCTTTGTTTTGTTGATTGTTTAAATCTTTTGTTTTGTTTATTTATTTATTAAATACGCTGAGTGCAGTAGCATTCAGCTTCACCCGCCCATCCACTGTTTTGATTCAGTTACTTACTGGTCCGTGACGTCACCACACCTTACCACTGCAAGCCAGCCTGCCACAGAGCTGTAAACAAGTAAAAATGTCTAATTAAGCAAATTATCTGTTCAATTAAGGGTATAGTTAAGTAATTGAGAGTTCAGTTGGAATGAAAACCAGCAGACACAGGGGGTCCCCAGGACCGAGTTTGAGAAGCCCTGGTTAAAGCCTTTTTGTTTGTCTTTAAAAACTGTGTTTTTTTTCAGCCGGTAAACAGCTTAGCTGTCTGGTTTATTAGAATAGGTTCCTGACGAATGTTTAGTTAGCACTCCGAAGGAGCTAGGTGTTTATTTTGTATTATTAAAAGTGCGCGTAAGCACTTTTTTCTTTCAAATCAGTCTGTTGAGTCGTGTTTTGGAAGGGTAAAGAACCCGAGCGAGCCTGTGTGGCGAGCACCTGTGTTACAGGTGATATACAAAAGGTGCACATTATAGTTTGAAAAACCCCATCCCTTTTTTGTTCTGAGCTACAGATAAATTTACTCATTCTCTTGTATAGAAACAGTGCACATGATGCGCAAGTGGTTTGGTGTTTTATTTAATTGTAAATTGTAAATTGATTTTACAATTGTTTATGATTACATTTACTTTTCTTGTTATAGGTTTGTTTATGAACTAGCTTGTTTCACTGTTTTTGTTTTAAACGACTGTGCTTGGAGTTCTCTTAATGGTGAAGCCTAGCTGGGGCCCTATTTAGTATGTGACTGAACTTTACAAAAAAAAGATAGACAATTCACTACCCTTTTGATGTGGTTGCGGTGCAGGCAGAGAGAAGGAGAATAATGAGGAGAGGGAGGTATGCTTTTGCTAGATTATACATGTCCCATATTCGTTTTTTGGACCTAACAGATGATCAGATTATTAGTCGTTTTTTACTAAATACACAAGCAATATTGGATTTATGTGAGGCATTATCAGAGGATTTGGCAGTGAAGATAATCACTGCGCTAAGATTCTATAGGGGCTTTCAAAGTATGGAGGGTATTTTATGCCAATATATATATATATATATATATATATATATAAATAAATGTCTATATATTTAATTCGACATTTATTTATTTAATTATTCATTATTTAGTTGTCATTTTGGCCTAAAATATCTTCCATATCAAAGATCCATCGGAGACAACTCAGGTAAAAGCCAGTCTGCTGTGTCCAAAATAGTGACTGAAGTGACTGCGTGAATAAATATACATGCTTTCTGAAAACTACACAGTTGTCACAAAAAGCAAAAGTATAATTGTATACAATTGTATAAAACTGTCCATGTGTCGGTTTGTTGCTGTTGAAAGGTGCTATCTGAGCTCAAGTCAAGTTGACAGGCTGTGGATTGGCTGATGCAGCGTGGGCAGGTACAGCCTGTTTGCTTTTGTAGTTGCCAAGTATTGGTAGGCTGGTTTTGGTGGATAATAAATTTGGACCAGTTGTGTCTTTGTGTAGTATTTGCTGTACAATAGATGTGAACTAAGCTTTAATTACAGCAAGTCAAAATAAAAAAAGCCTGTTTTGCACGGATTGATGTTAAATGTGATTCACAGTTAATGCTGTGATGTAGCAGTGGGAATCTGCCTTCTGGCACTTGATTGGTACTGAATCATTTTCTAATAAATCGGAGGGCATGGTTGAAATATTGTATAATTGAACTGAAACTTGTACAGTTTGCCTGAATACTGATTTACTGTGTCAATAGTGCAGGGGTGTAGCGTACACTGAGTCAGCCGAGGCGGCCACCTCTGTGAAAATCGGCTCTGTACAGTTTTAGAAAAAAAAGTACAAACATGTATCTAAAGATATATTTTTTAATAATGTGCCCACTTTCATTTTTAAGAGTGGCATAATCAACATGTTTTTCTATATTTTTTTTATTTGCCATCTCTTCGTAACATTACTCTGATCTCAGGCTGGATACAGCCAGGGTATTTAAACTTTGCGCCACACAGACATGCTCGCTTCTCATTGGTCACTTTCCCTAGTTACACCGCATGTAGCTCCAGAACTGGATCAAGATTAGGGATCAGTGGAGCCTGATACAGATCTGCTTAGTACAACAGCCTCACATGATCCGACTCTTGGATCCGATCCCATTTTTTATTCTCGTTAGAATACAACCAGCCCCTGGAGCAGCGGGTAGTCCTGTATATTATTTAGTGGATGGTTCGGTACTGTGCATACTCAAAGATGAAACGAAGAAACCAATCTATAATGCATTTCTTTCAGAAGAAGCCAACTCTAGGTTAGAATGTTTAGTAATTTTTTTCCTTCTTATATTAATTTGTTTTTCTGCTGACAGTCCTGTGCAATGCGATGTTCAGCTACGATACGTTTTGATAAATCAATACTTTTCTCGATTTATATTAATGTTTGGGTAAAGACATTGTTTCACCTGAGTGATTGCAATGACATAATACATGTTTATTCTCAGGGTCTTTATAAGAAATAATGGGCACTACTCTCAATTTATTTTCTCAAATTATTTATAGATAAAATAAGTTATTCATTTCATTATTATCAGTAATAAGGAAAAAAAAACATACCTGATACATTTAGTTCATGAAAATGTATATGCATATAGCCACTCGTTTCTTGATAGGTATAAATGCTGTAAAAACATATACACTAAAACACATGAGACAGAATAACTGTTCTAATATAATTATAAGTCAAATACATCAGATTTACAGTGTTTCCCACTTTTTCATTAGCTCTAAACAAGTTCCAGTGATGTTTTGTTTCTGCTTTTGTCTCTGCCAGGCTGCTGTAAACTGTCTCCGCCCTTTAGACACCAAATGCCCCTTTTAGTGACGTCACAAAAAAAAAAACCTATCAGGAAGTGAACGTCAGTCCCTCCTCTATGCAATGATATGTGTTTCAAGCCTGTACTGCAAAGTACGGTGTCCCTGTAAGTCATCAAAACGAAGTGCTTTTGTTATCGTGTTTACATGATCGCGGTCCTAGAAGCACACTTCAATATGACCGTGTTAACACAATCACGGTCCTTAAAGGGTTAATAGTCTCCAGGCTTTATAAGATGATAACTTTCACCTCTGTAACATGAACAGGAAATGCGTGTTGTATTTTAGACAGGGTTTTTTTTGCCTCAGTAAAAAATCTATTCCTAGTTACGCCCCTGTAGTGTACTGTAAAAAAGCTAGTACTTATTCTGTGGTTTGAGTTTTTGTTTTCTTTTGTAGAGAATTAACCCTCCACCTCACCATTTCCCTCCATAGCACAACTGCTGGTAGCTGAGCTTTGTCAGTAGAACTTCCCAATGGAATATTCTGCTGTTTTGAATTGTACCTGCAAATCCTCATTGCTTGTAAAAACTTAATTAGCTTGGTAATAATAATTATGTATTTTAAATTTTTTTTTATTATACTTTCATTGTCCTCTTCTTTTGTTTACATAGGCCAACTGCACCCTGTTTAAGAGATTCCAAATTTCAGTCTTAAGGTGCAACCCTTATGAAGTGGCGTAGTCAAGCTACAAGTTTAACCTTGCACCCAATAGGTCCCTAGGAAGCACTACAGTCTCACACAGGTTTTGTTTGGTCTCCACTTCAATCAGCTTACCTCTCCATGGTAGGCAGCCTTGTTGCCTTCTCTCTCCTAATAAGAGGAGACAGTGTTACTGCTGATGACAGAGAGGATTTATAGTGGAGGGTGTAGCTTTATCCTTAACAATAAGACGCATGTTTGGGAAACATCATAACTCTTTTTGTCAGAAATGCCATTAGGACTCGATATATATCCGACTGGGATGTGGCAGGAGCATCTCTGCTGCTATGATAGCTTTCTTTAGAAATACACAGTGCTGGCACAGCTGACAAATACAGCACAGAGAACTGACAGACCTCTCTTTCGGTATGCATGATTATTTATCAGAGAAGCAGCTTTGTTCTTTTATATGTTTTACAACATGAAATGCTTGGTTTTATTTAATCATTTTTGCTTTCTACAAGGACTAAAAACAACATGTTGCTGTTCCAAAACTAGAGATACGCTACTCTGAATGCTAATTTTATAGATCTTATGTGAAGCTGTTATTTACCTGTGGCAATGTGGCCATGCCCTTGTTATTATTATTATTATTATTATTATTATTATTTATTTCTTAGCAGACGCCCTTATCCAGGGCGACTTACAATCGCAAGCAAATACAAATACATTCAAGTGTTACAATATAAGTCATACAATAAGAACAAGAAATACAATAATTCTCAAGTGTGACAAACCACAATTCAATAATACAGCAGATAATAGTGAAAGTTACATCAGGATATGATTAAATAGTGATAGTTACATCAGGATATGATTAAGTACAAAATACTACAGATTAAACACTTGGCAGATTACAATATTCTGAGGTACAGGATTAAATGCAGTAAAATAGGGGGCAGATAAGAGCAAAATAAAGCATATTTAAATGAAGGGTGATAGTGTCCCAGGATACAACAGAGGAGTTCTACAGGTGCTGTTTGAAGAGGTGAGTCTTAAGGAGGCGCCGGAATGTGGTCAGGGACTGGGCAGTCCTGACATCTGTAGGAAGGTCGTTCCACCACTGCGGAGCAAGGGTGGAGAAGGAGCGGGCTCGGGAGGCTTGTGCGTAGTTTGTGTTATATGTTGTATGTTACGTGTGTAAATGTTGGTGTATAGTCATTGGTACACGGGATATAAATGGGTCTGTGTAACACGAGTGATTTAAAAATGTAGATTTGTATTTAAGCACGAGGATGGCACAAATCACTTCACGTGCTGGTTAAAATGTAATGTGTGGTCACGGGAGTACACTTAATTAATTCATGTGCTGGGATTCAAGTGAATAATTAATTAGTAATTGAATCCCAGCACAACAGTATAAATAGATGCACGTTTCATTCACTCGGGTTGGGTGTTCGGTGAGTGGAGAACGGGACTGGAGACGGAGGTAAAGTTAAAGTTAAAAAGAATAGATAAAATATCTGCTCACCGTGTTTGTCTGTCTAGTCCGTTTTGTTTATCTGTTTATTTTGGCTCAAGTGCCGTGTTCTGTTTTGTGTTTAAAACCTTTTTATTTTGCAATAAACCTTCTGAACACTACCATTGCGTCTCAGTTTCACTCACCACTACTGTCTGTCTGTGTTTCTTCCGGGTCTGACGTGTCACCACTCAGCCAGCCTTGTGACATATGGTTGTCAGAAGTGGGATAACAGCGTCTCCCAGACTCAGGCTGGATAGAGTACCGCAATTTCTTTTGGAAAAAAAATGACAATGGCAGAAGACGCCAGGAAACTACGGGACTGGATCCTGGACAATGCTGGGCTGGAGGCCCAGTCTATGCCCATAGCCACCCGGATCCTGTGGCTGATAGACAGGGAGCGATGGGAGGCCTATGGGAGGGAATACACCCTAAGCACCTGGGAGGAAGGTGTGGAGTTGGTCCTCAGCTACCTGGAGGCAGCTATAAGTGGAACAGCAGCCCAGGTAGCAGGGTCTCCAGCAGGAGGCTTCATGGCCAGCTGCACCTTCCTAGAGATGGGGGAGGAGCCCGAATGTCCTACGCCTGAGAGGGAGGAGCCCGAACGTCCTAAGCCCAAGAGGGGGGAGTCGGTGCGTCCACAGCCCAAGAGGGAGGAGTCGGTGCGTCCACAGCCCAAAAGGGAGGAGTCGGTGCGTCCACAGCCCAAAAGGGAGGAGTCGGTGCGTCCACAGCCCAAAAGGGAGGAGTCGGTGCATCCACAGCCCAAAGAGGGGGGAGTCGGTGCTTCCATAGCCCAAGAGGGGGAAGTCGGTGCTTCCACAGCCCTAGGATCCAAGCTGCCAGCAGAGGGAGAATGCCTGCTGGTTCCACCTCCACCAGCAGAGGAAGAATGCCTGCTGTCCCCATGTCCACCAGCAGAGGGAGAATGCCTGCTGTCCCCATGTCCACCAGCAGAGGAAGAATGCCTGCTGTCCCCGTGTCCACCAGCAGAGGAAGCATGCCTGTTGGTTCACCTGCTGCTGCCGTCCCGAGAGCTAGAGGGGGAGGAGCCATCACTGCCATCCCGAGAGCCAGAAGGGGAGGAGTTACAGGCTCAACCCCCTGAATTTTTCTGGGGGGGAGAAGGGCAGGATGCTGGTATCCCCCAGCAGCCTCTATTTATGCTGCTGAAGGGAGCACGGCACACACCAGCCCAGCCGCCACAGCAGAGGGAGCCAGCACCGCCACAGCCTCCCTCTGAGTGGCCAGCATCCGCCCCATCGCCACTGCCTCCACCACAGTCCCCTGCAAGTGAGGCAGAGCCGCACCAGTCCCCTGCAAGAGAGGCAGAGCCGCACCAGTCCCCTGCAAGAGAGGCAGAGCCGCACCAGTCCCCTGCAAGAGAGGCAGAGCCGCACCAGTCCCCTGCAACGTCAGGAGACTACAAGCTGCTCCCACCTCCATCGTCAGGAGACTACACGCTGCTCCCACCTCCATCGCCAGGAGACTACACGCTGCTCCCACCTCCACCGCTTCCGCCACTAGGAGCAGAGCAGCAGGAGCTGCCTCTGCCTCCGCCACCGCCAGGAGCAGAGGAGCAGGAGCTGCCTCCGCCACCGCCAGGAGCAGAGGAGCAGGAGCTGCCTCTGCCTCCGCCACCTCCAGTAGCAGAGGAGCAGGAGCTGCCTCTGCCTCCGCCACCTCCAGTAGCAGAGGAGCAGGAGCTGCCTCTGCCTCCGCCTCCGCCACTGCCAGGAGCAGAACAGCAGGAGCTGTCTCTGCTTCCCGCACCTCCACCACAGGGAGTACGGTGGCTGGAGCCCCAGAAATGGGAGTTATCGGCTACAAAGACAGGGGGAGAGGTCAGGAGACCAGCATCCCCCACAGCAATTTTGCTGCAGGAGTGGACCAGCATGCTGTCAGCCGTGCCACTACCGGCAGGGGTGCTGACAGCATGGCCAGCCATGGGCCCACTGAAGCCTCCCTTCCCAGCCCGAGACTTTGTCCTGGACTGCTGAGTTTTTAAGGGGGGAGGTGGCCGTTGAGGCCATTTGTGCTGTGCACAAGGGGGGGGGGGGTATATGTGGCAATGTGGCCACGCCCTTGTGCGTAGTTTGTGTTATATGTTGTATGTTGCGTGTGTAAATGTTGGTGTATAGTCATTGGTACACGGGATATAAATGGGTCTGTGTAACACGACTGATTTAAAAATGTAGATTTGTATTTAGGCACGAGGATGGCACAAATCACTTCACATGCTGGTTAAAATGTAATGTGTGGTCACGGGAGTACACTTAATTAATTCACGTGCTGGGATTCAAGTGAATAATTAATTAGTAATTGAATCCCAGCACAACAGTATATATAGATGCACGTTTCACTCACTCGGGGTTGGGTGTTTGGTGAGTGGAGAACGGGATTGGAGACGGAGGTAAAGTTAAAAAGAATAGATAAAATATCTGCTCGCCGTGTTTGTCTGTCTAGTCCGTTTTATTTATCTGTTTATTTTGGCTCAAGTGCCGTGTTCTGTTTTGTGTTTAAAACCTTTTTATTTTGCAATAAACCTTCTGAACACTACCATTGCGTCTCAGTTTCACTCACCACTACTGTCTGTCTGTGTTTCTTCCAGGTCTGACGTGTCACCACTCAGCCAGCCTTGTGACATTACCATACTGGAATTTGTAGTATATCTAATGTATCACAAAGCTCTTGTATGTATAATGTTGGTATCTATGTTCAGAGGTTGTTTTTATGCAACATTCTCGTTTTTTGGAGGATAGCTGTGAGGAGTCAGGAGCAAACATTTTAATATTTATGGTAAACTGGAGAATTACCATGCAAATTTACCATGGTAAACGTCTATATATAGAAACAAGCTTAGCTTTTTCCGTTTTTGGGGACCCTTTCTTTTAGATCTACATTTTGGTTTGTTTTCGCTGTGCCCAGGGTCTGCGCTACATTTACCACAGCACATTCACTTTGTCCATTTTTTTATTTTCTGCTTTTTTTTATACAAGTGTAGTCGTTGCCAATTATTTTTTTTAATTATTTTCTCCCAATTTAGAATGGCCAAGCTCAGCTCACCGCTACCACCCCTGCGCTGACTCTGGAGGGTGAAGACGAACACGCGCTGTCCTCCGAAGCATGTGCCGTCAGCCGACCACTTTTTTCACACTGCGGACTCACTACAGCGTCAGAGGACAACGCAGCTCTCGGGCAGCTTACAGGCAAGCCCACAGGTGCCCGGCCAGACTACAGGGGTCGCTGGTGCGCGGTGAGCCGAGGACACCCTGGCCGACCTAGCCCTCCCTCCCCCTGGGTGGTGCTCGGCCAATTGAGCGCCACCCCCTGGGAGCTCCCGTCCACGGTTGGCTGTGGAATAGCCTGAACTCGAACTCGCGACGTCAAGACTATAGACCGCATCCTGCACTCCATGTGGAGCGCCTTTACTAGATGCGCCACTCGGGAGCCCTCTGCGGCTTTCTTTTTTGTAATCCTCCTAAGGTCATGCCATTTTTTAAAATGTCAAGTGTCTTTAGCTTATAGTGTCCCAGTGAATTTATTTTGTTAGTTATTTATTTTCATGTTTCTTTTCTTAATGTTTTTTGGCCCTGTGAAGTGTTAAATAATATTTATTGATTTTTTTTTCCATTTAACTAACTAACAGGTCAATTTCATGGAAATGTGTTTTCCTTTTCTTTTTGGCCAGTACCATATTTTCATCAAGGTCAGAATCTGCAGAAGCCATAGCCATATTTGCCTACTACTTCTTTCTGTTCACTATACCACTCATTTATCTTCAAGAAGGAATCACTAAATTTTGAATTTCGGTGTTGCGAATGTTGTCTATTTATAATGAAATGCAAATTCCAATCTCTCCTGTATAATGGGTAGTGATGTATGCTGTTCGTAAACTTGCGGTGATATTACAAAAAGAGCTGTTTAGTACATCGCACTCAAGAATTCTACAAAGGACGGAGGCTACGAATTCACAGTATTTACAAACACGGAAGTAAAATTTTTAGAATTAATCTTGTCACAACTTTTAAAATTAATCTTGTCACTAAAAAAAATCAAGTTCCCTCCGAAGCATAGCAGCGCAACCTGCACAGACATAACTATGAATGCAGCATTTCCTACAGCAGCAAGTCACAGTTTACATAAACAAAACAAAACTAGGTAACAAACATAGAACATATAAAATATATGGGTCAGAATATATTACCACAGCTCAAGACATATTACTGTGTGGTAACATATATGTGCATGGTTCCACCGCAGGGGTTGCTGGGAGAAGTGCAGAAGGGCATCCTGGATTTTTTCTGGGATGGGCGCCACTGGCTGAAGAGAGGTGTGATATACCTGCCCTGGGAGAAAGGGGGCCAGGGCCTGATTGACGTCACCAGTCGCATGTCTGCTTTCCATTTGCAGTCAGTCCAGAGGTTGCTATATGGTCCCCCTTTACTGCCCTGGAGAACGCTGGCCTGCATCCCTGCTTTGTAAAGCAGGGGCGCTGCAGCTGGATACAATTTTGTTCCCGATAGACAGCAGCAGGATGGACCCGTCAGTACTGCCCCCTTTCTACAGCAGCATGCTGAAGGCCGAGAGAGGGGAGGAACCCCTCAACCTGCACTGGCTCCTGGAGGAGCCCATAGTGCATATCCCCCGCCTGGACACTCACAGTGGCAACTCCCTTGCCTTCACTCATCTGCTGATCAGAGCTCACATTACGAAACTGCGCCACCTGCTGGACCTGCAGCAGGGCTGCTGGCTGAGTGCTGAGCGCAGTGATAGGGATACATTCCCTGCGCTGTGTGGAGAGGTACCTGTGCCAGCTGAAATCGGCCTTGCCTTATGAGGGGCTGCTGCTCCTAAAGGAGTGTTTCAAGGGATATTCCCTCCCTGACTTAATGGCTACTCACCAAGCCTGTGAGTGTCCCCTGCTTTCAAGGAAGCTGCTGCCCCCCAGGGCTTGTGTGCAGGTGCAGCACCAGACCCAGCTTACAGCACTCCCTGACACACCCTGGAGAGCTAGACTGGGGGAAGGCGAGGACGTAGTGCCTGCCTGGAACAGCCTCCGGTCTCAAATAGAGTGTAGGTGACGTTCTAGAAGTATAAAACTTTTTTGTTTTAACATTTTAGGACAGTGGTCAGTGACAAATGTTGATCATGGATACAAATAGACTAGCTTTGAAGACTGTTTTATTTAGTGAATATATGTTTAATACTATCATATATATTGTGTATATATTGTCTAATAACAGCCATGAGCTCAGGAGTGGATGTCGACGTGCTACTGGACCATAGAGCCCAGCAGGTGTCCCCTTGAGCCCACCAGCCACCTAGCCAGTAACACCACACCCTGCTGATTTTGCCCCCCTATCTCTTGAGAGTACCAATGCAATGCTGCCTATAGAATTCACAGAGAAGATTGGCAACTTTCTTGCATATATTGCTGCAGGTAGTAGCAGGGAGTGGCTGTTTAGTTCATAGAGTGGCCACAGGGAGCAAGCTTGTGTGCATGCAGCTAAAACTACCCCAGGTAATGTAAACTGGGGTTTCTGATGAGTTCACAGAAGGCTAAACTATGGAATAATGTACTAAACATTCCCAATGATTCATATTTTAGCACAATGTTGAACATAAGTTTGCAGCAGTGTGGAGTAGTGGTTAGGGCTCTGGACTCTTGACCGGAGGGTCGTGGGTTCAATCCCAGGTGGGGGACACTGTTGCTGTACCCTTGAGCAAGGTACTTTACCTAAATTGCTCCAGTAAAAACCCAACTGTATAAATGGGTAAGAAGGTATGTATGTAAACATAATGTGATATCTCGTAACAATTGTAAATTGCCCTGGATAAGGGTGTCTGCTAAGAAATAAGTAATAATAATAATAATAATAATAATAATAATAATAATAATAACTTAGACCTTCCACTGTTTAAATTAATAGATATATATCCTACGTTATGCTTCTGGACATATAATTACTTTTGGAAGCATATAGGCCCATTCCAGATCACACCTATCAGGAGTATGAGCCTTGTCTGCCCAGATCCTTGCAGGTGGTGAAAACTGAATACAGCCTGGAGCATCAGGCCTGCTTCTGATCCCTCGCCAATTGGAAAGGCTGCACAGCCTGAACCATGAGAGGCAGCTGGACTGGGATCAGAGGAGCTTGGAATCACCCAAACAGCACACCTGACTGGCACTGCTGCTGCCCTGCTTTTGATGCGAGAGAGAGGCTGGCCAGGCCAGATTTAGCTGTGGTGCTGTTCATAAACCACAGTGCAGCAGCAAGGTCAAAGGGGTTGCTGAATTGGGGCATGGTGGAGATCTGTCCACTATGAAAACTGCTAAAACCAAACAATGTTCATCTCACTGTGAATATACAAGGGCCAACCACTGAACACAGCTGAACAGTGAATTCATTTGTACAGAATCACAAATAGGAAGATAGCTAGACAGATGTGTTTCTGTACAGTATTAGTGCCACAATGCGATAACATGTAAAGAAACACAGGAGCTAAAGGGTGTGTGGACAAAGGGGCCGAATACCAGTCATGTTCGCTCACATTTTCCACTTTTATTGGTGTGGATATCTCAAAGAAGAATGACATGTGTGGATATCTCAAATACAGAGAATGACACATGACCGTTATCTGGGTTACTGGCATTCTGGTCTCCTTTGAAAAACGGGTGATGATTTTCTCGCAAGGAGAATTATTGCACCTTTGCACACATTCAGTGATTTGTAGTTTAGAATAGAAAGAGATAATTTATTCACAAAATGAACACCATGGGTGTCAATAGATGATGCAGTTGCAGGACATTATCCTAGATGTTTACCAACTGAAGAGCGCCTCTGTCCAGATGGCAAGTATTAACTCCTGTTGCACAAAGACAAAGATGCTCTGTTGCACATGAAAGTCCAATCTAAGCAAAAGCATACTTATTACTTGTGTCATATAATGGTGTCACTAATGGTGTACAGCCAATATCATCCTGGTACTGCACATGTAGGTCTGGAGTCAGGATGGTGGGATGTTGTGCCCACATTGCCTCTGTCCTATGGTATTTAGGATACCAAAGCAGGGCTTGAAATGAACTTTTCCATGCACTAGCCACCATGGCTAGTGGATGGAAAAATCCACCGGCCACACAGACATTTTACCGGCCAACATCCTTCCCGGGGGGTGACGACGACATAAGAAAATGCAAAAACAAGCAAAATTTATGAGTAGTCTCAACAGGATCTGAAACAATCTGCCTCATGAGTGAAGGTATAGCTTCTGAGATGTGTTGGGCATCTGCCCTCTCCACAGACTGCATGGGCACAAACTGCACAAACTCCTCTTCCATGACGGCGCTATCGGTTGAATCATCTGACGTACTGACAGGAACTTTGCACCTTTTATTTTCTCTGCAGCTGCCTTCTTTCTACCTCAGCAATGTAGTGCATATATAATCTTGCTTGTTTGTCATTCCTGTAAGTTCCTCCTAGATTTAGCCCATTCTGTTCATCAGCCCTATATTAAAAATAATTTAAAAAAATGCTATTTTCTATTGTCACACTTTCTGACTGAGGATCTGCTAAGCACTAACTTACTATGTTTTTTCAAGCTTTAAACAAGTCAGTTCAAGATCAAATTTATTCCAGTATATAGTAAATTCACCAAAATTCATTGTTAAGGATACGATTTTGTCACTGTGATTTTTAGTACATTTCACAGGTAAGTTGCGGGAAAAAAAAAAACACGAATTCACAAAAATGTCACGGAAAGGTCACCAAATAATGTAGGTTTAGCTACTGTACATAGGGATAAACACTGAGCACCTTCTCGACAAACAAACTTCTGTACAAAAACGTACCCACCACTGTGGCGTATAAGTATATGAAATTTACCGGCCACAGACCAAATTAACCCGCAGTTGACGGGTGTTAATTTCGAACCCTGCCAAACATATACGTCAAGCCAGGTGACCTTCACACCATTTTATTGGTTAAGATCATTAGTCCACACCATCATGACTGGTCTCATCAACCATATTGGTCCACTCACAGGCAGTAGGCCCTCACCCCCACCCCTACCACTCGGAGGCAGTAGGCCCTCACCCCCACCCCTACCACTCGGAGGCAGTAGGCCCTCACCCCCACTCCCTACCACTCGGAGGCAGCAGCCCCTCATCCCCACTCCCTACCACTCTGAGGCACATTCATGTGGCTTTGAAGAAGTGTATTACAGATCAGAGATGCTTACAGTGGAAAGGAGAGTGCTGTAATGTGTACAATTTGTTAGTGATGGCATGGTTGGTATAGAGTTTACTTAAAATTGCTTCCATAGGCAGACAGGGAATTCAATTAGGAGTTAATGCACTGATATCAAGAGTGCCCCACGTAGGGAGCCTGTCAAGTGAATCTTGTGGTGCTCACCAGTGGTGAACAAAGAATACTGGGGGGTTAGATGGCAGTTTTAAAATATATTTTTCAAAACTCGGCATAGGACATAATGGAGCCCCCAGGACCTGAGCAATACTTCTTTGTAGTCGCTCTTTATTCAGTTCTGTGGCACTTTTATGGTTCTTGGTATGTTCGTTAATGCAAACATTAAATACAGCCTTTTTATAATGATACTCTCTAAAAGCCTTCCCTACCTTGTGGCAACTGCCACATAAATGATGCTAAAAAGACATCATTTTCTATTCTTTAATTAGAATAGATTAAACCTGGCTAGGTTTAAATAGTTAGCTGCTGCGGTTTTTCTTTTATTACTTTAAGTTATCTCCCATTTGGCTTAGTTGGTCAGGCTTTGGTGGGGGGGGGGGGGGGGGGATTAGGGTTCATTGGATTATGCTGTTGTCTTTTCTTTCTGTTTGAAAGCTCTTCTGTTCTACTTCTGGTAATTTATCTTCAATGAAACAACCTGGTTCAGAAAACTACTAGGAATAGGGGTGGCTTGGAACCGGTAAGGTGACCATGTGTCCCGGTTTAGCTGGGACAGTCCCGGTTTTCCATCAAAGGTCCCGGTGTCCTGACATTTTTCTCAAAATCTTAAAAGGGTCCACGTTTTCAGCGCTACACACTCAAAATACCTTTTGTCAAAATAACGTAAGGAACAGCTTCCTATATAACTTAGTTTATGGCACCTGCAGTGTAAAAAAGTAAAAAGGTACTAGGGTAATCATTATTTTTATAAAGTGATTAAGACAGACATACAGTACATTCTTATTCCTCAGTGTGCCATGCATTTTCATTTAGTTTATATTCAATACATTTATGTGTAATATGGAAATTTTGTAGCTGTTCAGTTCTGGCAGGTTTTAGCCCAGACACTAGGCAGAGCAATGAGAGGTTGGAAGAAACATTATATAAAAACAATGAGCTGAGACATTTGAAATAGTGTTGTGATCATAAATGGAGGCAAGCACTGCATTTGTTCAAGTCATCCAGATGTACCAGGTTAAACCAAATCAACATCAATAAATTTAGCCACCATCCTGTCAATTTGTTATGATCTAGAGAGATATTTTTTATTTCTGACCAAGATAGGGAACAGCAACTGTGATGTGTTTTGCAAGCACTATAGATCGATCTTTTCAGTACCTCATGGCGGAATCAAAAAGCAGTATCAGAGCGAAGGAGCTTAGGCTAGCCGCTGATTGTAAAACACAATCAGAGCTTTAGGTCAATGGACTGTACGTCCAAATTGATTTGGAAATTATATTATAAGAAGTTTTACAGTGCTCACACCAAGACTGACGCCATAGTGACTAATATATTGGTGTCTCTTACAATGGAAGAAATTAAAAGAAGGACAGCCACATGAGCAGGACAGACTTTATATCTGTTGCGATTGATGCCTTAAACAGAAGAGCGGTAAAGCTGATACCAATTGTGATTCATTACTTCAAGTACTGCGAAGGAGTGAAAGTTAAGACCTGGTGAAACCTCAGCTACATTGTTTGAACAGATGCACCAGACTTTAGATAAGTTCAAATTAGTGGAAAAAGTGGTCAAATTTTTGCTGACAACATGAACACAAACTTTGGCGGGAAGGATCGAGCAGGAAAAAACAATGTATTTTGCAAGATTAATGAAACAATCAAAAGGAATAGCATAATCGGTGTCGGTTGTGCTGCTCATATCGCTCACAATGCTGTACAAACTGCTACCAACTGTCTGCCTGTTGATATCAAGTGGGTAGTAATTAAAATCTACAGATATGTTTACATTTACACAGTTCACACGGTACAACAAAAATAATTTTGTGATTTTGTTGACTGGGAATACAAGCGGCTTCAGTACCCGTACCACCCAATGACTTCCTTTGATGCCTGCGGTTGACAGAATCCTAAAGCTCTTTCCAGCCCTGAAATCCTGCTTTTTATCACAACAGAAGAGCCCAACAGCAATTGAAAAACAAAATGCTTTTGCAATAGACGTTGCCCAACAATTGACAAACCTGAAAGAAAAAATGATCATGGGGTTACAGATGAAGAGTCTGTGCAGTGAAGGAATCAGAAGTTTGTCAGTCTGTAAAGGCATTTTAGGACATCTGCATCACGCACTTGACTGATTAGGGAAAGGATTTCAATGATTTTTCTTGGATACTTCTAAGGAAGGTCCCTGCGTGGGAAGATGTGCAGAACTCTACAGTTTGTGACATCAAAGTTGCAGAAACGTGAATTCAGTGAAACTGGATTGTTTGATGAAATGAGCCGTTTGAGAAAATATGCAGGTGGCAAAGTTACACAGTGGAATGAGGAAAATAAGTTAGTGGATGAACGATGGATAGAGATTTTTACCTATTTCAGAAATGAGGACATTGCATTTCAAAACATTGGCTTGATTGTTCAGTTTGCAATGTGTCTGCCTGGATCAAATGCACCAGCGGAATAGATCTTTTCCATCATGTGATCAATACCTGGACAGATGAAACAAACAGCATGGAACTTGCAGCTCTAAAAGCAGTACTAATAGCAAGAGTGAACTGATCAAAGCTGCTCTGAATTCCACAACCTACTCCAGAAAAACAGAAGTGTACTGCAGAGAATCACTCCTCCAACAAATATTCCAGTAATCAGCAATAAAGATAGGGCAAGATGAATTGATTAATTGACTGGAGGGTCGTGGGTTCAATCCCAGGTGGGGGACACTGTTGCTGTACCCTTGAGCAAGAGCAGACCTGTGCGAGGAGAGCTCCTGCTATAAGTTTAAAAAACAGTGTTTTCAACTTTTTATTTTCCAAATCTTTTTATTTATTCTTTTTTCTAAAGCAGCAGGGCACCTTTTTTGTTAATTAAAACTTTTATTTAGTGTTTTAAAAGCACATTTTGTTTCATTTTTCTTTTGTTCTCCTACACTTGCTTTGTTTGCAAGTGTAGGAGGGCGGCCATTTTGGCTTGTTTTTTCTTTTGTTTGTATTGTTCATTTAATTTTTACTTCCTTTAAATTAGTTTCTTTTCTTTTCTTTTTAATTTTATATTAAAGAGCACCTTCTTTAGTTTATTTTAAAATTATTTTAAATCACTACACTGTTTTAGTTTTTGTTTTAAAAATCATTTTGTTTTAATCCCCTGCTTCTGCCTTGTGCAGAGTGGGGGAAGGGCAGGCAAGGAACACAGGCCATGTGCTCCTTTGTTTGCCCTTAGTTTGGTTTTAAGTTTAAAACGATTCTTTAGTTTTAAACTTTGATTTATTTTTGAATTTTCCTTTTACCCCTGCACTATTGGAGTGCAGGGGTGTGTGATTTTGTATTTGTTTATTTATTAAAAAATAAACAAATACGTTTGTTTGTTTTCAAAAAAAAAAAAAAAAAAAAACCTTTGTGTTTTTTGTTTTATTTTTCTTTTGTGTGTGTGTGCCCCTGCACTATTGGAGTGCAGGGGTGGGTGTGTGAATTTTTATTTTTGTTGTTTTAAAAATAAATAAATAATTTTTGTTTGTTTTATTTTTTGTTTATTTAATTATTATTAAAAAAAAAAAAAAAAAAAAAAAAAAAAAAACCTTTGTGTTCTGTGTGCCCCTGCACTATTGGAGTGCAGGGGTGTGCAATTGTGTTTGTTTTATTTTGATTTATTGTTTGTTTGTTTTTTTATAAACAATTAAAAATTAAAATAATGAGTGGGCAAGCTCCACAGGCCCCAAAAAAGTGGGCACAGGTGGCTGCAGGGGAGGCTGCAGCCCCCTTTAAAAACTTGACTAGGAGGCACGGGGTCAGGTGCCTCCTCCGAGACACCCTCTCAATAGAGGCCATGGTGAAAGCCATGGCCAAAGTGGTCGGGCCATCGACCATCGTGGCGGCCTCAAAGATGTACGGCAAAGCCGTCTTCTTTTTAAAATCTGAGGCCGCCACGCACACAGCTATTGAGCGGGGTCTCGCGGTCGGGGGGATATACACCCCCATTGAACCTTTGGAGGGGTTGGGCAGCAGGGTCGTCCTTTCAAACGTCCCACCTTTTTTGAGGGACGACCTCCTGAAGCCCCATCTTCAGGCCCTAGGGGAGCTAAAAACGGGCATCCACCCCATCCCCCTAGGGTGCAAAGACCAACTCCTCCGCCACGTGCTGTCCTTCCGACGCCAGGTGACCATCCACCTGGCGGGGAGGGACGCCGTGGAGGGAAACTTTGTGGTCCCCTTTCAGGGGACCAACTATGTAATCTTTTATTCCTCGGAGGAGGTGCGGTGTTATCACTGCAAGGAGCTGGGGCACCAGAAAAAGAGGTGCCCCAAGCTCCAGCAGGGCGCAAAACCACCCGCGCCCGCACCGCGCCCCTCCGAGTCCACCTCGCCCCCGGGGCCCTCAAAAAGGCCCACAGAGGGGGGCAAAAAGGCACCCACCCCCCTCCCAGGAACATCTGAGGGGGGAAAGGGAGAGAAAGCCCCCGAGGTGGCCGGACCCTCCGCGCCTCATGAAAGCGCGCGGGGGGAGAAGGCCGACGAATGGACCGCGGTTGCCCGCCGCAAGAAGAAGGTGGCGGCCAGGTCCACCGGGGAGGCCAAGCGGGGGGAGACGAAGCCCACCGCCGCACCATCTGGCGGTGGGTCTGGGGGAGTCCCTGATAAGGAGACTCCCTCCACGGCACCCCCCGCAAGGCAGGGCGGCAAAGCCGCCCGCAAAACTAAACACCTCACCCCCGGGAGTGAGGAGAGAGAAGCTGCCGGAGGTGAACTCCCCGTCGCCGTGGCAGGGCAGGGGACAGCCTCCGGCAGCCTCAGGGGGAAGAGGCGGGCGCAAGCGCGTCTTCCCACGTGTGCACGCAAGTGCACACGTCTCGTCCTCATGGTGGGGGTCCCCGGGGGGGCAAAAGAGGGCCCCCTAAAACCAAAGCGACCGCCTCGGCGTCCCCCCTCTGCCGGCAATGAGGGCCCCGGCCCTCGTAATGCCACAGAGGGGGAGAAGGATCCATCCCCTGAGGCGGTCCGGGGCTCCGCGGAATCTGCGGAGCCCATGGAAGAGGCCCCCGCCGAGAGGCCAAAGGGGAGGGAGGAACCCGCGAGGGCAGATGGAGCCCTTCGGGTAGATCCCCTCCCCGTCACTACAGAGACCTCGGAAGCCGGCCCCGATTCCACCATCGAGGGGCCGGCCGCAGGGGAGGTCGCCGAGGGGGCGCAGGAGGGGCCCCCGAAAGAACACCTGCCTCGGGCACCGCCTTCCTCCGACGGTGACACGGGTCCTGAACCCTGTGTTACCGAGGAGGGGGCGGCGGAACCAGCTCCCGAGGCAGCCATGGGCTCCGCGGATAACGCGGAGCCAATGCAGGCGACCCCTGCCGAGGGGCCGGAGGGGGAGGAAGAACTACCCCTCCCAGACCAAGAGCTGCCTCGGGCTCCCGAGGCAGGCGTGGGCTCCGCAGACAACGCGGAGCCCATGCAAGCGGCCCCGGCTGAGGGGTCAGAGGGGGAAGAACAGCCCCCCCAAGAAGAAGAGCTGCCTCAGACTTCCCTCTCTAGCGGCGACGGGGGTTTCGGCCCTCGTGCCGCCGCGGAGGGGGAAAAGGAAACACCCCCTGAGGCAGCGGTGGGCTCTGCGGAGCCCTCGTTTACATTGGTCTCCGGAGCGCGGAAGGGAGGGGAAGAACCAGAGAGGGCAGAAGGTGGTGCCCTCGAGGTAGATCCCCTCCCTGAAGTGCAACGGGGCCAAGAAACCGGTCCCCGACCTAGCGCCGAGGGACCGGTTCCAGTCACCGAGGGGGCGCGGGAGGAGCCCCTGGAAGACCAACTGCCTCGGGCTTCCCTTACCGGCGGCGACGAGGGCTCCGGCCCTCGCGCGTCCGTCGGGGGGGAAACAATGCCCAAGGCAGTCCCGGTGACTGATGCGGAGGGAGGGGAAGGACCCGAAAGGGTGTATCCCCTTTCTCTAGGGGAGGGAGGGGAAGGACCCGAGAGGGTGGATCCCCTTCCTTCGAGGGAAGAGGACGGGCCTGAGACCGTGCCTCGGACCTCAAAGGAGGGGCCCAGAGCGGGGACCAGACCATCCGGCTCGGCGGCGTACGCCGAGCGCCCGTCTGCGCCCCCAAAATCCAGGGTGCAGACGGTCCCCGCGAGGGTCCCTCCGCCGGTCTCTCCCATCGCGTCCCCTGGGGGTGGGGCGCAGGGAGGACCGGTGAAGCTCAAAATAAGGCGCAACGCGCTCACCCACCAACGTGAGTGCGTTGTGCTTTACCATCGCGAGGGGGGCGATGGAGAGCTGAGGGAGAGGGAGGAGGATACCGAGTCCACGGGCAGCGTGGGCTCGGAGGTTCCGTCCGTCTCTCTCCCTGACATCCCTGCGGCGGATCTCCTGGAGTTCTTGGAGGCCACCATCCACCGCAGGGACAAGGTACAGCTGGCCCTGGACAAATGGGGGGACTTCCAGAGGGTCCTAACCTCTGTGAGGTCCTTCCTCAGGGCCAGCCACGCCAACAAAACTTCGGGCTCGAACGTGCACATTCGGGCCCGAAAGTTACACGACCAGTTGGTGAGCTTCGGGAGAACTCAGGATCTCCCGTGAGCGTCACCGACAACTCCTGACAGAGGATCATGTATCACATCGGTACCGTGAACGTCAACGGGTGTAGGGACCCTTTCCGCAGGGCCCAGGTAATCTCCTTCCTGAAAAAAGGGGGTTACTCTGTGTGCTTCCTGCAGGAAACCCACACGACTCCAGAGACGGAAGCCAGCTGGCTTCTGGAGTGGGGGGGGAGAGTGTCGTTCAGCCATCTCACCGGCACCTCCTGTGGGGTGGCGACGCTCTTCTCCGGGTCCTTTCTTCCCACGGTACTCGATGTGGTAGACGTCGAGCCGGGCCGTCTGTTACACCACCGGATCCGGGACGGCGACAGTATCGTTCACCTGGTGAACGTGTACGCGCCGTCCACGGGTCCGGCGAGGGTCCAGTTCTTTCGCCGGATGTCGACCTACATGAGCAACATCGGCGCCGACGAGTGCGTGGTCCTCGGGGGTGATTTCAACTGCACCCTCGAGGCCGCGGACAGGGTGGGGGCTCAAGAGCACTACCCTCTCTCGTCGGCAGCTCTGAGAGAGCTGACCGCTCAGCTCTCTCTGGTCGACATCTGGCGTTGGCATCACCCGGACGTCCCCGCCTTCACCTTCACCAGGGTGAGGGAGGGGCGGGTGTCTCAGTCCCGGATCGACAGGTTCTACGTCACCAGGAACCACGCTCACTGCGTTCGCTCCTCCGACATCAGGCCGGCGCCGTTCACGGACCACAACCTGGTGGCCGTGGCGGTGGCCCTGGTGCCAGTCGGGCACGCCTCCGCCTACTGGCACTTTAACAACGCCTTGTTGGAGGACGAGCGCTTTGAGCGGTCTTTCCGGGACTTTTGGACGGTCTGGCACGGCAGACGATCTCGCTTCCCCACGTGGCGTCAGTGGTGGGACGTGGGGAAAGCGCAGATCAAGATCTTCTGTCAGGAGTACACGAGGGGCGCGAGCAGGCGGAGGGACTCACGGATCGAGCGGCTGGAAAGGGAGCTGCTCGGTCTGGAGAGCCGCCTGGCTCGCGGGGACCCACTCGAGCAAAGCGCGTACGTAGAGAAGAAGAGCACCCTGCGGGACCTGCAGCTCCAGCGGTCCCGGGGGGCGTTTGTGCGCTCGCGGATCCAGTTCCTCCGGGAGATGGACCGCGGCTCACACTTCTTCTACGCGTTGGAGAAAAAGAAGGGAGACCGCAGGAACATCACCTGCCTTCTGGCAGACGACGGCTCCCTTCTGACGGATCCGGAGAGCGTGAACGAGAGGGCCAGAGCCTTTTACTCTGACCTCTTCTCTCCGGATCCCGTCGACTCCGACGCGTGCAGGGTTCTGTGGGATGGGCTTCCCACGGTTGGCGAGGGCGTGCGGGACGAGTTCGAGGGCCAGCTGTCCCTGGCCGAGCTCTCCGACGCCCTCAGTCGGATGCCCTATAACAAATCGCCGGGCATCGACGGGCTGACCGTGGAGTTCTTCAAGAAGTTCTGGGACTTGCTGGGGCCCGCCTTTGCGCGGGTCCTGGCGGAAGCCTACGAGACCGGGGAGATGCCCCTTTCGATGAGGCGGGCGGTGATCACGCTCCTGCCCAAGAAAGGGGATCTCCGCTGCCTGAAGAACTGGCACCCGGTCTCGCTGCTATGCACGGACTATAAAATCGTGGCCAAGGCCGCCTCCTTGAGGCTCAAGTCCGTGCTGGCAGACGTGATCCACCCCGACCAGTCCTACACGGTCCCGAACCGGACGATTTTCGATAACATCTTCCTGGTTCGGGACCTCCTGCACTACTGCAGGGGGACCGGTCGGTCGGTCGCCTTCCTGTCTCTCGACCAAGAGAAGGCGTTCGACCGGGTGGATCACGAGTATCTCTTCGGAACCCTGCGGGCATTCGGATTCGGGCCGAGGTTCGTCGGCCTCTTCCGAATGCTGTACGCCTCTGCCGAGTGCCTCTTGAAGGTGAACTGGTCCCTGACCGCGCCCCTCGCCTTCGGGAGAGGAGTACGTCAAGGCTGCCCTCTGTCCGGACAACTGTTTGCGCTGTGCATCGAGCCCTTCCTCTGCCTCCTTTGCAGGAGGCTCACGGGGACGGCGCTCGGCGCGCCGGACACGAGGGTGGTCCTGTCGGCTTACGCCGACGACGTGCTCCTGGTGGCCTCCGATCCGGTCGATCTGGAGAGGATGCGGAGCTGCCAGAGCGTTTACTCTGCCGCGTCCTCTGCCAAGATCAACTGGACCAAATGCTCCGGGTTGTTGGTAGGCCCCTGGCGGGTGGACTCCCTCCCTGCCGCGCTCCAGCAGTTCCAGTGGAGCGCGGACGGCTTCAAATACCTGGGAGTCCACCTGAGCCCCGCGGAGACCTCGGTCGCAGCCAACTGGGTGGAGTTGGAGGACAAGGTGGCTGCGAGGCTGAGGTCGTGGTCGGGTCTGCTGAAAGTGCTTTCATTCAGGGGACGGGCTTTAGTGATTAACCAACTGGTGGCGTTGATGCTCTGGCATCGACTCACCGTCCTGAGCCCGCCCCCTGAGTTTGTGTCCAGGGTCCAGAGGAAGCTGACGGACTTCTTCTGGGCCGGAAAGCATTGGGTCTCTGCGGGGGTGCTGAGCCTCCCTCTGGCTGAGGGAGGGCAAGGGTTGGTGTGCATCAGGACTCAGGTGCACACCTTCCGCCTCCAGACCCTGCAGAGATTCCTGTACGCGGACCCGGCCCCGCAGTGGTGCGCGCTGGCCTCCCTCTTCCTGCGCCAGCTGCACCGCTTGGGCTACGACCGGCAGCTGTTCTGGCTCGACCTCCCGGGGATCCGTCTCCCCGAGCTGCCGGTCTTTTACAGGGACCTGCTCAAGACCCGGAGCATGTTCGACATCGGCCGAGACGCGGTTCCGACCGAGGGGGAGGAATTCCTTCTGGAGCCCCTGCTGCACAACCCCCATCTAGGTGCGCAGGCGTTGGAATCCCCCGCGGTGCGGAGCCTGTTGATCTCGGCCAAGGTGACCAGAGTCTGGGATCTCCTGGATCACCAACGCTCGGCGTGGCTGACTCCCGAGTCGCTGGTCGCCAGGGCGACTTGGGGGACCCTCAGAACGGCCCGCCGAGCGATCCGGGAGTGCAAGGCAGCTTTGCACCCAGACTCTGTCGGGTATCTCGAGGGGGTCCTCAGGACCGGAGAGCCACCGTCCCTCCCTACCCCCGGCTCTCCGGTCCTGCTGATAAAACCAAAGGATCGGGCTCCCCCTCAGCCTCCCCTCGAGAATCACCTGAGCAGGACCTTGCAGTTCTCCTCGACCCCCCTTCGTTCCGTGTCGAGGAGGACCCTGTACGCGATGGCGCTCCACACCCTCCACTTCCTCGCCCTCGTCTCCCGCCGAGACACCGCTTGGCGGGAGCCCCTCCAACCCCCGGAGGGCGAGAGGCCCCAGTGGGAGGCTTTGTACTCCCCGCTGGTCCCCAGAGGTGCTGGGGACCTGGGCTGGAGGGTGCTACACGGAGCGCTCGCGTCAGGAGAGGTCCTGCGTCACTTCACCGACTCGGACCCCGCATGCCCTTTCTGCGGCGAGTCCGAGTCGGTGTTCAACATTTACCTCCTCTGCGCCAGGCTGCAGCCGTTCTTTTTGTTCCTAAAGAACCTACTGCTGCAGTTCTGGCTGCATTTTTCCCCCACCCTTTTTATTTTCGGGCACCCTGTTCGTGGCTCCACCAGGAAGAGAGACCTCCTGGTGAATCTGCTCCTGGCTCTTGGCAAACTTACCATCTACAAGACCAGGAAGCGTAAGATCACCGGGGAGGGTCTCTTTGACTGTGGGGCCATGTTCAGGGCCCTCCTTCGTTCCCGGGTGGCGTTGGAGCACGCCGACGCGGAGTCCACTGGCGACATGACGGCTTTTGTCGACCAGTGGGCTCTGGGTGGCGTGCTCTGCGCCACCCCCCCCTTTGTTTTGAACATTTAATTTACTGTATTTTTTTCACCGGCTGCCATTAGGCAGCTCGTGCGCCGGCTGCCAATAGGCGGCTGGCGCAGTCTTTTATCGGCCATTAAATAGGCTGTACCCTTGAGCAAGGTACTTTACCTAGATTGCTCCAGTAAAAACCCAACTGTATAAATGGGTAATTGTATGTAAAAATAATAATAATAATAATAATGTAATTACAGGGCTGTGTGGTCCAGTGGTTAAAGAAAAGGGCTTGTAACCAGGAGGTCCCCGGTTCAAATCCCACCTCAGCCACTGACTCACTGTGTGACCCTGAGCAACTCACTTAACCTCCTTGTGCTCCGTCTTTCGGGTGAGAGGTAATTGTAAGTGACTCTGCAGCTGATGCATAGTTCACACACCCTAGTCTCTGTAAGTCGCCTTGGATAAAGGCGTCTGCTAAAAAAACAAATAATAATAATAATAATAATTGTATGCAAAAATAATGTGATATCTTGTAACAATTGTAAGTCGCCCTGGATAAGGGCATCTGCTAAGAAATAAATAATCATTAATTAATTTGTATTATTATTATTATTATTATTATTATTATTATTATTATTATTATTATTATTAAACTCAATATAAAAGTAGCAACACATATATAACACAATATGGCTAGTTGAACTAATTAGCCACAAATTATACACTGGGAGTGTACTGAAATTGTGTGAAATTAACTAACTGCTTTTAAAAAAAAAAGATAATACTAAGAGTGATAGGATGGCTATTTAAACAATCATTAAAACAGATTATATTTAAATGGTTTAATTTGTCTTATCAATTATTTTATAATGAGTCCCAGTTTTGAGCTTTGAAAATTTGCAAGCAGTTCCTAAAGATAACACACTCTCTCCCATGAACATTTGGTCTTGTAAGATATTGTATTCGCTGAGAATTGGTCTTTAGCTATATGCTTTGAAATTGGTTAGTTTCGGCTTGTGTCATAAAAGTAAGCTTGTTACAACCTTGACGGGCAAAGTGAATTTGAATGTTCATCCAGGCCTGGTCTTAACAACACCAACAAACACATTGACAGATGTTGTGAACTCTGCATCTGACATTAAATAATACATCTGCTGAGAGGGGGTTTATTAAAAAAAATAATACCACCAAAACTTGAAATGCTGAACTGCTTCCCTTCCCTGTTTTTCCTTTAAACATCCCTGAGAATGTGGTTTAGTTGAGCTAGATGTGTTTTTTAAAGTCCAGATCAATATTTCATTTTCCATCGGGTAATCTTTAAAGACTGCCCACAAGGTACTTTGTATTCTCTCTTCACTGTGGTTTTCTTCGAGGGTGTTCATTTCAGACAGTACTACTTTAGCATGTCTACTCCATTTTCAGATCAATGATGTCAGCGTTTACAAAAGATAATTCACTCATTTTGCTTCTTAGCTTTCTGTTGTGTTGTTGTCTGTTACTTGTTTGCTACCTAATGACAAAATACAGTTGCACTTTTAAGAATGTGATGAGACAAAACAGTTATGACCTGTGCATTGCTGGGAAATGCCTACATAGCCTAAACAGCCAATCACTGAGCTCCAACACCATTTTATGATAAAGAACTTAAACCATCCGATCAATTGCAAAGTTTTAAAGGAAAGTTAAACTGTATAGAGATCCCCTTGATCAACATTACACAGAACCCCAGTGTGGGCTGTGGGGCAGTGTGAATGGGGGTGTGGGTTGTTCACTGGGCAGTGAGGACAAACACAGAATGTTATATTTGACAATGCCACACAGGCGCACAGGTTTTATTTATAATTCCGTTTTTCAGTGGTAGTTCCTGTGGCCACCACTAGGGGACCAACAATGGTAGTGCCTAGGGCAGGGTGAGCCAAGCAGGGAACCACGTGACTATGGTAAGACCACAGGCACAGTTGTATACAAACTGGTTTGTAAGCACAGGGTGGGGGGTACATACGGCAACAAAACAATGCCAAAATAAAATAAAGTGCAAAAACACAGCTAGAAAATAAAAGTTGGCCGAAACAAAGGGCCGAGCACTACCCTTTAAAAGGAGCGTCCCCCTGGCAGAGGATATGCGCTACACACCCTCACTATACTGATTGGGGATCAGTATTCAATCCCATGAACTAGCCCTATTGCTGCAGGAATTATCAGTCCCAGTGACACCCACGGTGTCCTGGGTGTAGAGATTATAAACATTGGGGCTTAGTTGCATTTATAGGTATGCTCTCCTGAGCGGAAATATTTATTTGTGTTGCTTTTCAGCCAGGTTGCTTTCCTTTTCTCTAGCTAATCTTGCAGTGACATGGATGTGGTGAGAAGCCAGGGACAGGCCTGCCCCTGTTACAGGTAGGTTTCGGTTTAATTTAGACATTTAATTTAGGCTCTAGATTATACCTAAACTGATTTACCTTTGTGCTTGAAGTAAAATATGGCAAGGAGAACTTTGTTTAAACAATAGTCACTTATGGAGAGATTATAATAATTTTTGTATTTACTGAAATAATTTAGCTAATGTGGCAGGGCGGAAACAGGGTGGACGGTGTAAACAGTGTGTTAAGGAGGATAGTCAGTGAAGGTGAATGCTCTGCCTGATATATGTAAGGGTTTATATTCCTTGTTGTGTTGTTGTCTAACTCTTTATTTTGGCCCTCATGCCCCGTTTTATTTGTTCCTGTTTTAGTTAATAAATGTGCGCTCTAGCGCTTTCACTGCAGCTTCTCTGTCTCTGAATCTCCAGGGAGCGCTATACCATGGCTGACACCAAATGTTGCAGGATAGCACTGTAGGAACTGTTCCCAGTAAAAGGTTAAGTAAAAAACGGTTTCCAGACATTTATCACCGTTGCAGGAACTTAAAACTTAAGAAAAGAACTGTGCCAGTCACTCAAACAATGGGAAAACCCATGTCTCATCCGAGACATCTGCAGGGGCTGAGAATAAAAAGGTGTCAACCACAACCTATAAAGGGGGTCAACAAAAGGCTGTCAGTTTCCAGTTAAGCTGAGCTCAAGAAGTTCTAACGAAACAGCTCACGTGATGCTTAACGCAGAGCTAAGATGTACAACCTGACCATATAAGGATAAAGGAAGCAAGACTGAAAACAGCAAAAGGCTATATAAACTAACAAAAAAAATTATTTGTTGCTCTTGTCCTCTCACGCTTTTATGTTGTTTTGCTTCAGTCATCCTGCTTTGACTTTCAGCTTCCGAGCAAGGAAACTCTGGTACCTTGACAGCACTGACTCAACCACAAGGCTCTTAGGCTGAAATCGACAGCTGTACTGGGACCTGGGTGACAGACTGCACCGACTGGCAACAGGATGAGGCGTGGCAGAGACCGACGGATTAAATCAACCAATCTTGTTCAGCCAAACAAGTTAGAATCTACAGGAGCATGAACTGTGTTAGATCCCATTGGGATGGAATATTCTGTGGACCAAGCACATAGACTGTATTACTGGATTCCTTTAGGAATTGAAGATTTCATCATGGAAGAACAGAATAGGACACTTAAAGGGACAATTCTCAACCAACAGGTGTTTGCCCCAGGCATTAAGGATTGTTAAGTATAGCCTTTGATCTGAACTTTTACACGTGAAACCTAACTGCTTTCAGTTTAGTTATGTTAGAACTGATTGACTAATTAAGAGAACTACATTCACGCTTTGCATAAACATTTATAAAGGAACTAGTAATTAGTTCAACTCATGTATTTACATGAAGAGCTTTGAGTAATCTTTCTATTTTTATAGACCAGTATATTTAGAGTGCAATGTTTAAGGTTAATAATCAACGACTTTGATTTGATTTATACTTCGTATTTTAAATCTATTTCTGACTTTTAATGGTTTCTATCTTTGATTTTCTGTGTTCAGTACATTGCTGCTATAAATGAATCCTCTCGCGTTTGGTTGTATTGTTCATTCTAATTCCTCGATCTAAACACATTTTCAATTGGAACTAATCAAAGGCAAGTTTGCCTAAAACTATAACCAGCTTATGTTCCTACAGCGCTATGGCACGAGATGTTACAGTCAAGAAAGCAGACTCACCCTTAACACACCTCCCAAACAAAGGCTTTTCTCTCCCTTTATACACATGTGGCCATTCTCCAATTAGCACCCGATTACCTATTTAGGGAATGGCCACATTCCACCTGTGTGGATTTAACCCCATCCCTGCCAAAACTTACATTCACCCAATACTACTTCCACACTAACAAAAAGCCAAGCAGTCTTTGTAGTTTAACTAAACTGGAAAAGGAAAACTAACTTTTGATTGAGGTAGTAGGTTACATGACTCAAGTAATGCTCCATTCTTCCAAACACAACATGGTACACAGACATTCTCAAGATGGCCACCTGCAAAGCCTTATTGCCCTTAGATCTGAAAGCAATAACAAAATATAAATACATGCCTGAACCCAAATCATCCTCAAATCCTGGCGAACAAATGTGGATTTTAAGAACTGCAGCATTTTACAGTAAAATATTTTGTTTATGTTCAGGCCAGGATCTTGTTAAAGAGGGTGCTCTCTGAGGTTGTTTTAATGAGAATTGACTGTAAGATAACAGCACGAAGCATGTTCTAATCACGTTCTACCCAAAACAAGACCCATTTTAGACTTGTTATATTTCACTTAAATTTAAGTAGTGGACGGGTGTTGCTACACCGTTAGTTCCCTAGTTAAACAGCATGTTATTCATGGGAGTGTTGCTGCTGTTCAGGTAATCCAAGCTGAATCACTGCAATAGGCTTTCAACAGGAACACTGTTCAATTAGCCCTGGATGGATTTTAATATGGATGTAAGTTAAATTAGCATATGCTGTGAGATCAAAGTTGGCATTTAGTCATTGCTCGGGTTTTATTACATGAGAGAAATTACTTATTTAAAACCCAACTTTGAAAGAGAAGTTTGATTCCCCAAAAGTTCTCCTGAAAAATCAAAGAACCCATATTCAGAAAGCCTTAAATCAGGAGTTATGAAACATAATCTATTCTTTAAATAACTCATGAGATAGCCTTATATTTTTTAAATATAAGGCTATATGTTGCAAATGTTCTTTATAGAAATGGATACAAAGTAACATGGAACGTTAGACTTTTAAAGAACAAAATTGCTAAATTTTATTTCCCACTGTGCAGGTATGCTGTTCATTTATTTGTTATGCATTTTCCTCCCATTTTTAATGCCGTAACCAACTCACCGATCATGAGGACTTAATCCAATCAACTCTTTTCACTGACCGAACCCAGGGGGCTGGGGAAGGCCCAGCTTAGGAAGGGATGCTGAAACGTGATCAGGTGAACCACACCACGCTCAGCTGGTTCTCAGCCACACCCTGCGGGTCCCCAGTGCTTTTACACGGTGAGCCACCAGGGACCAGGCTGCATGTAGTTTAATATCCAATTTTAATATGGTTGAGGCTTGATCTTAGAAGATCAGTAGGGGATGTGTTCCCATTTTTAGATTTGGACGTGGAGAGCAGCAATAATAGTAATTGAAAATAAAGGTTATGTTAGATGATACATTGAAATATTGCTATATGAGTGGAGTTAAATGCAGTTAATTTAGGGTGTAAATATTGAGTATTGAAGTAACTTGTTTAATGTTAACTTTTTTTGTTTTATGTGATTTGTTTTGTTGGACTATTTTGAATGAATTTTGTGGTTGTACTGTTTTTAGTTTTTAAATCAAGAACAATTGGGTTGGAAGTAAATGTTCTGATCATCCATTAACATCAAAAGACCAGCAATTATGCTGTATAGCTAGTAGTTGGAGCAGGTCAGGTTTAACCCTTTGCGGTCCATTGTCGGACCTGGTCCAACATTGCAATTATTCCTATCCGGTCCATTGTCGGACCCTGTCCGACATCATCAAAAAAACGCAAAAAACGGGTTGCTAGTCGTTTTTTCTCCGGAAAAAGCCGAGAAAACCATTCAATGGCCGAGTGGGAGCGACAGGAGCCGAGACAAGCCGAAAAAATAAAATAAAACAATAGGCATATCTCATGAATAGTCATACCTGCCCCTGGTATCTATTATTATTATTATTATTATTTATTTCTTAGCATATGTGAAAGCGATAGCGAACGAAAGGGTGGGGCGGGGCTGGAGATTCCTAAAGAGTGCTTTGTTGATATGCAGGGCCTTTTAAACCCGTTTGACTGTGAAGAAAAAATACTTTTAAACAGCAACAGCGTCTAAAATTAACTGTGAAGGGTTTAATGCTGTCAAGCCAGCATTAAACCCAGACTGCACTGTACCACTGTAAAGCACTTGTTTCACATTCACAACACCACTTGCACCAGGAGCACTCACTGTTAGACTGGTGAATGTATAGGTGTCTTAAAGTGTATGTTTGTTATTATCTCGGGACTGAACCCCGTGGTTTTACTGACTATACACATCGTTGTGTATAGTCAGTGTTATTATTTAAAAGCCTTAATAAACTTTGTTATTTACCCTTGGAACTGTTGTTATTCAGCACTGCATCACCTCTACACCTGTGCAATACTAACCACTTTGCCACACCATGTTACTATGAATGCTAATGCCAGCCCATCACCCCTTCCTCCCTTGCAAAAGACTGTATTATGCCATTGAACATCTGCTATTCCATACAACAAAAGTTATGCTAGGACATAGATTCATATTACAGCACTATTGGTAGTCCTTCTTTTATGCACCTGTGTCTCATGATTGACCATACATATACACTTCCCCTCATGTTGCCCTGCATGCAGTTCCCACCCTCCACCCAACAAACTGATGCACATCAAACATGTGGATGCCACACTATACATTGGTCATGGCAGTGGAATTCATAGAGGTACAGTGTGATGTTGGTGCCACTATTATGCATCCGTCTCCTACTAGATATACACGACCACCCAACACACTGGCATGGCAGTAGAACTCATACACCAAGTGGACCATGATGATGGATGTCTCTTGTGTTAACTGCACAGAGTTGTATGTTGTTCATCTTAAAGAAACAAAAGCACAGCGCTGCTGCAGCACAACCTAAAGAAAACCTTTTGAAAATAAATACATCAGCAGCAAAATCTGAATCGGTCAAAAACGTTTTTTTCAACAAAACATATTCTAACGTCATTTTAAGATGACTGTGAACAAAACAGTAAGGAGCGGTTGACGAGCTACAGTGGACTGGCCCGGATCAAACAAATGTTTTTCATTCTAAGTGGGTCTGTATTTTGGGGGAGGGTGGCCCTCAGTGCCACTCGTCCTGCCCGCTGTTATGTTCTCATTTTCATTTGCTGTATTTTTTTTTCTTTTTAGGCAGTTGCAAAATTGCAAATAAAAATAAGAATATCTTGCCAGCAGGCAGAACAAGTGGACCGAGACCACTTTCCCAAGGAACAGGCCCACCTCAAGCTCCTTTACCTTGCAGAATTAAACCGTACAGTGCTCAGGTAAGGAAAAAAACCCTATTCACCAAAAGGCGACAGGAGGAAACCTTAGGTAATCCATGGCAGAGGGTTACCCTTCCTCCGGGTTCAGAACAGAAAAATATATATTTTTAATATATACAGTGCTCAAGTCCTGGCGGAACGCACCGGAACAGCGGTCCTGCACTTTTTTTTTGGTAGCCAGAAGAGTTCTGCCACTTTTTGGAACCTTTTTGAAAATAAATATAATGTGGTTGGCTGAGGACCAGTATCAATCAATCTGTTCATGTTTATTTGTTCAATCTAGCTGTTCAACTCCACTTTTATTTACCACTACACCACTGATAATAATGTCTGATAATAAGCGTAGTGGGATACTGCCCTACTTTTCATTAACAACAAGCCTAAAAACAACTTTGACAGGTAAGTTAAATTTCCATATTTCCACATAAGTGTACAATACTGTATTTATTAACAATAAATACATAAAAACAGCAGGAATGTAACTGTTAGAGTATGTACACTTTAGTGCTGTATGGTAGGTGCATGTTTGTTATATAAATTCATGAAGACCTTTCATTTTGAGTTAATATATGTTTGAAACACTAGTCTTACCATATATTAAAGTTAAGAAAAGTAACATTTATTTTGAGATCTTGACCACTGATTTATATACACAATATTACACAATAATTACAAAAGCAAATGTAAAAAAAAACTGTGGGAAAAGGGACATCATTTTTGTTTCTAACCTAGTATGTGCTGACTAAAATAAAAATAAAAAATAAAAAATATGTCTTTATACTCAGTCACCCTGACTTTGTCACTTAAAATAATGTATTTTTAGCAGTTTGTAAGCGCTACAGAAAAACACAAAAAGACACTTCTGCACATTACCCACCCCTCTCAGACACCTTGAAAAATTACTGAAATCCGTGACGTCGTTGTATTTACTTTTATTCCTCCAGTCTGTTCTGCACAAACAGTGTGTCTGTCAGTGACAGGGAAAAAAAATCTCAATCTTTTCAATGGCAATGTCCACAATATCAAAAAATACAAATGTACTTTAACTTAGTGTGTAGTTCAAAGTTATAAATGGGACTACTTCATTGGAGTAAGGATATTTAATTAAAAAAAATAAAATAATTTGCCCTAAACATTATTAATGCCCCGAGGCACCATTTAATCAACGTATACGGACACCCTGTCAGGCCTTATTGCATACATATATATTTTCTTCACTTTTTTTTCCTTTCTTTAGTGACAGAGTTTTTTTGTGCTACTAAAACGTCCAAGTCATTGTTTTGGCGCCCCAATGTCTTGATCAAGTGTGGAGAAATGTTTCACGAAGAAGCTGAAGTGGAGGCACCGATTCTGAATTAATGTACAGAGTAATTATCGGGAGGAAATCCAGCAAGTAGGAGAGATGAGCATAGATGGTCGCAGAACCAATTCCTGGAAACGACTGATCCATCTGGGGTGAGGAAGAGGGGTTCAGATGAGCTGGCACCCGGGTGCATCGACAGGTAGCTGGAAAGAGCAGAAAATGGACAGATGGCATAATTTGTTTTAAGTAAATATATGTGCACTCCTTTTCTTTCCCTGTCAGTCTTGTAATGTTTTAAATGTATGGAGAATGAAGATGGAGATCTCCGATGCAGAAGTTAAAGAGATATCGAAAGCCTGGATCTGGGAAATGATTTTGCCGTACTGGAGGAATCCGCAGTATGCAGAGATGAACATTGCTTTCAGGAGGGGTGCGTTTGTATGGAGTGCTGCAGACGAAGCAAAGTCTGTTGACGAAAGATTCCAAAACTTCTTTTGTAATGGACACTTTGGGGGATGGATGACTGGGATCAGCATTTGAATCCGTGGGAAAGAGGTTAGAGGAGGTAAAAGAAGTCTGGTTTAACGAAAGTGAAATTTTAATCCTGTTAAGTAGCTCGGTATGACAGGGAGGGACAAGTTTCATTTGGTGGAATGAATTAAATAATGGAATATACAGAGAGAGGAAACACATGAATCAGATACAGAACAGAATCTGAGAAACAATTGCCAGGCTGTTGTAGGTTGCTCAGGTACTTTGAGAAACCAAGTTAGCCATTAGATTGAGGACTGATTCTGAAATAATGAAATCGGAGGAAGGACAGTAGTTTAACCACCCAGCTGCCCATTTGTTTTGTAAATTTTCATGTCAAAAATTGGTTTTATTTTTTTGTAGATTTTTCATTATTAGCCGTCAGATAAGCAATTTGGACAGTTTTCAAAACAATGTTTGCCTTATTTTTAAAAATACACTTTTTATTGTTATTTTGAAAAACGGAAATATAATAGAACTTAAATATCAAAATAACAATTTGTTTACAATTGTAGCATTATAACAATATAAATAACAAAATAACATACTTTCTTTCTGAATGGCAGCATTATATAAGTATAAATAAAAAAATGCAATCTTCCACAGTTTCGGGTTATATGCATTATTATCTGTGAAGTGTACTTCATCAGCAGAATAAATCAGTTCCTTACAACCCCTTGTAACATTAACAAAGAAATAAATACCCTCATCTCATTCTCTGTAGCTAGCTGGCATCGATTTTTTACTCCCAACTGTGCTATCTATGGATGGGCCGGTCTGTTCAGCACATGTCTTAGGGACTGCTGCCATCTGTCAGTGAAAAACATAACTGCAGACTATAGTACCATATAGTCTGCTTATTTATTTAGTGTAACACGTTGAAAAGATGTGTTAAACTTTGTAGATGCACATATAACCCTCTGCACGCTATTCTCATGGGAGTGACACATCTGGACTCGCTTGCGCTCCACATGTAAATTGTGGGATAAGCAGCTGGGTGGTTAATAGAGGATGAGATCCTTGAAGATTGGTCCTGGTGCTGGTAGAAGGTCCCCTTCTGGAAACAGTGCATGTCATTTCTGAATATTAAAACGAATTAGAGAATCAGCTATTATATTCTTTGAGCCTGGAACTTGAATGGCTTTCATTTTAAAATTACCCAGCACAGAAACGCAGGTGAGTTTCCGCATGAATTTCATAATAGCAGGGGAAGAGGATCTGCCTTTGTTAATGATAGTCACCGTAGATAAGTTGTCGCATTAAATGCTGTCACTTTTTTGACCATAGATGACCCCTGATTACAGCAGCAACCCCTATAGGATACAGTTCAAATAAAGCTGAAGATTGTTCCTTTACTGGTAGATGCAGGATCTCTGGGGGCCACACTAATGCGGTACAGTGGAAAAGGGGGTTCGGAGAATGGGCTGATCATTTAACCTTTAGTTGTTTCTTTATGCAGTAGCAGACCGGCAGCTTTGGGATCATTTAAAGCAGATTTTAGATTACAGGAAAAAAAAGACACGGGGTGGGGGGGAGGTTAATCACGCCTGTGGGAAATCCATCGTGAAGACCTACTATGTTGAGGTGATGAAATAATGAAGCAGCCAGCAGGGTGACAGGATTGATGAGAGTAGACATACTAGGCTTACTGATTTTTGGACTAAACCAGCACGAGCACGCCGAGGGCAAAACATTTTTGCTGTGTCCCTCTGCAAAAACTGCAGATGTGGAGGAACGCACAATTGGGAAAAGTGCAGACATTTTTATTAAAATTGTTGCTTATTTGTTTTCTGCCAGTTAAAATGACCTGTCTCCCCTGTCTGTCGTTAGGTTGGAGAGGGCGATCCTGGAGTGCAGGACTCTGCGGGGTCTTTCTGGGAAGATCGCCATCCAACATATCTTGATGTACAGCCCACACAAGCACACCGAAGCCTGTCATTCTCTCCACTTAGACAATGAATAGGCTACAAACCTGATTTTTATGTTTTCCAACCAGTAAGTAGCCTATCCTGTTCAGATGAGTTAACAATGCAATTTAATGTATGAGTGTGGCAAAGTGGATGGTAAGGGGAACAGGTGTAGCGGTGATGCGATGCAGGAGTGACAGACAGACAACGATAATTTGGTGAACAAGTGTTTATTGTGCTGTTTCCAGGTCTGGCGACCGTCAAATAATAAATCCCCGGCAGTACACAACAATGTGTAAAGCACGGGGAGCGTGAATAATCCCACACAGTCCTGAACAGAAAAACAAATGCACGGTCACCAGTCCTGGGTGAACTCAGTCGTGCAGGTGCTCTGTGCAGTGGTGCTCCGGATAGTGCTTTTGTGGCGACAGCTCCGGAGGTGTGCTTTAACTGTCTAGTAGTGCGACAAAAAGACAGACAATTATAGACAGACAGAAATAACACACAACACGTAACACTTATTCTTTTTATATTTCTGAGAGCTCCTCTCTCAGTCCTTCTCTCCTCCTGTTTAACCCAAACGAAGGAAAAGAACAGCGTTACCCTGGCCCCTATATGTAATCCCGCATGATATCTAGGTAAACGGTTGCAGCTGCCCCTTGTTTACCTGTCAGATCAATACGGTCTTACAACAGAGTCTCGCTTCCTTCCAGACTGACCCACTTCCCGGTCCCGGAAACGAACTGTCAGGCCAGCCCTTCCAGCTACTTCTCCTCCCGTTCTTTAGCGCCCTCACAGGTCGGGAGGAAGATTTATCACCAGAACTCATTGTATTTCTGTCACATATCCCACCGCTCAGAGTGGAGCCGAAGGAACACTCGGCTAAATCTACCTTTCCCATTGCTCCCCCCTCCCGGGAAAAATAATCTGCATTTTGGTGGTCTTTCCCCACACGGTGTACCATATGGTACATGAAGGGCTGCAACGCCAGATACCACCGAGTTATCTGGGCATTGCTGTCCTTCATTGTGCTTAACCACTTGAGTGGGGCGTGGTCTGTGACAAGATCAAATGAGTGTCCCAGCAGGTAGTATCGTAAAGAGTGAGTAGCCCATTTAATGGCCAAACACTCTTTTTCGACTACGGAGTAGTTACGTTCCCGAGGTAACATTTTTTTGCTCAGGTACAATATCGGGTGTTCTACTCCAGCTACTTTTTGGGACAAGACTGCACCCAAACCTACATCCGAGGCGTCGGTGTGGAGGATGAATCTCTTGGTGAAATCTGGGGTAATAAGAGTGGGGGCCTGGCAAAGTTTACGCTTAATCGTATCAAACGCCCCCTGACACTCAGCTGACCATTTAATTAAATTTGGAGCACTCTTTTTGGTGAGGTCGACTAACGGGTTAACCACTGTGGCGTACTCGGGGATGAAGCGGCGGTAATAACCGGCTAAGCCCAGTAGTGACCTCACCTGAGTCTTGGTTTTGGGGATCGCTGCATCAACCAAAGCCTGGATTTTGGTGACCACAGGTTTCACCCTTCCATTTCCCATTACAAATCCCAAATATTGAGTCTCTGTTTTGGCAAACGCACATTTTCTCAAGTTAGCTGTCAGCCGGGCTGCCCTTAGAGACTGAAGAACGGCTGCAACCCTAGCTAAATGCTCTCGCCAGGTGGAGCTGTAAATCACCACATCATCAATATACGCTGCTGCATATTCATGATGTGGGCGTAAAACCTGGTCCATCAGTCTCTGAAAGGCAGCGGGCGCACCATGTAGCCCAAATGGCATGGTTTTAAAGTGGAACAGCCCTTCTGGTGTTGAAAATGCGGTTTTCTCTCTGGAGCTGCGGGTTAAAGGAATTTGCCAGTATCCCTTCGTCAGGTGCAGAGTGGAAATAAACCTCGCTTTTCCCAGTCTGTCTAAAAGCTCGTCGACCCGAGGCATGGGATACGCATCGAACTTAGCAATAGCGTTCACCTTTCTGAAATCTACGCATAAGCGGTTGGTGCCGTCCTTCTTAGCCACTATGACAATGGGGCTGAACCACTCGCTCCTGGAAGGTTCAATCACCCCAAGCTCGAGCATATCCCATACCTCTTTGCGCACGCCACTTCGTCGACTTTCCGGGATCCGGTACGGTCTCTCTCGCACTGTGACACCTGGTGGAGAGATAATGTCATATTCAACTAAGTTCGTCCTGCCGGGCACATCAGAAAAAACATCGCTGAACTCCTCAATAAGCTTACGCAGCTCTCTTTGCTGATCCGGAAACAACTGTTCCCCCATCGAAATCGCTCTTGTGCTCGGGGTCTCTGGACAGGGGCCTAAATCATCCTCCATATTGCCTGGGGCTATAAATAAGACCTCCCTTGCCTGCCAGGGCTTTAACAAATTAACATGGTAAATTTCACGTTCATTCCGGCGATCGGGCTGTCTAATTTCATAATTTACTTTCCCGAATCACCTCATACGGCCCCTGCCATTTAGCACACAGTTTTGATTCTGATGAGGGAAGTAGCAGCATTACCTTGTCCCCTGGTCGAAAGGTTCGAATCCGTGCATTTTTGTTGTAATGCTGCTGCTGTCGGTGCTGAGCCGATCTGAGGTTGTCTCGGGCCAAACGACCGACCAAATCCAGGCGATCTCTTAGTAGGAGCACATACTTCACTACATTTTTGGACGAGCCTTTGTGCTCCTCCCACCCCTCTCTCAGCAGGTCGAGAATGCCGCGAGGCTGCCGGCCGTACAGGAGCTCAAAAGGGGAGAACCCCGTTGATCTCTGCGGCACTTCTCTCACCGCAAAAAGGAGGTAGGGAAGAAGCGATGCCCAATGTTTCTGCTCTTGTGTTACAAATCGCCTCAGCATCGACTTTAAGGTCTGATTAAAACGTTCAACCAGACCGTCCGATTGTGGATGATAAACGGACGTCCTGATGGGACGTATTTTCAATATTTTGTACACCTGCTGTAACGTATTGGACAGAAAATTGGTTCCGTGATCGGTCAAAATCTCCTTGGGGATCCCTACTCTAGCCATAATCTGCGCTAACTCAGTGGCTATTGCAGCGGCACTAGTGGACCTCAATGGAACTGCCTCCGGGTATCGCGTTGCATAATCCACCACCACTAATATATGCGTATACCCTGAGTCAGAAGGTAGCAAAGGGCCCACTATGTCCATTGCAATGCGTTCAAAAGGAGTGGAAATAATCGGCAGTGGGACCAAAGGGGCGGGGCGCACTCGACCCGGCGCTACTCGCTGGCAGTCTGGGCATGTGGCTACATATCTCGACACATCAGTATGAAGACCTACCCAATAGAATCGAGCCAATATCCGTTCCTTCGTCTTCTCGGCCCCGAGGTGCCCCGCAAAAGGGATATCATGCGCCAGCCTCATGACCTCGGTCCGACAAGACGGGGGAACCAACAATTGTGTTACAGGCTGTCCTGTGCCCGCGGCTAGGTTTACCCTATATAGTAATTGCCCCTTGATACTGAAATGTGGATATACTAGCGCCCCAGCGCCGTCAACATCCTTACCTTCAATGGACCGGACCTGCCCCCAAGCGTGCACCAGTGACGGGTCATTATGTTGGCCCCACACTAGGTCCGCGCTTGAGTACCACGGGTCCGGTACATTGAGAGGGGCTGGAATAACCTCTGCTCTGGTCGGTCCAGTAACCTCGCTCTCTCGGTCACACTGCGTTCCCACTCCCTTCGACTGGCGTTTGTTACCATGGCAGCACTCTCCCACCAGACCCCAGCCTTGTCTCACAAATGCTCCCTCCCATTTCGCGGTCCGTCTCTCCTTATTTGTTTTTCTAGGATGGAAAAGAGGGGAAAACATTTCAGTGTGAAAAGGAAACACATCACCAATTCGTTCCTTTTTTTTTCTGCCACGTTTACGTGTGTGGCTGAGACTGACATTATTTGCATCAATTCTTTGAATTTTGGCCAGTCTCGACCCAGAATAACTGGGTGTGGCAACCTTTCCGCCACCCCGACTACAAGGTGACGTTTTATCGGTCCTACCGATAAATATACTTTTAATGTGGGGTATGCCGCCGTATCTCCATGGATACAGGAGATGGCCACCTGACCTCGTGGCCGCCACGACACACCGCCCAGGAGAGCTGTCCTAATCAAAGTCTGCTCACACCCTGTGTCCACTAATGCGTGGGTTTTCACATTCCCTAACACAACATTAATCAAACAAGGCCCCTCCCGACCATTTTCCCCACGCTTACCAGTTTCAGGTGCCCAATTGCACGCGGCCACGTCACACTCCATGGCAGCGGGGCATGACCTGGCCAGATGTCCCGGCTGGTGGCACCTAAAACAGATAGGAGGGACAGAGGGGGCATAGGTCATAAATCTGTCCCGCTGCTGGTATGGCAACGGGGCAGGGGCAGCACCTCTACCCCAGCTGGGGGCCAACCTTGGTCTCCATGGGGGAGGCAAGGGGGCCCAATGGGGTCGGTGTTCTAGGAGATCTGGGTCCCTGGAACGCGGGCGGTGGTGGTGGTGGTGTTGGAGGAGAGGGAGGGAGAGGTCTGCTGCTCCGAAGGGCAGGGGCCGACAGGATCCTGATCCGGGCAGAAGTCAGGGAGTCCTCGAAGTCTTCAGCCAATTTGACCGCCTCCTCCAGGGTGTCGGGGTTGTGGCGCCGTATCCACGCCTGGGTTTCGGCGCCGACCACATGGCAAAATTGCTCTACCACAATGGCTTCCCCCATCTGCTGGGCGGTCTTCTTCCCGGGGGTCAGCCAATGCACCATGTGGTCGCACAACCGCTCTGCAACCACCCTGGGGCGTGTCTCCGGGGCTCTCCGGTACTCCCTAAACCGCGCCCGGTGGGTCTCCGTGGTGATGTTCAGCCGGCGGAGGATAGCCTGCTTGACCAGGTCATACTCGGTGGCGTGATGGTCACTCATGGCTTGGTAGGCTGCCTGAGCCTCCCCAATCAGGCAGGGTCCCAACTGGCTGGCCCAGAACTCCCGCGGCCAAGCCGCCGCGGTAGCCAGCCGCTCGAACGCCACCAAATACGCCTCCGGGTCATCCTCCGCCGACATCTTCATTGCCCGTGCCTTCGGGGGCGACATCAGCGGTATTGTGGCAGGGGTCGTTGCTGCGGCAACGGCCAGCCCTACCCGTTCAATGAGCACCGTGTAGCGCTCCTCCCTCCTCCTCTCCTCTGCGTCGCGTCTGCTCTCCAGCGCCTGCAGCAGCTCCGCCAGTGCGTTGCAATCCATGATCCCGGATCTGACACCACGTGTGGCAAAGTGGATGGTAAGGGGAACAGGTGTAGCGGTGATGCGATGCAGAAGTGACAGACAGACAACGATAATTTGGTGAACAAGTGTTTATTGTGCTGTTTCCTGGTCTGGCGACCGTCAAATAATAAATCCCCGGCAGTACACAACAATGTGTAAAGCACGGGGAGTGTGAATAATCCCACACAGTCCTGAACAGAAAAACAAATGCACGGTCACCAGTCCTGGGTGAACTCAGTCGTGCAGGTGCTCTGTGCAGTGGTGCTCCGGATAGTGCTTTTGTGGCGACAGCTCCGGAGGTGTGCTTTAACTGTCTAGTAGTGCGACAAAAAGACAGACAATTATAGACAGACAGAAATAACACACAACACGTAACACTTATTCTTTTTATATTTCTGAGAGCTCCTCTCTCAGTCCTTCTCTCCTCCTGTTTAACCCAAACGAAGGAAAAGAACAGCGTTACCCTGGCCCCTATATGTAATCCCGCATGATATCTAGGTAAACGGTTGCAGCTGCCTTATTACTTGCAGCTGCCCCTTGTTTACCTGTCAGATCAATACGGTCTTACAACAGAGTCTCGCTTCCTTCCAGGCTGACCCACTTCCCGGTCCCGGAAACGAACTGTCAGGCCAGCCCTTCTAGCTACTTCTCCTCCCGTTCTTTAGCGCCCTCACAGGTCGGGAGGAAGATTTATCACCAGAACTCATTGTATTTCTGTCACAATGAGCTACAAACAAAATGACTTAAATTACTTAAATGACCTAATTATTGGATTATTAAACAAAGTTTACTTTTGTTAATATATTGCTATAGGCTTAAATACATGTTCCTAAACACAAAAATTATGCTAGGATATAATACCATTGAGACACAACTCATTCTCTGTCTGGTCTGAGGCACGTGTTATTATGATGCCGGTAAGGGTCAATTAAAAAGCACAATACAGATTTATGAATCAGACAAATAATATGTTAATGAAAAAAATTGGTCTCTAAGTGCATGTTATTCTAATGTTGCGATGAGTGATTTTTTATTTATTTATTTTTTACTGTAAATGACTTTTATGCATCACCCGATTACTGTTACAATAAAGGAGACAGTAAGTTTTATGCATATGGGCCTTAGTCTACAAAAACGATGCATTCATAATTATTTTTCCTACAATGGCTCAAACTCCCAGAAACAACTCGCATGTGCTGGATGCGTTCCTTCAATGGGATGCACACCTTGGAAAAGAGTGCAAGATATGCTCACCAGTGTTATTGTTTATAAATGCAATGAAAGAAATACCATTAAAAATCAAATACACATTTAACATTATACATATCACTCATAGATCTTTGAGTAATACATATTATATAAGAATTATTTTCTTAGCTACATGTCCCTTAAGTCTCTGACAAGGATAGACTAGTGCTAGACATGCAGGAACTTCCAATTGGGTGATATGTAGCAGAGAATAGGTGATATATTAGGTAGGGTTTAAACTCTAAAATGCTAGTATTTTTCTACCTACACCAAAACCCTAATCCTCCCTAGCAGTGACAAGGTTAAATGAAGCCGTTTTGTTTTTACAAAGCGACACACGCAGCTAGGCTTCACATACTTGCAGCTCTTTTGACTTCAGATGCTTTGGGCTACAAAGAATGTGATTGGAGTCCATCCAATAATGGTGATCCTCCCTGGGAGCTCCCTGTCAGGTAAGATTAATGCCTTCCCTAATAATTCATTGCCCTTGCCCCTTTGGGACCCTGACAGGTCTCAAATTGCAATGTAATAGCACTACGTGCCTCATAACAGGGTGGTCTTAGCTTAGCTCTTTGGATATGTAGACACCCGTCCTGAACCCCTGAAGGCTCCTCAGAGCTGAGTGAAACATTTTCATTCTCCCTATCAGTTTTGAGGTATTTCATTCTGTACACTCTCATGTGTGGTTGAGGCGATTCTTTCCTCTTCAAGCCTCAGGGAGCCAAAACTCAGATTCTCAGTCCCCACACACTCAATTACCTGGCTTGTAGACGTGGCTTTTCCATTCCCCACACTCACACCAGCTTCTTTTTAACAAATGAAACAAGGGTTATAATCAATGTGAAATGAGAAATGAAAACTCTTAATTTTCTCAAATAAGTTTCGTTACTGCAGCAAGGGGAATAAGAAAGCAATATAAGTACGACATGTTAATGTTGGGAGGCTATTTTAAATCAAGCCACAATATAGTACAACACGATCTAAGTCTCAAACACATTTAAACATTAAAAAATATCTTCCTAATGCATTTCACATAGGCAGAAAAAAGGTTTAAATATTAGTCCAAGTCACTTTTCTATTTAAACTATCCAGGAGGCAAGAGACTACAAGATTTAATAATGCTAAATAATAATATAAATGCAAACCATGAAAGTATTACTTAAACTTATACACAATCAAAATCTATTTGCACGTAAAATCCATCAGTAAAACAAAGCGCATGAAATATTCGGTTACAGTTCCTTGTGTTTTTGGCTGTTTATTTTTTTATTTAGAGTTTATTGTTGAAAGCCAAGTTTATTCTTGGGAAGCTAATATGAGCTATGTATATTTTCTGTTACCGAAACCTCAAGGATATTTACGCTGTCTGTTCCCAAAAAAGTTTCATCCATTCATGCAGATTTACAGCCTGTGCTTTTGCGTTTTGCATCCTTTTGGTAAAACAGTGATTACAAATACCATTCATACGTCTTGTGCTTCAGTATGAGCAGCAGCATGGTTATTGTTTTATTTATTTAATTTATTTATTGTATTTGTATAGCGCCTGTGTGGCAATGCGCCCCGCCCCTGTGTGCATTTGTGTGTTATGTGTTGTATGTTGCGTGTGTTAATGTTGGTGTATAGTCATTGGTACACGGGATATAAACGGGTCTGTGTTTCACGTGTATTTAAAAAGTGTAGATTTGTATTTAGGCACGAGGAGAGCACAAATCACTTCACGTGCTGGTTAAATGTAATATGTGAGCACGGGGTTGCACAGAATTAATTCACGTGCTGGGATTCAAGTGAATAATTAATTAGTAATTGAATCCCAGCACAACAGTATATATAGAGACACGTAGCACTCAGTCGGGGGTTGGGTGTTCGAGAGTGGAGAACGGGTGAGAGAGAGAAGGAGAAACGTAAAGTAAAATAAGATCGTAAATATAAGTGTTTGAACTCACCGTGTTTGTTTGTCTCCGTGCACCGTTTGTTAAGTGTTAGTTTGTTTTGTCTGTCTATTTATTTTGGCTTAAAGTGCCGTGTCCTGTTTTGTTTCAAACCTTTTATTTTCTGTTCTGTTATTAAATGCTGAGCGAAAGCATTCGCTCAGCTCCATCAAACCACAACTCTCTGTCTGTTTATTTCCTGCTGCTGGTCTGACGCCACCCACTCCGGCCGTCTTTGTGACACGTGGTGTCCTGCGTGGGATCTACAGCGCCTCCAGGACTCAGGCCAGAGCAGGAACAGCATTCTTGGATTTAAAAAAAAAAAAAAAGAAAAAGAAAAATGGCAGAAGACGCGATCAAAGTGCGGGACTGGATGCTGGAAAATGCTGGGCTGGAGGCCCAGTCTATCCCAGTAGTCGTCCGGTTCCTGCGATTTATGGATAGGGAACAATGGGAGGCTTACGAGAGGAAACAGACCGTAAGCACCTGGGAGGAAGGTGTGGGGTTGGTCCTCAGCTACCTGGAGGCAGTTATAAGTGGAACAACAGCCCAGGTAGCAGGTCCACCAGCAGAGGAAGAATGCCTGCTGGTTTTGCCTCCACAGCCCAAGCGGGAGGAGCCTGAGCGTCCACAGCCCAAGCGGGAGGAGCCTGAGCGTCCACAGCCCAAGCGGGAGGAGCCTGAGCATCCACAGCCCAAGCGGGAGGAGCCCGAACGTCCTACGCCTGAGTGGGAGGAGCCCGAACGTCCTACGCCTGAGTGGGAGGAGCCCGAACGTCCTACGCCTGAGTGGGAGGAGCCCGAACGTCCTACGCCTGAGTGGGGGGAGCCCGAACGTCCACAGCCCAAAAGGGAGGAGTCGGTGCGTCCACAGCCCAACAGGGAGGAGTCGGTGCGTCCACAGCCCAACAGGGAGGAGTCGGTGCGTCCACAGCCCAAAAGGGAGGAGTCGGTGCGTCCACAGCCAGAAGAGAGGGAAGTCGGGGCTTCCACAGCCCTAGGACCCAAGCTGCCAGCAGAGGGAGAATGCCTGCTGGTTCCACCTCCACCAGCAGAGGGAGAATGCCTGCTGGTTTCCCTGTCAAAAGCGGAGCCGCACCAGTTCCCTGCAAGAGAGGCAGAGCAGCACCAGTCCCATCGAAAAAGGGGAGACTACACGCTGCTCCCACCTCCATCGGCAGGAGACTACACGCTGCTCCCACCTTCACCGGCAGGAGCAGAGCAGCCGGAGCTGCCTCTGCCTCCGCCACCTCCACTGCTTCCTCCACTAGGAGCAGAGGAGCAGGAGCTGCCTCTGCCTCCACCACCTCCAGGAGCAGAGGAGCAGGAGCTGCCTCTGCCTCCGCCACTGCCAGAAGCAGAACAGCAGGAGCTGTCTCTGCGTTCCGTACCTCCACCACAGGGAGTACGGTGGCCGGAGCCCCAGAAAGGGGAGCTGTCGGCCACGAAGAAGGGGGAGGAGGTCTGGAGACCACCAACCCCAGCAGCAGTTTCGCTGCCGGAGATCGTGGGGGAGGTCAGGAGACCTGCTCCCACTGCAGCTTCTTTGCTGCTGGAAGTACTGTGGTCGGAGCCCCACCAAAGGGAGCTACCGGCTACAAAGACAGGGGGAGAGGTCAGGAGGCCACTTTCCCCAGCAGCAGTTTCGCTGCAGGAATGGACCAGCATGCTGTCAGCCGTGCCACTACCGGCAGGGGTGCTGACAGCATGGCCAGCCATGGGCCCACTGAAGCCTCCCTTCCCAGCCCGAGACTTTGTCCTGGACTGCTGGATTTTCGCTCAGCTCCATCAAACCACAACTCTCTGTCTGTTTATTTCCTGCTGCTGGTCTGACGCCACCCACTCCGGCCGTCTTTGTGACAGCCTGTCATACCATGGTATCTCAAAGCGCTTTACAGAAAGTATGCATCGTCATCATCAAAAAATAAATTAAAAAACCACAGTAAAATCACAAAATGAACAACATACTATTATATCAATAATAGCAATAAATAACATAGCAAATATCTAGATAAAACAATTACAGGAAATAAATAAAAAAAATACAAGGAAATAAATAAGAATGATAGATAAAATACAAAATTTAGCAGATAAAAATAGGTACCAGCAACTTTATATCTAAGTTAAAAAAAGCTAATGTATAAAAGTGAGTCTTTATCTTGATTTAAAAATACCGACTGAAGCAGCACCTCTGATAGAGGGAGGCAAAGAATTATTATTTGTTTATTTAGCAGACGCCTTTATCCAAGGCGACTTACAGAGACTAGAGTGTGTGAACTATGCATCAGCTCCAGAGTCACTTACAATTACGTCTCACCCGAAACACGGAGCACAAGGAGGTTAAGTGACTTGCTCAGGGTCACACGAGTCAGTGGCTGAGGTGGGATTTGAACCGGGGACCTCCTGGTTACAAGCCCTTTTCTATAACCACTGGACCACACAGCCTCCCACAGTCTGGATGCATTAAAGCTAAACACACTCTCTCCTCTCCTTTTCAATATTACCTTTATGTGCGCTTAGGTTTATATGGGGATAGAATCTCTCATGTAATCTGGTGCTAAGCCATTTAGTGCTTTATATGTTAAAAGTAAGATTTTAAAATCAATTCTAAAATGTACTGGAAGCCAGTGCAATGAGGCCAACACAGGAGTTATATGATCCTGTTTTTTTTTGTTCTCGTGAGAACCCTCGCAGCTGCATTCTGAACAAGCTGTAAACGTGATGAGGCGTGATGAGGAAGCCCAGCAAATAAAGCACCGAAACAAAAGCATGAATTAGTTTCTCTGCATCAGCCAGAGAATGAAAAGACCTAATTTTAGCAATGTTTCATAGGTGATAAAAAGACACTTTTATAATTTTTTGAATATGTGTCTCAAAACTCAAATTAGAATCCAATGCAAACCCCCAAGTTTCTCACATCAGGTTTTATATTAGAGGTCAGGTTGCTCAAATCATTTTTTAGGGAGTTTGCATGTTCTAGTTGTTGCCGAGAACCTAACAGCAAAACTTCTGTCTTATCTGAGTTTAATTATTTTTTTTTTTTTTAGACATCCAACTTTTGATGTCAGCAAGACACTGTAGTAAAACTGAAATAGCAGTGGAGTCACCAGGCTTTACAGAATATAAAGTTGTGTGTCATCGCCATAACAGTGAGAGCTAATACTATGTTTACGAATGATTTCCCCCAGTGGCAGCATATACAAAGACAATAATATTGGGCCAAGAATGGAGCTCCGGGGGACACCACAAGTAATACTGGATAATCCTGCACCGCTTGGCGGGAGACCCACCGACCACCGGAGGGCGAGAGTCCCCAGTGGGAGGCCCTGTACTCCCCGCTGGTCTCCAGGGGGGCCGGGGACTTGGGGTGGAGGGTCCTGCACGGAGCGCTCGCGTCAGGAGAGATCCTGCATCACTTTACCGACTCGGACGCCGCATGCCCTTTCTGCGATCAGTCTGAGTCGGTAGTTCATATTTATTTTTTGTGTGCCAGGCTGCAGCCGTTTTTTCTTCTTTTGAAGAACCTTTTGCTGCAGTTGTGGCTGCATTTCTCCCCCACCCTCCTCATTTTTGGGCACCCTGTTTGTGGCTCCAGCAAGAAGAGGGACCACCTCATGAATCTGCTCCTGGCTCTTGCTAAGCTTTCCATCTACAAGACCAGGAAGCGTAAGATGATCGGGGAGGGTCTCTTTGACTGCGGGGCCATGTTCAGGGCCCTCGCCCGATCCCGGGTTAAGTTAGAGCATGCCCACGCGGAGTCCGCTGGCGACATGGCCACTTTTGTCAACCAGTGGGCTCTAGGGGGCGTGCTCTGTACCACCCCCCCTTTGGTTTTGCGAATTTAATTTACAGACATTTTGAACCAGTTCCTCAGTTAATTTAGTTAAGGTATGTCTTTTTTAGCACCCTCAAGGGTGCTAATTAGAATTTTATTCCAGCTGTCTTTGGACAGCTGGTGTAGTCTTTTAACGTTCCTTAAATAGGACTGGATAATCCTGATACAGACTCCCCTAAAGAAACAGAGTGCTGTCTGTTAGTTAGATATGACTTAAACCAGTTAAGAACAGCTCCAGTCAGGCCAACCCAGCTTTTGAGACAATCAATCACAATAGCAATATCCACAGTATCAAATGCAGCACTGAGGTCTAAAAGAACTAGAATGAATGTGAAATTAAAGTCAGCACTCATCAGTAAGTCATTTACCACTCTGACAAGGGCAGTCTCTGTACTATGAGTAGATTAAAACTCTGACTGAAATTTTTCAAAGTGTAATAAAGCATAGTTAACTACACTCCCCTGCCTCCAGAGCCCGCTCCTTCTCCACCCTCGCCCGCAGTGGTGGAATGACCTTCCTACAGATGTCAGGACTGCCCAGTCCCTGACTACCTTCCGGCGCCTCCTCAAGACTCACCTCTTCAGACAGCACCTGTAGAACTCCTCTTTTTTTCCCTCTGGACACTTATCACTCTTCCTTAAATGCGCTTTACTTGCTCTTATCTGCCCCCTATTTTACTGCATTTAATCCTGTACTTTAGAGTACTGTAATCTGTCAAGTGTTATTTAATCTGTAGTATTTTGTATTTAATTATATCCTGATGTAACTATCACTGACAGTGTTATCTTCTCCGTTATTGAATTGTATTTTGTCATACTTGTACTTGCTAGAACCAAAGTCATTGTATTTATCTTGCTCTTAATTGTATTATTACTTGTACTGTGATACTGAAATGTATTTTTGTTTATGACTGTAAATCGTCCTGGATAAGGGTGTCTGCTAATAAATAAATAATAATAATAATAATAATAATAATAATAATAATAATAAGCATTGTAAATCCCAGAGAGGTGTAGTAAAGCATATTAAACACATGGCAAACCATAGTAAACTATGGTAAATACATAATATACCCAAGGAAAAAGCATGTGAAAATTACAAATTTACTGTAGAAAACTTCTATAATTGTATGTGCGGAATATAAAGATTGGAATAAAAAAAAGACAAATATAAGGAATTAGCAAATACTTTCAGAAAGTCACCAGTGAAGGTAAAAGACAAACTATTGAACCTCCGAACTCAGTGCTGTGCCTGTTTCTGTGGCAGACACTCGCTGGTCCAAACTCGAGTTTTTCTATGTCAACGTCTTTACAAAATTATTCTAATTACTATTAGTAGCTACTGAGACATGTTCACTGCACACAACTTAACATTGTTTAAATGAATGGTCGATGTTCCAGTGTGCGTGTGGCATATTAGCAACAGCAATTCAGCGTCAATTTGTTGTTGTCAACTAGAATTGACAATAAAAACTGCATGTGTATATCTGGCCTAGGGGTTAAATCAGTAGTTTTGTTTCGAATAAATGGTGAGTGGCCACCTTAGAAGAGACATGAACGATGGATACTGTGAGTAAGGAATTGGCACATACACACTGATCCAATGAGAACTCCTACTTCATTACATAATCCTTTGATGATAAACTGGAGTGTGATCAAGCAATACGGGCTAACTACCACCCTTATTAACGGCAGGTAAGTCAACTTGTTTCAACTTTTATTTTAAACTATATAATTATGTTGAGACCTCTCGTGTTTGGTACATTAGGAGTAGGGCTGCAACGAAGGGTACATTTTGACCTTTGAAGGTTCAGAACACATTACCGAAGGAAGGTTCGAACCTTCGATGGTACTTATTTGCATAATTTACTGGCGACGTCACCATAGCTACTTGTTTATATTTGATTGAAAATCCTATTATTTTACAGGTAATCCATATAAATGGAATAAAACATTCACATGTAGTTTAAAAATACGTTATATAGAACAGTAATCATGTTTTTATAATTTAAATAAAAATACATGTTGTTTATTTACATGTAACTGAGACTGCTTGTGATCTATAAAATAAGCTTGCATTGCACCAGCACCAACTGCAGCAGACAAAGCTTTATTTAACAGTCAGCTTTCCAAGCAGGTTATCAGTCACATTTTACTACTATTAAAACTATTAATAATACTAATAATAATATGAACTTACACTTGTCAAGTGACATGAGAGATTGGTTATGCCTCCATGATACGAGTCGCTTGCACAGTTTGCATTCAACTTTTTTTTGGTTGTTTGTGCATTTAACAAAACAATCCCAAACAGCAGAGGGGTTTCGAGACATTTCTTTCAGTACAGCTTACACTATACAACGCTTTGCTGTTGAGATGAAGAACGAAGAAATTAAAGGTTTGCCTCTGCATAACACGAGCTGGAGCGGGGAGGGGCGGACGGTGCTCAGTTTTCGAAATTAAAATGATTAGTGTTAGTGTATATTTTGTATGTTTCAAACATATTCTAACATACACTAGGCATTCAGTACATGTTTTACTGAATCAATACAGCCACTAGAGGTACGAGCCCACTGCTTTGGATACTACCCTGCTCCATACACGGCAGCGGCGCTAGAGTTGCTACGTACAACGATTTGGTAGCGGATTTTAATAACAACATTTGTTTATGTAATATGCATGGTACAAATCAAAACGATCAAATTTTGCATGTGAGTGACATTTAATGTGTGATTTATAGTATTCACACATTGTCAAACAGTTTCTGTTAACAGGAAGAAAAAAAAAAACAGTGCGTGAACCCGTCTGACGAACCTTTGAAGGTTTAAAACAATCTTCGAATGCCTGGCTAGTGAATGAACCTTTGAACCTTTGGACACAACCCTAATTAGGAGAGAATACAACGATAAGACCTCTTGTCAAAGGCACTGCAAAACTTAAGACAGCATAAGATTATTATAATTCATCATACGGTTACTGAAACTTAAACTACTGTCACAAAGCAATATAGCACAGAAACAGTTTGGGGAATAGATGACAAATTTGGAACCAAATCAAATAGACTTACTAATGTTTATCTTTTAATATTCCACAGTCTTCCTTTTCACTCACCTCTGCTGTGGGCTGTATTCAAATGGGGTTGCGAGACAAGAAACTGAATAACATTGAAAATTGCTGAACCGCCTAGCCACCCCACTAAAATCTATCTTCTTTACTTAACCTTAAAGTTCAGTGAAGCAGTGACTGGCCTGGAGCCAGTGCAGGTCACAGTTATACATTCAAATTACACTGTGTGCTTTTTATTGTGTTGCACAAGCAAGCTCCTCCATCAGTCTGACAGGTATAGTTGTTACCTTGCTGTATGTGATGCGTCCTTTCCCTCATCCCATTAGGATAGGGGCTTTCAGCACTGATGGCTGCTACCAGCTATCACTTTTCATTTTAATATCAATCAATCTATCAGAGCAACTCAGACCCACTATCTTCCACTAGGAGTAGCACCACATAGTTGACTAGTCAAACAGCAAAGTCACAGCCAACCCCAGAAACATGATGAACTGCACATTACTGTGAAGTAATCGGGATTCAGATCCCACCATCCCTTCATGTCAAAGTGAGACTAATTTGAATTATTCTCCAGGGTAGCCCCAAATGTGTCAAACTATAGGTTACTTTGGAAAATTGCAAAGTTAAAAAAACAAACAAACTTAATACGACGATGCTGAAGTTGGCCTCTTATTTGGCCAGCTTCTTATCCATATGTATTCTTCCCAGTCAAGTTTCGTGCTTTCGCCATTTAATATAGCACATACAGACCTGAACAGGAAAGTCAATTTAATAAACCATTTGTATTATTGTTTGCGGCGCGGATAACAGCGCTGCGTATTTGTTATTGTTTTTTATATTTAAAAACCCTGTGAGGATGCATGGCTGATCAGCTACTGATTATTTAACTAGCTGACAGTCATGCATCCTTACCAAACGAGTGCAGACTGTGGCCGAGGGGTAATAAGATAATTAACAGCTAGTTAACCCCTCGGCCAGAGTATAAGAACCTGCAGCTGTCAGTGCTGCGGGGTTGGGTGTACAGAGAGGAGGTACGGGGAGATAGAGAGGAGACAGAATTTAAAATAACAATTGCTAAAACGTGCTGGATTAGCCAGCACGACACTTACTTGTTTGTCTGTCTGGTTTGTTTGGCCCTTGTGCATTTTTGTTTTGTGTTTTGTTGTTTTGTTCAAATCTTTTGTTTTGCTTATTTAGTTAATAAAAATCCAGCTGAACGCCGTTGCGTTCAGTTTCACCCGCCCATCCATTGTTTTGGTTCAGTTACTTCCTGGTCCGTGACGTCACCACACCTCACCAGTGCAAGCCATCCTGCCACATATGGTGTCCTGGGTGGGACAAAACAACGCCTCCAACAATCGGATCAGGAAGGAAAAGGACTTTTTTTTTGTTTTTTTCAAAAGGTTTTTTTTTGTGTGTTTTGGGGAAAAGAAAAAAAAATGCAACTGCAGCAACAGCAGGAGGATGGCTGGGAGTTGTGCCCTGGCTGTGGGGCATATGGACACATGGTGGCCATATGCCCCACGCAATACAAAGAGGTGGAGCGCAAGCTTATTTAGTTAATAAAAATCCAGCTGAACGCCGTTGCGTTCAGTTTCACCCGCCCATCCATTGTTTTTGTTCAGTTACTTCCTGGTCCGTGACGTCACCACACCTCACCACTGCAAGCCATCCTGCCACAGGCTTACAAGTTAAAACTTCAACCAGGAAAAAGTGCTTTCTGTACAGTGCAGAATAAAGTTGTAAACTTGGACACAATGGTTTGTTAAATTGACTATTTCCTGTTACTGTTTAGTTTTAAGGAGGATTTCTAATTGAGTGTTTAGTTGTGGATGAACATACAATAAATACACTACATTCCTTAAAGTAAGTTAGCTTTCATTTCTCTTCAGGGACCGGCTTCAGTTTAACAGTACAGTATTCAGTATTTTGATGCATATGCACAACTTGCTGTACCATTGTGTTTTAGCACTGTTCCTTTTTTTAGTGCATATTTATGATTTTGGAATGTTTTGATATTATGCTTGTTGCAATATTGACAATAATTAAACTTTGCCCTTCTGAAATGTATAAAGAAACAAATCAGATGGTTTGATGATTTTATTTAAAAGCATACATCTGCAATGCATTTATTTATTTATTTATCTATTTATTTATTTATTTATTTATTTATGTATTACTTTTAAATTTCCAAAGTATAGTTTGACACATTTGGGACTACCTTAGAAAATAATTCAGGCTAGTCTCACTTTGACACGAAGGGGTGGTTAGATCTTGTTCTGGTATTTGTTCTTATTCAGGTCAGCTTTGGTAAAGTAAATGGTCTGCACAAGCCAAATAAGAATTCAGCTTTCTAAAAATGTCAATGAATGGCCCTGGAGGCGATGGGGTTGACCCGATCCCGATGGGGTCGCATTTCGACTTGGGATCATAACACAAAAATGCAACAAATAAAAAAACATTTTTATGGATGTACACAAAAGGTTCACATGATTAAAAAAAACTATTTATTTCAGGACATATTAGACTAAAGCCTATCTTCATCTGTCCTGAAATAAATGATAAATGATTAATTTAAACCTTTTGTTTACATCCAAAAAGAAATGTTTTTATTCATTTTCATTTTTGTACACTACAGTTTTACCTCCTTTCAAACCTACAACTCTGTTTGTTTTATGTTGTCCTAACTAAACAAGCAATTGGTAAGACTGACTGGAAATAAGAATTTGCCCTTGTGTTTGCATTTGGGTTGTGACTAATTTGTCCGCTGGTTTGGTACAATTTTTTTCGATTGTGTTTATATAGCATTTGCTAACGCAATTGAACTGGAAGTATTATTTTGGCAGATAAAACCGCTTAAATGCTCATTACTTATTCATTTAGAATCATAGAAAATCATGCATGAAATGTGATAAAATGGAGGCCCACGATAGAAAATAGGTGGATATTTTTTAACAGATTAACAGGAAAAAATTCTGTGGAAATAAAACCCTTCGAAAATCAGACTGAGCTGCTGCTTTCACAACACATACTGCTACATAAAGCCCTCCTACTGGCAGCAGTGTGAGGTAGTGGTTAGGGCTCTGGACTCTTGACAGGAGGGTCGTGGGTTCAATCCCAAGTGGGGGACACTGCTGCTGTACCCTTGAGCAAGGTACGAGGGTCCGCTGCTGCTGCCGTCGCCTCCCGAGGGTCCGCTGCTGCTGCCGTCACCTCCCGAGGGTCCGCTGCTGCTGCCGTCGCTTGGGGTCTTCGGGGATCCTGCTTTGCCTGGGGTCGCTACACTGTGGCCGGAGCCCCACGGAGGGGAGTTGCTGACCATGAAGAGGGGGAGGGAGGTCAGGAGACCAGCTCCCCCAGCTGCACTTTCGCGGCAAGATAGTGTGTGGCCGGAGCCCCGGAAGAGGGAGCTGCTGGCCACATAGAATTGGGTGGTGCCGGGCGTCCCACCATGGCCACCCCCATGAACACTGTGCTTCCCCCTCTTCCGGGACTGAGGGGGGAGGTGGCCATTTAGGCCATGTTGTGCTTGGCACAAGGGGGGGGATATGTGACGGGGTACTGCCCCGTCTTTATGATCATGGTTGGGACTGGCAGGGAGGGGGTTAAAATTCCTCCCTGCCAGGAAAACATGTGAGAATGTGGCTGGAGCCCTAATTGACTAATCAGCAATTATTGAATTATAGAGTTCCAGAAGAGAAGGAGTGTTTTGTTTGTACTGTGTTTTTGTAAGTTGTTGGTTCCAGTGAAGGCAACGCCCAGCCTGGAAGCTTTATTTTGTAAGTTTTGTTTTGTGTTTGTATTTTATGTTTAAAACCTTTTTGTTTGGCCCTTGTGCCGATTTATTTATTTGATTATTTTTGTTTATTAAAAACTTTATTATTTTGAACTTTATACTGTCTCTGAGTCTCAAACCTCGGTCAATCCTGTCACAGGGGCCTCATTTTTTAGACTTTATTTTTTTCAGTCAAAGCCCTTGTGATGAGTGTATCTATTGATCTGTCTATTGAACCTCTGATGGTTTTACATTTATCCATACTTAGTGCTGACTAAAAGCACTGAATCAAACCGAGTGACTAGCTCTGAGCTGTAAATATGAATGTTCACTATACATTTTGAATTTATGGCCAATTAATCCTTTTCTCAACTGTACAACTCTTCTTCAGTTTGGCTTTAGTATGCATTATACATGCAGCTTTACAAGAGAAAAGCCATCTTTAGCCATAAGCAGCTGGAAAATGTGTGATTTATTTCTGAGATAGAATAGATTACAAAAATACAGGGGCAGTGATACTGCAATTCTCTGACTGATAGTCCTGTGCTTTGTGATGGTGAGTTTTAATTTTTAATTGATCAAAGCTTTTATGTTCAAGAAAAAAAAAATGAGGCAAAATGACAAACAAAAAATGAGGCAAAATGATAAATCGACCAATTACCATAATGGATTTGTCTAAATGACAATAAATATTATCTTGTTTAAATAGGTCACTCCTAACACTTTTTTATGTTTCATAGCAGGTCCCGAGTTCAGTCTTCGTTTGTATGGTTTATTTTAAGTTAACACTTAGTGTGTCGGGTGTCACTTCGAACAGAAATCATTGCACACAGTTTGAGCAGTAAGAACTGCATGAGATGACATCTCTTATAATAATCAGAGACACTGACACATTATTAACTTAGATTCTACTGTATGTTAACATGGCAAAAACCACTAAATTCGAAAAAATAAATCATGGTATTACGTATAAACGTGACTAATACGAATAACCCTACCTCCTCACTTTCTTCAGTGTGGAGTGCCTGCGTGACCTGCTGTATGTATTAAAACAAGCACTGTAAAGTGGACAATAATAGGCTACATTCAAAACAAGGATATGGACAATTTGAAAAAAAAGACGTGCTTCACACCATTGACAGAAGAATTTAAATAAACATTTTTAAAAGAGCAAGAAAATGAAAATGTAAGAAGAAAAACACTTTGACATAAACCTCACAATTAGTACTGAATAATCTGCATTTATATATATATTGAAATGTATTTGCTTACGATTGTAACTCGCCCTGGATAAGGGCGTCTGCTAAGAAATAAATAATAATAATAATATATTCCGCAAAGTAAATATTCTGAATATGAAGAGGAATATTCCACAGAATACTAGTGGAATATAAAGCCATGTAAACAGCATATTCCGACTGTCAAGCGTAACCCACAACAGACACTTTTATTAAGGATTTTAAAGACTCGGTGTTGTATTCACTGTGTTATTAAGTGTAGCACTGTATATTACTAGTAAGTAGCAAAAATTACAAAACAAAAAGGAAAAATGTATTTATTATGTAAGGGGTGCACTGTCCCAGGGGTGCACCTTAGCACCCGAATAGTGTGGACATCGGGTTTGAAGAGGAAAGTTACTCTGACCAGCTGACTAACAAGACTGAAGGAAAATAATACACATGCACACATTATTTGCTTTATTTATCTATTTACTATGGTTATTATTCTATACATGTGTTTACTGTAGGATCTATTGATGATGTGCTTGGCTAAATGGGCAACTCATCGTCAATCTGTCTCCTTGTTATATTAATAAAGACATAAGCATGCATGTCTGCGTGAACACAGTGCACTAAATTAAGACCCACAAGCATCTACACAATCTCAAAATATCAGATTCCATATCTGAAAAAAACAAAACAAATAACAGAAATATACGTCCACACTGCCAGCTCTTCACAATAAACAAAAAACTATTCTCCTACAATCAGCACTCGGTTTGCAGTGGGAAGCAAGGTACGCATGTGTTAATGGCATACAAGGAATATTCCGTTTACCATGGAAACACAGAATCTAAAAGGAATAAGATTTCCGCTACATGTATACAGAGCATTCAGAATGTTCTAGCATTCCAAATACTTAATATTCTGAATACCTGTGCCATGTAAACATACTGATTGTATTGTGTGTTCAACGGGGGAAACAAGAGAATTCAGCAGCTACCTGAAAAAGACCTGGACATACACCTTTGAAATGTTATCGACAGTAAAAAAAGAATAAATGGGGGTGACTTTAAACAAAGTTCTCTAAGAAGCATAGCATAACCTGCACAGACATAACTATGAATGTAGCCTTTTCTACAGCAGCGCGTCACAGTTTACTCAAACAAAATGAAACTAGAAGGTAAGAAACATAAAATATATAAAATATTAATATGGGTCAGAATATATTACCACACAAAAATATTGTTATTTTTGAGCTAGCAATGCACTCGTGACTGTACCACTCGTGCATTACGGTTCAAAACCAACTCGAGACATATTACTGTGTGCTAATATAGTCTGACCCATATATTCTCTATATACAAGGATAAAGACATTGGCTGAAAATATTCTGCATGACTTAGTTTCTTATAGGTTTAAAATCTGTTGAACTCAATGTTTCATGTATATTTTATTCAGTCAAGCTGTCGATAAATAATTAGAATACCTCCTACATGTCAGAAAATAACACATGCTAAAGAATGTAAGAAAATTTGCAATTTCTTGTAGGTTTTGCTACATTTTGCCTGCATTTTGTTTTTTATGGTTTATAGACAGAAAAATGAAGCTTAAAAAAGTAAGACCCTGTGACAGGATTGACCGAGGTTTGAGACTCAGAGACAGTTTTAAAGTTCAAAAAGAAAGTTTTTAATATACAAAAATTCAAAAATAAATCGGCACAAGGGCCAAACAAAAAGGTTTTAAACATAAAATACAAACACAAAACAAAACTTACAAAATAAAGCTTCCAGGCTGGGCGTTGCCTTCACTGGAACCAACAACTTACAAAAACACAGTACAAACAAAACACTCCTTCTCTTCTGGAACTCTCCTCCAACTCTCCCTCCTAGCCAGGGCCTCTCCCCTGGCTTTTATCCCCTGTGGCTGGAGCCCAATTAATCAATAATTGCTAATTAGTCAATTAGGGCTCCAGCCACATTCTCACATGTTTTCCTGGCAGGGAGGAATTTTAACCCCCTCCCTGCCAGTCCCAACCATGATCATAAAGACGGGGCAGTCCCCCGTCACATATCCCCCCACTTGTGCCAAGCCCAACATGGCCTAAATGGCCACCTCCCCCCTCAGTCTCAGTCCCGGAAGAGGGGGAAGCACAGTGTCCATGGGGGTGGCCGTGGTGGGACGTCCGGCACCACCCAATTCTTCATGGCCGGCAGCTCCCTCTTCCGGGGCTCCGGCCACACACTATCTTGCCGCGAAAGTGCCGCTGGGGAAGCTGGTCTCCTGACCTCCCTCCCCCTCTTCATGGCCGGCAACTCCCCTCTGTGGGGCTCCGGCCACAGTGTAGTGACCCCAGGCGAAGCAGGATCCCTAGCAACCCCAGGCGAAGCAGGATCCCCGAAGACCCCAAGCGACGGCAGCAGCAGCGGACCCTCGGGAGGCGACGACAGCAGCAGCGGACCCTCGGGAGGCGACGGCAGCAGCAGCGGACCCTCGGGAGGCGGAGACGGGAACGGCGGCCCGGCTCCCTCTGGTGGCGGGGACGGGAACGGCGGCCCGGCTCCCTCTGGTGGCGGAGACGGGAACGGCGGCCCGGCTCCCTCTGGTGGCGGAGGCGGGAACGGCGGCCCGGCTCCCTCTGCTGGCGGAGGCGGGAACGGCGGCCCGGCTCCCTCTGCTGGCGGAGGCGGGAACGGCGGCCCGGCTCCCTCTGCTGGCGGAGGCGGGAACGGCGGCCCGGCTCCCTCTGCTGGCGGAGGCGGGAACAACGGCTCGTCTCCCTCTGCTGGCGGAGGCGGGAACAACGGCTCGTCTCCCTCTGCTGGCGGAGGCGGGAACAACGGCTCGTCTCCCTCTGCTGGCGGAGGCGGAAACAACGGCTCGTCTCCCTCTGCTGGCGGAGGCGGGGACAGCAGCTCGTCTCCCTCTGCTGGCGGAGGCGGGAACAGCAGCTCGTCTCCCTCTGCTGGCGGAGGCGGGAACAGCAGCTCGTCTCCCTCTGCTGGCAGAGGCGGGAACAGCAGCTCGTCTCCCTCTGCTGGCGGAGGCGGGAACAGCAGCTCGTCTCCCTCTGGTGGCGGAGGCGGGAACAGCAGCTCGTCTCCCTCTGGTGGCGGAGGCGGGAACAGCAGCTCGTCTCCCTCTGCTGGCGGAGGCGGGAACAGCAGCTCGCCTCCCTCTGCTGGCGGAGGCGGGAACAGCAGCTCGTCTCCCTCTGCTGGTGGAGGCGGGAACGGCAGCTCGTCTACTTCTGGCTCTCGGGACGATAGCTCCTCCCCTTCTGGCTCTCGGGACGGCAGCTCACCCCTCTCTGGCTCTCGGGACGACAGCTCCTCCCCTTCTGGCTCTCGGGACGGCAGCTCCTCCCCTTCTGGCTCTCGGGACGACAGCTCACCCCTCTCTGGCTCTCGGGACGGCGGCTCCTCCCCTTCTGGCTCTCGGGACGGCGGCAGCAGGGGAACCAGCAGGCATGCTCCTTCTGCTTGTGACGGTGAGAGGCAAAACCAGCAGGAACTCTCCCTCTGCTGGTGGACACCTGGACCGTGGACGTTGGGCCTTCCCCCTCTTGGGCTCTGGACGCACCGACTTCCCCCTCTTGGGCTCTAGACGCACCGACTCCCCCCTCTTGGGCTCTGGACGCACCGACTCCCCCCTCTTGTGCTCTGGACGCACCGATTCCCCCCTCTTGTGCGCAGGACGTTCGGGCTCCTCCCACTCAGGCGCAGGACGTTCGGGCTCCTCCCACTCAGGCGCAGGACGTTCGGGCTCCTCCCACTCAGGCGCAGGACGTTCGGGCTCCTCCCACTCCAGGTCTGTGTCCGGTAACACCTCCGTGCAGTGGTGCTCCTCATGCCCGTACTGCATGCACTGGGTGCACCACTCCTCTTCCTCCCATGTCTTCCTTCCTCTCTGCCTCCTTCTTCTCCCCTCTGTTTGCGTGGGGCAGATGGCCACTGTGTGCCCATATGCCCCACAGCCAGTGCACAACTCTGCCGCCAGTTTTTTTAAAAACAACTCCCCGTCGTCATCTGCCTCCTCCTCAGACTCCTCCACGTCTGGCTCCCAGTCGAGCTCTCGACACATGTTCTCTTCATGCCCGTACTGGCAGCAGTGAGCGCACCACTCCTCTACTTCACTGACGGGAGCCCCTCCCATGTCTACCTCCAGGTAATCCAGCACCATGCTGGCAATATCCTGAAGGGAAACCGGGTGGTGTCGTCTCTCCCACTCTTCCCACCTCTCCCCATCTCGACGCCACAGCGTGCGGATGGTGGTGAAGGCGGTGATGTTGGAAGTGGTGGGGTGGCTGCCGAGAACGGGGTTTGCAGCTGCTCCTGGTCCCGATTGTGAGGGCATCCTGCCCAGTTGTGGCCATCCACCTCACAGCGCCCACACCAGTCAGCTGGTGGCCCATCTGGACAGGACCTCCACCGATGATCCACCTTCCCACACCAAGAGCACCAGGGAAAAAGGCTGGCTGAGTCCTCCAGCTGGGGTGGCTGTTGTTGCAGCAGCCTACATTTCTTCGGCTGCTGCATCTCCTGCCTTTGCCGCTGTCTGCTCTTCCCCATTTTCCAAAAAAAAAAAAAAACCTCCCAAAATTCAAGAGAAAAAAAAAAATTACTGCTCTGAGCCTCCAGGTGGCGCTATCCCGTTTCTGACACCAACTGTGACAGGATTGACCGAGGTTTGAGACTCAGAGACAGTTTTAAAGTTCAAAAAGAAAGTTTTTAATATACAAAAATTCAAAAATAAATCGGCACGGGCCAAACAAAAAGGTTTTAAACATAAAATACAAACACAAAACAAAACTTACAAAATAAAGCTTCCAGGCTGGGCGTTGCCTTCACTGGAACCAACAACTTACAAAAACACAGTACAAACAAAACACTCCTTCTCTTCTGGAACTCTCCTCCAACTCTCCCTCCTAGCCAGGGCCTCTCCCCTGGCTTTTATCCCCTGTGGCTGGAGCCCAATTAATCAATAATTGCTAATTAGTCAATTAGGGCTCCAGCCACATTCTCACATGTTTTCCTGGCAGGGAGGAATTTTAACCCCCTCCCTGCCAGTCCCAACCATGATCATAAAGACGGGGCAGTCCCCCGTCACAGACCCGTTAACTACTATTGACCCTTCAAACCATACACTGTCAAATCGTTCATGTATATAAGAAAGATAACCATTCTAGGGTTACTATTCTACTATAAAATCATTTGCAATTCTATTTAATTTGATGGTTGTGAGCTCAGGATCTGGTTTGGTGCAGGTACTGTACACTTATTGTGTTGAAGGCAGCTGCAGGTCATGTGTTATTGGGAACGTAATGGTTGGCCAGAAGCACTGAAACATTGTATTTATTGTCATACCACACAGCTATGACATCATAGATCAACTTACTTACCTGATCTATTAATATTACTATGCCTCAATAGTAACAATTATCTAAACAGTGTTTCTGTAGGTAAAAATGTCAACATACAACTGAAACAGCATTTAAATCACTCAACACAATTTTTTCATCTCTGTCACTAAGAATTACAGAAAAATTGGTAAATATATTGTGGTATTTATTTAGTCAGAGAATAGAACAAAGAAAACTCTGAGGCAGTAACACCATCTGATAAATCACCACGCAAGTCGAGCGAGTATGCAATATTTAAACTCGACACATACATCTCACCACTACCCTCCGATTTCAGAAACATATTTAAAACAAAATTAAAATCTCTCCTGCTCTCTGCTGACACACCGTCGTGCTTTTAAACAAGGTCAGGTTTGGCATAGAATTCTATTGTACTCGCCATGGACGTGAAGGAATGCGCAAACTGACACGGAAGTCGTTTAATCCACATATCATCTAATGCTGGTTTACAATCTAGTGAAATTATGCCAGTTACCGGCCATTAGTGTGAAAACAGCCTCAGAAATGATTGGTCAGCTTCTCTTGAAGACCGCAAAGCCTGAGTAGGATAATTTCCTACAAAATAAAATAAATAATAATAAAAAAAAACACTCTGAAGCCCCTCCCTCGATGTCAAGTGCAGTGTTTGGCTGTTACATGAATCCTCCCTCAGATGTGGGAAATCAGTCTGCTTTCAATTCCCAAATGCCATTTAATCTCAAAACTTGTACTATAAATGGCATTGTTCAATGTAAAGGATACATAATATATTTCTTATAGCGTCTGTGTTCTAGTGTAGAGAGATGTCTTTTTAATGGCATTTCCAAATGAAGCAGGAAAGGAGAGAGGACCAGCAGAGGAATGGAAGTCAGTGGAATAAGCTATAATGATGCACTGTGAAAATGTATTGATTCTATCCAGCCAAGCAGCCCCTGATAGGCTGTCACAGGAATGGAGAGCCCAAATTATCCCCTGCTGCACAGCGAGAAAAATCAGTCATCGACTCAAAAACAAAATCTCACAGATCAAACCATTTTCACCCTTATGCACTATTTCTCATGAACTGACTCCATTTTCACAGAATTCAATTATCCCTTTTTATCTCAGTTGATTCTCTTTTTTTGTATAAAGTCTTTTCAATTACAGCAAAGAAACCAAATTGAAAATGGAAGAATAAATGCATATTATTAAACAGGGATGGTGTCAATATGTCTCCTTCTTGGATGGTTGGTCTGCCAGTTTTCATTTGAATTTATCTTTAATAATTTTATCAGCAAGTGTATCCAACACCGTATGCCCTATTGGTAATAACAGGAGCATGTGTAATTTAATTTCATTTAGTAAAACTGTAAGAGAGTCTCCACCAATGGCACAGGAAATTTAGTTCCAGTACATGGTAAAATGGATTCCATGGCATACCAAAAGATACTGGCCAATCATCTGAAACCCTCCGCTACAAAACTTGGCTTAAAGTGCAGCGGGGCATTCCAACACAACAATGATCCAAAGTACAAAATCTACTTCAGAATGGTTAAAGAAGAATAAAATCAAGGTTCTGGTATGGCCTAGTCAAAGTCCCGCTCTAAATCCGATTGAGAATCTTTGGTATGAGTTGAAGAAGGCTGTGCACAAGAGTCCTTGGAATTTGAATGAAAAGAAACAAATTTGTGTTGAAGAATGGTCAAATATAATATAATTTGTTCTTGTTGTTATTGATGAACCAGTTTCGTTAATCCATATGAGTTCAACACATTCCTCAGTGCTGTCCACTGGGACTTTCTGGAACTTTATTATGTAAATCTTGCAGCAAGCTGATGTTAGCCCCGTATTTGTATTTTTGAACAAATTCGTGGAACCAACTTTTTTTTTTCCATTTTCATGTTTTCATTTTTTTAAAACAAATCTTGCTCAATGAATTAGGTTTAAGAGATCACGCCTGGTCTTGTCGCTATCCCACAGCAATGTACGTCTTTCTAACGTGAAAAGGGGATTTACCCCCCTTTAAAGTCGTACAATGTTTTAGACTGGCACTTCCTGTAACGTGTGGAATGTGTGTGGCATGTGCTGCTACACCACATAGATTATGACGACAGAGAGAGTAACGACTTTCTAAGCTGCGGGGATGATGGCAGGGAAGGATAAGCCTCAATTGTTCCTTGTTTAACAAAGCTATTTAATACAGGTTTATTCTTTAGGCATGTTTAAATGGCTGCTACTTTTTCAAAGTTGGCATTTTGTAAGTTTAATATTTTGATCACATAGTATGCAAAGAAGCCCTGCTGCTTTGACCACAGCCTGCATCAAGTAAATACCCATAATAGTAATTCTTACATAACTTTCTACAGCACATTTGGCAAAAATAAAACCATTCTCCACCCCAATAACAATGGTAAATCCTGTCAGGTGTGGCAGAAATGTCTGGGTTATGCATTCTCCAGTGCTGGGCTGAACAGTGACTGTATTTTGGATTGTTGTTTCATATACATATATGTATGCATATAAAAAAGAAATAAAGAAAAATAAGAGGCATATAAGTGTAACATGTATTGCTTGTAATATATGTCAAATATAAGTTCTTTCTGTATGGTGTCTGACAAGTAAAAAGGTAATTTGTTTTAATAATAACATATATGAAAGCTTTCAACAAAACAATCTACTAGAGTACGAGCACATCATTCAGCAGTTTATACTGCATACCATTTCACATTCATTTCATATTGTATACTGCATACCATTTCACATTCATTTCATATTTCTTTGTCCAGTTAAAATCCCCCACTGCAGCAATTCCCCCACACAGCTCTGAAGTGAAGGTTAGTGGGCGTCCTCCAACCCCACTGCCAAGCCAATTGCCTCTTTACACCCAGGAACTTGAGAGAGGATGTCAGCGAGCTACCGGCCTCTGGAGGACAAAGGCCAGCCGCCTAGCCCGTGTGCTCTGCTGTAGCGTGACGAGGAGCAACAGTTCCTGACAGTTTTGCCATCCTAACTTGCAGGAGCTCCAGAGCCAATGCAACACTCCCTCTGGAATCCCCAGCAAAGACTGCCGACTACACACAGCTGTGACTCACCCTGCACACCGCATGGCTGTGCTTATACCAGGTGAGCCAATTGGGGACCAAAATTGAATAGACCCTTAAAGAGGTTATAATGAATTGATTAATGCCCTACATCTCATCTGTCATGCGCTTCCAAATCTCATGTACAAAGAATCACATGTACAGGTAGTGGACAAAAAAATCGAAACACCTGGGTAAATGAGGGACACCAAGTATATTGAAATCATGGGCTTCCACACAGGTGTGGCTCATGCGTTAATTAAGCAAATAACATCCCAGCATGCTTAGGGTCATGTATGAAAATGCTGGACAGGCCTGGTTTTCTATAATTATGGCTAGCATGGCTGCAGAGGAGACCTCAGTAACTTTGAAAGAGGAGTGATTGTCAGGGCGCATTTGGCAGGAGCTTCAGTGACCAAGACAGCTCAACTTGCTGATGTTTCACGAGCAACGGTGTCTCAGGTGATGTCGGCATGGAACTCCGAGGGAAAAACATCATCAGCAAAGGGCAACAGTGGGCGGAAGCATATACTCCAGGATCGTGATATCCGTGCATTAATTCGAAGTGCAAGGCAAAACATGCGAGCAACTGCAGATCAATTGACTGCAAATTTCAACCTGGGGTGCGAGCAGCCAGTTTCATTAAAAACGGTCTGCCGAGAACTCCACAGAGTGGGATACCATAGTGGCCCAATGCCCTATTAAGTGACTTTACATTGGTGTTTCCTTTTTTTGTCAACTACCTGTATAATTATTTGGTAAAAAAGCTCTTGATTAGCATGTCTACTTTCAAGTAGTTTATTACATTTGCACTTCCTTGGTCATTTGACCTTATCTGTCTCTTTGGGGTCAAAGCATGTCAAGGGGGAAGCATCTGGTTGGTTAAAGACAGAAAATAAGGTGTTGCAGGGTTCGAGAGAATGTCATTCTCCAGGTGAAGTGACAGGTAGTGCAGTGCAACAGACTATCTGAAAATAAGGTGTTGCAGGGCTCGAGTGAATGTCATTCTCCAGGTGAAGTGACAGGTAGTGCAGTGCAACAAATTATCTGAAAATAAGTCAGGCAAAGTGGCAGCTTTCCTGGTATAGTACCATATCTTATTTTTTTTAAAGTGGAAAAAATCCACAGTGGATGGGAATTCATGACAGGTAATATTTGTTGAAATGATTTTATTAGCTATAACCCCTTTACTCTCCATATACATAAGTCTGTGTGTGCATTCTAAGATTTGACATCTGTCTGCATTTGTCAATTGCAGACTGCCGTCACTTTGCAAAACATATGCAGAGCAATTGTGCTGGCAATTCCATTTTCTACACATTTGCGATTTACTTCCAATTTGTTTTGAGTAATACTTTCTGCAAATGGGTTCTGCAAACAGATTGCATCTAGATCACTGTAATCTAAGGGGTCAGTAATTTTAGTCACCTTATTACACAACTCTGCACATTTTCTCTTTTTCACCAGAAAGCCGAGCATGAATAAAATTGCTTCTTTTAATAAAGGCTGTCTCAAGGTGCCTGCAAGATGTTTGAAATAATCACACAGAGGAAACCTTTTAGAGCTTTCCAAATTGATTTGAAAATGCAAAGGTGTTTAATGTCTCTGCATTGTTGCAATTACTGTGCCTCAATCCTGGTAGCAAATACAGGTATCACTTTAGTTTAGGTATCAGTTGCAGGTGGTTATAAACAATCTATAAACATATGCTATTAATATGCTGGTAATATGCTATTAACCATTATAAAGTATGATTAGAAATAATAAGACTGTTATAATACACTTTTGACATGTGTTTTTGCTATAACATGTTATAACAATGTTATAATAGATTATAACAGTGTTTATAACATTCTATCATGTTTTTTAAAACAATGTTAGGATATATATGTAATCATTGAAAATTAAAATAATAATACAAATGCATGTATTGTGTATTATCTTTTTCAGGGAAACAATGAATGAGAATGAAAAAGAACCAAGTCAAGGAAAACCTGGAAGCAAAATAGGAACAAGGAGCAATACAGTGCCTCTCAAAAGTATTCACCCCCTTTGGACTTTTCCACATTTTATTGTGTTACAACATGGAATCAAAATTGATTTAAATTAGTTTTTGCCACTGATCAACACAAACAAAGTCCATAATGTCAAAGTGAAAAATAAAATCTACAAATTGTTCTAAATTAATTACAAATATAAAACATAAAATAATTGATTGCATAAGTATTCACCCCCTTTGCTATGACACACCTAAATAAGCTCTGGTGCAGCCAGTTGTCTTTAGAAGTCACATCATTAGTTGAATGGAGTCCACTTGTGTGCAATTAAGGTGTTTCACATGATTTCAGGTTAAATACACCTGTCTCTGGGAGGTCCCACAGTTGGTTAGCACATTTCCTAACAAAAACTACATCATGAAGACGAAGGACCATTCAAAGCAAATCCGGAATAAGGTTCTTCAAAAGCACCAATCAGGGGTAGGATATAAGAACATTTCCAAGGCATTGAATATCCCCCGGAGCACAGTAAAGTCCATTATTAAGAAATGGAGAGAATATGGCACCACTGTGAATCTGTCTAGAACAGGCCGTCCTCAAAAACTAAGTATCCGGGCGAGAAGGGCACTAGTCAGGGAGGCCACCAAGAGGCTTATGGCAACTCTAAAGGAGTTACAGTCTTCCATGGCTGAGCTGGGAGACACTGTGCATACGGCAACAATAGCCCGGGTACTTCACAAAACTGGCCTTTATGGGAGAGTGGCAAAAAGAAAGCCATTGTTGAAATAAACTCACATCAGATCTTGGCTAGAGTTTGCCAGAAGGCATGTGGGAGACTCTGAGACCAATTGGAAGAAGATTCTATGGTCTGATGAGACCAAAATAGAGCTATGTGGCAATGTGCCCCGCCACTGTGTGTATTTCTGTGTTATATGTTGCGTGTGGTGTGTTAATGTTGGTGTATAGATATGGCTGCACGGGATATAAATGGGTGTGTATAGCACGAGTTATTTAAAATGTATAATTGTATTTAGGCACAGGGATTGCACTTCACTTCACGTGCATTTAAAGTACTTTAATATGCACGTGATGTGAAGTGCAATAAATGTACTTAAGACTACAATCAGATCAGGTTGTAAGATGATTGCATTGCTGTTTCATAACAGATTCTCCTCTCAAATGGGTTGTAAGGTGATTGCATTGCTGTTTCATAACAGATTCTCCTCTCAGATGGGTTGTAAGGTGATTGCATTGCTGTTTCGTCACAGATTCTCCTCTCAGATGGGTTGTAAGGTGATTGCATTGCTGTTTCGTCACAGATTCTCCTCTCAGATGGGCTGCAAGGTGATTGCGTTGCTGTTTTGTCACAGATTCTCCTCTCAGATGGGTTGTAAGGTGATTGCATTGCTGTTTCGTCACAGATTCTCCTCTCAGATGGGTTGTAAGGTGATTGCGTTGCTCTTTGTCACAGATTCTCCTCTCAGATGGGTTGTAAGGTGATTGCATTGCTGTTTCATCACAGATTCTCTTCTCAGATGGGTTGTAAGGTGATTTGCTGTTTCGTCACAGATTCTCCTCTCAGATGGGTTGTAAAGTGATTACATTGCTGTTTTGTCAGATTCTCCTCTCATATGGGTTGTAAGGTGTGTATTGCTGTTCCTGTCATTGCTGAAATGGAACTTTCTGAAGGTCCTTCTGCTGTACCCACTGAGCTGATTCCAATATTTTCTTGGAATCATTTTCTGTTTCAGTCACTTTAGCTAAAGCTGCAGCCTTAAACTCATGTTCCTTTAGCATTCCCTGAAGATACCAGACAGATACATTTATATTGCACCATCAGAAACTTTAATTTATGTCAAGTTTCAGATGAATCATTAAGCTATCTCAATGTACTGTTACTGTTAAATAAACACTTTGAGTGATTGCAGCTAACATAATACTTCCATACATCTTACATGTTATGCATTGTGGCAGGGCTGAGGTGTGTTTTTTTGTTATAAATAACATTATTTAAGTTTAATGTAAATTTGGCAAATGAATGTACCATAGTTATTATTAGTGCTTAGGTACAATGCAATTTTGTTTTCTGTGTAATTCAGTACGGGGAATCCACAATGTGGATGATTTAAATTGCAATTGAACAGACAAATTAATGATAATAATGAATTTGGCCGGAGACCTTGTCCATGGGGGCTGACAGCTATCTGCAATGTTGGCCAGCTAGTGAAAACACAATGACATCATGTAGTCTAATACTGCAGATAGGAAGTGCCTCGTAGGGCCACCTCCACCCAAAAGACAAAGCCGTCAAACCATGACTGGAAAATGATGACTGGTTAATACAACAACTGCAGTGGAGCAATGCTACCTACCCCCAAAAATATGAAAAGGATGAATAAAAAGTAAGCAGCTGAAACACGGGCCCACTCCCCGTGTGGCCTGCCACGCACCCTGCACAAACTAAATACGAACCGCTTGGCACTCAGGTAAGAATTGATCCATATTTTAGAGGGCATGAATAGCCATTTAATACCTGGGTAGTTACGAATTGTTTATCCTCTTGCAGGGTGACTACCATAATTACATAAAATCTGAAGTATTTACATAGAAAGACCATGGCGCATGCTGTTTCAATGTAATTACACCTTGTTTCTCTTTTGGGGGGATATTTTGTCACAGCTTACTATATACGTATTTTAATGGCATTTTGCAATCTTTTTGGTTCAAAAAGAAAAAACAAAGCCATCTATGTATATTGGTTGGAATTTATTTTCTTATGTTGACATCTACTTTTGTCTGTGTTTTAGTATGTACCATTGTAGGCTGTAAATACATACTTTTCAGGTGCCATTTGTGTTTGTAGTTGTTAGCTATATTATACATGTATCCCATGTATGTAACACTTAATTTTATATTTATTAAGCTTTTAAAATTACGATATAACTCCCTACCTGTACACAATTTGTTTATAATTAATAGTTTGATGAATCTTCCAATCATGCATTTTCTCTAGTACTCTGCTTGCCTCCATGAAACTAAACATGATTAGAACTAAGTAGCCACTGAACACTTACAGTATTATAAGAACATTTTATATGCATACAAACGTGTGAAAGTGAAAGTGTACATTGTACATAAAGTGTGGGGGGAGTCATATAATGTACGTATGCAGAATTAAAATAGGATACAATTGCATTGATAATTTCTTGGTAGTAACATTAACGGAATATCATTTTAGCAATACAACAAACGTTCTGTAAGGTTACAAATGGTTAAAACAAGTGAATAAATCTCCTTCATAACCATAAGTATAGAAAAGGATAAAATATTTTCATAACTACAAATATTGAAATATCTAGGTTGTCTGTATGAAATTAACTTTGGTCCTACACTCTCTCTCTCTCTCTCTCTCTCTCTCTCTCTCTCTCTCTCTCTCTGTATCGTCAGCCACGGTCTGTTAAATTTCTGTTTCAAGGTGAGTTATATCCCATTTCATTAATTAAAACCCTCCTTTTCCAAGTGCAAATTAACTCTTGAAAAATTATGACAATTAGCATGGATTTAAATTTGCTTTTAAATTCCCAAGCAAACAAAAGAAATAGTTGCAAGAAGCACTGCTCGTTAAGATATTAACATTATTTCGTAAATCAACATAATTTCGGAAATCACATTAGGACGATTATTTAATAACGAAACAGGCATAACGACTGCTTGAAAATGCCAAAATCAATGCTACATACCGATTTCTTGATTAACACTGGAGTTATCATTTACAAACTTTTGAAAATCCTGCCCATGGGCTCGTAGTGTGCCACTACAAGAACTTCCAATTAGACAACTTTATTAAAAAGAAAACTGCTGTTTCAGAAGTTGCTCTGTCACAAACATGGTTTATGCGAGCGAGGGAGACCGTTTCCTCCAATTACACTAGATGAGCCTTGATGTTCTAGCTATTATATGACAGGTATTTTGGTTTCTTAAGGTTCTGGGTTTGTAGGAAAGTTGCACTGCTTCCACTCTGAGTCTGACTTCAACCAAATGAGTCATTATGTTCAAAGACAGGCTGCCATTGCTTTAGCCCTTTTTTAAGCTTTGTTTATCCAAACTTTACTATGCAGTTATTGAAGGATTGTAGAAAATCATGGTGCACTACACATTTACTCATTATTTCAATACGTCTTAACCTAACTTTGTACAAGTTCTTAAATGTAGTAGTCATCATCATAACACATATCCAACCTTCACAGCTTTGGAGCTAGTGAGTTAAAAAGTTATCAATGGCATAAGAATCCTGAGGTCGAGAGACAATACAAATACAGCAACATAGGAAACTGTAAGAAATAGCTGGAGCTGCAACACAATTGAGGAGGTAGCTACTGAAGATGAACACTTGACTCAGCATCAGTTTCAGCATCAAATGTCCTGTCTTCTATGGACACTATTTGCCAAGCAATCTTTGTTTTACTCAACTATGTCTACCACCGGAGAAAATACATTCTATTCTCCCCAAACTTTAAGAAAGCTCATCCTGAAGTGCACATACACTTCCCACAGGCTTGGGGAGGTTCAGCATCAGGACTTCAATGCTTTCAGTCCGTGGTACTGAAGAGTTTGCTGGACTTCAGTACCATGGAGAGCACCCAGTGCTGAATCAGATGCATAGCTGGAAAGGTACTGCCGGGTTGATAGAAAGCACAGCTGCCTCTCATTATGACAGGGATTACTGTGTTAGGAGAATTGGGTTGTAATCTATGGAAACAGGTGTGGCTGTCTGTTGTTGTAATATATAAATGTGGCATGAATACCCATGTGCTGTATGTCTGCTTGTTGTCTAAATCTGTAGGCAGCCTCAGTCTGAACAGTGGGGAACTATAGATAATGACAAGAATGGTCTATACAAGGTATATTTAGAAATATTGTTTTGTATTATTTGAGCGAGACCACATGCATTAGGTACACAAATGCAACAGAAAAAGAAAATAATGTGCCTAAACTCCCTGTCACTCAGGTGTGTATATCTTTATACAAATGATCAATTCCGGAATCTGATGTATTTTAAAATGTCTTGGCCAAAGGCCACATGTCTCAAAGGAATACAATAATACATTTAACTGTCAATATTATATAAGTTTAGCAGTGTACATTTACGTAAGGTTACAAAATGGTTAAAACAAATGAATAAATCTCCTTCATAACCACAAGTATAGAAAAGGCTAAAATATTTTCATAACTACAATTGAATTATCTAGGTTGTCTGTAAGAAATTAACTTTGGTCCTATACACACTCTCTCTCTCTCTCTGTATCATTTTGCAGTTCTCTCATGTATTTACCATGGTTTTCCATGTTTTTAAAAAGCTTTACCGTACCTGGGATTTACTATGCTTTAACATTCTTTCACAGTGCATTATTAGACTTTTTTATGCTATAACTGTGTTAACCCTTTAGAAGGGCCGTCCTGCAACTATGTTGTATCTTGCTAGTTTTATACTATTATGCAATTGTTCTACTCCTTTTAAAATAAGGCCTACAGTCTAGAGTTTCACAATTTTCTGTAAATTGGATCCACCTGAGTGACTTGTATGTCCTTTTGGCTTCATGATTATCTGTCAGCACAGATTTTGATGGTTCCCTAGTCTGGTGCCAAACCGCTGAGCCACATGGTTCCCACAAAAAACAAAAGAAAGCTGGAATGTTCCTGCACAGAGGCCCTTTAAAATTCCATCTGTAGCCTAATAGGTTTTGATTTGGTGCACCAGGGGAGCAGATGCCTGTCTCCATGATGCTGAGCTATTTAATGAGTCTTCTTAATAAATTATGGTTAAATATCCCTGATAACCTTGAAAGAATTGGGGGGTAGCTAAAAGAGACACTAATTCGACTCGCCCTGCTACTTCTGTAACTGGTTTGTCAGTGATCACATTTCCTGAACACCGCAGTCCTTTGCTACGATTCCCTTTTATTTTGGGAAGAAGGATGAAGGGTGAGAGCACAGGGGAGACTGGAGAATGGACTTTTTAAAGTTGTTATTCAAATGTTTCATTTAAGAATCCCTGAGTGGCTCACTGTGAACAGGTTTGAGTGGTGTGGTAACAAAGACATTGTCCAGACAGTAGTTATCCCAAAAATGTCAGTGTTTTATTAAATAATAGCAAAACAGGCCGGCCCTCTACCAGCGATGGTATTGGGGGGTACAAGGCGAGTGTTCAAGCTCAAAACAAAACAACAATTCACAATTGTAATCCCACGTGCACGAAAGTGTGCTCTCCAAAGTCGGGTCCGTGGTGAGTGCTGGTGCTGTGCGGTGAGGGAAGTGCTCAGTGTGGTGTGGGCTGGCTCCGTGGCTGCAGCTCAAATGCTCTTAATCCTCCTCTGCAACAACAAAACAAAAAACGTAACAAAACAACAAACAAAGTTCCGGCTGTCAGTTACGTTTTCAGCACATGGGGTTGTACTCACGTAGCTGTGTCCCCTTTGTACTGCCCAGCTCCTCCCTGCAATCAGCCTGGCGCCCCGGTGTAACCAATCGCTGCCTGGCCCGCAGCTGATCGCATGGGAATCGTTTTGGGTACGTGCAGCTACGTGCTTCCTCCAAGATGGCTGACTTCCTGTTTCTGCCCACCGTCGAGTCGACCTGTCTATGGGGAAGTGTACTACCAGCCTTACACAGCATTGATTATTTCTCTCTTTGTCACACTCATCTAGTAAAGACATACCTATAGCTCATATATATATATATATATATATATATATGAGAGAGAGAGAGAGAGAGAGAGAGAGAGAGAGAGAGAGAGAGAGAGAGAATTTACTGCACTAGAGTAAAAAAAAATGCAGAGTGACAGTTTGAATCAGTTGGCAGCTGAAAAGGGCCCCCCAACTGACACTGAAAATGATACAAATGTTGCAAATATTGATACATTGAGCAGCAGCCCCAGAGCCAAACAGAGCATTGAAATACAATACCCTGAGGAACTGCGCTCTGCTCTGGCAAAGAAACAGTATAAAAAAGTGCTGAAGGAGTCCCCAGAGATCATTATCGCAGACTATACTGTGCTGGGGGACAGCAGGACCAACAGCAACCTGCTGTTATACGCACTCGGACAATCAGACAGCTACGCTACAGCAGCCTCCAAAGCAGAAAACTCCTCAATCTTATCTACACAAAAATAATGAGGTAATCTGCCCCTACATTAAAACAAATGTAAACCACAAATTGATCTCATTTAAATGTGAACTGTAACTTACAAAATGATCCTTCAAAATAAGTAGCTGGAATATTCAGGGTCTGTATGCTTCAGCCTTAGGAATTAAAAGCACAGACCCTGAGTTTGTAAATAACGTAAATAATATAGACATAATCATTCTCCATGAAATGGCTACAGGAAGCTGATAGTGCCCTCCCTGAAAAAAACCCAAATCAAGTGTGAGACTCAGGGGGCATCATCGTATGGTACAAAAGGGAACTCACAAACTCCCCAGTAAAGAGAGGTAAGACATACCTATAGCTCAAATTTAAAGGAGACATTTTATCAACTAATCTAGATACCTATCTGTGCGCAGTTTACATGCCACCCTCAGACCCCCGACCACAGGGAGGAGGGGTTTCAAAATCTCCAATCAGAGATTGTTATTTTCAGACTCTGGGCTATGTGCTGCTGTGGAGATCTCAATGCCACAACAGGCAGAGATGGACTACATCAGCACAGAGGGGAACAGCCACCTATTTGTAAACAGCCCTTTGTACCATACGCCCCACCCCACAGAGGAATAGCCATCACAGTGTGGTGAATAAGAGTGGGAAACAGTTACTACACCTGTGTAAAGGCCTGGCAGGACAAGGGAGGCTCTGGGTAGATTCACATACAGATCAGCTCTGGGTAGTAGTGTGGTAGACTATGCCATAACAGACATGGACCCAGAATACATTCATGCATTTATAGTCAGGCAACAAATGCCCCTGTCAGACCAGAGCCAAATAACCCTGCACATGAAACTGGACACAGAGAAGCACTGAAGACTACAAAAAAAGTCTCATCAGTGCTGAAATTGAAAGCATGCTAAACATCTTTCAATCAACACAATATCAAAACCAAAAAGGAATACATTTGTCTATAAAAAATATATATTTGAGTCCTTAGTAATAAAATCAAATCTCCAAAAAATAAACACAAAAAAGATAACACAAAAAACAAACCTAGCGAGAAATGGTTTGATAGTAAGTGTAAATCAGCCAGAAAACATCTGAGACAACAAACCAGAAACACAGGGAACCCAATCATAAGGAATTACGCCTCAGCTACTGGAAAAAATATTTTGAAAAACTTAAAATTAAAAGAAATAATCTAAATTCAGAACAATCCAAAATACTTAAACAACTAAATGAGTTAGAAACCTTACAAATAAAAATAATCAAAACCCATTAGACAATCCAATCACAATAGAGGAGCTGAGAGACACAATCCAGGTGCTCAAGCCCTGGAGAGCCTGTGGGCCCGACAGCATCAGCAACGAGATGCTGAAGCACAGCAGCCCCGGAGAGCCTGTGGGCCCGACAGCATCAGCAACGAGATGCTGAAGCACAGCAGCCCCGGACAGCCTGTGGGCCCGACAGCATCAGCAACGAGATGCTGCAGCACAGCAGCCCCAGGCTTCAACTTAGTACTCAACGCTGGGTGTTTTCCTGAGATCTGGAACCAAGGTCTCAACCCCGATCTGTAAAAGCCGAGATAAATTAGACCCCAATAACTACCGAGATATCTGTGTGAGCAGATATTTTCAATAAATCAAATCATCGACTTTAAAAAAGGATTCGATTCAATTTGGCATGAAGGACTATTCTTTAAACTTCTCCAAAGTGGTGCAGGGGGGAAAGTATATGGCATAATACAGTAAATGTATTCAGAAAATAAGTGCAATGTGAAAATTGGTAAGAAAAGAATCTATCCTGTCTAGCCCTAACAGTGCCTTGTGAAATATTATGTGACCAGGTGTATTGTTTTGTATTAAAGTGCAGATTCCTCCAGATGTCAAGCAGGCCTCCATCATTTAAAACTTTAGCCAGCTCTCTAGAAGAAGCGGGATGCGATGTGGGAAGTTCAGCAGCATTTCTATCTTTGTTAAAATCAACAGTATAATTAAAATTCCCGCCCACAATTAAAATATCCTCTGTATCTATATTTAAATGTGTCTGTTTTAAACTCTTAAAAAATAAAACCCTATTGCTTCCTATATTCTCACATATTTATTTGGGGAATCAATATTTATAAAAGTAAAAACTTCATCTTTAATTCAAGCTTTAACTTTTAAAAGACGTCCTTTTTCAATCTCTTCAATCAATACAATGTCCTAAACTCAGTTAACCCCTCTGCACTGCAGCTGCCACTCATTGTCAGGGTCTGAGTTCATCTCTGAAGGAACTCACCCCTACCTGCTTCTGCTTAAAAAGTTTAAATCTTGTGATCTCTTAAAACTTTGTCTGCAGCCATTAACATTAAAAGAGATAAAATGTTTTTTTAGATGCCATTAAAAAAATTAAAACTAAACAATATGCAAAGATATAAAAACTATACACTATAAAAAAAATATCTTTGTCTCAATGAGTCGCATACAGTGCACACTATCTTTTTAAGCCTGTATCGTTTTGGCATGTCTAGCTCTTTCACTGTTGCCATCTTCAAAATGGTTTACATAAGCTTCCATTATATCTACCCCTTTTGTGGTGCCATGCAGCGGTTTTAGGCAACAAAGTTCCCCTCAAATTTCATCAGAAGTACAGTACCTTGCAACAGTTGCCAAACGTGGAATATTATTTATATCCACTCTCTCATCAATTGCAACGCTAAACACTGCTGCATCTTTTAATGCAATTGTCTGCTTTTCGTTAATATTTTCTGCCATTTCAGTTACATGTCTCTCAACTGTTCTAGCAGAGACAGGCAGTTATTTTATTCTAGATACGATCACGTCTTTATTTGGCAAATCATTGAACAGGACCTCTGAACTGCTGAGGAAAGCTTCTTTTACATATTCCCCATCTGTAAACGACTTTCCATTTTTTGCAATGCACTGTGCAATTTTGTAACTTGTTTCTGTGCCTTGATTTTTACTTACATTTAAGCATTGATAAACAGCACTTTGCTTCTCCTATCCAGCCACAGCTTTTTTGATTGCTTCAGTCTTGTCAGCTTCGTCAGGAAAGGATTTTTCGTGATTCGTTTGAAAATGTCGTTGAACACTTGATGTGCGAGAAACAACACTTTCCCAACAGAAAGCACAAACAGCACGGTCCTTCTTTTGAACAACTCCAAATTCATCTGTCCAAGAAGGCTGAATCGAACGGACATCTACTCTTGCTTTCTTGGAAGCAGACATTTTGCGAAAAGAACCCAACAACTTCTTATCTTTACTGATGAACGTGTTTTACAACGTTGTAAAATATCAGATAGGCAGCACGCACAATGTGCCACAGGCTGCCGACCCCTGTGCTACATTGTACCTTACTTCCACCTGGACATGAGACTGGTTGTCTCAGAGAGTAATTATCCAGGTTAGGTATCATTGCACTGGATGTGACACTGAGTAATTATCCAGGTAGGTATCATTGAACTGGATGTGACACTGGTCATCTCAGAGAGTAATTATCCAGGTTAGGTATCATTTAAATAAATAAAAAAACAAATAATATAAACATGCCTGCTTTTCAAGAACACACTTAATTGTGAGGTGGCATTTGTATTTAGGTAGCAGTTAAGTTTCTAAAGTGCATAATGGGGCAGCTACCATTTGATCACCTCCAAGGATATACAATTTTATTACAGTAATTGGTATGTTTTGTAAAGAGTTGTTGAAAAGAGTGAGATCTAAAAATGGATCTACCAGTTACATCAGAAATAATGCAGTGACAGTAATAATCTTGGGGAAAAAGCATGAAGAAATGTTATTAATAAAATGATCTGATCCAATTGATGGTTTGCTGTTTCGATGTTGTGTTTATGGCAAATTAGATGCAGAAACATGCTGAACACAAATTATTTAGTCATTTCAACTCCAGTGAGCTAATGATAATTAATCCCCAAACTGGCTGAATAAACATAAAAATGCTGTTTGTTATCACAGAGTGTGTCACTCCTTCATTTCTAAAATAGACCTTGCAGCAGAAAAGGGTTTGCAGCATATGCTGTGGCTGGCTGGGGATGCAATAATACCCTGCGTTTAGAATACATCAAAGAAAACGTCTCTTATAAATGACTTGTTGTGGCAAAGTGGTTTGTAGTGCACAGGTGCAGTGGTGATGCAGTGCTCAGGAATGATAGACACAAGACAGTTCACAGTGAAAAAGCAGCTCTTTATTTGCTGATAAATAATAATACCTGGCTCTACACAATGATGTGTATCGCACAGGTAAACCACAGGGTTCAGTCCCGAAATAATAATACGCTAAACAAGACACACACAAACACAACGCAGTCACAAGTCCAGAGTGAGTGCTCTTAGTGAAAGTGGTGATATACAGGTTTATGGATAAGGGCGTCTGCTAAGAAATAAATAATAATAATAATAATAATAATAATAATAATAATAATAATAATAATAATACATTATAATAATAATACATTGTTAACTGCTAGTGTGCTGTATGTTCAGTAATGAAACACATATAGTTACTGGTTGGAACACAACGTTCAATACAGGATTTGATCTGCTACAGGTATTTCTTCTGCCTTTACAAGAATCATTTGTAGTTTGGGTTTATTTGTATTCCAGTCAGTCCACTGTAGAAGTAGAACAACTACTAACTCGAATAGTTGAGGTACAAATATTTAAATCATGTGTTTGAAATCATGTGAACATGTTTAAAAAATATTTATAACAATCCTTCTGCCTTCACCGCCACAACAACATTACCTCTGTTTTATCTGAGTTTAACATTAAAACTTTTTTGACATCCATTGCTTAATATCAGCAAAACATGTAGTCAGAATATTGGCAGATGTGCAGTCACCCAGTTTCAGAGATAGATATAGTTGAGTATCATCAGCATAGCAATGAAAATGTACCTCATCGCCCAGGGGTAGCATATATATATATATATATATATATATATATATATATATATATATATATATATATATATATGGAAAACACTATTCAGATTATGAAAAATAACATATATGGAGGGCACTGTATGTTACATATACTAACATATAAAATCCTTATATGAAAAACACTATAAACATCGGGCCAATTTTATAACCAATCTGCATATAATTTATATATGAATATATATGTATACACATAAAAAAACAAATGAAGAAAAATAAGAGGCACATAAGTGTAACGTATATTGCTTTTAATAGATGTAAAATATGTTACCTTGGAAATACAACAGTTTGCATTTTAGAGCAAAATGCAGATTCAGTCCCTTGCACAAATCACTAAGGCCACTACACAGGCATCCATAACTGTGCATTGAGGTGCAAGCAACCTTTTCACTTAACACAAGACTGAATGGAGTAATATTGGAGAAGCACCTCTTTCTGTGGCCTCACGTACAACACCGGATTCACAACCTGCACTCAATACCAAAATGGAAATTGGAAATTTTATAAGAATTATAATGCTCAATTAAATGTTTATTGCAATTAAAAAAAATACAATTCTGTTAAATTAGCAGTCCTCAGGGACTACTTATTATGAATGAAAGTATATACAGTCTAATTTACATTAAATGTAAGTCGTTTTATAAGCACAATAAGGCAACGCACTCGTGAGCATGCCCTGGCATGCATTTCATTTAAGGAAGTCATTTTCTAAGTATAACCTCGTTCACTAAAAGTCAATCTCAAAATGAAATAAGGAATGGCAGTATGGTGTTTCCATCCTGCGAGCATCGTAACAACATAGTGTAAAATCGTAATGTTTGAAATTGTATCAGCCTACCTTTTTTCCATTTAACCTGCCATACCTTTCTTTTTTCTCTGAATAAATGGTGTCAGTGTAATTATACGTGTAGTGTATAAAGTTTTTATTTTTTTTATTTTTAATCAGAACCCGTCTATCTCGTTCCAGACTCTGCTTTGATGAGTAGGACACATCTGGGACATGCTGCAATCTATGTTTTGACAGGCTGGTATGAAAGTGAGCTTACAGCAGTAATTTGATACAATCCACTGGAGCATCCAATGTATGATATAAGATCTCACAAACTGAACTCTGTTCACACATTTTCTCACAACAGATTTTTTAAGTAGTGTAAACCCAACTGCATGAGGGTCTAAATTCAAACCACTGGCTCAAGAATGGATTTGAGCCAAGTTGGCATGGCTGTAAAAGCAAGAATAGAGGCCATGGGAGACACCTCCTTGAACCAGAATAATCAAGGAGACTATATGAATAGAAAATTGTGCTTCCCGAAATCTATTTAAAATACAAATTGAAAATAGGTTGACAGTAATGTATTTTAAATAGAAAATAATACAGTCTACTTCACTTCAGGGTATATACCATATTCCTTCAAATTTAAGACACACATTTTTTAAACCAGTTTTTTCTTCAAAAAAATGGCCTGTGTCTTAAATTCGGGTATAGTGATTTGTGTATTAAAATTTGCAACAAAAGATGTGAATACCCGAGTACACAAAGAGCAACGTGGCTGGCTGCTGAGAAAAGATGAATAGACGTTAGAAAAATGTTTCCTTTTTTCAGGGCATACTATATCAGCTGTTTTAAGCTTGCATCTTTTAACAAACTTGCCATCTGAAAAAGGTTTGGCAGCCCATGCAATCTCTTTGCTAACAATAAAACTGGCCTCCACAGCACTTTCATTTGTTCTTCTCATTTTCAGAAAAACCTTTTGTTGAGACTCCATAACTTTGTGACTTTGTCATCATGAGCCTTTCCAGTAAACTCAGAATACTTTGCTTTGTGCATCGTGTCATAATGCCATTGTACTGTGCTCCCCCTTTATAACGCTGTAGTCGGGGGCCATAGTTAAGAGGCTGTGCTATTTGTGTTCTGCCTTATAAAGAGAATACTACCGGTAGTGTAATGGCATTATGGGGCAAATGGGAGACATGACCGTACCGCCTTATAACCTGTTCCACAGTATAAAGGGACACCTTATAAAGGGGGAGTACAGTATGTAAAACCATTGCACTGCAAATAAGACATGTTGCCTTGCCAATATATTCAGTGAAAAAATAATCATCTGTCCAACTATTTTGGAATCTTTTGTGTTCCACCTCTACCTTTCAATTCCATGACATCTCCAACTACTTTTGGGCAACTGATTTTAAATTTTACACAAAGATAAATAAAATTATCCTAATCAAAATTATGTGTGCTGTGCTGATACACTTGTACGAGAGGAAACGGATCCTGTGTGCCATTTGATTGGCTCTTTTACTACCTCTGTGAGCTGTAATTGGCTTAATGGGAATGTCACTCATACAATGCAGATTGCAAAGAGGCGGGTTGTTTTAAAGAAGAATTCCAAAAGTACATCAATTCAATTTTAGAAACTAATTATTATTCTTATTATTCTAATTTATTTCTTTGCAGACACCCTTGTCCAGGGCGACTTGCAATTGTTACAAAATATCACAGTACAAAATACCACCTTACAAAATATCACATTATAAAAGTTTTACAGTACAGAGTATCACATTGCAGAGTATCACATTACAGATAAGAGCAGTTATAAGTACAATAAAAACAGTGGCAAATAAGATTCAATTCAAATAAGAGCGAGATAAAGAATACAGAGCGGGGCTGAAGCGAAGCTGCAGCTCCTCTCGCAGCAAAAAAGTAAATACATTAGGAAAGATAACCATGTAATAGGCCTAGTATTTATTTAGTTATAAAACGAATGCTGAATAAGATGTCTGTGTTATAAAGTGCCAGCGCAGCTTTTCTTCAGTTCAGATACTGAATCAAAAGGGAGAGACAGAAACGGAAGTTAGACTGAGAAGTTGTTTATAGTTTGAACAACACCAGTACTGCATTTACTGTAGAACTATTGTATGAATCACTAGTATAGGGAATTGGGGGACTTGCTGTAGAAGAATGCTGTAGAAGCTTGCTGAGGCGCGTTATAAGAGCTGATTTGGAAATGGTCACATGTATAAAAACCTAACTGAATGGGGTGGATGTTGAGAGAGAAGGAACGGGTGAGAGAGAGACGAGAGAAATTAAAAGAAAAGAAGAATTGCTACTCGTGCTGGAAGGACCAGCACGGTTTTGATGAAGGTAGTTTGTGTTCGTGATTTTTTAATTTTTTTTTCTCTGTAAGCAGTGTTTTGTGTAAGTGTGTTTTTGTTTATTTAATTCAATGAATGCTGCGTGTGTTTGTCATCTTCCTGGTCTGGGGACATCACCACCAAGACGTCCTGCCACAGCATCAGTTAGAATGAGGGTAACTTCAGTGCAAATTATGGCCTTTTTCCATTCCCTTCCCATACAGAAATAATTTAGATTTTACATATATTGAAAGCAGTATATGTTACACTTATATGCCTCTTGTTTTTCTTCATTTGGTTTTTATGTGTATACATATATGTTCATATATAAATTATATGCAGATTGGTAATAAAATTGGCTTGATTTTATAGTATTTTTTATATAAGGATTGTATCTCTTAGTATATGTAACATACTGTGCTCGCCATATGTTTTTTATAATCTGAATATATGTTTTTTATAATATAAATATATGCCCTTCATTTGGTGAATGTTTTATACAAATGACTAAATAAAATGGAATGGAATGGAAATTAAACTCTGCAGATAAGTTTCTGCCATTTTCACTTTCATAAAAATGTGTTCAAATTGGACATTTAATAAAATATTAGTACACATTTAGATCAATGAAACAATAGCAATCCAAAATACAGTAACTGTTCAGCCCAGCACTCGAGAATTCATAACCCAGACATTTCTGCCATACCTGACAGGATGTACCATTGTTATGGGGTGGGGAATGTATTCTTTGAGCCAGGATGGGATAATGAGCACGTCTTAATGTTTGTCTAGGACAGGGGTCTCCAGCCCTGGTCCTGGAGAGCTACAGGGTCTTCTGGTTTTCATTTCAGTTACTTAATTGAACTAGTCAAAAAAATTAACATGTGTTCCCGTTCTTTAGCCATTGTAATGTAAATGCATCTTTAAAGTTGTTTCTGACATGCATGTTTAAAATGTCTATTTCTTACAGTACTGACACGCCACTTAGAAAACACATCCTTTCTTGCAGCTGGAAATTCATGCAATTTAACTAGCTATAGAAATATTTAAAAGATAAAGATTCTGGCCAGCAGAATGGCATTTTAGATATTCTGTCAGAGGGAATTACCTGGTGATTAACAAAACTGCTGTGAGATTCAGAGAAAATGAAAGCATTGCTTAGCAACCAAAGGTGGGAAATATAATTGAGAGCGGAGGCTGCTGGTTATAAAGTCAGTTAAATGGATCATCGTACTTAGTTCAGCTGACACTCAATCAATGTGACGTTGACTGTGTAGGGGTATACTAATACAGTCAGGAAAACACTTTTTATAAGGGTAGTGCTAAAAGGAGAATAACAAAGGAAGCAATCTCATTTGCTAACAAGAGCTCCAACCTGTGAAGATATGTCCCCATTGTTATTTACCATTATTTTGTTATTTTTCTAACACAAAGTTTTATAAATCTTAATCACTTTCATTCACTATAGGTCTCAAGATATGCAGTTTTAAAATAAACGTGTTATCGTAAACATGTTTTTTTTTATTTTAATACATGTATAGTAAACATATCTTTATTTTCAGACGTGTAAAGTAAGCATGTATTTTTATTTTAAGACATATTAAACATGTTTATTTTAAGACATATTAAACATGTCTTTTTATTTTAAGACATGTGGTTCTATACTAGGTTAAAGAAGTTCTCAGTTTGCTTGCCTTGCCTTACAGGGAGTCTGTTGATGATTTACTTCCTTGATCAAATGGCAGTTTCTGAGTCTGGGTTTACTATTCCTGCCTTGACCGGTGGGGGATTATTTTGTTAGCTACAATTGCTTCAGTGTGCCCCTTGAATATATTTAATGCATATATTAAAACTAGAACAAGGTGACCGCCAAACTCATCCAAAATAGCTTTCATCAATTTCAACAAATTGGAGCGAAACCACAGCAACATACAGTATACACTGCCTGGCCACTTTATGAGGGACCTGTACCTAATACTGCGTTGGACTACCTTGATCACAACTTGAAGGTGCCTTGAGGGATGCTAATCCATTCAGTCATTAATGTTTCACACAATTGGTGCAGAGAGATCGTGATGATGAATGTGTTGTTTAAGTTCCATGGTCATGGTCACTTTCATTATCGTCTTGAATGTCACCATTGCCATTAGGGTACAAGTGCAGCATTGTTCTTTCGGTAGATAGATAGATAGATAGATAGATAGATAGATAGATAGATAGATAGATAGATAGATAGATAGATAGATAGATAGATAGATGCACTAAAGGAATAAGTTAAAATGTACACAAAAATGTTGTACACGTTTATATACAAAATGTGAGTTATTTGATTCCAAACATAAAAATAATGAGAATTATAAATTACAAGATTTTTTTTCTTTATTATCAAATGTATAATCTGCACAAAATAACTACAAATACAACTCCAAGTCTACTTTTGAAATTGTAGGAGACATGGCTGTGTGGTCCAGTGGTTAAAGAAAAGGGCTTGTAACCAGGAGGTCCATGGTTCAAATCCCACCTCAGCCACTGACTCATTGTGTGACCTTGAGCAAGTCACTTAATCTCTTTGTGCTCTGTCTTCCGGGTGAGACATAATTGTAAGTGACTCTGCAGCTGATGTGTAGTTCACACACCCTAGTCTCTGTAAGTTGCCTTGGATAAAGGTGTTTGCTAAATTTAAAAAAAAAAAAAACATTTCTATTTTGTAAGGAACCAGTTCACATCACATCAAATCATTTTCTTCATGGATGATGGTGCTCATCACCGACAGTAGAAAGAAAGAGAGATACACAAGAACACATCTGGTATTTAATAGACATGGACCTAAGAATGCAGTAGTAATGATTTGGTCATCTTTATTTTGCATTAGTGCATATAAATATAGAGGGCACATGTCATGGATTGCCTTACATTTTGCAGACCAACACTGCATGTGTTTCCAAAGTTGTTACATAATAGTGAAAGTAATTGAAAAAAAAAATGAGAGGCATGAAAAGAGCTGATTGAGAAAAGAGACAGATGCTGCTGACAGACTGATCATGTTCCATCAAGCGCAAAACCCAGAACTAGCAAGACAACCCGTTTGTTTCCAACTCTAAGAGCTAGGCTAACACAAGCCTGCATGAGGAAGTCTGTCCAGGCATGTATACCGCTGAGTAAAAGCTAAATAATGCAATTAAGTCAAGCTCAGGGAGCGCATTCCATTTAATTTGAAGATAATATTTGTGTTTTGAATATTGAAGCAGAAAGAAAGAAGTCCCACCACCCCTCGCCTAAGTCCTAATTATAGCCTTCCCAGCTAATGCCTGACATTAAGAGTTGATTCCCTAATAGTATTTATCATCATCTTGGCTTGAAATGAATTTGGACTCCTAGTTCAGAAATAATTAAGAAATGCACTTTGCCGTTAACATGCTTGTTGATCTGTTCAAACTCCAGCACAAGATTAATTGTGGTGTGATGCTGCCACATAGATGGTTGCCTTTAAGTGGTTATAGGGAGCCATCAGAAGGCAAAGATGGCCTGACACACAGCTGTCATGAATCTACACAGTAAAGTACAGGATTAAATGCAGTAAAATAGGGAGCAGATAAGAGCAAGTAAAGCACATTTAAGGAAGAGTGATAAAGTGTCCAGAGGGAAAAGAGGAGTTCTACAGGTGCTGTCTGAAGGAGGCTGTGTGGTCCAGTGGTTAAAGAAAAGGGCTTTTAACCAGGAGGTCCCCGGTTCAAATCCCACCTCAGCCACCGACTCATTGTGTGACCCTGAGCAAGTCACTTAACCTCCTTGTGCTCCGTCTTTCGGGTGAGATGTAATTGTAAAGTGACTCTGCAGCTGATGCATAGTTCACACACCCTAGTCTCTGTAAGTCGCCTTGGATAAAGGCGTCTGCTAAATAAACAAATAATAATAAATAAACAAATGATAAAAGAGGTGAGTCATGAGGAGGCGTCGGAAGGTGGTCAGGGACTGGGCAGTCCTGACATCTGTAGGAAGGTCATTCCACCACTGCGGGGCGAGGGTGGCTCTGGAGGCAGGGGAGCGTAGAGGAGGTACAGCTAGTCTTCTAGTGCAGGAGGAGCGGAGAGGTCGAGTGGGGGTGTAGGGAGAGATGAGGGTGGACGTAGCTGGGTGCAATCTGGTCAAGGCATCTGTATGTAAGTACAAGAGTCTTGAGCTGGATGCGAGCGGTGATCGGGAGCCAGTGGAGTGAGTGATTTATTCATGAAAAAACGTCTTCCTAATTAACACACCCTTGATCACCCTATTTATACACTTGTGGCTGGAGCTTTAATTAATCATTTATTCAATTCATGGCTCCAGCAACATTCCCATGTGTTTTGACAGGGAGAAATGTAGCCCCCTCCCTGCCAACCCATTATACCCCACACCAACACATACACACATGCACAGACAGGGTTTTCATCCTGCCACACTTACCTAAATCTTTAATATCCTTGCTCCTTGTCCTGGGTAGTCCCTGGTGCAATGTTACCATCTTTGATGTGTACATTCTCAAGTCTTTCTTAAATATGTACAAACAAAAAAAAAGCCAGTTTCAGCTTTTTTTTTTGTTTGTTTGTTCTGACTTTTTACAAAAATATTTATCGTTGATCTTTCTTTTAGTCCCAAATTAATTCAACAGAATTGTCTTCTGCATTCTTTGGGTCAAAGAATCATGTAAAAATGTGTTTTAATGCACCAAATTCAGCTACTGTTTCTACGCAGTGGCCATCTTGGATTTTAGTTATGCCCTCTACTAACTTTGAGCCTTCATAATTTTATATATATATTGTATACAAAGTGATCAACACTTCACCAATAAAAAAAAAAATTCAGAGCTAGATGGTGGTTTTAAATGGAAAGATCAAACATTTTAAGTGTATAAGCAAGCCTCCCAAAAACACACCTCTCACTGTGGGCAGACTGTCAAGAACGGCATGGAACGGGCACAGCAATCCTTACTGCAGATATATGTGTATGTGTTAATTTTAAAGGCATGGGTCTTGCTTACATATATCAAAACACAATTATTAAAGTATTGTGATGTATTAGTCTATTAAAAGATTATTATTCATGTGCTGCAATCATTTTTACAATATATTTATGAGGTTAAAAAGCCCTGTATCATAGAGGCAGCACTGACTGAAGTACCGCTCCGCTCTCCTACATCACCATTGAAAAATGACACGCTTGCCAATTTTCCAAGCGCGCATCATGTTACCGCCCAAATATCTAAAAACCCAAGCATGTTCGGCTGTTGGTTTAAATGACAATACATTATAGACACCTTCAACAGCAAATAGTGTAAATCTTATGTCGGCTCTGATTGGTCTAGGTTTTGCAATCTCAGAGAAATGGAAAGACATGTTTTTTTTCACCTTTCTGTATGTCCTACATACCAGGGCCTACACTGGCAGAAAGCTTAGACTACTTTTCATTTATTATACAACCATGAATCAAAGTCGCCAAAGACGGCTAGATATGGAGCTTGAATAAGGGTAGCAACTAAAAATGCAGTGCAGTGGAACCGTGGCAAACACCCATTTTGTTGTGTCATCACTGACACATCAATAAGATACTACAAGAAAAAATACATAATTTCTAAAATGGCGTTTTTTAAAGGGAAAGAAAATGTCAAAGTATGAGCATTGTAATTATTAATGGGCAGCAGTGTGGAGTAGTGGTTAGGGCTCTGGACTCTTGACCGGAGGGTTGTGGGTTCAATCCCCAGTGGGGGACACTGCTGTTGTACCCTTGAGCAAGGTACTTTACCTAGATTGCTCCAGTAAAAACCCAACTGTATAAATGGCTAATTGTATGTAAGATAATGTGATATCTGTATAATGTGAAATCTTGTAACAATTGTAAGTCGCCCTGGATAAGGGCGTCTGCTAAGAAATAAATAATAATAATAATATTATTATTTATGGTTACGGAGTATTTATACTTGTAAAAAATGCAGAAAGATGTTGCTTCAATGAATAGTATTCAATTATATGACAAGTTCAGAAGTTCA